>NC_000071.6:94742835-95347335 GCF_000001635.26 Mus musculus
CATATACTCCCAGCAGCCTGTTCCATCCCAGCTCTCTTGCTTGTCCCTATAATGATTCCACATGGATTGCTTTTCTATGTCTCAAAACTCTCAACCCCACAGACCCTCCCACCACACCTGATACCCCAAATTGTTCCTCACCATGTACACTCTCCCATACAATTCCCTCTGATCAATCACCTCTGATAGATATTTTATTTACCCTTCTTAGTGAGATTCAATCATCTTACCTTGGGCCCTATTGTTTCTTAGCTTCTTTAGGTGCTTGGATTGTGGCATGGACATCTTGTACGGTATGGGTAATAACTCATTATCAGTAACTACATACCATGCAAGTTCTTTGGGGTCTGAGTTACCTCACTCAGAATGATATTTCCCAGTTCCATCCATTTTCCTGAAAATTACATAATATTCCTTATTTTTAAGAGATGACCAGTATTCCATGGCATAAATGTACACTATATTCCTTATCAACTCTATGGCTGAGGGACAGGTGGGTTGTTTCCAATTTCTGCCTATTATGAATAAAGCTGCTATGAATGTAGTTGAGCAAGTGTCCATGTATTATGGGGAAGCATGTTTTGAGTATATGATCAGGAGTGGTATAACTGGGTTTTGAGGTAGAATTATTTGTGGAAAATACACAGATTGAATTACAAGTGTGGTGTAAAAGTTGGCACACTCATCAGAAATTGAAGACTGTCTCCCTTACTCCACAACCTCAAAGGATGTACCCACAACCTTATAGGATGTGCCCTCAAAGTACTTTCAATCAGCATTTGACTAGGAAAGTACAATATGTCTTGAATTGCTTCTTGACCATTAGAAATTCCTCTGTTGACCTCTCTGCCCAATTTTTAAATGGGGTATTTGGTTTGTACATATGTGGTTCCTTGAGATATTTATTTTGTTTGGATATCAGCAATCTGACAAATGAAAGGTTGGTAAAGATATGTTTTTTCATTCTATAGGCTGCTGTTTTGACATACTAATGCTGTCCATTGTCATCCAAAGGATTTTCTGTTTAATGGGGTCCATTTTATTAATTATTGAACTGAGTGCCTGAGCCATGGGTGTTCAGGAAGTCATCACCTTTTCCAATCTGTTCAAGAGCCCTGACATTACTAATGATATTCTGCAGAAAGGAGCCTAGCACAACTGTCATTGGCGAGGAATCACATTGCCATAGATAGAAATACATACAGAGACCCAGCCAAACAGAGTTCAGGGAATTTTGTAGAAGGTGGGGAGGAAGGATTGGGGAGCCAGAGAGATCAAAAACAGCAGTAGAAAAACCTACAGAATCAAGCTATCTAGCCACAGTTGAGATCACTGAGTTTCAACTACCAACCAGAGAAGTTTCATGAGACAGACCTAGGCCCCTTACACATATTTAACAGTTCTGAAACTTGGCCTTCATATGGCAATGAAATGACAGAACATGGGGCTGTTACTGACTGTTGACTAACTTTTGATCACTTTCCCTTACTTGTGCAGCCTTGTATAGCCTTAATCAAAAAAGATGCACTTTGATAAGGTAACATATATCCATGGGAGGGCTCTCCTTAACTGAGGAGAATGGGAGGCAAGGTGTGGAAGAGGATGGGGAGAGATTGAGAGGAGAGGAAGTGACTGAGTGTATGCTTTGAACTGTAAACTAATCACATGACACTTCTGCTAGGCTTCTGTACTTAAGCATAACCATGTATCATCAAGAGTGTCAGAGTTTGGCTCTCTTCCATGAGGTAGGTTTCAAGTTTGTCCACTCAGTGGTTGGATACTCCTTCAATCTCTGCTCCAGCCTTTAAATTGTATATTTTGTAGGCAGGGAAAATTGTGGAAGGAAACTTTTGTGGGAAGGTTGGTGTCCCCCTACCTCCATTAGAAATCCTGTTGGGCTACAGGAGGTGGCCACTTCAGTCCTTATCTCCAGTTAGTAGGGTCTCAGCCAAGATCACTCCCTTATCCTCCCAGCAGCCTGCCCCAACCCAGGTCTCTGGATTCTTCCTGAGATGCCCCCACATGGATGGCTTTTCCCTCTCCCAGTCCTTTGGAGACAGCTCTTCCCACCACACCTGATCCCCAAAACTGTTCCTGTCTCCATACCCTTTCCCATACAGTTCCCACTAATCAAACACTATTGATATACATTTTATTTCCCCTTCTGAGTGAGATTCAATCATCATCTTACCTTGGGCCATACTGATTCTTAGCTTCTTTGGGTGTTTGGATTATAGTATAGTTATCCTGTACTCTATGGGCAATATTTACTTATCACTGAGTACACACTAAGCAAGTTCTTTTGTGTGTGGGTTACCTCACTTACAATCATATTTTCCAGTTTTATCCATTTTCCAGTTTTATCCATTGGCCTGAAAATTATAAAACAGTCCTTATTTTTAATGGTTGATTAGTATTTCATGGCATAAATGTACAAGACTTTCCTCATCCATTCTATGGGTGCTGTACAGGTGGGCTGCTTCCAGTTTCTAGTTATTATGAATAAATGTGCTATGAATGTACTTTAGCAAGTGTCCATGTGCTCTGGGGGAAACACATTTTCAATATATTCCCTGGAGTGCTATAACAAGTTCTTAAAGTAGAATTATTTCTGAGAAATACCCAGATTCATTTCCAAATTTGTTGTACAAGTTTGCACACTTCTCACAACAGTGGGATGGTATTCCTAGCTCCACATCCTCACTAGCATGTGCTGGTAGTTGAGTTTTGATCTTAGCCATGATGATGTGTATAGGATGGAGTCTCAGGGTCCTTTCAGTTTGCTTGTGACTAGGAATAGTAAATATTTCTTTAAGTGCTTCTTGACCATTAGAGATTCCTCTTTTGAAAATTCTCTGTTGACCTCTGCACTCCCTTTTTAAAAGGTGTATTTGGTTTGCTGATGTCTAATTTCTTGAGGTATTTGTAATGTTTGGATATCAGCCCTCTGTCAAATATACAGTCAGTAAAGTTAATTTTCCGTTCTTTAGGCTACCATTTTGTCATATAGATGATGTCATTTGCCTTACAGAGGATTTTCAGTTTCATGAATTCCATTTATTGTTGATCTTTTGCATGAGCTATGGGAGTTCTGTTCAGGAAGTAGTCACCTTTTACAATAACACCAAGAGCCCTGACACTATTAATGATATTCTTCAACCAGGAGCAAGTAGGAGTGGACGATATTAAAGTATTTACACTATTGCAGTTTTGTTCTTCTAATCTGATTGTGACTGAGCACCTTTCTTTTCTCTTGAAGTAAGAAAGTATTTCATACCCAAGAGCCACCATGAGCTATAGCCTAAAGAGGAATTTTCTCTTACTCTGAACTGGGGACCACTGAGCAAGAGTGAGGGAGAGGGACTGACATTTTTTGTCAATAGTTTCCTGAAGGACCAAGGTCTGCTGCCAGGAAAGGCAGAAGAATCCAAAGAACTGAACATGTCGAATAAAATCACCCTGAGGCCCAGTTGAGCTAAACAACTTTGATGATACATGAGGACATTGCAGCCCATTTCCCACTGCAAGAAGGATCAGTACAAGCTCAGCTTCTGTTAGCTTCATTTCTAATGGATTTCAATCTAGTTATATTTTCAAGTACAAATTAATCATGTGCAAGAGCTGGGGAGAGGGTGGTGGTGTACAGAAGCTTCTCAACCTAGCCCTTGGTGAGAACACACAACCACCCGAGGCACCATTTATACTCTGTGTCAGTGCTGCCCCCTACTGGAAACTGGGTTGATCTTGGTCACAGGATTGGTTCAGAGAATTAAAGAACCTACTACCTGCACTCCCAGCCAGTAAGGATCATTCTTCAAAATAACATGTATTTTCTAAGACAGAAAAAAAAATCACAATCCATTACTAACTGTATTGTGAGAACTTAGCAGAACTTAAAAACTAAATTCATTATCTTACTTAGTGTTTCTATTGCTGCAATAAAAAATCATGACCTTGCCGGGCAGTGGTGGTGCATGCCTTTCATCCCAGCACTTTGGAGTCAAAGGCTGGTGGATTTCTGATGTCAAGACCAGCCTGGTCTACAGAGTGAGTTCTGGGACAGCCAGGGCTACACAGAGAAAATATGTCTCTATAAGGACCAAAAAAAAAATCATGACCAAAATAAAATTGGGGAAATTTATTTGGCTTCCCATCAGAGAAGGGGAGCCCTCAGACAAACACGCATTAACTTATCAAGGTGCTTATTTTTCTATTGAGGCTAGACAAGTTATCCCACATGGAGGAAAGGGACCAATGAGAGCCAAAATTCTTTCTCTCATATACCCCTCCAGGTCCCTGGTTACTGTCCTGTTGTAATGCCCCTCGGTTTAGGACTGGGACCTGAGGGATGTAAGAGGAAAAAATCCTGTCTCTTCAAGTTCCTTTTAGTCAGATTGTTTTGTCACACAGCAGAAAACTGATTAAGACAGCATGTCCCTAATCCAGATGCCTTGTCTACATTGACAAAGCACCCATATGGTAAAATGTATCTTATAGAGAGGCCACCTGGTCCAGGGAATACAGAGTAAAGACAAAAATCCTATGATTTCCCATCATATCTACTGTACCTCTAACTGAGTCCTGCTTCAGGAAATGCTCACTAATTGAATGGAGAGAGAGCTGTGTTTACATGCCAGGCTCTTGTAGGACTGAAGATGCAATACCTGAGACTCTTGTGGAACTTCCTTCCTCAAGGATTCTTTGGAAATTGCTTCTCTCATTGTAACGCATCATGTATCTGTCACACTTCAAGAATATGTTGGGGTGACAACTAACATGACAGCATAAAACAGAATCTGGGGTCATAGCTGCAAGGGAAGCATGTGGGGTGAACCTGGAAGAACCTGGGTGAGAAGAGAAGTGAAGCAGGTACAACCCTGATGACAGTATGGTGCATTACACAGCTTTTTCTTTCTCTTTGTCTGTGGGAACTAAAAAGGGGCCAGGGAAGAGAGGATAGCCCACTCCTGGCCAGATTCCCTACTATGCTCTGGCCAGGCAAATGTGGGAGTTCTGTCAGACTCTTTCCAATCTGCCCCAGGTGAGCATCTAAGCCATTGACCCCACTCAAGGGTGGCTGGACAAGGGGCAGCCCCTGATCAGGGCTGGGGACAAAACCCTGTTGCCCCGGGGTTATGGGAGAGAGGGTTTAGGGAGAGAGTTTCCCACACAGGTGAGAGTAAGCTCAGTGGGCCTTGACTGGAGCATAGGAAGGCCTTCCATTGGGAGATTAGAAACAGCTCATTAGGAGAAAGCATATCCCATCGTTTAAGCTCAGTGGGCCATGATGAACAAGACAGTCTATGATTTTAGAGCTTTACTTCAGAAAGGCAGGGAGAAAGGAGAGAAGGTGGAGAGAGAGAGAGAGAGAGAGAGAGAGAGAGAGAGAGAGAGAGAGAGAAGAGAGAGAGATGAAAGGCTAGAGAGTAAGAGGGAGAGAGTAAAGGAATGAGAGGAGAGAGGAGAGGAGAGGAGAGGAGAGGAGAGGAGAGGAGAGGAGAGGAGAGAGTAAGAGGAGTGTAGGGGAGTAAAAGAGGAAGGTGGGGCCAAGCAGCCCCTCTTATGGTCTTTACTGTTGCTAGGTAACTGGGGAGGAGTTTAGCCTGAAGTTCAAAAGCTTGGGACATTGCCTATGTGGCTACGAACCATGCTTCTCATGTGGGGGCTGAGGGGGAAGTAACTTAGGCGCCAGAGTTCCAGGAGCATGAGAAAACTCCTTCTGTCCCAGGTAGGTGAATTATCACCACTGGGTCCTGGGTTTTGTTTTTCCATATTTTTATTGGGTATTTATTTCAATTACATTTCCAATGCTATCCCAAAAGTCACCCACCCGCTCCCCCACCCACTCCCCTACCCACCCACACCCACTTCATGGCCCTGGCGTTCCCCTGTACTGAGGCATATAAAGTTTGCATGACCAGTGGGCCTCTCTTTCCACTGATGGCCGACTAGGCCATCTTCTGATTCATATGCAGCTAGAGACACGAGCTCCAGCCTTTTTCATTCATTTATACCCTTTGTAAAAAAAAAATTGTGCTCACGATTAGGGTTATATTTAAGACTTAAACGATTATATTTATAAAGAAGTATGTGTATACAAAACATATATGGGCCCAATAACAATTAAGAAGAAAACTGGCCATGAAGCTAAAGACAGGTGTAGAAGAATATATAGGAGTTTGGGAGGAGAAGAAAAAGTTTGTGATTGAAAATATTTCAATATTGAAGAAAATTGTTTACCCCATACATCTATTACAAGTCCACAGATACAGATGTATATATTGACCTCTTATTTAGCAAAACAACTTCTGTGGCTTTTTCTTTTGATTCTAGATCCTGGTGTTTCTCCTGCTCGTCACACTTCCCAGAGCTGTGATGCAGTCCACAGCACAGACTCTCTTCTCACCTGCCTGTCTAGACTAGAGGCTTCTTCCATGTGACTATCCTGGCAGGGATGAAAGGGGAAGACAGTCTAGAGCAGTGGGTCTCAATCTTCTTAATGCTGTGACACTTCTTCAATGCACTTCCCATTGTTGTGTGGACCCCCACCTAAAAGTTATGTCATGGTTAGTTTTTAACTGCAATTTGCTATTGTTATGAATTGTGGTATAAATTTATGATATGCAAGATATTTAATATAGTACGTCAAATGAGTCCTGTTACATAGGTTGAGAACCACTGATTTAGTAGATGGGCTGAAGAAAATTGAGCAATAGATGAAACTCATTTTAAACTCATTAAAATGCCAGTATCTGATAATAAAAGTGCTTCACAAAAAGAGATTTGTATCTGCCCTGGAGTTTTGATCACATTCTCCCATATGGTCCTCAGGCAAGAATGTTCTCCCAGCAGATAAGGAACCAGTGCTTCCTTTTGGCATTTCTACCCAGATATCCAGGGATATTACTAGAACTCTTGTTCTGGGAACTTACACAGCAAATCTTCAGTAAACTCATATCTCCTGATCTCATGAATTTCTTGGTTAATTGACTTATTAAGAAGAGTGACCACACTTGGATTTTTAGGTATCTCAAGCATCAGGCTCTGACCCTTACTTGCTGCAATAACAACTGCTGTCACCAGAACACTCACAAGAAGTAATTTAAAACAGAAACTGGTTTCTTTAACCAACTGTTCTAGGGATGCTCCAGCATGGTATTGTGGGAAAGGACTTGTGGAAAGAGAAGAGGCCTGGTCACTGTGTATCCAACGGGAAGCCAAGAGAATGTGGTGCTCAGGTTGATTTCTCTCTGTAATTCAGTCCTGGCCTCTTGTCGATTAGATGGTGCCACTCCCACTTAAGTTGGTTCACCTTCCTGCTCAGTCACAGGTTTTAGGAAACAGGTGGGTTTCCATAGAGATTCTAAATCCCATCAACCTGCTTAGCCATCACACCGAACCTAAACACCAAAAGTAGATGAGTGGATATTTTGACTGGCATTGGGAGGATGTGTAAGGTTTTGGCAAAAGAGATTGTCTATCAACTAGACAGGCTCTAATCACCTAAGAAGATGGTATCTTGGAATCCAGGAGAGTTAGTTTATGGATTGAGTTAAAGTTTGAAGGTCTGCTGGTTTGAATCTTTGTTACTAGAAAGTCCAACTTGCTCTCACCTGTGAAGATTCCACTTGCTGACTTGCTAGGGCTCTAAGAAATCAAATCCTTGGAAGTATTTGATGCTTTTGGCCACAGCCTTGTATCTTTCCTCCAACTTAAGTATAAACATCTTGTGTTCTACTTTGAGTGTTAAGAACCATTTAGGGGTCTGGGCTTGATGAGGCATACCTTCAATACCACCATCATAAGGCAGAGAGGCAAAAAGAGCTCTGAGCATTGTAGGCAAACCAGGTCTGCAGAGTTCAAGCACAGCCAAAGCTACACAGACAAACTGTCAAAATCCAAAAACAATCAAACAACAACAGAAGAAGCATTTACATAATGGTTAACATTGTCACATTGGTGTCCTTTAGACTCATCAAGGAAATATACCTGATGGTGTTGTGAAAAGAAGTTTTGGGCAGATGCTCCAGTCTGAATGTGGAGGTGCTATTTCATAGTCTGAGGTCAACACCCCATTTGCTGGTGTCATAACAGGATAAGAAAGAGAGTACAAATTAACTATGACCCTTGCCTACTCTTGGCTCATTACCTGTGCACACATCCTGATCATTCTCACTCTTGCAACTGTGTCTTCCTTGATGTGATGAACAGTATTCCCTTGAACTTTGAGACAAGGAAGTTCTTTTACCAGATATACTGCTTCTTTGTGGGTATTTCATCACAGCAAGTATCACTGGTCTTACTAGGGATCAGGCAGAGTAACTGGGTTTCTTGACAGTTATTAAAAGGAAGCAACATTCTCTTGGACATAGAATAGGATATGAGTTTGACCACTGACCATGAGAGAAACCTGTCACAGTACTATGTACCAAAGATTAGAACATTACATTGCATTATCCCTTTATCTTAGGAGTTAATCCAAGTTGACTTGTTAATCACTTGGCCAAGTAGACCATCCCACAGGAGAGCTGGTTCACCTGAGGATAATCCAAGGACATGGGAGGAGTGATCATCCCCTTAATAAGCTGCTGTTCTTACACTTTCCTCCTACCTGTTGCTCAGTCATCTTCACTGCCGAACCAGCCTGTTGCCTGGGTTCTAACTCAAAGTTGTAAGTGCAGTCTTTACCCTTCCTTTCTCTAATACCTGTGTAAATTCTAAACATGCCAGCTGAGATATTCTAGGCTTTTTGCCCTTGTCTTCTGTAGACCGTATCTGCATTTTCTATTATGTTTGCAGACCTCCACTGCTGCCCCTAACTCTAAAGACATGACTCTCTCATTATTTCCTTCCTCATCTGGTATTTTCTGGGATTTACAGCAGTCCTGTCTTCCTCTCAGACTCTAATAAGATGATAAAGGAGTTTCATTCTGAATTTCTTCATGAATTCTTTTTAATGTACTTCATCTCAGTGAGAAGGGCTATGAAGTAATTCCTGGGAAGATTCAGGGACTGCAGAGGCTGACTGACTGCATGCAGTGACATGAGGAGGATGGAATGCATCAGGCAGGAGAATGAACAGAGTTGACTTCGGGAAGCTTTAGGGTATTAAATAGCCATGCCTTGTCTCTCCCCACATGTCCCACCAAATATCCTGTCACTAACAAATAAAACAGTACCTAATATTCTAACAGATTTTTTATATCTTATAGTGTATTAAATTAAAAACACTAGTCCCAACAACGAGAAGACTTTAGAATGTTCTCAGATGGCATCTGAGGATGATATGAGAGATTTTTCAGCTTTCGAAACTTATCCATTAACTTTTTCAGCAAAGTAAATATTTTTAAATTTTTACCAATGTATCTAAGAACTGCTTTAATTTAAGATTTTTTAAAAATTCTTGCAAAAAAAATCATGAAACTGCTTTTATGTTGAAATAATGAAATTTGGAGTATTCTAAATCATTTTTCAAAACATGGCTTATTCTATTTGACTCCAGAATAAAGTTTTTTTTTTTTTTTTTTTTAGTATATTTTGAGATGAAACCTGGTTGATTTGTTGTTGTTGTTGTTGTTGTTGTTGTTGTTGTTTGTATCAATAAAAGGAACTCCACTTCTCCCCTTCATTTATGTATCAATCTTAACACTTTGTTCATGATACAAAGTACCTGAGCACTGCACTGTTGAACTTTCTATGATCATTTCAAGTAATAATCATTGAGCTATAAAAAAAACTTCATCTTGGATGCAAACAGACTTTCTCTGGGATCAGAGTCATGAAACAGAAAACTCAAGAAATTAAAACAAAATAATTAGGTTGAAGACAAACACTCCACTGTGGAGTAAAGCCATATAATGTTTTCAACATTGTCTTTTAATTTTCTGTTAATATTTATGTTTAAAATTTTTAACTATGCATTTCTATCTGTGTATGAGTGGAGTCCCAGGGGAAGCCAGAAGAAGGTGATGGATCTCCCTGAATCTAGAGTTACAAGGGTTTGTGAACTTCCTTAAAGTGGTCCTGGGAACCCAATATGATACCCTGAAAGAGCAGACAGTGCTCTTTGTTGTGGAGTCATCTACTTATTCCCCATTTTTATTAATTGTTAATATTTTAAATTAAAATTTATTTATACTATTTCCTTTATCTCACTCCAACCCTTTCCATGTATGTACCTCTGATCCACAACAAATGCAGCGCTTCTATTTCGTTTTTTACAAATACACACACACACACACACACACACACACACACACACGCACAGAGAGAGAGAGAGAGAGAGAGAGAGAGAGAAGCACAAACACAATTACACATACACATGTGAACATACGAGTATGGGTATAGATGCCTATTATATAAATACAACCTGCTGAGTCTTATATGTGTGTTTTGGTAAACTGAAACATGGTCTCCTATAATCCAGACTACCCCAGAAAGATATATGTATCTTAGATGTGTGTGAGCAGCAGAGACCTTCTGCCTCTACCTCCTAAGTGGTGGGACACAAAGTCCAATCACTGTGGTCTCTTAACAGAGTGTGGTGATGGAGAATGCTCAAAGCATGCTAGGCAAGTCTTCCAGAAACTCACTAAATCTCTAGTATCTACCTTTAAACTTTTCTTTCATTTACTTTTTGTTAATATTCAGGTAACATAGACTCATTAAAGAAAAATGAAGTTCTCATGGGTGAGAGAAATGTAAATAAAAATACTTAAAATATCTTGAAGTGTGGTTTTCCTCTGTTAGTAGTAAAAGAAAACACTGTGGTGTTGGAATGTGTGTGTGATTGTGTGTAAGTCTGTGTATGTGTGTGTCTTGGAGAACTTGGAGAGTTTTGTGAAAACTTGACACTTGCTAGAGTCATCTGAGAGGAGGGACTATGGATTGAGAAAAAGTCTCAAGAAGATTGAGCTATAGGTAAGCCTGTAGAGCATTTTCTTAATTATTGATTAATGGGGGAGGACCATTCTATTATGGGCAGTTCCACCCCTGGGCTGGTGTACCTGGTTCATCAGAACAAAAAAATAAATCACCAAGACATAAGCTGGTACGGGCATAGTGGTCTGTTGCTTTGATGGGCCTGATAATGTTTTAGGGAGTATTGTGGAAGGACTTTGGAAATTGGGGCTAGAGAATCCATTGAGTAAGGAGAGATCAGTGGTATGTTCTACAGGAGGTTGGAATTGTTTAGAGCAGTTCAGATGATGGAGGCATAGCTTGTGATGCTTCAGAGGGAAGTCAAGACTCTACTGAGCCATTTGAGTTAAGACTTCATGGTTCAGGTTTTAGTTAAAGAATCTGCTCTGATTAACAAGTCACCAGAACAAGTAAAGTGAAACCTTTGCTTTCCTGAAATATCAATACAGGTCAGCTGGGGCTGAAGAATCAGCAGAGATACATTAAGAGGCCAGCATTATTCAGATGAAGTCATCTGTAAAGTGTTCTCTCAGAATCCAAAGAAGCTGTATTCCAAGATTAGCAGCTGAACTTGGTAGTGAAAGAGTTACCCAGGTGGTGCTGGTTTTGAAGGTAATTAGGGGAAAACAGATGAGGCATGACACTGGAGAGCAGTTCTGGAGTCTTGGAGTCTAGGAAAGGCTATGAGTGAAAGTGCTACCCAGTTGAGATACCCTAGCATTTGTAGATGCAGTACCTAGGCATGAGCACCAAGAACAACAAGTATGGAGTGGAGCCAGCCTGAGCCTAGAAGACAAGATCTCTGCGATGTACAGGGCAGAGTGTAGAAGTGAATCAAGCCCTTTAAAAGAGCCCAGAAGAGAGGGAGTAGATCCCAGGTATTAGACATTGAGTACTTTACACTATTGCAGTTTAGGATTTCTCTAAACTGATTATGACTGTGCCCTGGTTCTCTCCTCTTGAAGTACAAATTTAATTATTTTCATTATTTAAATGCATTTTACACTCAAACAAAGTAATACTGAGCATTTTGAGAATCAAATACTACATAAAAATTGTTTAGCTTTTACATTCATATAATTTCATACCATAAAATATCATTAATGAATATTTAATACTATCCATAACTGAGAATTCTACATATAATGATGAATAATAAATTGTTTCAAAACATGAAAAATAAGCATAATAAAATAGCATAAATTATTAATAATGAATCATAAAGAAATATATTCAAAAGCCCTTATGTAATATCACCTGACATAGTGAAAGAGTATTTAAAATGCATTGTACATTTGTGTACATTGTCTAACAATCAGTTTACATATAAAAGATTATCAGTGTTTCTAGGAGATAAGTTTTCTTATCAGTAAGTATATTTTAAAAATTTCTAAATAGGAAAAACTCTATGAGGTTAAATATTAAGAAAGTGTTAATTTCAAGTACACTGAGATAAATTCTCATAATATTTCCACAGTGTTTGTAAAACATGATTTTAATATTTTCAACTGTTAATATTCAACAAACATAATAATTATTTTAAGATATATTTCATTGTAATGTCTCCATTTTCAGTTCTGATTTTATTAATTTGGATATTGTCTCTGTGCCCTCTGTTTAGTCTGGCTAAGGGTTTATCTATCTTGTTGATTTTCTCAGCTCCTGGTTTGGTTGATTCTTTGTATAGGTCTTTCTGTTTCTATTTGGTTGATTTCAGCCCTGAGTTTGATTATTTGCTGCAGTCTACTCCTCTAAGGTGTATTTGCTTCTTTTTGTTCAAGATTTTTCAGGTGTGCTGTCAATCTACTAGTGTAAGCTCTCTTCACTTTCTTTATAGAGGCACTTAGAGCTATGAGTTTTACTCTTACCACTATTTTTATTGTGTCCCACAAGTTTTGGTACATTGTGTTTGTGTCTTCATTTTCATTAAATTCTAAAAAGCCTTTTATATCATTCTTTATTTCTTCCTTGACCACATTATCATTGAGTAGAGTGTTGTTCATCTTCCATGTGTATATGTGCTTTCTCTGTTTTTGTTGGTATTTAAGACCAGCCTTAGCCCATGGTGATCTGATAGGGTCCATGGGATTATTTCATTCTTTAGTATCTGTTGAAGCCTGTTTTGGAACCAATTATATGGTCAGTTTTGTAGAAGGTATCATGACCATGACTGCTCAGGGTACATCTAATCCTATGATCCTGGGAGAGTTAGAGCACCAGGGAGTGCATCTTCACCTTTGTGTTTTGGGAATGGCTGCAGAGTTCACACCCAACATCTCCTCAGGGCACCAGTCAAGACCAAAAGGAACCTGTGCCACTGGTCAGGCAGAGTTCCTGGGTGCCTGGATCACACTCTTCCCAGTTACTTCTGGTGTCAGGGCAGATGTTATGTCCTCCTCACCTCTGATCCTATCAAGAATTCAATTTACGTTTAATTTTTACAGGAGCCCAGACTTAGAGACTTTGCACTTTGAAAGGTGATTTTGAATTTTAAAAGAGACAGGATATTTTGTTTAAAAATGATCTTCTCTACTCTATATGATGCACCCCAAGCACGGTTTCCCCTTCCTCCACTCCTCCTAGCTCCCTCTTAAAACATAGCTCCTCATCCCTGGATCCAATCCTCCTTTGTTTTCTCTACAGAGAAAAACAGGTCTCCAAGAGATGACAGCCAGGGAGAACAAAACAAGGGAAGACAAAGGCCCCCATATTAAGGCGATACAAGTGAAGCCAATAGGAGGAAAGAGAGACAGAAGGATTTCCATTAATTTATGAATTTATTTATTTTACATCCAGAACTCAGCATCCCCCCCTCCTCCCAGTCACTCCCTCTAAACTCTCTTCCTTCCACTCTACTTCACTTCAACCCAGAGAAGCAGAGGCCTCTCATGCATTGCCTGGGTATATCAAGTTGCTGTGTGCTAGGTGCATCTTTTTTTTATTGAGGCTAGACAAGGCAGCCCAGTTAGGGGAAAGAGATCTGAAATCAGCTACAGTTAAACAACCCCTGGTCCCGCTATTAGGGTTCCCACGGAAAGAACAAGGTACACATCTGTTATATCTGTGTAGGAAGTCTAGGTCTATCTCATGTATACGCTCTGGTTTGGTAATTCCGTCTCTGTGAGCCCCTATGGGTATAGCTTTGTTGAATCTGTAGGTTTTCTTATATCCTTGGCTTATCTGATTCTTTAATCCTTCCTCCCGCTCTTCCACATATTCTCCAAACTCTGCCTAATGTTTTCCTGTGGATGTCTGCATCTGTTTCCATCAGTTGCTGGGTGAAGCCTGTCAGATAACATGCATACTAGGCTCCTGTCTATAATTATTTCACAATATAATATCAATGGTGGTGTCTTTCTCATGTCTTGGGTCTCACATTGGGCCATTCATTGTTAGGCATTCCCTAAATTTCTTCACCTTACTTATCCATGCATATTTATAGGCAGGGAAAAAATTTTGAGTCAAATATTTGAGACTGGGTTTTTGTCTCCATCAGAAGGCTTACCTAGCCAGGCATGGTGGCACACGCCTTTAATCCCACCACTCGGGAGTTCAGAGGCAGGCAGATTTCTGAGTTCGAGGCCAGCCTGGTCTACAAAGAGAGATCCAGGACAGCCAGGGCTATACAGAGAAACCCTGTCTCGAAAAACAAAAACAAACAAACAAAAAAGAAGTCTTGCCTAGTTACAGGAGGTGATTGGTTCATGTTCCATATGTCCTATTGCAAGAAGTCATTGCTAGGGTCACTCTCATAGATCCTGGGAATTTCCATTATCCTGAGTTTCTAGCTTATCTCAGAGATTCTCCACAACCACAGATTCCACTCCTTTCTCCCTTCACACTCCCCACATATGATTCCTCTGATTACCATCCAGAATTTCTCTCACACATCGTACCCTCCATCCATCTACCCCTGATGTGTACTTTATTTCTGTCCATAGTAAGATTCAAGCATCCTCTGCCAGGCCTTCCTTGTCAGTTTCTTTGCTCTATGGATAGCATGGTTATCCTATTCTTTCTTACTAATATCCACTTATGAGTACACACCACGTTTATCTTTCTGGGTCTGGGTTTGGCCTACAAATTTCATGATGTCATTGTTTTTAACCAGTGAGTAGTATTCTGTTGTGTAAATGTTCACTTGAGGGACATTTTGGTCATTTTAAGATTATGGCTATTACAAATAAAACTATGAGCATAGTTAAAACACTGTTCTTATGGTATAGTGAAGCATCTTTTAAGTATATGACCAGGGATGGTATAAATAGTCCTGAGAGAACCATTTACAGTTATTTGAGAAAGCACTGAATTGATTTCCAGACTGAGTGTACAAGTTTGCACTCCTACTAGCAAAGGAAGAGAGTGTTCACCATGTTCTACATCCTAGTCACCATGAACTGTTTCCCTTTTAATGGGAGTAAAATGAAATCCCAGAGTCATTTTGATTTGGATTTCCCTGACGACTAAGGATGTTGAACATTTCTGTAAATGCTTCTCAGTCATTAAATATTCCTCTGTTGAGAATTCTATCACCTATGGGCCCCATTTTTAAAAATTGGGTCATTTGGTTTGTTGGTGTCTACTTTTTTTGGTGTCTACTTTTTTTTTTTTTTTTTTTATAAATTTTGGATATCAGCCCTCTTTTAGTTTTAAAGTTGGTGGAGATTTTTGCCCAATCTCTAGGCTGCTGTTTTGTCTTTTTGATATTGTCCTTTTCCATACAAGAGGTTTTCAGCTTCAAGTGGTCTCACTTATTTTTTATATTAGTGGCTGAAATGTTGGATCTTTTCAGGAAGTTGTCTCCTGTACTAATGGGTTCAAGGTTATTCCCCACTTTTCTATTAGAATTAATGTATCTAGGTTTACTTTGCTTTATTTGATTCACCTGGACTTGAGTGTTGTGTAAGGTGATAGATATGGATCTGTTTGCATTCTTATGCATGCAGACATCCAGTTAGAGCAGCAACATTTGTTGAACTTCTTTTCTTATTTTCATCGTATGGTTTTGCCTTATCTAAAAAAAAAAAAAACAAAAACAAAAAAACAAAAAAAAAACCAATGTCCATAATTCTGCTGGCTTATTTCTGGGTCCTTATTTTGATTCCATTGATCAACCTCTCTGTCTTGATAGCAAAATTCATGGTTTATGACCATTGTTCTCTAGTACCACTTGAAGTCAGAGATGATGATGACTCCAGAAATTTTCTTATACAGGATTGTTTTAGCTATCTTACTTTTTGGTTTTCCATATGAAGGTTAGAATTTGTTCTTTCCAGGCCTGTAAATAATTGTGTGGAATTTTGATGGAATTGCATTAAATCCTTAGATTGCTTAAGATACATGGCAATTTTCACTAGATTGAGCCTATGAATCTATGACCGTGGAAATTTTCCCATGCTATGATATCTTCCTCAATTTCTTTCAGATTTCTTTCATCCAAAACGAAGTTCTTGTCATTCAGGCCTTATACTTTCTTGAGTAGAGTTACACCAAGATATTTTGTAATGATAAAGGGTGATGTTTCCTTAATTTCATTCTAAGCCAGTTTATAATTTGTATAAAAAGGGGTCATTTTTTTTACCATGACTTTTGTATCCAGCAATTTTTCTGAAGTTGTATATCAGCTGTAGGAATTCTCTGGTAGAATTTTGGATATCTCTTATCTATACTATCATATGATCTGTGACTAGTGATACTTTGATTTCTTCCTTTCCAATTTGTATCCCCTTCAAATCCCTTAGTTTTTGTTCTAGCTATAATTCCAAGTACTGTGTTGAGTAGATAGAGAGAAAGGGGGAAGACTTGTCTTATCCCTGGTTTTACTAAGATTGCTTTAAATTTCTCTTTTTAATTTGAAGTTGTCTATTGCCTTTTTCTATGTTTTTCTGTGATGTTTACATATCCACCTTGTATCCTGATAACTCCAAGACTTTTAACATAATAGGCTGTTAGGTTTTGGTCAAAGACATTCTCAGCATCTAGTGAGTTGTTCATGAGATACTTTTTCTTTAAGTTTGTTTTTATGGTGGAATACATTGATAGATTTTCATGTTGAACTATCCTTCCATACCTAGGATGACGACTACTTGATTATTGTGGATTATGTATTCAATGTGTTCTTGGATTCAGTTTCTGTTATTTTATTGGGTATGTTTGCATAAATATTCATTAGAAATGTTAGTATGAAATTCTACTTTTCTGTTTAGGCTTTGTATGGTTTAAGTATTCGGGAGACTCTGGCCTCAGAATCGGTTTGTCAATGTTCTTTGTTTCTATTTTACGGAATAATTTGAGGATTATTGGCATTAGCTCTTCTTTGAAAGTATGGTAAAGTTCTTCACTAAAACAGTCTGGCTCTGAGCCATTTTTTTTGGATGCAGGCTTTTAATGATTACTAGTAGTTCTGTAGGGGTTATAGGACTAGACAGTTAGCTTGACATTGAGTTTTAAATTTTGTAAGTTGCAATTGTCTTGAAAATAATCCATTTCCTTTATATTTTCCAATTCTGTAGAGTACAGTTTTTTACTTAAAACCTAAAGATTTCCTTGGTGTCTGTTGTCCTGTCTCCCTTTTCTTTTTTATTACTAGGCATTTTCTTTATTTCCATTTCAAATGTTATCCCACTTCCTGATTTCCCCTCTGAAAAATACCCTCCCCCATCCTGTCCTACTTTCCCCTTGCTAAGTCTGTGGCTAAGTCTTCCTTTTCTTTTCTGATTTTATTAATTTGGACTCTAGCTCTGTGCCCTTTAGTTAATTTGGCTAAGAATTTATCCATTTTAGTGATTTTACTCAAAGAATCAGCTCTTGGTTTTGTTGATTCCTCATATGATTGTCTTTGGGTTTTGTTTGTTTGTTGTTTTGTTTTGTCTTCGATATTTTCTATATTTACATTTCAAATGTTTTTCCCTTTCCATGTTTCCCTTTTGCAACCCCACCTTTCCAATCCCCCTCCCTTTGCCCCTGTGAGGGTGATTCCACAACCACTCAGGACATGGGGGTTCTGGGTCAATATCTTACAGATGATGTGCCCTGATCTACTTTCCGTACATATATCTTTATTTTTGAGACACCTGATATAGACTAACCTAGCCTGCAGGCAATTATGAAGCTGAGGCTAGCCTGCATACTTACCCTGATGCTACCACCCCTAAATCCTGAGAGTGGAGCTGTGGACCACCACAGCCAGCAGTAAAACAGTTCCTGTGGAACTGCATACTTTTGTTCTCTATTAAGGAAAAATCAGAGAGTAAAAAGCACCTTTGGTACTGCAAGCTACTGGTTGAAATGAGAGGTCTGATTCCAAAGGCCATTGAAATCCTTGCTGGAGACTGGGCCTGATATATTGTCCGCTTGCCTTCACATGGAAAGAAGAGGGAGGAGTATCAGGAGTACACAGCTCTCTTGCTGCAGAGGCAGCTCATACACGACAGCCTGTCTCAACAGCAAAAAAGAGCCCCAAAGAAGATAGTAGAGAGACTGATTTTCTTTCTTTTTTGTTTTTTTTTAATTAGGTATTTTCCTCGTTTACATTTTCAATGCTATCCCAAAGGTCCCCCATACCCACTCCCCCAATCCCCTACCCCACCCCCCCATTCCGCTTTTTGGCCCTGGCGTTCCCCTGTACTGGGGCATATAAAGTTTGCAAATCCAATGGGTCTCTCTTTGCAGTGATGGCCGACTAGGCCATCTTTTGATACATATGCAGCTAAAGACAAGAGCTCCGGGGTACTGGTTAGTTCATAATGTTGTTCCACCTATAGGGTCGCAGTTCCCTTTAGCTCCTTGGGTAATTTCTCTAGCTCCTCCATTGGGGGCCGAGTGACCCAACCAATAGCTGACTGTGACCATCCACTTCTGTGTTTGCTAGGCCCCGGCATAGTCTCACAAGAGAGAGCTATATCTGGGTCCTTTCAGCAAAATCTTGCTAGTGTGTGCAATGGTGTCAGCATTTGGAAGCTGATTATGGGATGGATCCCTGCATATGGCAATCACTAGATGGTCCATCCTTTCGTCACAGCTCCAAATTTTGTCTCTGTAACTCCTTCCATGGGTTTTTTGTTCCCATTTCCAAGAAAGGGTAAAGTGTCCACACTTTGGTCTTCGTTCTTCTTGAATTTTATGTGTTTGGCAAGTTGTATCTTATATCTTGGGTATCCTAGGTTTTGGGCTAATATCCACTTATCAGTGAGTACATATTGTGCGAGTTCCATTGTGAATGGGTTACTTCACTCTGGATGATACCCTCCAGTTCCATCCATTTGCCTAGGAATTTCATGAATTCATTTTTTTAATAGCTGAGTAGTATTCCATTGTGTAAATGTACCACATTTTCTGTATCCATTCCTCTCTTGAGGAGCATCTTGGTTCTTTCCAGCTTCTGGCTATTATAAACAAGGCTGCTATGAACATAGTGGAGCATGTGGTCTTCTTACCAGTTGGGACATCTTCTGGATATATGACCAGGAGTAGTATTGCGGGATCCTCCAGTAGTACTATGTCCAATTTTCTGAGGAACCGCCAGAATGATTTCCAGAGTGGTTGTACAAGCTTGCAATCCCACCAACAATGGAGGAGTGTTCCACTTTCTCCACATCCTCGCCAGCATTTGCTGTCACCTGAGTTTTTGATCTTATCCATTCAGACTGGAGTGAAGTGGAATCTCAGTGTTGTTTTGATTTGCATTTCCCTGATGATTAAGGATGTTGAACATTTTTTCAGGTGCTGCTCTGCCATTCAGTATTCCTCAGGTGAGAATTCTTTTTTCAGCTCTGAGCCCCATTTTTTAATGGGGTTATTTGATTTTCTGGAGTCCACCTCCTTAAGTTCTTTATATATATTGGATATTAGTCCCCTATCTGATTTGGGATAGGTAAGGATCCTTTCCCAATCTGTTGGTGGCCTTTTTGTCTTATTGACGGTGTCTTTTGCTTTGCAGAAGCTTTGCAATTTTGAGGTCCCATTTATCGATTCTTGATTTTACAGCACAAGACATTGCTGTTCTATTCAGGAATTTTTCTCCTGTACCCATATCTTTGAGGCTTTTCCCTACTTTCTCCTCTATAAGTTTCAGTGTCTCTGCTTTTATGTGGAGTTCCTTAATCCACTTAGATTTGACCTTAGTACAAGGAGATAGAAATGGATCAATTCGCATTCTTCTACATGATAACCACCAGTTGTGCCAGCACCATTTGTTGAAAATGCTGTCTTTTTTCCACAGGATGGTTTTAGCTCCCTTGTCAAAGGTCAAGTGACCATAGGTGTGTGGATTCATCTCTGAGTCTTCAATTCTGTTCCATTCGTCTACTTGTCTGTCACTATACCAGTACCATGCAGTTTTTATCACAATTTCTCTGTAGTACAGTTTTAGGTCCGGCACGGTGATTCCACCAGAGGTTCTTTTATCCTTGAGAAGAGTTTTTGCTATCCTAGGTTTTTTGTTATTCCAGATGAATCTGTCGATTACCCTTTCTAATTCGTTGAAGAATTGAGTTGGAATTTTGATGGGGATTGCATTGAATCTGTAGATTGCTTTTGGCAAGATAGCCATTTTTACAATGTTTATCCTGCCAATCCATGAGCATGGGAGATCTTTCCATCTTCTGAGATCTTCTTTAATTTCTTTCTTTAGAGACTTGAAGTTCTTATCATACAGATCTTTCACTTCCTTAGTTAGAGTCACACCAAGATATTTTATATTATTTGTGACTATTGAGAAGGGTGTTGTTGCCCTAATTTCTTTCTCAGCCTGTTTATCCTTTGTGTACAGAAAGGCCATTGACTTGTTTCAGTTAATTATATATCCAGCTACTTCATTGAAGCTGTTTATCAGGCTTAGGAGTTCTCTGGTGGAATGTTTAGGGTCACTTATATATACTATCATATCATCTGCAAAAAGTGATATTTTGACTTCTTCCTTTCCAATTTGTGTCCCCTTGATCTCCTTTTGTTGTCTAATTGCTCTGGCTAGGACTTCAAGTACAATGTTGAATAGGTAGGGAGAGAGTGGACAGCCTTGTCTAGTCCCTGATTTTAGTGCGATTGCTTCTAGCTTCTCACCATTTACTTTGATGTTGGCTATTGGTTTGCTGTAGATTGCTTTTATCATGTTTAGGTATGGGCCTTGAATTCCTGATCTTTCCAAGACTTTTATCATGAATGGGTGTTGGATTTTGTCAAATGTTTTTTCAGCACCTAACGAGATGATCATGTGGTTTTTGTCTTTGAGTTTGTTTATATACTGGATTACATTGATGGATTTCCATATATTGAACCATCCCTGCAACCCTGGGATGAAACCTACTTGGTCAGGATGGATGATTGTTTTGATGTGTTCTTGGATTCGGTTAGCAAGAAACTTATTGAGGATTTTTGCATCAATATTCATAAGGGAAATTGGTCTGAAGTTCTCTATCTTTGTTGGGTCTTTTTTTGGTTTAGGTATCAGAGTAATTGTGGCTTCATAGAATGAGTTGGGTAGAGTACCTTCCGTTTCTATTTTGTGGAATAGTTTGTGAAGAACTGGAATTAGGTCGTCTTTGAAGGTCTGATAGAACTCTGCACTAAACCTGTCTGGTCCTGGGCTTTTTTTTTTGGTTGGGAGACTATTAATGACTGCTTCTATTTCTTTAGGGGATGTAGGACTGTTGAGATCATTAACCTGATCTTTATTTAGCTTTGGTACCTGGTATCTGTCTAGAAACTTGTCCATTTCATCCAGGTTTTCCAGTTTTGTTGAGTATAAGCTTTTGTAAAAGGATCTGATGGTGTTTTGGATTTCTTCAGGATCTGTTGTTATGTCTCCCTTTTCATTTCTGATTTTGTTAATTAGGATGCTTTGCTTGTGCCCTCTAGTGAGTCTGGGTAAGGGTTTATCTATCTTGTTGATTTTTCTCAAAGAGCTAGCTCTTTGATTGGTTGTTTCTTTGAATAGTTCTTCTTGTTTCAATTGGTTGATTTCACCCCTGAGTTTGATTATTTCCTGCCTTCTACTCCTCTTGGGTGAGTTTGATTCCTTTTCTTCTAGAACTTTTAGGTGTGTTGTCAAGCTGCTAATGTGCGCTCTCTCTAGGTTCTTTTTGGAGGCACTCAGAGCTATGAGTTTTCCTCTTAGGAATGCTTTCATTGTGTCCCATAAGTTTGGGTATGTTGTGGCTTCATTTTCATTAAACTCCAAAAAGTCCTTAATTTCTTTCTTTATTCCTTCCTTGACCAAGGTATCATTGAGAAGAGTGTTGTTCAGTTTCCACGTGAATGTTGGCTTTCTATTATTTATTTTGTTATTGAAGATCAGTCTTAGTCCATGGTGATCTGATAGGATGCATGGGACAATTTCAATATTTTTGTATATGTTGAGGCTTGTTTTGTGACCTATTATGTGGTCAGTTTTGGAGAAGGTACCATGAGGTGCTGAGAAGTAGGTATATCCTTTTGTTTTAGGAT
Source organism: Mus musculus (assembly GCF_000001635.26). Lineage (NCBI taxonomy): Eukaryota > Metazoa > Chordata > Mammalia > Rodentia > Muridae > Mus > Mus musculus. Next base: position 94,765,198 of record NC_000071.6, read on the forward strand.
AAAATGTTCTGTAGATATCTGTTAAGTCCATTTGTTTCATCACTTCTGTTAGTTTCACTGTGTCCCTGTTTAGTTTCTGTTTCCATGATCTGTCCATTGGTGAAAGTGGTGTGTTGAAGTCTCCCACTATTATTGTGTGAGGTGCAATGTGTGCTTTGAGCTTTACTAAAATGTCTTTAATGAATGTGGCTGCCCTTGCATTTGGAGCGTAGATATTCAGAATTGAGAGTTCCTCTTGGAGGATTTTACCTTTGATGAGTATGAAGTGCCCATCCTTGTCTTTTTTGATGACTTTGGGTTGGAAGTCAATCTTATCAGATATTAGGATGGCTACTCCAGCTTGTTTCTTCATACCATTTGCTTGGAAAATTGTTTTCCAGCCTTTCATTCTGAGGTAGTTTCTATCTTTTTCTCTGAGATGAGTTTCCTGTAAGCAGCAAAATGTTGGGTCTTGTTTGTGTAGCCAGTTTGTTAGTTTATGTCTTTTTATTGGGGAGTTGAGACCATTGATATTAAGAGATATTAAGTAAAAGTAATTGTTGCTTCCTGTTATTTTTGTTGTTAAAGTTGGCATTCTGTTCTTGTGGCTGTCTTCTTTTAGTTTTGTTGAGGAATTATCTTCTTGTTTTTTCTAGGGCGTGGTTCCCGTCCTTTTATTGTTTTTTTCTGTTATTAACCTTTGAAGGGCTGGATTCGTGGAGAGATAATGGGTGAATTTAGTTTTGTCGTGGAATACTTTGTTTTCTCCATCTATAGTAATTGAGGGTTTGGCTGGGTATAGTACCCTGGGCTGGAATTTGTGTTCTCTTAGTGTCTGTATAACATCTGTCCAGGCTCTTCTGGCTTTCATAGTCTCTGGTGAAAAATCTGGTGTAATTCTGATAGGCTTGCCTTTATATGTTACTTGACCTTTTTCCCTTACTGCTTTTAGTATTCTATCTTTATTTAGTGCATTTGATGTTCTGATTATTATGTGTCGGGAGGAATTTCTTTTCTGGTCCAGTCTATTTGGAGTTCTGTAGGCTTCTTGTATGTTCATGGGCATCTCTTTCTTTAGATTTGGGAAGTTTTCTTCAATAATTTTGTTGAAGATGTTTGCTGGTCCTTTGAGTTGAAAATCTTCATTCTCATCCACTCCTATTATCCGTAGGTTTGGTCTTCTCATTGTGTCCTGGATTTCCTGGATATTTTCAGTTAGGATCTTTTTGCATTTTCCATTTTCTTTGATTGTTGAGCCGATGTTCTCTATGGAATCTTCTGCACCTGAGATTCTCTCTTCCATCTCTTGTATTCTGTTGCTGATGCTGGCATCTATGGTTCCAGATTTCTTTCCTAGGTTTTCTATCTCCAGCGTTGCCTCACTTTGGGTTTTCTTTATTGTGTCTACTTCCCTTTTTAGGTCTAGTATGGTTTTGTTCATTTCCATCACCTGTTTGGATGTGTTTTCCTGTTTTTCTACAAGGACTTCTACCTGTTTGGTTGTGTTTTCCTGTTTTTCTTTAAGGACTTGTAAGTCTTTAGCATTGTTCTCCTGTATTTCTTTAAGTGAGTTATTAAATTCCTTCTTTATGTCCTCTACCATCATCATTAGATATGCTTTTAAATCCAGGTCTACCTTTTCAGGTGTGTTAGGGTGCCCTGGACTGGGTGAAGTGGGCATTCTGGGGTCTGATAACGGTGAGTGGTCCTTGTTTTTGTTAGTAGGATTCTTACGTTTACCTTTCACCATCTGGCAATCTCTGGAGTTAGTTGTTAGTTGTCTTTGTTTAGAGATTGGTCCTCTGGTGATTTTGTTACCCTCTAGCAGCAGACGTGGGAGACTAGCTCTCTCCTCTGATTTTCACTGGTCAGAGCAGTCTCTGCAGGCAAGCTCTCCTCTTTCAGGGAAGGTGCACAGTTATCTGGTGTTTGGACCTCCTCCTGGCTGAAGATGAAGGCCCAAAACAGGATCTTTCCCAGAAGCTGTGTTGCTTTGGCCAGGAAGGTGGCCGGTTGTCTGGAGCCGAAGATGGCACCGCCTCAGAAGCTCTGTGGCTTTTGCCTGTCTCAGAAAATGATGGCCTCTGTATTCCACACCCTCACCTGTGCTGCCTGCCCTCCGTGGAGTCCCGAAACCTAGGTGGCTACCGCAGAGACTGAGGCAGAAACCTTTCGAGACTGATTTTCTGAATGAGGTCACGTTCTGGTCTCTTGGTAACTGAGAGCTCTGCTTACCTGGTTCAGTGTGTCCATCCCTTGACCAAATGGGCATGCACACGTCTCAGATCTTCCGGCTGTCTCTAAAACTAGCATGTGGCCCAAGGTGACACTGAATATTTTTCTTTCCTCATATAAAGACATTTGTGACTTTGGTTTAAAATGAAGTTTACTGGTATGAGGAATGAGGCAGGAGATTTGTAAATTTGACCAAACCTGATCTGAAGAATAAGTGGCCACCAGATAAAAAAAATCTCTGAAGGACTGCACATCCTCTGAAGTAGACAGAATTATCAGCCAGAATAGACTACGAAGTAAGAACCTTTGGAAGTAAATCAGAAATGAAAAACTAAATGAGTTGATCAAAGTCAACCTGAGATATACCTCAGTGGCTCAATGTTTGCTTGGCATGGATGATATCTTGGGACTCTATCTCACATAGTGTGAAAAGAATTTGAAATTTTCAACCTTGATGGCTCAGCTCAGTGACTAATTACCACCATAGCTCAAGTCTAGTTACTGGTGTTTCTCTTTCCACCCTGGGTAAACTAAGGATGTGAGGAATTGCTATAGGTATAGTACTTGGAATATACAATCAAGAGTTTATTTCACATACAGAGAATATTTGGAATAACCTTTACATTTTCATTCTCAATACTTTCTTGTTTTCATTTGTTTGGTGTGTGTGTGTGTGTATGTGTGTTTGAATGTATATGTGTATTGTAGATTCTTTAGAGAGAAACCCAGTATTTAGAACTGTTGAGCAATACTAAGTATCCCATTCACTGTCTTGAAAAGAACTGACAGGCAAATAGACAGAAAGATAGATATTGTTCTAGGATGAAGTCCTAGTATTCTTTCAAATATCCAAGGTGCAGACCTCAAACCAGAGCCCAGAACAAACTGGGCTACTACTCCCGAATTAAGATCAATTCCACATGAAACTTCACACATTCTCTTCACACTGTGGTGGAGGGGAATACCATTGGAGGCACACAAACCTCAGGCAACTGCTACTGGACAATGCCATTTATTCAATTACTTCATTTTTCTGAAATCTTTGTGAAATGGTGTGATTTTTGTCTAAGACATTCTAAATTTTGTGTATATGCAGATTTATTGTACATATTGTGCATATAAATGCCAGGATCCACAGATGTCTGAAGAAATGGGACTAACACCTGAAGCCTGAGTTGCAGCTGCAGGCACCTGATGATAGTTCTGAAAACAAATTCTGCCCTCTTCTAAAGCAACATGTACTATTAAAACATGACTCATTGCCTTTTGGGGCTCGTGAACTTTTGTTTGTTGATTTGTTTGTTTTCCTGAAGAACATGAAAGGAATTTTCTGTGAGCAAACTTCCAGCAGGTTCACAGGTTCCAAGCAACAAGGCCTGTGAAGTTGACGGGCAGACAGAGAGATAGGGTGAGGGGAAGGAAGAAAAAAGAAGTGTGAGAGACATGGAGATTGTGTTTGTGACTTCTTTTTTTACCACGGGCCAACCTAGACATCCATATGTAAACCACCTTAGCTGATAAGTTTATTCACCTACCCAAGATTTTGAATCATGATGTCTGGCATCCATGTGTTCATTTTGACTCTCTCCAGAGGATATTTGCTACAGAATTCTTAAAGTTAGATATTTTATTCTACTCAGACAAGAGGAACGAAATCTAAAAAAGAACCCATGTACTATGTATTCACTTAATATTACAGTGAAGAACAAAAAGTGTACAAGTCCATGACAAAGGATCTAGCTAATCTGTCCTGGCAGAGTCCACTCATACCATCCAAGTTGTCTTTATCACTCCACAAGGCACCTAACCGCACAGTCTGTTCCCCATGTCAAGCTCAGCCTCCAAGGTCCCAATTACTGTTCATCCTTTTCTTTCCAAGCATCTGTACACTGCCTAAAGTCACAGTCTCTGAGCACCCCAGATGAGAGGTATGTCCCAAACCTGTCATTGATTCACATGTAGAAATTCTGTATCCATGTTCACCGCTAGCAAAAGCAAAGTCTGGCTCTCTTGCCATAGACACAACACTCGCCACATTTGTGGCATACACGTGTAGCAAAAGAGAGGCACTTGGGCTGCCTTATTGCCCTCAGTGTATCCATGAGATCCTGAAAAATTGGGCAAATCTTTCTACAGCGACATGACCCAACTCATTATAGCACTCCAGAGGGGCAGGGTATTGTTCCGCATTCATCTTGCTCCAGATGGCTGTGTGCTGTAAAAGGTTCTGCAGGATGGGCATGGAGAAGTCATTGTTGTAGAAGTTGATCTTGGTGAGCTGAGAGCATTGTATGAGGGAAGGTAGGAGTGCATTGAGCTGGTAGTCCTTCATCCTACATCCCTGCAAATTCAGAGTCTCAAGAGTTTTTAACCACTTTCTCTAAGAAACCTCTCAGAGGCCTCACATCCAAAACCTGTAAGACCACACCTTTCATCTCCAGATGTTTTAGCTGAAAGAGACTCTGACAGCAAGAGAACGAATCCAAGTCTGACTGTGAAATTTGGTAGTGAGTGATGGAGAGGGACTCCAAGGGTATCATCAGGCACCTAGAGATAAATGAGACCAGATGGTTAGTTCAGGCAAAAGGTAATGGAGAACATGGAGTGTGGTTTACACAGTCGTCAAGTGACCAAGTGACTAAGTTCAGTGTGACCAAATGACCATAGATATTATCTGAGATGCTTCCTTTTGAGATCAGCTTAGTCAAGTCAAACCCACACCTAATCAGCTGGCTTCAGTCTCAAGCAGAAAACCTATTTAGCACCTAAGAAACAAAGAGGAATTTCCATACCAAGAGAGTCCTGACAGGATCTAGGGATATTACATGTGGGCTCATTCAAAGCTGCATTTAATCCCAGCATCTGAACAGTCACTCTTCCTATCCATTACAGTTCCACACAATCCCTCATGTCTCTTTTATTCCACAGTACTGGGGCTCAAAAACCTTTACTCATGGGAAAACAGGGGAAGATAGTAGGCTGTTCCCACAGATCTTAGCACAGAGCTCACCTCCTTGCTTTGATGGTCGCCCCCATCTCCTAACTACATCCTCACCTCCCTGTTGGCTGTGATTCTAAGAAGAATTACAGTCCCTTCTGACCTGATCTGAGCTACTCCTGACCTCCCTTCAGTCTTCTGCTTCAGGAGTACTCATTTGAGACTTTGAATCACTACACATAATGTCCATATTCTAAAGAGTCCCTAAAATTGTTTCACGTGACTGACTGGCAGGCATGCTACAGGAATAATCCTTAAAATGGACAAGAAGAAATGCTCTGCTAGGTAACCCAGCTCTCCATCCTTGCTTACCTGAAGACCTGACTCATGTGGTCTGTGAGAAAGTGAACACCACGCATGGAGAGATCCTGGAGACAATTGAATTTGGAGAAGATAGAAATGAACTCCTTGACACACTTGTCTTCTCTGTCTCCTGTCCTATTGGCAATCTTGAAGCTGTTCTCATAGAAGGGTGCCAGGAGAAGTTTGCAAAGATTTCTCATCTGCCAGAAGCAGGGAGCCAAACGGGCCAGATTGAACACATTCCACTCAGTGTTCAGTTCGAATTTCTCGATGTGCTCTGGATGAAAAACATTCAAAATCTCTAAGACAAAGTTCACGTGCATAGCCTAGATCTTTACGTTTATACAGCACAAATGTAGGGAGTCCTTTCTCTGCTGGGCCCACTTCAAGAAGTATGCTTGTGTTTCATCATGGTGGGGACTGAGGCACAGGTCAGCTACCACCTTCAGCTGCCTCCTCTGTGCATATCTGCGACGGAATTTCACTACTGTAGGCTTCTCATCCAAGGGCTCTGAAGAACAGCTACCATCCTCTGCACCAGCCCATATGTCCCAGAAGGCATGGTGCACATTCCTCAGGTCCAGAACCTGAAATTTTCCCTTGCTGGGAGTGAAACATGTCAAATGTCAGCATACATGACAACCCTCAGTCAGCTTTGACTACCTGACTCTAAACACAAGTACACACACATTGGTAAGGTATAATTTCTATTAAACAGAGTGCAATGTGCACACAAGCATGCTACAGAATCTTTCCTTGAGCTGTGTGTGTAGACCTGACCACTTTCATTCCACTAAGGTACTCTTTATTTCTCCTTAGTCCCATTAATAGTGGTTATGGGAAAACCAGGGATAGGCTCATTCTAGAGGCTACTTATAGAAGCTGTAATCCACTGACAACTGTCCTTAGTCCAAGAAGACGATAACTTCAAGGTTCCTGCACCACTGCCTGATGATCCCATCAGAAGCCATTCTCCCTGACCCCACAATCTCTGCTGTGTACCCAAATGCTCCCTTATACACGACTTGATTATTACTCACCTGATGTGAGATTCTCTTGTCAGTCGCATATCTATTCCATCTAGCACAGCCTGTAAGGTCTCCAGGTTAGGTGACTTCATCAAAGACCCCACAGGGAGACAGGGAAAAGTCCAGGTTGCCACCATTGCCTTAATGAGCTTCTTAAGTCTGCCAGCAAAGGCCTCCTTGAACAGTGCTGGGAAGAGCAGAAAAGGTACCTCATCCAGAGAGGACAAGGCCAAAGCCTCATCTCTCAGCAGAGCCTGTAATGCCAGCTTCTGGAGTGTGGATGGAGTCTGAACATTCATCCTCTTCGGTCTCCAGTCAGAAGGCTCCTTGGGAAGGATTCAGAAAAAAATATACTTTCAAGACAAAGTTTGTAAAACTTCCTCACCATTACATCAACCACTAATCTTCAGAGTTACTACTCTGACAGTGACAGAGAAATCAGTTTACCTCTTCAACCTAAACTGGTGGTGGAAAGACAGACTCCCACAACCGGGGTCTTTCTAAAAACCAAATGAGCACATAATTTTCAAATCAAAATAATACTTTTTGTGTGACCCTTTCTCAAAAACAATCTTAAAAAAAAATTCCAAAATCAAACAAAACCAACCGACTGACCAACCAAACAAACAAACAAACATAAATCCTTGTGATGCAGATCAATATTAATTCACAGGAAGCAGAATGACTTCAGTGCATTTCTACAATTTTTAGGGTTTCCTGTGTATGGGAAGAAGATCATGTACACAGAACAAAGCTATGTGGAAAACATGAAATGCAAAGCCTAAGGCAATACATATGCATAACTCACAAGTATCATTCGAACAATTGGGCACTGAAGATCAAACATACATGGTCTACAGGTCTACAGTGTGAGCCAGGGTGTCTCTCTCTCTTTCTTTCACACATACACACACACACACATACACACACACACACACACACAAAACACACAAATTCAGAGAAGGGGAAACATGGAAACATGAGAGAACAGGTTACTCAGAATGATCTGATTTCCATCTTCCCCGGAGTCACAGGGCCAGTTCTAAGAGAGTTTGAACGAGATACAGAATCCTTGTCTCAAAAAAAAATATGAATCATACTAATGAACTCTGCAAGCTATCATGAAAATATATCGGTGATGAGGCTAAAAATTCATGTGGAATGAAACTCAAGGTCTTCAACCTGTTCCTCTAAAGGAGTCTAAACTTCTCTATATCAAACTGCATTACCCAAGGAAAACCCAGTTCATACCAGTTGAGCACTGCAGATAGGTCTCAAAGTCCCAGCTCCACCAGATAGTTATCCAGGTTGCTGGTCTCTGAATGTGTTCTCTGGATCGACTGGTGCCTTTATATACCTCTGTGCTAAACCCCTCCCTATTGTAGCCACACCCTCTAATCCACAACTGAAATTGGATGTCCTAGTTTAATCTCCACCACTTAAATTCCAGATTAAAGGTGTGTGTGTGTGGGGGGGGGCAAAACGGGGGAACATGTAAGGAGATACAGAGACAAATTGTGGAGTAGAGACTAAATAAATGACAATCTAGACACTGGCTCACCTGGTGATCCATCCCATTTACAGTCACCAAACCCAGACATTGATGTGTATATACTTTTTCAGCATGCATTAAGAATGTCACACCTCAGAGTTGGAATGGAGGCTTTGTATACATACCCAATGGTGGGCAAAAGCTTTCTTCACGTCCAGGCTTTGTGCTCAATGGGAGACAATAGATCCCTGATCATGTTATATTGCAATAAGTTTTTTTTCTAGAGATTTTCTGTGATTGACCTGTGTCCCTCTGAGCAGCTTTTCCACGCTGTCCTTGGGGAATTTCATGCACAGTAGAATCTGTTGTTTGGGTGGTATTGTTGCACAAAGGTTCAAGGAGCCCTGTCCTGGTGAGGTTGACCTTCTGTCCCATGCTCATCAGAGTAGAAGGATGGAAAGCCTCAAAGGTTTTCTAGATCTGGTTTGTTTCTTGTTTGTTTGTGGGGGTTTGGGGGGTATTTTTTATATCTGTCTTTGTTTGAGGGTGTCCTCTGGACCTGGCTGCAGCTGAGATCCTGTTACTAAGCATTGTTCTTTGTTTGGCCATAAAACTTCTAGCCCCCTTGCTCATCTGGTACCCAGAGCTTTTATTCTGGTAGCTTGGTGCTCTCTACCACCTATTCAGATGTAGCAGCTGCTTCAACAACTGTGCCTATAGTATTTAGCCATTCACTTCTTCCTAGCACACACAATTCCTTTCTTTTTTCACCTCTGAGCCACACCAGTATGACCTGGGAAGGAACATTGTGAGGGTCAGACCAACACCTGTTTGCTGCCCAAAGCTATGAGCAAACATTTTCTTCCTTGACTGACAATTGAATTTAACAGGCAAAAGCCAGAGACTACAGACTCAAAATCCAAAGGAACTGATGATCTTGGCCTCTCCCATTGATTTTCTCCAGAAATGTGGCTGTCACAGAACAATAGTCACATCTAGCCTTGATCCTCAACCTTTGCATATCTTGAAAATCTCTACCAGATGTGCCTAGAGAGTAACCTCAGGGGTCATTCCAGAATCACTTCTTCCGGGGGGACAGCATCAATGACACTGGTTCCTATGAAAGTACAGAATATAGATCAGTTTCCTTCCAGTCCAGTGTACACCATGAAAAGGCTTGCTAGCTACAAGTTTGGGAAGAACTTCTCTTGAGGCACTTTCCTCAAGATTGTGTCTGATTCAAGGAGCCACTTTGCCTTCTCCATGTTGGGGGCTCTCTCATGATCAAGAGTTCTATAGCTCACAATTTTCAAGCTTCTAAAACTGAACTATCTCACTTATCAAGTCTGGATACTGAGATCCTTTCCTGTAATGAACCCCCATGCTATTCGTTATGGCTGCCTAGGTGAAATAGTCCCCATCTATAACCCTGTCTACATGCAAATTAAAGAAGATACTATCTCTGCCTCTTTGTGAAGTATGAGCCTTCAGCCTGTCTAGTTCCTATCTCGGTGGCATTATCTGTAGACAATGTGCTAAGCTGGCACTCCTTCATGTTAATCAGATATGGGATAAAGAGATGGTTTAGGAGTTAGAAGCATGGGGGGAAAAAGACACAGGAGCTGACAAACAGAAGCTGGGATATGAACCTAAGGTATCTGTTAGAGAAGCCAGTGCTCTAAATACTTAGTCATATCTCCCTCCCCTTTTCTTTGCTTCTCCCTTACTGAAAATATTTTTTTCATACAATGTGTTATGATTATGGTTTCAACTCCCCCAAGTCCTCTGAGGTCATTCCCACATTATTTTCCATCTCAATCCACACCCTTTATATCTCTCCTGAGAAAAGAAACAGGCACTTAAAGAATCCAGAAACATGTGTGGCAGAACACAAGTGTACTGCCAGGACAGGGAAGGAAGAGGCAGGACCACCTCCAGCCTGGCCTAGCAAGTGAGTTACAGAACAGTTTAACATACAATGAGACCCTGCTTGAAAAACAAACAGAGAAATGAACAAATAAACAAAAAGAGCAACAGAAAATCAAAAGAAAAGAAAAACACACAACTTGGAACAGGACAAAATAAATAAACCTACAGGAAAAAGAGAGCCAATCCCACCCCATCAAAAAAATAAAATAGAATCACCAACAACAACAGCAATAACAAATCCCAAAGAAATAGAGAATACATTCAAAGACACAGAAATCCCAGAAAAACAGAAAAATGGTAGCTGTAATAGACAATCAAAGAATTTATAATCTAAAAGCAGAACAATATAAATAAACAAAAGTGTATAACACAACTTTCTAACACTCAGATCTGCTAAATTGTCTTTGACTTTGTTTTGTTTTCCTACCTACAACTGGTTAATTAGTCTTCTTTTAAGCGTAGGATTTGCTAATATCCAGTTATCAGTGAGTACATATCTTTTGAGTTCTTTTGTGATTGTGTTACCTCACTCAGGATGATGCCTCCAGGTCCAACTATTTGCCTAGGAATTCTGGGCCCCTAAGGGAGGAGCTAGAGAAAGTATCCAAGGAGCTAAAGAGATCTGCAACCCTGTAGGTGCAACATTATGAACTAACCAGTACCCCAGAGCTCTTGACTCTAGCTGCATATGTATCAAAAGCTGGCCTAGTCGGCCATCACTGGAAAGAGAGGCCCATTGCACAGGCAAACTTTATATGCCCCAGTACAGGGGAACGCCAGGGCAAAAAAATGGGAATGGGTGGGTAGCGGATTAGGGGAGAGGGGGTGGGGGACTTTTGGGATAGCATTGGAAATGTAATTGAGGAAAATACGTTTAAAAAAAAGAGTAGAATTTGCATCGAACAGAAAATTTCCATTGGTATTGTGGGTCCTCTTTGGCTTTCTGTCTGGGAGTGGTAACGCTGGGTCTAGAAGGTAGATTGAATCTCAATTATTTGAGAAACTGCCAGATTGATCTTACAAGTGGTTGTGCAAGTTTGCACTCTCTCCAACAATAGAGATGTGTTCCCTTTGTTCCATAACCTCCCCACATGAGCTGTCAAATGAGGTTGAGAGCTCTGATTCAATCACTGAAAAGGTTGCATGTTACAAATATGATTAAAAGGGTGGAGTTTAATCATTTACTCCAATTCCAGCTTGGGATTGGTGGGTGTGGCTACAAAAGGGTGTGGTGAGCAGAGAGGTATATAAAGGCTTCACTGGAGCCAGAGAACACATTCAGAGAACTGCAGCCTGAATAACCGTCTTGTTTGACCAGCACTCAGAGACCTGTCTACAGTGTTCAGAACTAGTAGGTAATGATATTCCCCTGGGTTTGATGTAGAGACATTTAGAATCCAAGTTAGGACAAAACATGTTAATTTTTTCTTCTTAGAGGAATACATTGAACACCTGGGATTTAATTCCAAATGAAGTTTTAGCTTCATCACAAACGTATATGTTAACCTGGTGATTTCATTATTATGGTTGATTTTCTATTTTGTTTAAGCTGTCCTACAAATGGCCATGTGGCATTGGGTAGGGTGAAAAGCAATAACGTTTTGACTCATAAGACTCCTCAGTACTAAGATTACTAGTGAGTTCCCTCACATTTTCATTCACTCAATGTTTGTGCTTGTTTTTGTGAGTCACTGGCTTACCTGGAGACCTGGGGACCATGTATCTTTGAACACCTTTAACTCACAATAGCTGGAGTTACACTTGGAGTGTCTTAATGTCTCACTCAATGTCTTACCTTAGGCTTTGCCTTATATCACTTTCACACAGCTTTGATTTTTTTTGTTATGGTCTATATTTGGGACCCAGGATACCCTGAAAATTATAGGAACCCATTGTCATCATCATGCTTAGTGGGTCAGTATTGATCCAAGACACAAGGTTTTGTGTGTATGTGTGTGTTTACTGCTTCCATGATTGTTGATTGTTGCATTTTTCTTTTGTTGGTTGTTTTGTTTTTTTTTATTATTTAATTACATTTGAATTGTTGTTCATTTTCCCAGTCTTCCCTTTGCCAGCCCCTGACCATCATTTATCCACTCTGACTGTAAGACAATACTCCCTTACACACACACAACCAGCTCCCAACAAGCCTCCACAGTACCAAGGATCTCCATTCCCATGGATACCAGATAATTCAATCATCAGCTACATATTGATCCAGAGCCATGGATGAACCCATGTACAAACTTTGGGTGGTTGTTTCATCCGTCAGAGCTCTGAGGGGTCAAGTTAGTGGATATTGATGTTATTCCTATGGGGTTTTAATCTCTTTCACCTCTTCTGTTCTTCCCTAAGCCTTCCATTGGGTACCCCTTGCTCAGTCCAATGGTTGCCTATAAGTGTCTGCAATTGTCTTACATGCTGACACAGCCTCTCAGAGAACAGCCATACCAGGCTCCTATCTGTAAGCACATCTTGGCGCCAACTATAGTGTCGGGGATTAGTGTCTGCTGATGGGATGGATCCCAGGGTAGGCAGTCTCTGGATGGTCTTTCCTTCAATATCTGATTCATTTTTTTGTACAAGTTTTTCTTTAGATGGGAACAATTCTAGGTTAAAAATTTTGAGATGGGTGACTGGGCCCTTCCCTCACATGGGGACCATGCCTATCCATTGAGGCTGGTCTCTTAAGGTTCTATCTTGCTTGTGATGCACATGTTGTCTTAGGCCATCCACATTAAGTCCTGTGAGTCGTGTCAATTCAATATTACTTTCAATTTTTTTAAAAGAGTGTGTCACAAACAAAATTTTTGATCCAAAAATTATATACCCATTTGGGTGAGAGAGAGTCTGCCATGATGCCACTGTGGGGGACTGTCTTTCTATGACCTCTTAGAATGAAGAGGTAAATTGATGTCTCTACCATTGCATGAGCAGTAACTCAGAAGCTTAGTGGTTGATGTGATAGTGAGTAAGTTTTATAAACATTCTCTTAAACATATATTCATTTCTGACTCCTTCCCCAGGATTCTTCTGATTGGAGACCTTAAGAAGATGAGTGTTCATACCCCACCCACACTCCAGAAGCTGGCAATTCAGACTCTGGTGAGAGAGGAGGCTCTAGGCATGTCTGAACTGGAGGAGATGGCCCATGGACTCTTCCCAGCACTTTTCAAGGAGGCCTTTGATGGCAGACATATCAAGCTCATAAAGGCATTGGTGATAGCCTGGCCTTTCCACTGTCTCCCTGTGGGGGCATTGATGAGGACTACTGACCTGGAAACATTGCAGGCTGTGCTAGATGGAGTAGACATTCGTCGAACCATAGGGTTTCACCCCAGGTAAGCAATTTCCAAGTCCTGTAGAAGGGAGTAGAAGGAGTACACATTAGACATTGTCAGAGAGATTAGCTTTGTCATAAATGGATCAGATGATTCTGATGGCATCATCAGGCAAGGATACAGGGTTCTTGACAGCTACTGTTTACTTGTACTGAGCACAGTTGGACATGGATTAGCCTTGAATATGGACTAGAGTAAATGTGGCCTCACAGTGGAATGAGTCTATCCCTGACATTCCCACAAGTACTAATAATATAAGTAAGGAGAAGTAAAGTGTACCTTATTGAAAGAAAAGTATTCATGTGTACAGAAGCACAGGAAAGCTTCAGTAGCAAGCCTGAGTCCAACTTGGATATCAGGTCCTGAAAAAAAATGTACACTTTAGCAGGGAAGAGAGATGAGTTTAGATATATGTAATAAAAGCTAATTCAGGGTCTGCCATCATTCTTATGTTTCACCTGCAGGAGGAAAAAACTACAGTTTCTCGACCTGAGGAATGTGCACCATAGCTTCTGGAACATATGGACTGATTCAGAGGACAGTGACTATTCAGCAGAGATCTTGGATGAAAAGAAAGCCCTGCAGGTCCGTCCCAGATATGGACTGAGGCAGCGTCTGAAGGTCACAGTTGACCTGTGCATCAGGTCCTGCCTTGATGAAGCACAAACATGGTTCTTGAAGTGGGCCCAGGAGAGAAAGGGCTCCCTATATTTCTGCTGTACAAAGATGAAAATCTGGACTCTGCCAGAAAGAGCTCTCAGACAGATCTTCCATGTTTTTGATCCAGAGCATATCATGGAGTTAGAACTAAATACTGAATGGACTCTGATAGAGTTGACACATTTTGCCCCCTATTTCGGGCAGATGAGAAATCTTCGCAAAGTCTTCCTGGCACCCCTCCACAAAATCGACTTCCATTTACCCAATAGAACAAGAGTCACTGAAGTCAAGTGTATCAACAAGTTTGCTTCTCAGTTCTCCAAATTCAACTGTCTGCAGCATCTTTTCATGTTCTGCGTCCATTTTCTCAGATCCCAGATGAATCAGGTCCTAGGGTAAGCCATGATGGAGAGCTGGTTCAGCTATCAGAGCAAATCTATCTCACTTTTCTTAAGGGTTATCAGGACATGATGCCAACCAGTCACTAGGAAGAAATATTTAGAGACTCCAAAGACTGGAAGTTATGTCCTGTTTCCATGAATACTCAGTTATACAAGGGAAATTTTACAAGGTAAATCAGTGTCTCAAATGAGCACTCATGAAGTAGGAAAGTAAGGTTCAGTTGTAATTCTTCCTAGAATCATGGATGCACAATCAAACGGAAACTGAAGAGGAATGGAAGTGTGTAGTGAGGAGTTGGGGGACTCACAAGTACAGGGTTAACAGGAGCTATATGCTCAGATCTGTTAGAACAGCCTTCTATCATCACCCAGTTCCCATGGGTTAAAAGTTTTGAGCCCGAATACTGCTGAATACATGGGACAGGAGGTAGAGCTTGGGCTATAAATGAGCGCAAGAATGACTGCAGAGGGAATGATAGAATACAGATTCAGTAAACCCACAGCAAATATTGAGATCCTGTCAGAATTCTATTGGGATGGTATTTCTTCTGTTGCTTTCTGCGATTAGGGGATGAACTGGTTTTCAGGTTTAGAGTGAGGCCAGGAGATAAATTATGAGGTTGACATGACTGAGCAGTTTCCAACAGGAAGCATCATAGATGATGTCCTTAATCACTTAGTCAAACTGATCTTGGGGCACCTGATTCCTGCTCCCACTCTGTATATCCCTGCCAAACCTCTCCAAGCCCATTTGTCAGAACTAACCATCTGTCTCCTTTATCTCTAGGTGCTTGATGACACCCTTGAAGACCCTCTCCATTACTTACTCCCTGATTTCACAGAGAGATTTGGATTCCTTTGCCTGCTGTCAGAGCCTCTTTCAGCTAAAACATCTGGAATTGAGAGGTGTGGTCTTACTGGATTTGGATCTTATGCCTCTGAGAGGTCTCCTCATGAAAGTGGCAGGCACTCTTGAGACTCTGGATTTGCAGGGGTGTAGGATGAAAGACTCCCAGCTCAATGTTCTCCTACCTGTATTCAAACAATGCTCTCAGATCTCCAATATCAACTTCTACAACAATGAATTCTCCATGCCCTTCCTGAAGGACCTTTTGCAGCACACAGCCAACTGGAGCAAGATGAATGTGGAACAATATCCTGCCCCTCTGGAGTGCTATGATGAATTTGCTCAAGTCACTGTAGAAGGATTTGCCCAACTTTGTCAGGATCTCATGGATACACTGAGGGCAATAAGGCAGCCCAAGAACAGCTCCTTTGCTACAGATATCTGCCACACATGTGGGGAGCGCTGGGTCTTTGACCAGGTGGCTAAACTTTGTAGTTGCTGGCATTAAAATGGGAAAGTTCTGGATTTGAATAAACAATGGGCATGGGACACATGTCTTACCTGGGGAACTCAGAACCTGTGGCTTCTTTCTGACATGCTCAGATGGTTGGAAACAAAAGGATGTTCAATGACTGATATTTTTGCAACTGCTCTTGACATGGGGAGCAGTTGGACGGACTGTGGGAACAGGGGCCTAGTGGAGTCAGAAACACAGCTTGGCATTGTCACATGGCTTCTCCCCAGACAGACTAACTAGATGCTTAGTTGTACACTTATAAACCTGGATGTTCTCTCTGTGTGGTCTTTGACTGTTACCAACCTCACTACCAGGTTCAGGGTCAGGAAGGTTCAATAGGTGGATAAATGGAAAGACACTGGTATTTTATGAGTGAAGCAAAAGTCTTGGTGAAATTAACATGTTACATTAAAATGTAAGTTTTCTTGACACTTCTTTCCCTTGTCCTTTGCCTGGGCTACATGCACAACACCACCTGTGTGGCTGAACAGTTACATGCACAAAACATTTAAACTAATGGGAGCAACAGAGACACACCTACTAGAAAGAAAGATTAAAAGGATCACAGACAATTAAAATTTTGTACATTCAGACCACAAGGCACCTTGGACCTATCAGAAATGCCTAAAGGGAAGAAGACAACATAGGACAAAGTAACCAAGATTTCCAGTCTGGCCTTGTAATCTTGACCTTTTTGTCATGATTTAATGAGATGACTACTGGAACCTCTTTTTCCATCAGTTATGCCACGTACCCCTAAAACCTTATTCTGATGGACTCCAAAACTTTATGAAGTTCCCTTCTTATTTAAAAGTATGCAATAAAATGCAGGTCCTTCTTCTACATAAACCATTTACTGTACAAAAAAATTGTATTTTCCATCTTCAGTTGTAATAAAAAGAACAGAGAAAAAAATCTCGCTCAGCCTAGTCATTATACCCCCTTTCTGTAAACTATCAATAAAATAATTTGTTACTCTGTATTTATTGAACACTTAGAACATGGTTTCTTTGTTTAAACATCATTGTTATTGTCTAAATTAAGTAAAGCATCTAAATTAAAAGATTCTGCAATAATCACCCTCTGGAAAGAAGTAAAAAAGTACATATTGAAGCCAGGTATGTCACAATTCACAATCTTGGGAAGGTGGATAAAGTTATCAGATATGGTGGGAAATATATGAACTTCTAGGCTGGCCCTAAGCACAGAGGAAGAAAAAAATATAAAGAACATACCTCTCAGGCTCAGACTTTCTGTCTTCCCTCACACCCTTTCTCCCTGTCTGAATGTCCAATTCCCTGACCTTGTTCCTTAAGACCAGTGAACTCACCTGATATTTTCCCACAGTTAACATGCTTTCATATTCTTAAAACAAACAACATGTAGATTGAGAGAGACTCTTCACCAGTGAAGAGCACATGCTGCTTTTGCAGAGAACCAAAGTTCTGTTTCAGAGCTAATATTCAGATGGCTGTCAAATGGAACTCAGGCTTCAGGTGCTAGGACCCTCCTTTCTGTCCTCTGTGGATCCCACCTTTCACATGCAAAAATCCACATAATACACATGTAGCTATTCAACCAGCTGAAGAACTCTTTAAATAAAAAAAGGACTCAATTTCACAAAGAAATAAAAAATGGCCCAATTAATTAAAATGGTGATGTTGATCAGTAGCACTTGTGTCTCTGTGAAGAAAGCATGTGGAGTTTTAGGCATATCCTTTGAGCTCCATTGGTGAGCAATAGTGTAAGATGCTCTGAGCTCCAGAGTTTGAACTCTTGCACTATGGGTGAGTGAGAAGAAATTAGTAGTTTGTCACTCTGCAATATTTATTTCTGTATGCATTTTATGTATATTCCTGTTCTATTTGAATGTATCCTTGCATGATAGAAAAAGGCATCAGAACCTTGTATAGATGTTTGTCAGCTACCAGGTGGTTGTCTAGAACTGAACTCCAGTTGTCTGAAAGAGCAACAAGGACTCATAATTTTTTATCCTTACAGGCCCATGTTTGAGAATGGTAAACACACTCATGGATAGAGAATCAAAAGGAATCAGGAGTTTATTTTGCACAAAAGCTTACGACTTTGGCATTATCTTTAATTCATTACAATTCATCCATTTTGTGTACATGTGTGTGTTGCTGGTATGCTTGATTGTTTCCTTTATTTTTTAGATAATCACTATGTAGATCTGCCAATGCAATAGCAATATCCTGAGTCATTCCAAGAATGGTCAGGATGTGCTTCATTTCATAGAATGTTTACCTAGCCATTCACAGGAACTGGGAACCACATTAAACAAGGTGTGATAATATGTAACAGTTATCTCAGCACCATTTAGGTTGAGAATTCCCAGCAGAAATTCAATAGCATTCTATCTACTTATCTAATACCTAATATAAAAATTCAAAAACTTCCTCTTGACAGGGAGCTAGAGTCCCTGAGCTCTTTCCTTTTGATGTCTCTTGACTTCATCTTATCCCTGATCAGGAATGGAAAAAAAAAACGTTCAAAATAAGTAAATAAAAATCAAAATAATTAAAAAAAACTGAACAATTTCTATAGTATAGTCTTTACGCATATGTTGATCAGAGAAGAGAAAGAAACAATATGCAGAAGGAGGGAAATAACTAAATATAACCTTACCTATTTATGTCTTAGGGAAATGTCTGACTGAAACAACATTCTTTGTGTAATTGACATATACTAATTATCAGTTACAAGTACATACTAACTAAAGGCACCAAGCTTCAATCCAATGTTCAGAACTTTGTCTTATATCAAAATAATTGCATATTTCATGACTATTTAGTGTAATTATAAGTGGCTCATGAGAATATATGTTGCTAACATGTTTCAGGAAAAACTTGTTTCTATTCAGTTTGTGGTGAGCAAAGTTTAAATGCTAACATGTCTAGCTCCCTGTTTATCGTTTCTTTTTGTTTTCATTAATTCATTTATGTATTCACTTTACCACCTGATCACTTCCTGCCTGTCTTTTCCTCCCAGTCCTACCCTCTGACGTTTTCATCTCATTTCCTTCTGCCATTCTCTTCAGCAAAGGAGAGGCACTCACTCCCCACCCCTACCAGGTTCCACACCACTTTGACACAGCAAGTTGCATCAGGACTAAATGCATCCTCTCCCACTGAAGCCACACAAGTCAGCCCATCAAGGGGAAAAGGTTCCAAAGGCAGAGAACAAAGTTCAAAAGGAGACAACACCCAGTCTGATTTTTAGGAGAGCCACATTTAAGACCAAACTTCACATCTGTTCCATATGATTAGGAGGCCTAGGTCTAGACCATTCATGCTCTTTGATTGGTAGTTCAGTCTGTGTGAACCCCAAATGGGTCCACATGACTTAGTTCTGTAGGTCTCCTTCTGGAATGCTTGACTCTGTTATAAAGCTCTGATGACCCTTAGCTACTGGGGACCCTCGAGTGAAGAACTCGTAGAAGGTGATGATTTGAAAATCAAGAGAAATTTATTGTTCCAGTATGCTTGGATCGTCATGCACCTCAAGAAGAGGCCCCAACCACATATTTCCCATTTGGCCAGTTTTTATACAGCAACTAGGCACAATATGATTGGTGGAACAGTATGAATTTTAAACTGATTGGTCTTTAGGGAATGAGGTGGCAAGGACTTCTCTTGTCTGTAGGTGGCAAATGGACACTGTGCCCATGGGTATTCCTGAGAAATGTAATCCAGGAAGGGAGGAGTGCCTACATACTTCATGACTTCCTCTGTCTTCCAGGAATGGCTGAGTCCTTATGCTCTGCTGTTTGGTCGAATTTGGTAAAAGCCCTGGGCTGATCTCTTCACCATCTGGCTCCCTCTATCCTTCCTCTGACTTTTCCACAAGACTCTGAGAATTCTGCCTAATTTTTGGCTGTGGGTATCCATCTGTTGCCATCAGGTGCTGGATGAAGCCACTCACAAGACAGTTATGCAAGGCTTCTGTCCTTAAGTATAACCAAGTATCATTAAGACTGTCAGAGTTTGGCTCTCTTCCATGGGGTAGATCTCAAGTTTGGTTAATAGTTGGTTGTTTATTCCTTCAATCTCTGCTCTATCTTTATACCTGCATATCTTGTAGGCATGGAAATTTTTGGATAGGAATTGGTGGATTGGTGTCCCCATCCCTCCATTGGAAATCCTGCCTAGCTAGAGGAGTTGGCAACTTCATCTCTTTATACCCATCTGCTGGGGTCTCAGCCAAGGTCCTTCTCATATACTCCCAGCAGCCTGCTCCATCCCAGGTCTCTTGCTTTTCCCTGAAATGCCCCCACATGGATTGCTTTTCTATCTCCCAAATCTCTAAATCCCTTGACCCTTCCCACCATACTTGATACCCCAAAATGTTCCTGTCCCTGTACCCTCTCCTATACAGTTCTCCCTAAGAAATCACCACTGATATCGATTTTTTTTCCTCTTTTGAGTGAGATTCAATCACCTTACCTTGTGCCCTATTGTTACTTAGCTTGTTTGGGGATTTGGATTGTAGCATGGTCATCTTATACTCTATAAGTAATAATGCATTAACAGTGACTACATAACATGCAATTCCTTCTTGGTCTGAGTTACCTCACTCAGAATGATCTTTTCCAATTTCATCCATCTGCCTGAAAATAACATAATATTCCTTATTTTTAATAGATGACCAGTATTCCATGGCATAAATGTACAAAATATTCCTTATCCATTCTATGGTAGAGTACAGGTGGGTTGTTTACACTTTCTGCCTATTATGAATAAAGGTGCTATGAATGTAGTTGAGGAAGTATCCTTGTAATATAGGGAAGCATGTTTTAAGTATTTGCCCAGGAGTGATATAGCTGGGTTTTGAGGTAGAATTATTTGTGAGAAATACCAAGATTGATTTACAAATGTAGTATAAAAGTTGACACACTCACCAGAATTTGAAGACTGTCTCCCTTACTCTACATCCTCACCAGCATGTACTGCTTCTTGAGTTTTTAGTCTTAACCATGCTGATGGTTATAGGATGGACTCTCAAAGTACTTTCAATCTGCATTTGACTAGGAAAGTAGAATATGTTGTGAATTGCTTCTTGACCATTAGAGATTCCTCTGTTGAAAATTCTCTGTTGACCTCTGTACCCTATTTTTAAATGGGGTATTTGGTTTATAGATTTCTGGTTCCTTGAGATATTTATTTTGTTTGGATATCAGCCCTCTGACAAATGAATAGACAGTAAAGATGGTTTTTTTTTCATTCTATAGGCTTCTGTTTTGACGTACTAATTCTGTCCTTTGTCTTCCAGAGGATATTCCATTTAATGGGGTCCCTTTTAGTAACTGTTGAACTGAGTGCCTGAGCCATGGGTGTTCATTTCAAGAAGTCATCACATTTTCCTATCTGTTAAAGAGCCCTGAAATTACTAATGACAGACAGGAGCCTAGCACAACTGTCCTTGGAGAGGAATCACACAGCCATAAATAGAATCACATGCAGAGACCCCAGCCAAACAGAGTTCAAGGAATTTTATAGGGGAAGGGGGAGGATTGAAGGAGCCAGAGAGATCAAAGACAGCACAAGAAAAACGTACAGAATCAAGCTACCTAGCCACACTTGGGATCATTGAGATTGAACTACCAACCAGAGAACTTTCATGAGACAGAACTAGGCCCCTTACACATATTTAACAGTTCTGAAGCTTGGCCTTCATATGGCACTGAAACGACAGGACAAGGGGCTATTTCTGACTGTTGCCTAATTTTTGATCACTTTCCCTTATTTGAGCACCCTTGTCTAGCCTTAATTGAAAAAGATGCACATTGATAAGCTAACATTTATCCATCGGAGGTCTCCCCTTTTCTGAGGAGAATGGGAGGAAAGGTGTGGAAGAGAATAGGGAGTGATTGAGAGGAGTGGAAGTGACTGACGATATGCTATGAACTGTAAACTAATCACATGATACTGCTGCTAGGCTTCTGTCCTTAAGCATAACCAAGTATCATTAAGAGTGTCAGAGTTGCAACAGACAAGTAGACCAATAGAATAAAATTGAAGACCCAGAAATGAACAAACACACCTATGGTCACTTGATTTTCGACAAGGGAGCTAAAACTATCCAGTGGAAAAAAGACAGCATTTTCAACAAATGATCCAGGCACAAATGGTGGTTATCATGTAGAAGAATGTGAATTGATCCATTCCTATCTCCTTGTAGTAAGGTCAAATCTAAGTGGATCAAGGAGCTCCACATAATACCAGAGACACTGAAACTTATAGAGGAGAAAGTGGGGAAAAGCCTCAAAGATATGGGAACAGGGGAAAAATTCCTGAATAGAACAGCAATGGCTTGTGCTGTAAAATTGAGAATTGGCAAATGGGACCTCATGAAACTGCAAAGCTTCTGTAAGGCAAAAGACACTGTCAGTAAGATAAAAAGGCCACCAACAGATTGGGAAAGGATTTTTGCCTAATCTAAATCAGATAGGGGAATAATATCTAATATATATAAAGAACTGAAGAAGGTGGACTCCAGAAAATCAGATAACCCCATTAAAAATGGGGCTCAGAGCTAAACAAAGAATTCTCACCTGCGGAATATCAAACAGCCGAGAAACACCTGAAAAAATGTTCAGCATCCTTAATCATCAGGAAAATGCAAATCAAAACAACCCTGATATTCCATCTCACACTAGTCAGAATGGTTACGATCAAAAACTCAGGTGACAGCAGATGCGGTCGAGGATGTGGAGAAAGAGAAACACTCCTCCATTGTTGGTGGGATTGCAAGCTTGTACAACCACTCTGGAAATCAGACTGGTGGTTCCTCAGAAAATTGGACATGGTACTACCAGAGGACCAGGCAATACCTCTCCTGGGCATATATCCAGAA
Source organism: Mus musculus (assembly GCF_000001635.26). Taxonomy (NCBI): domain Eukaryota; kingdom Metazoa; phylum Chordata; class Mammalia; order Rodentia; family Muridae; genus Mus; species Mus musculus. The sequence goes on from NC_000071.6 coordinate 94,787,801, forward strand.
GATGTTCCAACTAGTAAGAAAGAAACATACTCCACTATGTTCATAGCAGCCTTATTTATAATAGCCAGAACCTGGAAAGAACCCAGATGCCCCTCAACAGAGGAATGAATACAAAAAATGTGGTACATTTACACAATGAAGTACTACTCAGCTATTAAAAAGAATGAGTTTATGAAATTCCTAGGCAAATGGTTGGACCTGGAGGGCATCATCCTGAGTAAGGTAACCCAATCACAAAAGAACTCTAACTACATGTACTCACTGATAAGTGGATATTAGCCCAGAAACTTAAAATTCCCAAGATATAAGTTAAAATTTGGAAAACACATGAAACTCAAGAAGAACGAAAACCAAAGTGTGGACACTTTGCCCCTTCTTAGAATTGGGAACAAAACACCCATGGAAGGAGTTACAGAGACAAAGTTTGGAGCTGAGACAAAAGGATAGACCACCTATAGACTGCCATATCCAGGGATCCATCCCATAATCAGCCTCCAAACGCTGATACCATTGCATACACTAGCAAGATTTTGCTGATAGGACCCTGATATAGCTGTCTCTTGTGAGACTATGCGGGGGCCTAGTAAACACATAAGAGGATGCTCACAGTCAGCTATTGGATGGATCACAGGGCCCACAATGGAGGAGATAGAGAAAGTACCCAAGGAGCTAAAGGGATCTGCAACCCTATAAGTGGAACAAAATTATGGACTAACAAGTACCTGGAGCTCTTGACTCTAGCTGCATATGTATTAAAAGATGGCCTAGTCATCCATCACTGTTAACAGAGGCCCATTGGACATGCAAACTTTATATGCCCCAGTACAGGGGAATGCTAGGGCCAAAAAGTGGGAATGGGTGAATAGCGGAGTAGGGGGAAGGGTATGGGGGACTTTCGGAATAGCATTGGAAATGTAAATGAGGAAAATACTTAACAAAAATATACAAAATAAATAAATAAATGAAAAAAATATTCATAAAGCAAAAAAAAAAAAAAAAAGTGTATCAGACTTTGGCTGTCTTCCATGAGGTAGGGTTCAAGTTTGTCCACTCAATGGTTGGATACTCCTTTGATCTCTGCTCCATCTTTTAAATTGTACATCTTGCAGGGAGGGAGAATTGCGGATGGAATCTTTTGTGGGAAGGTTGGTGTCCTCCTACCTCCATTGGAAATCCTGATGGGCTAAAGGACGTGGCCACTTCAGTCTTTTTCTCAAGTTAGTAGGGTCCCAGCCAATATCACTCTCTTATCTTCCCAGCAGCCTATTCCAAACCAGGTCTCTGGCTTCTCCCTCAGATGCCCCCATATGGATGTCCTTTGGAGATAGCTCTTCCCACCACACCTGATCCCCAAAACTGCTCCTGTCCCCATACCCTCTCCCATACAGTTCCCACTAATCAACCACTATTGACATCGATTTTATTTCCCCTTTTGAGTGAGATTCAATCATCTTACCTTGGGCCCTACTGTTACTTAGCTTCTTTGGGTGCTTGGGTTATAGTATAGTTATCCTGTATTTTATAGGTAATATTCACTTATCACTGAGTACACACTATGCAAATTCTTTTGGGTCAGGGTTACCTCACTCGCAATGATGTTTTCCAGTTTTGTTTATTTGACTGAAAATTATAAAATATTCCTACTTTTAATAGTTGATTAGTATTTCATAGCATAAATGTACAAGATTTCCCTTATCCATTCTATGGTTGAGAGAAAGGTGGGCTGCTTCCAGTTTCTAGCTAATATGAATAAATATTCTATGAATGTAGTTGAACAAATATCCAGGTGCTATGGGGAAACATCTTTTGAGTATATTCCCAGGAGTAATAACTTTGTCTTGAAGTAGAATTATTTGTGAGAAATACTAAGATTGATTGCCAAATTTGTTGTACAAGTTTGTGAACTTTCCACAAAGGGAGGACTGTCTCCCTAGTTCTACATCCTCACCAGCATGTGCTGTCACTTGAGTTTTTGATCTTAGCCATGATTATGTGTACAGGATGGAGTCTCAGAGTCCTTTCCATTTGCATTTGACTAGGAGTAGTAAATATTTCTTTAAGTGCTTCTTGACCATTGGAGATTCCTCTGTTGAAAATTCCCTGTTGACATTTGCACACCTTTTATAAATGGGGTATTTTGTTTGTTAATGTCTAATTTCTTGAGGTATTTATAATGTTTGGATATCAGTCAAATGTACAGTTGGTGACATTCATTTTCCATTCTTTACACTGCCATTTTGTCCTATTGATACTGTCCTTTGCCTTACAGAGGATATTCAGTTTCATGAAGCCCATTTATTGTTGATATTAACGCATGAGCTATGGTTGTTCTGTGCAGGAATTACTCAACTTTTACTATAACTTTGAGAGCCCTGACACCATTAATGATATTCTTCAACCAATAGCAAGTAGGAGTGGAAGATATAAAACTATTTACACTACTACTGTTTTGTTTTCCTCTAATCTGATTGTGACTGTGCCCCTTTTCTTTTCTCTTGAAGTAAAAAATATTTCATATGCAATAGCCACCATGAGCTATAGCCTAAAAAGGAAGCTTCTGTTACTCGAACCTAGGCATCACTGAGCAAGAGTGAGGGAGAGTGACTGGCATTTCTTTCTTTTCCTTTCTTTCCTTTTCTTTTCTTTTTTTGATATTATATTTATTAGATATTTTTATTTACATTTCAAATGTTACCCCCTTTCCTAGTTTCCCCTCCAAAAATCCCCTATGTCCTACCCCTCCCCATGTTCCCCAGCCCACCCACTCCCATTACTTGTCCTGGCATTCCCCTATATTGGGGCAGAGAGTCTTCCCAGGACCAAGGGTCTCTCCTCCCGCTGATGACCGACTAGGCCACCCTCTGCTACAAATATAGCTAGAGCCTCAAGTTCCATGATGTGTTTTCTTTAATTGGTGGTATAGCTCCAAGGAGCTCTGAGTATACTGGTTAGTTCATATTGATGTTCCTTCTATGAGACTTCAGTCCTCTTCAGCTCCCTGGGTATTTCTCTGGCTCATTCATTGGGGACCTTGTGCTTAGTCCAATGGAGAACTATGAGCATTCACTTCTGTATTTGCCAGGCACTGGCGGAGCCTCACAGGAGACAGCTATATCAGGTTCCTGACAGCAGACTCTTGTTGGCATCTGCCTAGTGCCTGGGTTTGGTGGTTGTTTATGGGGTAGATTCCCAAGTGGAGCAGTCTCTGGTTGGTCATTCCTTCAGGCTCTGCTCCGAACTTTGTCTCTGTAACTTCCTCCATGAGTATTTTGTTCACCATTCTAAGGAGGAACGAAGTATCCACACTTTAGTCTTCCTTCTTCTTGAGTTTCATGTGTTTTGAAAATTGTATTTTGGGTATTCTAAGGGACTGGCATTTCTTATCAATGGTTTCCTGAAGGACAAAACTCTGCTACCAGGAAAGGCAGAAGAACCAAAATAAGAAAACATATAGAATAAAATCATCCTGAGGCCATTCTAGTTATATTTCCATATATATATATATATATATATATATATATATATATATATATATATATATATATATATGGATTTCCATCTAGTTATATTTTCAAGTACAAATTAATCATGGTTGCAAGAGCTGGGGAGAGGGTGATGGTATATGGAAACTTCTCAGTCTTGCCCTTGGTTGAGAACACACAACTACTCGAGGCACCATTTATACTCTGTGTCAGTGCTGCCCCCTACTGGAAACCAGGTTGATCTTGGCCACAGGATTGCTTCAGAGACTCAAGGATCCTACTACCTGCACTCCCAGCCTGTAAGGATCATTCTTCAAAATCACATGTATTTTTTGAGACAGAAAAGTCATAATCCATTAATAACTGCATTCTATGGAATTGAGCAGAGCTTACAGGCCAAAATCATTATCTTACTTAAGGTTTCTATTGCTGCGATAACAGTCATGACCAAAAAAATTGGAGAGGTTTATTTGGCTTCCCCTCAGAGAAGAGGAGTGCTCACACAAATGCACATTAGCTTAACAAGGTGCATCTTTTTCTATTGACGTAGACAAGGTATTCCAGTTAGAGGAAAGGGACCAAAGGCAGGCAATAGTCAGAGGAGTCACTAGAGTGTAACCCCCCCCCCATCCCCGCCCCTCCCCCCCCAACCTTAAAGCTCACTGAACCAGACCTCCTGGACATTGTTGCCACTAAGGAGATTATATAGGGTGGAGCCTGCCTCCCTAGATCACTCTATTGTTCAGCCTCTGTCTGCTGCTACCTGCTGGGAGTTGGCCTAGCTGTTCAGGAGTCTACATCTGATCCTACAGGTGGTCAACTGCAGCTGGGCTCCAAGGATGATTTGGCAGGAATGGGCTTCCCCTCTCCTTTATACAGCGTGGAGTGCAAGCTTGTACAACCACTCTGGAAATCAGTCTGGCGGTTCCTCTGAAAACTGGACATAGTACTACCGGAGGATCCCGCAATACCTCTCCTGGGCATATATACAGTAGATGTCCCAACCGGTAAGAAGGACACATGGTCCACTATGTTTATAGCAGACTTATTTATAATAGCCAGAAGCTGGAAAGAACCCAGATGCCCCTCAACAGAGGAATGGATACAAAAAAATGTGGTACATTTACACAATGGAGTACTACTCAGCTATTGAAAAGAATGAATTTATGAAATTCCTAGGCAAATGGATGGACCTGGAGGGCATCATCCTGAGTGAGGTAACACAATCACAAAGGAACTCTCACAATATGTACTCACTGATAAGTGGATATTAGCCCAGAAACTTAGTATACCCGAGATATAAGATACAAATTTGAAAACACATGAAACTGAAGAAGAACGAAGACCACAGTGTGGACACTTTGCCCCTTCTTAGAATTGGGAACAAAACACCCATGGAAGGAGTTACAGAGACAAAGTTTGGAGCTGAGACAAAAGGGTGGACCATCTAGAGACTGCCATATCCAGGGATCCATCTCATAATTAGCCTCCAAACGATGACACTATTGCATACACTAGCAAGCAGTGGCTGAAAGGAACCTGATATAGCTGTCTCTTGTGAGACTAGGCCAGGACCTATTAAACACATAAGTGGTTGCTCACAGTCAGCTATTGGATGGAGCACAGGGCCCCCAATGGAGGAGCTAGAGAACATTTCCAAGGAGGTAAAGAGATCTGCAACCCTGTAGGTGCAACAACATTATGAACTAACCAGTACCCCGGAGCTCTTGACTCTAGCAGCATATGTATCAAAAGATGGCCTAGTCGGCCATCACTGGAAAGAGAGGCCCATTGGACACGCAAACTTTATATGTCCCAGTACAGGGGAATGCCAGGGCCAAAAAATGGGAATGGGTGGGAAGGGAAGTGGGGGGGGATGGTATGGGGGACTTTTGGGATAGCATTCTAAATGTAATTGAGGATAATACATAATAATAAAAAATATTTTTAAAAAACTTTAAAAAGGAAAAAAAAATAAAATGTAAATTAAGGGAAAAAATTGGACATTGTACTACCGGAGATATAAGATACAAAAAAAAAAAAAAAAAAAAAAAAAATTGAACATTGATTAGAACACTGTCTTGGTTTCATCTCTCTCTCATCACGTAGCTTCCCTCTCTTTCAGCACCAAACTGTCATTCAGGTGTACCCATCCTTGTGAGCTGCTGGACGGCTTGCAACACTAGAGGACTTCAGATCTGGAACTACAACAGGGCAGGAACATGGAGGCAGAAACTGATGCAGAGGCCTTGAAAGGTGCTGCTTACTGGCTTGCTATACTCAATGCTGCTATTGTTATTGGGGTCATCACATGATAGTGGCAGCTCCAAAACACAGGAGTCTTCTGCTGTGACAAGATTGCACTCTTAGCAATAGGACTTCATAGGCTCTCCTCATGGTCCAAGCTTCATCTTCTCTCCATCAAGCCTACAAACATGTGCCTTCAACTGTCACTGAGGCTTTACCTTCACCAATGTCCTCTCCTGGCTTCTCACAGGGCCAAACTTCAGATGCTCTCCTTTACCCTTCATGCCTTCTAAACCAGTATAGCCTTGATGACTCTTAAACAACAAAGATTGGCTGCCAGTGCAGGAGGTTTAGGCCATGTCTGTGACCTACTACATGGTGATTCTAAGATTACCTAAGATTTGAAATTTATGCCATGTACTTGATGCCCCTTAGTGTGTTCATGAAGACTTCAGAAAACAGGAGTGGTAACACTGGAAACATGCTGAATGCTAACACTTCCCTGGCAGAGTTTCATTTACTTGACACAGATGTGGCTAGTGTTATCTGGGAAGCAGTCTCTATTGAGAAAACGTCTTCCTCAGATTACATGTAGGCAATGCGTCTATGGGGGCATTTTCTTGATTAATGACTGCTGAGGGTGGACCTAACTCCCTGTGGGTAGGGCCACATGTATGCAAGTGACCTTGAGTTGTATGAGAACTTAGACAAAGAAAGACCCGTGGAACTAGTCCTCTCTAGTACTTTCTCCAGTATACCCCTCCAGGTTCCTGCTTGACTTCCTCCCCTGGTGCCCCTCAGTTAAGGACTTGGACCTGAAGGCTGTAAGAGGAAAGAAATCCTGACTCCTCAAGTTGCTTTTGGTCAGAATGTTTTGTCACACAGCAGAAAACTGGTTAAGACAGCATGTCCCAAAGTTTTCATGTGGGTGATGGAAAATGATCCCAGTAGTCTGAAAGAGCAGCCTCTTAACCATTGTGTGGTCTCTCCAAAACACCCCCATTTTTTTAAAATTCAAACCCATCCCTAGTGGCAAATATCCCCCAGCAGGATCATAGCTACTGAGACTTCCCAAACAATGCCACCAACTTGAGAGCACGTATTCAGATACCCCTCTGACTAGAAACAGCATCATATACAAACCACCAGAGATTGTTCATTCACAAAACTCAGCATCAGCTCATATTTCATTTTCTTGGATGTAAATTATTGCAAAAAGGAGGGAATAAGGCACTCAGTTGTTGAGTAAAGTCTTTAATAAAATGTAGACTTTCCTAAGAACAAATGAACTAAATAAAGACAGAATATTAAAAGCAGTAAAGGAAAAAAAAAGGTCAAGTAACATATAAAGGCAGGCCTATTAGAATTACTCCAGACTTCTCACCAGAGACTATGAAAGCCTGGAGAGATGTTATACAGATCCTAAGAGAACACAAATGCCAGCCCAGGCTACTACACCCAGCAAAATTCTCAATTACCATAGATGGAAAAACCAAAGTATTCCATGACAAAACCAGATTCACACAGTACATTTAGATAAATCCAGCCCTTCAGAGGATAATAATGGGAAAACACCAACACAAGGATGGAAACTACACCCTAGAAAAAGCAAGAAAGTAATCCTTCTTCTAACCTAAAAGAAGACAGCAGCAAGAACAGAATCCCAACTCTAACAACAAAAATAAAAGGAAGCAACAATTACTTTTTCTTAATATCTCTTAATATCAATGGACTCAATTCCCCAACAAAAAGACATAGAGTAACAGACGGGCTGCACAAATAGGACCCAATTTTTGCTGCTTAGAGGAAACCCACCTCAGGGACAAAGACAGACACTACCTCAGACTAAAAGGCTGAAAAACAATTTTCCAAGCAAATGGTCTGAAGAAAAAAGCTGGAGTAGCCTTTCTTATAAGGAATAAAATTGACGTCCAACCCAAAGATATCAAAAAAGACAAGGAGGGGCACTTCATACACATCAAAGGTAAAGTCTACCAAGATGAGCTCTGAATTCTAAATATCTATGCTCCAACTGCAAGGGCAGCCATTCATTAAAGAAACTTTAGTAAAGCTCAAAGCACACATTGCACCTCACATAATAATAGTGGGAGACTTCAACAATCCATCCCACCAATGAACAGATCCTGGAAATAGATACTAAACAGAGACACATAGATATTAACAAAAGTTATGAAACAAATGGATTTAACAGACATTTACAGAACATTTTATCCTAAAACAAAAGGATATACCTTCTTCTCAGCACCTTATGGTACCTCCTCCAAAACTGACCATATAATCAGAAACAAAACAGGCCTTAACAGATACAAGCATATTAAAATTATCCCATGCATCCTATCAGATCACCATGGACTAAGGATGATCTTCAGTAACAGCATAAATAATAGAAAGCCAACATTCACATGGAAACTGAGCAAAACTCTACTCAATGAAGCCTTGGTCAAGGAAGGAATGAAAAAAGAAATTAAAGACTTTTTAGACTTTAATGAAAATGAAGCCACAATATACCCAAACTTATGGGACACAATGAAAGCAGTCCTCAGAGGAAAACTCATAGCTCTGAGTGCCTCCAAAAAGAAACTGGAGAGACCATACTCTAGCAGTCTGACAGCACACACAGAAACTCTAGAACGAAAGGAATCAAATTCACCCAAGAGGAGTAGACAGCAGGAAATAATCAAATTTAGGGCTGAAATCAACCAAGTGGAAACAAAAAGAACTATTCAAAGAATCAACCAAACCATGACCTGGTTATTTAAGAAAATCAACAAGATAGATAAACCCTTACCCAGACTAACTAGAGGGCACAGGGACAGTATCCTTCTTAACAAAATAAAAAATGAAGAGGAGACATAATAACAGATCCTGAGGAAATCCCAAATATCATCAGATCCTACTACAAAAGGCTATACTCAACAAAACTGGAGAACCTGGATGAAATGAACTACTTCCTAGACAGATATCAGGTACCAAAGTTAAATCAGGATCAGATTCACAATCTTAACAGTTCCATTTTTCCTAAGGAAATAGAAGCAGTCATTAATAGCCTCCCAACCAAAAAAAAAAAAAAAAAAAAAAAAAAAAAAAAAAAGCCCAGGACCAGAAGATGGGTTTAGTGCAGAGTTCTATCAGACATTCAAAGAAGACCTAATTCCAACTCTCCGCAAACTATTCCACAAAATAGAAACAGAAGGTTCTCTACCCAAATCATTCTATGAAGCCACAATTACTCTGATACCTAAACCACACAAAGATCCAACAAAGAAAGAGAACTTCAGACCAATTTCTCTTAGGAATATCGATTCAAAAATATTAAAATCCTCGCAAATGGAATCCCAGAACACATTAAAACAATCATCCATCCTGAACAAGTAGGTTTCATCCCAGGGATGCAGGGATGGTTTAATATAAGGAAATCCATCAACATAATCCACTACATAAACAAACTCAAAGACAAAAACCACATGATCATCTTGTTAGATGTTGAGAAAGCATTTGACAAAATAAACACCCCTTCATGATAAAAGTTATGGAAAGATCAGGAATTCAAGTCCCATACCTAAACATAATAAAAGCAATCTGCAGGAAAACAGTAGCCAACATCAAAGTAAATGGTGAGAAGCTAGAAGCAATCCACTAAAATCAGGGTCTAGACAAGGCTACCCACTTTCTCCCTACCTATTCAAGATTGTACTTGAAGTCCTAGCCAGAGCAATTCGACAACAAATGGAGATCAAGGGGATACAAATTGGAAAGGAAGAAGTCAAAATATCACTATTTGCAGATGATATGATAGTATATATAAGTGACCCTAAAGTGATTCCACCAGAGAACTCCTAATCCTGATAAGCAGCTTCAGTGCAGTAGATAAATATAAAATTAACTCAAACAAATCAGTGGCCTTTCTCTACACAAAGGATAAATAGGATGAGAAAGAAGTTAGGGAAACAACACCCTTCTCAATAGTCACAAATAATATAAAATACCTTGCTGTGACTCTAACTAAGGAAGTGAAAGATCTGTAGACAAGAACTTCAAGTCTCTGAAGAAAGAAATTGAAGAAGATCTCAGAAGATGGAAAGATCTCCTATGCTCATGGATTGGCAGGGGTAATATAGTAAAAATGGGCTATCCTGCTGAAAGAAATCTTCAGATACAATGCAATCCCCATCAAAATTCCAACTCAATTCTTCACGGAGTTAGAAAGGTAAATTTGCAAATTCAAATGGAATAACAAAAAACCTGTGTTATTAGACGCGTTCTCACGACCGGCCAGGAAGAACACCACAGACCAGAATCTTCTGCGGCAAAGCTTTATTTCTTACATCTTCAGGAGCCAGGGTGCAGGAAGCAAGAGAGCAAGAAGCAAGAGAGCAAGAAGCAAGAGAGAGAGAAAACGAAAACCCCGTCCCTCTTAAGGAGCATTCTCCTTCGCCTCGGACGTGTCACTCCCTGATTGGCTGCAGCCCATCGGCCGAGTTGACGTCACGGGGAAGGCAGAGCACAAGTAGTCATAAGATACCCTTGGCACATGCGCAGATTATTTGTTTACCACTTAGAACACAGCTGTCAGCGCCATCTTGTAACGGCGAATGTGGGCGCGGCTCCCAACATCTCCCCCTATCCTTTTAATAAGAGCAAATAGGCCACCCATATTAATGAGAGTGGAGATAGAGGTCAAATCCCCAGTGTGTAGGTAAAGGAGCCATGTACAGGATTAGCTCTTAGGCTCACAAGCTTTTACCCAGAGCAACCCTGACCTGCTCCCGTGTCGTTTTGCCTGGGGGAAGGGAACTAGGACACTGAACCTTCATGAAAGATGACATGTCTCCCTAGAATAGGCTCATATATGCCGCAGAGCCTTTCCATTGCAGTGCTTAGCCTTGCAACTCTCTCGGGCTGCTGAAGCACACTCACTCTATCCCGTGCAATGAGTCTAGCCTCATGGGATATAAGAGCTGAGTGGCCAGCGACCTATTGCCTAAGCATAGATGTATCAGGGGAAGCTCCATGTTCTAGTCCTGCAAGCGCCTGGGCAATAACCACCTTGTCTCTCCTAGTTTAGGCCTTAAGCTTACAGACCAATCAAAGAAGCAACACTAATCCACAGCAAAGTGTATCTCCAAATAATATTAATCCCACCCATTTTTTAAAGAAAGAAAATGCTGAGGAGATCCAATTGGGTAATCCTTTGGTCAGGGACAGGTCCAAGCGCGTGGAGTTGACCTGAAGTCTCAATTCCCGAAGGATCTGTTCAAATTCAGCCATCCAATTCTGTAACATATACTGAAAAAGACTTTTTGACAAATTAGCTGTCCTAGTAAATTTAACATACTGAATGGAAATAACACAGAATCCCGGAAACTTTTGTTCACAACCCTGCTGAGTTATTTGTCATAATACATCTAGTTGTTTCTGGACAAGATCTATGAGTTGATTAACCAGCATGAGACCTCCCTGTATCTTGACATTAGCTGAGGCCTGTTCATCTATGACTGTAGTCACTGAGGCTGACAAAGTGTTAATGGTGTCAGTTGTCTGGACCTGTCCAGACAGAGCCAAGGCTGTCTGAATTAAGGCCAAACCCAGTTCCTAGTTAGTGGTAAAAAAGCAGGAGAATACTTGAGCATTATACATCACCGTCATTGGGAGTGGAAATGTCGACATTATCCCCCAACGCTGCTCTCTCTTTATTATTGACGCCCTGGACATCACCAAGACGAGGGACATTAGTATTCCCTTGGTCAGTCTGGATTTTTCGGGTGAGTCTTTCTGGTACCCAAAATGGGTTGTCTTCATTCTGTGGGAAAACACAGATAGCTCCCCTGGATCTTATCAAGATAGGATCCGGGCCATACCATTTATTATCAAGGACATTTTTCCATTTAACCATCTCATTGGGCCTATCTGGCTCTGAACAATGACGTTCAGCCGCAGTATGGCCATGAACATCAATATTTAAAAAATTGAGTGTAAAGAGTGCCAAAGACACCGACACTCTTGGTGCTCGGGGTACAGTCTCCTCAAAAGTTCCCCTCTTCTGTTTTATAAGATAGGCTTTGAGGGTGCGATGCGCACGCTCAACAATACCCTGTCCTTGAGGGTTGTACGGAAGTCCAGTCAGGTGGGTTACGTCCATCTGACGGCAGAACTGTTGGAATTTTTGAGACGTATAAGCTGGTCCATTATCAGTCTTAAGGAGTCTGGGTTTCCCCCAAGCACTCCATGCCTCAAGACAATGTTGAATCACATGTGAGGCTTTTTCTCCGGTTAACGGAGAAGCAAACATGATGCCAGAACATGTGTCAATGGACACATGGAGATATTGAAGTTTTCCAAAGGAAGAAACATGTGTAACATCCATTTGCCAGACCTGTAGAGGTCGAATACCGCGTGGGTTAATTCCCACATGAGGAACTGGCAAGAACTCACAGCAGCTTTGACATTGAGTAACAATGTCACGGGCTTCTTTTCTTGTCAAGGAGAAACGACTGCGTAATGTTTCAGCCGTCACATGAAAATTGTTATGAAAATTTCTTGCAGCCTCTACCGGGGATGATAGGGCAGCAGCCACCACTTTAGTGGCCTTATCTGCCAAATCATTTCCCAGAGCCATGGGGCCAGGTAGGCCTGAATGGGCTCTAACATGAGTAATATAAACAGGAGATGATCTTCTAGATAACAAAACTAATTGTATCTGCTGAAAAATATTGGCAACTCTACTGGAAGGCTTAATCACTCCAGCCACTTCTAAAAGATTTACTGCATTTACCACATAACAGGAATCTGACACAATATTAAGGGGTTCTAAAAAGGTTTTTAAAACTTCTAAGACCACTAAACATTCTACCACTTGAGGTGAATTTTCATTATATTGTTTGGATACCACTTTACCATTAGCCACATAGGCACCTATGCCAGTTTTTGATCCATCAGTATATACCACAATCCCATTTTTAAGTGGGTTTCTTACTGTTATTTGTGGAAACACAACAGATTGATTTTGGGCAAACTGTAAGATTGGATGTTTTGGATAATGGTTATCTATTTTTCCTGAAAAGGAGGTAACTAAAACTGCCCAATCATTAGATGCGGCTGCCAAGGTTTGAACCTGTGCAGCAGTATAAGGTACAATTAAAAGATATGGACTTTGCCCAAAGTGGGTGATTGCTGCTTTTAGGCCTTTAAGGGCAAGCTGTGCAATTGCATCAGGATACCAATCTATTATTTTAGCTGGGGATACGTTTGGATGGATCCACAACAATGGCCCATTCTGCCACAAAACTGCAGTTGGCAATTGTGCTGTCTTAAAGACACACAAACTGAAAGGCTGCGAATCCTCAATACGTTGTAATTGTGCATTCTGTAAGGCCTTTTCCACTTTTTGTAAGGCCTGGTTAGCAGCTAGAGTAAGAGTCCTAGGGGAGGAGATATGAGGATCTCCTTCTAAAATACTAAACAAAGGCCTTAACTCAGCGGAAGGAATCTTTAAAAAAGGTCTAAGCCAATTAATATCTCCCAACAGCTTTTGAAAATCATTTAAGGTATGGAGGTGATCTCTTCTTATCTCTACCTTTTGGGGCACAATCTTATCTGGGGACACCACAGAGCCCAAGAATTGTCCTGTATCAGAAATTTGGACCTTTTCTGTGGCTATCTGTAAACCCCACTGACTTAAAGTTTTAAGTAGAAAAGGATATGCCTTTTGTAGCATGGTAAGGTCTTTATGGCACAGGAGGATGTCATCCATGTAAAGGAGCAAAATTAAAGAGGGGAATCGTTCCCTCACTGGCAAAAGAGCTTCTTGTACATAAAGTTGACACATAGTAGGACTATTGGACATTCCCTGTGGTAAGACCTTCCATTGATACCTCTTATCAGGTTCCATGTGATTAATAGAGGGGATGGTAAAGGCAAATCTGGGCCTATCTCTTGGACACAAAGGTATAGAAAAGAAACAATCTTTAATATCTATAATAATTAAATTCCAGCCACGTGGTAAGGCGGAAAGTACAGGGAGACCCCTCTGTACTGGGCCAAATAAGTTCATTTGCTCATTAATGGCTCTGAGGTCATGGAGCAGTCTCCACTTTCCTGACTTTTTCTTAATTACAAAAATTGGAGTATTCCAAGGTGAGGTAGAGGGTTCAATATGGCCTAATTTTAATTGTTCCTCTACCAGTTGAATCACAGCTTCTAGTTTTTCAGAGGATAGGTGCCATTGAGGAACCCACACTGGGTCCCCTGTTTTCCATGGTATGGGTCGTGCTGCCCCAATGGCCGCTAAGGAAAACCCAGACCCTGTCTGTCTTGGTTTCCATTAGGTAAGATGGGCTCTATCCTTCCCTGTTCTTGATGTCCTAACCCTTTTCCTTCTTTATAACCCATCTTTGCCATGATATTTTTTGCTTTAGCTGAATACCCTCCCGATGGGGCGTTTTCATTGGACAAAATAAGGCCCAAATGCTGCATAATATCCCTTCCCCAGAGGTTAACCGGGAGTGGGAGCACATAAGGTATGAATTTCCCTTGCTGCCCTTCAGAGGATTCCCACGTCAAGGCAATGGAGCTTATAGTGGGACATGATTGATATCCTAGGCCCTGTAATGAATGAGATGACTCTGTGGTGGGCCATGCTTTGGGCCACCAATGTGTAGAAATTATACTTTTATCTGCTCCGGTATCAAGGATGCCTTCAAACTCTTTTCCATTAATCTTAAGGCGGAGCTTAGGTCTATCATTTAAAGATACAACCAAATAGGCAGAATCATTTCCTGAGGAGCCCATTTTCTTTATCTCAGGTCCTGCAGATTTCTCCCTGGTATTATCAGGGAGGAGCAGCAGCTGAGCTATCCTATCTCCTTTACTAATAGAAAAAACGCCCTTAGGGCTTGAGCACAGGACCTGTATTTCAGGGGAATGTTGACAATCCATAACTCCAGGGTGGACTACTAAGCCCTGCAAGGTGAGTGAACCTCGGCCGAGAATAAGGCCCATGGTTCCCGGGGGCAAGGATGGTATAGGCTCCACCGGCACCGGCTGAATACTCATTTGAGGCATTAGTAGGAAGTCGGAGGCGGCACGCAGGTCCACCCTTGTGGGTCTTCCTGGGTCGCCTCTCTGACTGCTTCCTGGGTCCTGACAAACCGGTTCCCATATCTTTGAGGGCCCTGGGACCGAGGGCCCGATGACCCGTTTTTTGGCACATCAGTTGATTGACTATCAGGTGGGGGAAGGACTCTGCCCTTTATATCCCTCACAGAGCGACACTGGTCAGCTCTATGATAACCCTTGCCACACTTAGAGCAAAGAGTGAGAGTCCCTCCCTGTTTATCTGGAGCTCTGCAATCTTTCTTAAAATGCCCAGGCTTTCCGCAATTAAAACATGTCCTCTGATCATTTCTGCTCATGGAGCGGTTCTGAGATTGGAGGATGGCGGCCGCTAAGCCTGCATTGGTGAGAGGTCCCCCAAGCTCTCGACAGACCCTGAGCCAGTCTTGTAAGCCTTTGTTCTTTCTTGGGGCTATGGCCGCTCGGCACTCCTTTGTGGCTTGCTCATAGATTAGCTGTTCTATCAGAGGCGCAGCTTGCTCTGACTCTCCAAAAATACGCTCTGCTGCCTCTGTCATTCTGGCCACAAAATCTGAGAAGGATTCCTGAGGTCCCTGGATTATCTTTGTTAACTGCCCAGTGGTTTCACCTGCTCGAGAGAGCGCCTTCCAGGCCCTAATAGCCGTGGAGGAAACTTGGGCATAAGCTCCCCAATGGTAGTTTGTCTGATCAGCAGAATAAGCTCCCTGACCCGTTAACAAGTCAAAAGTCCAATCTCTCTGCTCTGGAGTCAAAGCAGCTGCGTTTGCTCGGGCCTGCGCTTGTGCAGCTTCGTGCCAAAGCGCTCTCCATTCCATATATTTGCCCATACTAGGGAGAGCGGCTTTTACAACCGTTTGCCAGTCAGCAGGAGTTAGTGCCATGCCAGCGAGCCTGTCTAACTGCACCAAGGTAAAATTAGCATTGGTTCCGTATTTACGAACCGACTCGGCAATTTCCTTAATTTGTAAGTATTCTACCGGAGCGTGGACACGCCCACCCTCGGCTCCTTCAAAGACCGGAAATGCCTGTTGTATTTTCCTTTGTTCCTCTCTGGGAATGAATGAGTCTGCGCACTGCCTCTCTGCGCACTGCCTCTCTGCGCATCTCTCTGCGCATTGCTGACGCACTACGCAGGGCGGGGACTCCGCATAGGGCGGACCTTGAAGCCGACTGCCCTGAGGCCAATCATCAAACTGGCCTTCGCCAGCCGCTTTTGGCTTTTTTCTTGACCAATTAGCTGGCTGGTAATGGGCTGCTTCTTCCTCCCAGTCTGTTTCCTCAGAGGAGGATTCTTCACCTGCTTCAGAACTACTAAGAGCTGGCTTCCTGAGCTCATCTAGTGACGAGTATCTCCTAGAGACCTCCGCTAATTGATCTTTCTTCTTTTCCCTTTTTCCTCTTTTTCTTCTAATCTCTCTCCAGGTATTCCTACCTAACCTTAACTTTTCCTCGGGTTCAAGACCCTTGGAAAGGCCTGTATACTTATTTTGTGTACCATATTTCCTCTTTGCTCCTACTCTCTCTCCCCGCTTTACTTCTGATAGCTTGTCCTGAATTTCATCTAGAATCCTCCCTATCTTAACCACTTGATAACATGTGAAAAGGAACAAAAGGGCTCCTAACACCAGAAAAAATTCAAGGCCAAACATATTCCACTTTACTTCTGATAGACTGTCTTGAATTTCGTTAGAAAGTTCAAGATCAGACTTACCTCGTAAAGCTGTACTCACTGGTACTCTCGTTCCCCAGCTGAAAAGTTCTGAATTCATACAGTTGAATCCTTCTTAACAGTCTGCTTTACGGGAACCTTTATTACCGCGACCCGCAGTTCTGGTTCTGGAATGAGGGATCTTCCTTGCGCCAGTCCCGAGTTTTTTCTCGTCCCGGAATTCGGCACCAATTGTTATTAGACGCGTTCTCACGACCGGCCAGGAAGAACACCACAGACCAGAATCTTCTGCGGCAAAGCTTTATTTCTTACATCTTCAGGAGCCAGGGTGCAGGAAGCAAGAGAGCAAGAAGCAAGAGAGAGAGAAAACGAAAACCCCGTCCCTCTTAAGGAGCATTCTCCTTCGCCTCGGACGTGTCACTCCCTGATTGGCTGCAGCCCATCGGCCGAGTTGACGTCACGGGGAAGGCAGAGCACAAGTAGTCATAAGATACCCTTGGCACATGCGCAGATTATTTGTTTACCACTTAGAACACAGCTGTCAGCGCCATCTTGTAACGGCGAATGTGGGCGCGGCTCCCAACAAACCTGGAAGAGCAAAAACTATTCTCAACAATAAAAGAACCTCTGGGGGAATCACCATGCCGGACCTCAAGCTGTATAACAGAGCAATTGTGATATAGCAACAGACTGGTAGATCAATGGAATAGAATTGAAGGCCCAGAAATGAATCCACACACCTACGGATACTTGAACTTTGACAAGGGAGCAAAAACCATCCAGTGGGTAAAAGACAGCATTTTCAACAAATGGTGCTGGTACAACTGGTGGTTATCATGTAGAAGAATGCAAATTGATCTTTCTTATCTCCTTGTACAAAGCTCAAGTCTAAGTGGATCAAAGAACTCCACATAAAACAAGACACAGTAAAATTTATAGAGGAGAAATTGGAGAAAAGCCAAGAAGATATGGGCACAGGGGAAAAAATTCTAAACAGAAAAACAATGGCCTGTGCTTTAAGATCAAGAATTGACAAATGGGACCTCATGAAATTGCAAGGCTACTGTAAGGCAAAAGACACTGTCAATAAGACAAAAAGGCCACCAACAGATTGGGAAAGGATTTTTACCAATCCTAAATCAGATAGGGGAGTAATATCCAATATATACAAAGAGGTCAAAAAACTGGACTCCAGAAATTCAAATAAACCCCTTAAAAATGGGGTACAGAGATAAACAAAAAATTCTAAGCTAAGAAATACCAAGGGGCTGAGAAGCACATGAAAAAATGTTCAACATCCTTAATCATCAGGGAAATGCAAATCAAAATAAACCTGAGATTCCACCTCACAACAGTCAGATTGGCTAAGATCAAAAATTCAGGTGACAGCAGATGCTGGTGGGGATGTGGAGAAAGAGGAACACTCACCCATTGAAGGTGGTATTGCAAGCTTGTACAACCACTCCGGAAATCAGTCTAGTGGTTCCTCAGACAACTGAACATAGTACTACCAGTAGATCCAGGAATACCTCTCCTGGGCATATACCCAGAAGATGTTCCAACTGGTAATAAGGACACATACTCCACTATGTTCATATCAGCCTTATTTATAATAGCCAAAAGCTGGAAACAACCCAGATGCCCCTCAACAGAAGAATGGATACAGAAAATATGGTACATTTACACAATGGAGTACTACTCAGCTATCAAAAACAATGAATTTATGAAACTCTTGGGCAAATGGATCTATCTGGAGGATATCATCCTGAGTGACATAACCCAATCACAAAAGAAGTCACTTGATATGCACTAACTGATAAGTGGATTTTAGCTCAGAAACCTAGGATACCCCAGATACATTTTCCAAAACACAAGAAAATCAAGAAGGAAGACCAACGCATAAATACTTCATTCCTCCCTAGAATAGGGAATAAAATACCCACGGAAGGAGTTGTAGAGACAAAGTTTGGAGCTAAGACAAAGGAAGGATCATCCAGAGACTGCCCCACCCAGAAGTCCATCCCATAATCAGCCAGCAAACACAGACAGTATTGCATATGCCAGCAAGTTTTTGCTGAAAGGTCCCTGATATAGCTGTCTCTTGTGAGGCTATGCCAGTACTTGGCAAATACAGAAGTGGATGCTCACAGTCATCTATAGGATGGAACACAGGGTCCCTGATGGAGGATCTAGAGAAAGTACCCAAGGAGCTGAAGCAGTCTGCAACCCTATTGGTGGAACAACATTATGATCTAATCAGTACCCCCAGAACTCGTGTCTCTAGCTACATATGTAGCAGAAGATGGACTAGTCAGCCATCACTGAGAAGAGAGGCCCCTTTTCTAGCAAATTTTATATGCCCCAGTACAGGGGAACGCCAGGGCCAAGAAGTGGGAGTTGGGTGGGTAGGGGAGGAGGGCCGGGGGAAGGTATAGGGGACTTTTGGGATAGCATTTGAAATGTAAATGAAGAAAATATCTAATAAAAGAAAAGAATAAGCCTCAATTTACCCAACCTTCAGCCCTCAGGACTTTTCTAGACATGTGGTTACAATTCTACAGCATCAATTCCTTGGTTCAAACTTATGACTGGCTGTGACCTCAAGACCTCCCACAAAAAGTGTTTCAATTGTTAATAAACTGGCTAACATTCTCTTCCCACCTTATGTCTACAAGTCCAGAAATCCCTGGTTTCGGGGGTTCTTGAGCAGAGATAATACCCTTATTTTAACAACCTCATTCCTGCTACAAGCCCCAATTGAGATGTGTTATCTTCAGACTGACAACCCCAGTAAGAACTAAGTTGTGGTTTGGAAAAGTCACTTTCCTTACCTATGACTTCAATTTCTGTGGCTTTTTTGTTTTTTATCCTAGAACCTGGTGTTTCTCCTGCACTTCACAGTTCCCAGAGCTGTGATGCAGTCCACAGGACAGACTCTCTTCTCACCTGCCTGTCTAGCCTAGAAGCTTCTTCCCTGTGACTATCCTGGCGGGGATGAAAGGGGAAGACAGTCTACACCAGTGGGTCTCAATCTTCTTAATGCTGTGACCCTTCAATGTACTGGCTTATGTTGTGGGAACCCCGACCAAAAAAAAATTATTTCATGGTTACTTTTTAACTGTAATATTCCATGGTTATGAATTGTAGTATAAGTATCTGATATGCAGGATATTTAATATGGTACATCAAAGGTGTCCTGTCACACAGGTTGAGAAACACTGATTTAGTAGATGCACTGAAGAAAATGGTGCAATTGATATAACTAATTTTAAACTCATTAAAATTTTAGTATCTGATTCTAAAATCTCTTCACCAGAAGGGATTTGTGTCTGCACTGGGTTTTTGGTCACATTCTCCCATATGGCCCTCAGGCAACAATGTTCACCCAGGAGATAAGGAACCAATGCTTCCTTTTGGCATTTCTGCCCTGATAACCAGGGATATTATAAAAACTTTGTTCTAGACCCCTGCCCACCAAATAAATGCTCAGTCAACTCATATCTGCTGTTCTGAAAACTTACATTTTTTTAGATACTTTCTTTATTTACATTTCAAATGTTATCCCCTTTCCTATTCCCCCCCCCCAAAAGACCCCTATCCTCTCCCCCTACATCTGCTTCCCAACCTACCCACTCCCACTTCCTGACCCAGGCATGCCCCTATACTGGGGAATAGAACCTTTACAGGACCAAGGACCTCTCCTCCTATTGATGACCAACTAAGCCATCCTATGATACATATGCAGCTAGAGCCATGAGTCCCTCAATGTATTTTCTTTGATTGGTGGTTTAGTGCCAGGGGACTCCGGGGTTACTGGTTAGTTTATATTGTTGTTCCTCCTAGGGGATTGCTAACCCCTTCAACTCCTTGGGTCCTTTTTCTAGATCCTTCATTGGGGACACTGTGCTACTTCTAATGGATGACTGTGAGCATCTACTTCTGTATTAGTTAGGCACTGGCAGAGCCTCGCAGGAGACAGCAATATCAGGCTCCTATCAGCAAGCTCTTGTTGGCATCTGCAATAGTGTATGGGTTTGGTGGTTGTTTATTGGATGGATTCCCAGATGCGGTAGTTTCTGGATGGTCATTCCTTCAGTCTCAGCTCTGAACTTTGTCTCTGTAACTCCTTCCATGTTAATTTTGTTCTCCCTTCTAAGAAGAAGTATACACACTTTGGTCTTCCTTCTTCTTGAATTTCATGTTTTGCAAATTGTACCTTGGGTATTTTGCCTGCCTCTGCCTCCCAAGTGCTGGGATTAAAGGCATGTAGTTTCCATCCTTGTGTTGGTGTTTTCCCATTATTATCCTCTGAAGGGCTGGATTTGTCAAAAGGTATTGTGTGAATCTGGTTTTGGCATGGAATACTTTGGTTTCTCCACCTACGGTAATTGAGAGTTTTGCTGGATGTAGTAGCCTGGGCTGGCATTTGTTTTTTCTTAGTGTCTGCATAACATTTGTCCAAGATCATCTGGCTTTCATAGTCTCTGGTGAGAAGTCTGGTGTAATTCTAAGAGGTCTGCCTTTATATGGTACTTGATCTTTTCCCCCTTATTGCTTTTAATATTCTTTCTTTGTTTTGTGCATTTGGTGTTTTGATTATTATGTGACAGGAGGAATTTCTTTTCTGGTCCAAAACTATTTGGAGTTCTGTAGGCTTCTTGTATGTTCATGGACATCTCTTATTTAGGGTGGGAAAGTTTTCTTCAACAATTTTGTTGATGATATTTACTGGCCCTTTAAGTTGGAAAACTTCCTTCTCGTCTGTACTTTTTATCCTTAGGATTGATCTTGTCATTGTGTCCTGGATTTCTTGGATGTTTTAGGTTAGGATCTCTTTTGATTTCTCATTTTCTTTGATTGTTGTGTCAATGTTTTCTATGGTATCTTCTGTATTTGAGATTCTCTCTTCTATCTTTTGTATTCTGTTTGTTATGCTTGCATCTACGGCTCCTGACTTCTTTCCTAGGTTTTCTATTTCCAGAGTTGTCTTCTTTTGTGATTTCTTTATTTTTTCTACTTCCATTTTTAGATCCTGGATGGTTTTGTTTAATTCTTTTACCTGTTTGGATGTTGTTCTCCTCTATTTCTTTTTTTTAAGATTTATTTTATTTATATGAGTACACTGTAGCTGTCTTCAGACATACCAGAACAGGGCATCAGATTGCATTACAGATGGTTGTGAGCCACCATGTGGTTGCTGTGAATTGAACTCACCTCTGGAAGAGCAATCAGTGCTCTTAACTGCTGAGCCATCTCTCCAGCCCTCTCCTGTATTTCTTTAAGGGAGCTATTTATGTACTTATGTATTTATGTACTTCATTTTCATTGTGAGAAGTGGCTTTAGATCCATATATTGCTTTTCTGGTGTGATGGTATATCCAGGACTTATTATGGTGGAAGAGTTGGGTTCTGATGATGACAAGTAACCTTGGTTTCTGTTGCTTCTATTCTTATGCTTGCCTCTTGCCATTTGATTATTTCAAGTGCTCCTGCCCTCGATTATCTGATTGGAGCCTGTCTTTCCTCTAATCCCAGTTGAGTCAGAACTTCTCAGAGTCCAGCTTTCTTTGTGATCCTGTGACCCTGAGATCCTGATGTGACCAAGCTCCTGAGATCCTGGGATCCTGGGTGTTAGAGTGCCTGGAAGTTGTACCTCCTCTGGGGACAGTGGGGCTGTCTGCTGAGTTCAAAACCAATATAGACCACAGCTGACCTGAAGGAACCTGAGACACTGGTCAGTGGGGTTCCTGTGTCTGTGCTCCAGCTGGGACCAGGCACTCCCGATTGTCTTTGAACAGATGTTGTGTCCTACTCACCAGTGATCCTAAGATCCTGGGCATGCTAGAGTACCTGGGGTGGGGGTAGAGAATTGGACAGTCGGTAAGACTGTCCACTGAGTTCGGGCCCAAGGTCCTGATGACTTACTTGATAACTGACTTACTGGGGAAGAGTGACCACATCTGACTTTTTAGGTCTATCAAGCCTCAGGCTCTGAACATTAGTAGCTGCAAAAACAAATGCTGTCATCAGAACGCTCACAAGAAAGAAGAGAGAAAGGAGTTTACTTCACCTACTGTTCTTGGGATGCTGCAGCATGGTATTGTGGGAAAGGACTTCTGGAAAGAGGAGAGGCCTGGTCACAGTGTATCCTAACAGGAAGAAGAGAGAATGTGGTATTCAGCTTGATTTCTCTCTTTAATTCATGTCGCATCTGCCCTCAACCAGCAAAAACGACATGGCCACCAGTTCTTCTCACAGCAGTTTATTCAGCAAGCTTCAGTCTTCATCTCTCTCCCTCTTCATCTCTCTCCCCCGAACCCCGGGCCTCTCACTCTTATATACTCTCAGCCCCCATCCACTCACGGCAGGCTGCATCACCTCACCAGGCACGCAGCTTCAGCCAATTAGGGTGGCAGGGGCACGTCTCCACCAAATATGGACTTGTTTACACCCCCAGCATCTTAGTGCACGTGTGCAGTTCTCACGATGGTCGTGGCTTATTTTCAGGTGTATGAGAAAGTTCATAAGACTTAACAGAAGTCCCAGGCACCATCTTGGGACTGCTGCCACACCCACTCCTCACAAATTCAGTTCTGGCCTTTAGTCCATTTATGGTGCCACTCCCATTTAAGTTGGTTCACCTTTCTACTCAGTCACAGGTTTTAGGAAACATTCTCAGGTGGATTTCCATACAGATTCTAAATCCATAAACATGCTTAGCCATCACTTGGAACCTGTAGTGGCTATTCCTGGTTGTCAACTTGACTATATTTGGAATGAACTACAATCCAGAATTGGAAGGCTCACCAGTGACCCTAATCTGGAGGCTGGGAGATAGAAATTTTTGATCTGGATGTTGGTATGGAGATCTTGAGGCATAGTGGCTATGGATTCCAGAAGAATAAGACAGGGAGATCTCAGAGTTCAAGCTCATCTGGGATTAAAGGTGTGGTGGAACACACCTTTAACCTAGACTACACCTTCTGCTGGAGACCATATAAGGACATTGGAAGAAGGGATTCTCGCTCTTGCTCCTTTGCCTGCTTGCCCTGTGGGACTGAGTAACTGCTAGATCCTTGGGCTACCTTTTACAGCGACTACTGAACCATTGTTGGGAATTGGACTGCAGACTGTAAGTCATCAATAAATTCCTTTACTATATAGAGACTATCCATAAGTTCTGTGACTCTTGAGAACCCTGACTAATACAGAACCTAAACACCAAAATTAGATAAGTAGATATTTTGGCATTGGGATGAGGTATAAGGATTTGGCAAAAGAGATCATCTCTCAACTAGACTGGCTCTAACCACCTAAGAAAGAGGTCCCTGGGAATTCAGGAGAGTTAGTTTCTGAATTGAGTTAAAGTTGAAGGTGTGGTAGTTTGAATATTTGTTACTAGAAAGCACAACTTGCTCTCACCTTTGAGGATTCCATTTGCTGACTCACTAAAGCTCAAAGAGCAAATTCTTGGACATATTTAATGCCTTTAGCCACAGTTTTGTACCTTTTCGCCAACTTCACTGAAAACTTGTAGTGTTCTACTCTGGGTGCTAAGAGCCATTTATGGGGCTGGGCCTGGTGGATCATACCTTCAATACCAGCATCATAAGGCAGAGAGGTAAAAAGAGCTCTGAGTATTGTAGGGTAACCTTGTCTGCAGGTTTCAAGCACAGCCAAAGCTACACAGAGAAACTGTCCAAAACCAAAACCAAGCAAACAACAACAGAAAAAAAAAACATTTACATAATGGTTAACTTTGTCACTATGGTGCAGTTTAGAAATCAAACATCAAGGAAATATACCTGATGGCGTTGTGTAAAGAGGTTTTTGCAGATGCTCCAATCTGAATGTGGAGGTGCTGTTTCATAGGCTGAGATCATCATCCCATGTGCTGGTGTCATAAGAGAATAAGAAAGGGAGTGCAAACTGACTATGACTCTCTGCTCCTGACGGTGCACATATCCTAACCACTTGCCTCTCACTCTTGACACCACGTCCTCCTTTCAATGATGGACAGTATTCCCTTGAACTTTGAGACAACGAAGATCCTTTTCCAGGTAAAACTGCTTCCTTTGGGAATTTCTTCACAGCAAGTGTCACTGGTCTTACTAGGAATCAGGCAGAGGTATTGGGTTTCTTAACAGATGTTAAAGGAAAGCTACTTTCTCTTGGGCATAGAATATGAGAGTTGAGTTATACACCTGACCCTGAAAGAACCTGTCATTTTAATCTGCACCAAAGATTAGAACATTACATTATATTATCCCTTTATCTTATGAGTTAATCCCACAAAGAAGACCATCCCACAGGAGGGCTGGTTCACCTGAAGATATTCCAAGGACATGGGAAGAATGATCAACCCCATAATGAGCGCCTGTTCTTACACTTCCCTACTACCAGTTGGTCAGTCATCTTCACTGCCAAACTAGCCTGTTGCCTTGGTTCCAACTCAAAGTTGTAAATGTAGTCTTTCTCCCTCCCAAGACCTGTGTAAATTCTAAACATGCCTGCTGAAATATTCTGGGCCTTTTGCCATTTTCTTCTGTAGACAGCCTTTTTCTATTCTGTTTGCAAACCTCCACTGCTGCCCCTAACTGTAAAGACATGACTCTTCCTCATTAATTTCTTTTAAAAAAAAAAGAATTATTAGATATTTTCTTCATTTACATTTCAAATACTATCCCAAAAGTCCCCTAAACCTCCCCTGACCCTGCTCCCCTACCCACTCCACTCCCACTTCATTGCCCTGGCGTTCCGCTGTACTGGGGCATATAAAGTTTGCAAGACCAAAGGGCCTCTCTTCCCAGTGATGACCGACTAGTCCATCTTCTGATACATATGCGCTAGAGACACGAGCTCTGGGGATACTGGTTAGTTCATATTGTTGTTCCACCTATAGGGTTGCAGACCTCTTTAACTCCTTGGGTACTTTCTCTAGTTCCTTCATTGGGGGCCCTGTGTTGCATCCTATAGATGACTGTGAGCAACCACTTCTATATTTTCCAGGCACTGGCATAGCCTCAAAAGGGACCGCTATATCAGGGTCTTTTCAGTAAAAACCTGCTGGCATATGCAACAGTGTCTGCATTTGGTGGCTAATTATGGGATGGACTCCTGGGTGGGGCAG
This sequence comes from Mus musculus, assembly GCF_000001635.26. Lineage (NCBI taxonomy): Eukaryota > Metazoa > Chordata > Mammalia > Rodentia > Muridae > Mus > Mus musculus. The sequence continues at coordinate 94,813,443 of NC_000071.6, forward strand.
TCTCTGGATGGTCCATCCCTTCATATTAGCTCCAAACCTTGTCTCTGCAACTCCTTCCATGGGTATTTTGTTCCCTATTCTAAGGAGGAATGAAGTATCCATGCATTGGTCTTCCTTCTTATTGATTTTTTTTTTTTTGTATTTTGGCAAATGTATCTTGGGTATTCTAGGTTTCTGGGCTAATATCCACTTATCAGTGAGTACATATCAAGTGATTTCTTTTGTGATTGGGTTACCTCACTCAGGATGATATCCTCCAGATACATCCATTTGCCCAAGAATTTCGTAAATTCATTGTTTTTAATAGCTGAGTAGTAGTCCATTGTGTAAATGTACCACATTTTCTATATCCATTCCTCTGTTGAGGGACATCTGGGTTGTTTCCAGCTTCTGGCTATTATAAATAACGCTGCTATGAACATAGTGGAGCATGTGTCCTTATTACCAGTTGGAATATCTTCTGGGTATATGCCCAGGAGAGGTATTGCTGGATCTACTGGGTCTGCAACAAGTACTATGTCCAGTTTTCTGAGGAACTGCCAGACTGGTTTTCATCTTATCTGGTACCTTCTTGGATTTACTGCTGGCTTCTCTTCTTCTCAGACTCTAATAAGATGATATAGACACTTCCTTCTGAATTTCATTTTCAATTCTTTTTAATGTAATTCATCTCAGTAAGAAGGGCCACGAAGGGATTCCCAGGAAGCTGCTGAGTCTTCAGAGGCTGACTGGCTGACTGGCATTCACTGACATAGGGAAGATGGAATGCTTCAGGCAGGAAACTAGATGCAGTAGACTTGGGGAAGCATTAGTATATTAAATAGCCATGCCTTGCTCTCCCAACATGTCCCACTTAACATCCTGTCACTAACAAATAAAACAGGACCTAATACCGTAATAGATTTTTTAAAATCTTATAGTATATTAAATTAAAAACACCAGTCCCACCAATCAAAAACTTTAGAATGTTCTCAGATGGAATTTGAGGCTGATATGAGAGATTTTTCAGCTTTTTAAACCATACACAATAACATTTCCAGCAATGTAAATATTTTTTTAATTTAGTTTTTAATTAGGTATTTTCTTTATTTACATTACAAATGCTATCCCAAAAGTTCCCCAGACCCTCCCCCCACTCTCCCCTCCCCCTCCACTCCTACTTCTTGGCCCTGGCGTTCTCCCGTACTGAAGCATATAAAATTTGCAAGACCAAGTGGCCTCTCTTCCCAATGATGGCCAACTAGGCCATCTTCTGATACATATGCAGCTAGAAATATGAGCTCCAGGGGTACTGGTTAGTTCATATTGTTGTTTCGCCTATATGGTTGCAGACCCCTTTAGCTCCTTGGGTACTTTCTCTAGCTCCTGCATTGGGGGCCCTGTGTTCCATCCAATAGCTGACTTTGAGCATCCACTTTTGTGTTTGCCAGGCCCTGGCATAGCCTCACAAGAGACAGCTATATAAGGGTCCTTTTTGTGCTCCACTATGATCATAGCAGCCTTATTTATAATAGCCAGAAGCTGGAAAGAACACAGATGCCCCTCAACAAAGGAATGGATACATAAAATGTGGTACATTTACAGAATGGAGTACTACTCATCTATTAAAAAGAATGAATTTATGAAATTCCTAGGCAAATGGATGGACCTGGAGGGCATAATCATGAGTGAGGTAACCCAATCACAAAAGAACTCACATGATATGTACTCACTGATAAATGGATATTAGCCCAGAAACTTAGGGTACCCAAGATATAAGATACAATTTGCAAATCATATGAAACTCAAGAAGAATGAAGACCAAAGTGTGGACACTTTGCCCCTTCTTAGAATTGGGAGCAAAACACCCATGGAAGGAGTTACAGAGACAAAGTTTGGAGCTGGGACGAAAGGATGGACCATCTACAGACTGCCATACCCGGGGATCCATCCAATGTAAATATTTTTACATTTTTACCGATATATCTAAGAATTGATTTAAGATTTCTTTTTTGAGTTGCTACCATAAGAACTTCATGAAACTGCTTTTATGTTCAAATATGAAATTTCGTGTAAAGTAAATCTTTTTTCAGAACATTGCTACTCCTATTTGGCACAAGAATAAAGTATGTTTTATTCCCTTAAAGATCAGAGCTGGTTTGTCTGATTTTCTTTTGTTTTGTTTTGTTGTTGTTGTTGTTATTGTATTGTTTGCTTGGTATTGGGGGGGGGGTTGGTTGTTCTTATTGTTTTCTTATCAACAAGAGGAACTCCACTTCTCCCCTGGATTGATGTGTCAATGTTAACTCTTTGTTCATGACACAAAGAACCTGAGCATTGCATTGTGAGACATCATGGGATCACTTCCAGTAACAATACACATACAAAATTACACGTACACACATGAACTTACGGGTGTGTGTATAGATGCCTAATATATATAACTACAAACTGCTGAGTCTTATTTACTCTTTACTTTGTATATGTGTTTTCAAGTACAACCACCTGGAACTGCACAGCAATTAGGAGGCTCAGGTTTTTGTAATAATTCCCCCCTCACTCAGCAGCCCTTAGTTAACTGCAATTTTTGAACTAGAGGTGGGGCTCTCTGAGATTTACCCCTTCCCATCAAATCAAATTGTAGATTGTGGGGGGATCTGTGGTGGTGAAGAGGAGAAGTGAGGAGGAAAGTGGCGTTTTGCTCCAGAGGAGTCAGGAAAACTTTCAGAGTTCTAGAACCTAAAACTTCAGCCTGTCCTTGCTTGCAATAGAAACACTGTCACCTCAGGTAAGTTAAACACCTGCATTCTGCAGCCCACCCTGCCACTCCATGCTGAGGACATTAGGTGGCACAAAGCACTGTAATTTCTGACCCAAGATTTGCAGATTAGAGATTTGTTTCAAACCCAAATTCAGTTTTATCTTTAACTGAGTGTTTTCTTTGATAATTTGTAAGTCTTTTAATTTTTGAGACAGCATTTTGCTATGTTGCCCAGATTGGCCTGGAACAGACCATGTAGCTAAGAGTGGTTGGAACCTGAAATCCACCTGTCCCTGTCTCCTGAATACTTGAGTCATTGGCATGTGTCACCAAATCCAGCCTCAGCTCCCACGGGCTCACATTACAGGCTGTTACTCAAGAATCTTCTGTTTCATTTTAGTGTTTCTGGCTAGTTTGATTACTTAGTTAGTTTTTGCTAAGCTGAAACATGGTCTCCAGGCTACCCCAGAAATATATATGTATCTTAGATTAGTTTGAGCAGCAGAGACCTTCTGCCTCTACCTCCTAAGTGGTGGGACACAAATCCAAGCACCGTATCCTCTTAACAGCGTGTGGTGATGAAGAGTGCTCAAAGCATGCTAGACAAGCCTTCCTGAAACTCACTACATGTCTAGTATCTACATTTAAACTTTTATTTCAATTACTTTTTGTCAGCATTCAGGAAACATAGACTCATTAGAGAAAAGTGAAATTCTCATAGATAAGAGAAATTTATAGAAAAATACATTAAATATCTTGAAGAGGGGTTTTCCTCTGTTGCCAATAAGAGAAAATTCTGTTGGGTTGGAATTTGTGTGTGATTGTGTATAAGTGTGTGTGTGTGTGTGTGTGTGTGTGTTTGTGGAGAGAGAGAGAGAGAGAGAGAGAGAGAGAGAGAGAGAGAGAGAGGGAGGGAGGGAGGGAGGGAGGGAGGGAGGGAGGGAGGGAGGGAGGGAGAGAGATGTGTGTGTGTTTTGTGACAACCTGACACTGGCTAGAGTCATCTGAGAGGAGGGAATATGCCTCCATAAGACTGTGCTATAGGTAAGCCTGTGGAGCATTTTCGTAATTAGTGATTAATGGGGAAGGGCACAGCCCATTGTGGTTAGTTCCACCCCTGGGCTCATGGACCTGGTTCATCACAGCAAACAATCCCAAAGACATAACCTGGTACTGGAATAGTGGGCTGTTGTTTTGACACACCTGATCATGTTTTAGGGAGGATTGTGGAAGGACTTTGGAAATTTGGACTAGAAAATCCATTGAGTGAGGAGATCTGAGCTAGGTGTTCTGTAGGATGTTGGAAGGTAAGAGCATTGAGAGCAGTACAGATGATAGAGGCATGGCTTGAAATGCTTCAGAGGGAAGCCAAGACACTACTGAGTCATTTGAGTTAAGTCTTCATAGTTCAGATTTTAGCTTAAGAATCAGCTCTTGATTAACAAGTCACCAGAACAAGTAAAGTGAAACCTTTGATTTCCTGAAATTTCAACAGGTCAGCTGGGGCTGAAGAATCAGCTGAGATAACAGACCAGCATTATTGAGGTGAGGTCATCTGGAAAGTGTTCTCTCAGAATCCAAAGAAGCTTTATTCCAAGGTTGACAGCTGAACTAGGTAGTGAAAGAATCACCCTGGTGGTGCTGGTTTTGAAGTTACTAAGGGGAGAACAGGTGAAGCTTGGCACTGGAAAGCAGTGCTGGAGTCTTGGAGTCTTAGGGTCTAGGAAAGGCTATGGGTGAAAGTGCTACCCAGTTGAGAGACCCCAGCATTTGGAGATGCAGTACCTAGGCATAAGTAACAAGAACAGCAGATATGGAATGGAGCCAGCCTGAGCCTAGAAGACAAGCTCTGTGTGCTATACAGGACAGAGTGGAGAAGTGATCCAAGCCCTTTGAAGGAACCAAGAAGAGACAGGGTAGTACCCAGACATTGGACATTGAGTACATTATACTCTTGCCATTGAGGTTGGCTCTAATCTGATTGTGACTGTGCCCTGGTTCTCTCTTTTTTTGACATTTGATTTTCACAAGAGCCCAAACTTGAGAGACTTTGAATTTTGAAAGGAGATTTTTGTATTTTAAAAGGGAATGGATTTTTTTTAGAATATTCTTCTCTAATATATATGACACATCTAAAGCACATTTTCCTCTTCTACTCCTCCCAACTCCCTGTCAATATATACCTCCCTCCCCAGATCCTATCCCCCTTTGTTTTCTCTTCAGAAAAAAAGCAGGTTTCAAAGGGATGAAAGCCAGAGACAACAAAACAAGGCAAGACAAAGGCCCCAAGGCTGTACAAGGGAACCCAATAGGAGAAAAGAGACTAGATGATTTCCATTAATGTATTAATTTATTTATTTTACATCCAGAATGCAGCTTTCCCTCCCTGTCTTCCCAGTCACTCCCTCTCACCTCCCTTCCCTCCACTCCCCTTCATTTCTCCCGAGAGAAGTGGAGGCCTCCAATGGATTTGCCTTGGTATATCAAGTTTCAGTGGACTAGTTGCATCCTTTTCTATTAAGGCAAGAAAAGGCAGCCAAGTTAGGGGAAAGGGATCCAAAGGCAGTTAGCCCCTGGCCCTGCTATTAGGGATCCCATGGAAAGAACAAGGTGCACATCTCTTACATCTGTGTAGGGAGCCTATTTCTATCCTATGGATGCATTTCGGTTGGTAATTCAGTCTCAGTGAGCCCCTATGGGGCAAGGTTGGTTGAATTTGTAGGTTTTCTTGTATCCTTGGCTTATCTGATTCTTCAATCTTACCTCCCCCTCTTCCACATATTCTTCAAGCTCTGCCTAATGTTTTGCAGTGGGTCTCTGCATCTGTTTATATGTGGTGCTGGATGAAGCCTCTCAGATGGCATGTAAGCTAGGCTCCTGTCTGTAAATATCCACACTATTGTTACTATAACATCAGGGGTGGTGTTTCTCTCATGGCATGGGTCTCACATTGGGCCAGTCATTCATTAGGCATTCCTGCAATTTCTGCATCTTCTTTATCCATGCATATTTATAAGCAGGAAAATTTGTGTGTCAAAAGTTTGTGGGTGAGTTGTTGTCTCCATCAGAAGACTTGCCTAATTACAAGAAGTGACTGGTTCATGTTCCATAGGTCCTATTGCAAGAAGTCATAGCTAGGGTCACTCACTCTCATAGATTCCAGGGAGTTTCCATTGTCCTAGTTATCTAGCTCATCTCAGATATTCTCCGCAGTCACAGATTCCACTTCTCTCTCGCTTCATCTTCACCATATGTGACGACTCTGGTTACTGTCCAGAATTTCCCTTACATATAGTTCCCTCCATCCATCTACTCCTGAAGTGTACTTTATTTATGTCCTTATTTAGATTCAAATATCTTCTGCTGGACCTTTCTTCTTAGTTTCTTTAAGCCTCTGGATAACAAGGTTATCCTGTACTTTATGGTTACAATTCACTCCTGTGTACACGCCACATTTGTCTTTATGAGTCTGGGTTTAGCCTGCAAGTTTCATGATGTCATTGTTTTTAACAGCTGAGTAGTATTCTGTTGTGTAAATGTACCATATATTCATTTTCCATTCTTCAGTTGAGGGACATTTGGGTTGTTTCAAGTTTCTGGCTATTTCCAATAAAACTGCACATAGTTAAAACACTATTCTTGTGGTATGACGCAGCATCTTTTGAGTATATGACCAGGAGTGGTATAAGCATTTCAGAGATAATTATTTCCAATTATTTGAGAAAGCACTGAATTTATTTTCAGACTGGTTGTACAAGTTTGCACTCCTATCAGCAAAGGAAGAGAGTTTTCCCATGCTCCACACCCTAGCTAGCATGAACTGTTGCCCTTCTAAAGGGTGTAAAATGAAATCCCAGAGTCATTTTGATTTGGATTTCCCTGATGACTAAGGATGTTGAGCATTTCTGTAAGTGCTTCTTGGTCATTAAATATTCCTCTGTTGAAAATTCTATTTAGCTATGTACCCCTTTTTAAAATTTAGGCTATTTGGTTTGTTAGTGTCTACTTTTTTTAGTTCTTTAGGTACTTTGGATATCAGCCCTCTTTCAGATGGAAGGTTGGTGGAGATCTTTTCCCAATCTCTAGGCTACTGTTTTATCCTTTTGACCACTGTCCTTGACAAAAATCTCCTTTTCCATACAGGAGATGTTTTAGTTTCATGAGGTTCCATTTATTACTTTTTGATCTTAGTGACTGAGATGTTGGATCTTTCAGGAAGATGTCTCCTGTACTAATGGATTCAAAGCTATTACCCACTTTTTAATTATATTTAATGTATCTAGGTTTAGGTTGAGGTTTTTGGTCCGCTTGGACTGGAGTGTTCTGTAGGGTGATAGATATGGACCTATTTGAATTCTTCTACATGCAGACATCCAGTTAGAACAGCACCATTTGTTGAAGATCTTTTCTTTTTTGTTGTATGGTTTTGCCTTCTTTGTCAAAAACCAATGTCAATAATTGTAGTGGTTTATTTCTGGGTCCTCAATTTGGATCAACCTCTCTGTCTTGATACCAATGATTCAAGGTTTATTACTATTACTCTCTACTACCACTTGAAGTCAGAGATGGTGATGACTCCAGAACTTTTATTATACAGGACTGCTTTAATTATCTTGTTTATTTTTCCATATGAAGATTATAATAGTTCTTTCCATGTCTGTAAATAATTGTGTTGGGATTTTGACAGGAATTGCATTGAATCTGTAGATTGCTTTTGGTATTACAGCTATTTTCACTAGATTGAGGCTACCAATCCATGTATGTGGAGATTTTTCCATGTTCTGATATCTTCCTCAATTTCTTTATCCAATTTCTTTCAATTTTCTTTCTTCAAAAACTTGAAGTTCTTGTCATTGGTGTCTTACACTTGCTTGAGTAGAGTTACACCAAGATATTTTGTAAGTATTATAAAGGGTAATGTTTCTATAATTTCTTTCTAAGTCAGTTTATCATTTGTCTAAAAAAGGGTTATTTTTTTTACAGTGAGTTTTGTTATCTAGCCATTTTGCTGAAGGTGTTTATCAGTTGTAGGAATTCTCTGATAGAATTTTGGAGATCTCTTATCTATACTATCATATGATCTGTGACTAGTGATACTTTTTCTTCGTTTCCAATTTTTGTCCCCTTGAAATCCTTTAGTTTTTGCTCTAGCTAGAATTTCAAGTACTGTGTTGAGTAGATAGGGAGAGAGTGGGAAGACTTGTTGCTGGTTTTACTGAGATTGCTTTAGGTTTCTCTTTTTAATTTGATGTTGCCTATTGGTTTGTTGTATGTTGCTTCTACTATGTTTACATATCCAACATGTATCCTGATAACCTTAAGACTTTTAACATAATAGGCTGTTTTTGTCAAAGGCTTTCTTATCATACAGTGATATAGATGGTCCTGTGATATTTTTAAGGTTGTATTTATGGTGAAATACATTGGTGAATTTTCATATGTTGAACTCTCCTTGCATCCCTGGGATGAAGCCTATTTAATTATGGTGGATTATGTCTTTGATGTGTTCTTGGATTCAGTTTCCTATATTTTATTGAGTATTTTTGTATAAATGTTCATAAGGGATGTTAATCTGAAGTTCTCCTTTATGTTGAGGCTTTTTATAAGTTAAGTAACAGGGAGACTCTGGTCTTAGAATGAGTTTGTCAGTGTTCCTTTTGTTTCTATTATATGGAATAATTTGAGGATTATTGGCATAAGCTCTTCTTTGGAAGTATGGTAAAGTTCTGCACTAAAGCCATCTGACCCTAAGAATTTTTTGGATGAGTGATTTTTAATGACTACTACTATATCCCTAGGGGTTATAGGACTAGACAGTTAACTTGACATTGAGTTTTAACTTTTGTAAGTTGCATTCGCCTTGAAAATCATCCATTTCATTTAGATTTTCCAGTTTTAAGGAGTACAAGTTCTTGAAGTAAAACCTAATGATTTCTTTGGTGCCTGTTGTCATTATTTGCATTTCTGATTTTGTTAATTTGGGTAGTGTCTCTCTGCCTTTTGTTAGTTTGACTAAAGATTTGTCTGTCTTGTTGGTCTTCTCAAAAAACCAACTTGTTTGCTTGATTCTTTGTACTGTTCTTTTTGTTTCTAATTGATTGGTTTCAGCTCTATTGTCTACAACTATTGGATGTGTTTGCTTCTTTTCTTTCTAGGGCTTTCAGGTGTAGTATTAGATTGCTAGTATGAGAAATCTAATTCTTTATAAAGATACTTAGTGTTATGAATTTACCCCTGAGAACTGTATTCTCTGTGTCCCATAAGTTTCGATATGTTCAGCCTTCATTTTTACTGAATTATCAAAAGATTTTAATTTAGTTCTTCTTTGACCCAGTAATCATTGAGTAGAGAGTTGTTCAGCTCGTATGAGGTTGTTAGTTTTCTGTTGTTTCTATTGTTATAGTAATTGATAAGACACAGAGATTTATTTCAATTTTCTTATATCTTTTTAGGTTTTCCCTGTAACCAATTACATGTTTAATTTGGTGAATGTTCCAAGAGGTGCTGAGCAGAAGGCATATCCTTTGTAATTGGGTGAAAGGGTCTGTAGATATCTGTTATGTCCACTTGAAACATACATCTCTTTCATTATTTCTCTGTTTACTGTTTGTCTCGATGACTTGTCTTTTAGTGAAAGTGGGGTATTGATGTATCACACTATTAATGTGTGATACTCCAGGTTTGAATTTAACTTTAGAAAAGTTTGTTTTATGTTTGTGTGTGCTTTGCATTTGGAGCATAAATGATCATACTTGAAACATTCTCTTAATGGATTTTTTTTTTTTTACTATGAAGTGTCCTACAATAATTTTCATTGAAAATCTGTAAAAATATCAAGATGGCTACACTAACTTGCTTTTTTGGTTTGTTTGCTTGGAAAATCTTTTTCGAGACCTTTACTCTAAGGTAATGTCTATCTTTGTTGTTGAAGTCTGTTTATTATATGGAGTAGAATGCAGGATGTTCTTTTCACATCCATTCTGTCTGTGTCTTTTTACTTGAAAATTGAGTCCTTGATGTTGAGAGATATTGATGACTAATGATTGGTAATTCCTATTTTGATGTTGGTGATGGGTGTGTGTGCACGTGTGTGTGTGTGTGTGTGTGTGTGTGTGTGTGTGTTCCCATGCTTTTGGTTTTGCTGGTGTGGAATTACTGTATTTGGGTTGGAGTGTTCCTTCTAGTATCTTCTGTAGGGCTGTATTTTGAGATAAATATTGTTTAAATTTTGTTTTCTCATGGAAAGTCTTGTTTTCACCATCGACAGTGATGCAAAGTTTTACCTGGGTATATTTGTCTGGGCCAGCCATTCGTAGTTTCTGCTGTAAGACATTTGCCAAGGCCCTTCTGGATATAAAGTCTCCTTTGAGAAGTTGGGTGTAATTTCAATAGGTCTCCCTTTATATGTAACATGACCCATGTAGCATCAAGTGGAGGACACTGGGATTCAGGGAAGCAACATACTGGAACTTTGACCCACTTGGCCTGAGTATTTTGCAGGGTGACAATTATGGATCTATTTACATTCTTCTATATGCAGGCATTGAGTTAGACAAATACCATTTGTTAAAGATCATTTTTTCCATTGTCTGGTCTTGGCTTTGTCAAAAATCAAGGGACCATGGGTGTGGATAATCAATTCACTTCCATTGATCAACCTGTTTGTCTCAATACCACCATGCAGTTTATATAACTACTGCTCTGTAGTACCAGTAATACCACTTGAAATAAGGGATGGTGATAACTCCAGAAGTTCTTTCATTGTCCAGGATTGTTTTAACTATCTTAAGTTTTTTGTTTATTCATATGAAATTGAGAATTGCTCTTTCAAGGTCTGTAAATAATTGTGTTGGAGTTTGATGGGAATTGCATTGAATCTGTAGATTGCTTTTGATAAGGTAGCCATTTTCACTATGTTAATCCTACTGATCTGTAGAAAAATGGTATGACTCCCAGCTTGCTATCTGCAAGGTGACTTAAGGATTTCTGTTAATCTCAGCATACTGGAACATGGGAAAGACATTCTTTCTCAGCAGAGAACCCTGATGTTCAGCCAATTTAGCTGTGTGCCTGAGGAAGTAGCCTTCATGGCCATTATTATCTCATTAGAAATGTACTTTGTTTTTAATTAAACTAAGCAACACTTAAAAGAGGTGGGCCACTGAGAGACTTCTCACACAGCAAGGAGGTTTGGGTCACCATGAACCTAGATAAGTTATTGCTTGGAATATGGAAGCTGTTGAGAATTAGAAGCTGTAGGAAAACTTTATTCTGCTTGCCTATAAAGATGATTGAATGCTCAATAAACTATGCATTGGCACACTGTTACTATGCATCCCCTGTGTACTGATTAATGCAACTCTACCCTTGGTACCCAATGAGTTAGACATTGATACCAATCTGTGAGCCTGGAAGATCTTACCATGTTCTGATGTCTTCCTCATTTTCTTTCTTCAAGGACTTGAAGTTCTTGTCATACAGGTCTTTCACTTGCTTGGTTATACAAAGATATATTATTTGTGATTGTTGTGAAGGGCATTGTTTGCCTAATTCCTTTTTCATCCCATTTATCATTTGTATAAAGGCAGGATACTGATTTTTTAAATTAGTTTTCTATCCAGCCACTTTACTAAAGATGTTTATCAGCTATCAGATTTCTCTGAAAAAATATTTGGACTCATAAACATATGTTATTATATAATCTGTGAATAGCAATACTTTGGCTTCCTCTTTTCCAATTTATATCCTATTTTTTTTCTATGCCTTGTATCCCTGATCTCTCCAAGTCTTTCAATATAATATGTTGGATTTTGTCAAAGTCTTTCTCAATAGCATGTAATTTTTTCCCTTGGTGTGTTTATATGGTAGATTACATTGATGTATATTTTTTGGGGGTGGGGGGTGCGTCAAGACAGTGTTTCTCTGTGTAGCCCTGGAACTCACTCTGTAGACCAGGTTGGCCTCGAACACAGAAAATTGCCTGCCTCTGCCTCCCAAGTGCTAAGATTAAAGGTGTGTGCAACCATGCCTGGCTGCATTTTTGTATTTTAACCCAACCCTGCTTCCTTGGTATGAAGCCTACTTTATCATAGTGGATTGTGACTTTGATGTCTTCTTGGGTTCTGTTTGCTAATATCATATCGAGTATTTTTGCATCAGTGTTCATAAGGGAAAGGTGTCTGAAATTTTCTTTGTTTGTTGAGGCTTTGTGTTGTTTAGTTATCAAGGTGACTCTTCCTTCATAGATTAGGTTTGGCAATATTCATTCTGTTTCTCCATTGTGGAATAGCATGAGGGGTATTTGTAGTTGTCCAGTAGCCATGGAAGAACTGGGTTGCCTGGAAATGATAATGGATGGAATGCAAGAGAAGGATGAAGCGAAGATAAAGTTTCTGATCAAGGCTCCAAGTTTAATATTCAGCATTTTGTTTATACAGGGAAAGCCCACAGACCTCATTCTTTGTTTCAGCTGGAATATGTTGCAAAGAAAGCACAGAAGGCAGTCTATTCCTCTAAGTTCCTGTAGGAAATTGCAGGTGCAGACAAGTCCACCTAGGTTGTAAAACCCATTGTGGCAAGCACTCAAGATCTGTTTATCCTGCTCAAGGCTGGGGAAAGAGCACACAAGTAATGATATTATCTGTTCTTGGAAAGTCTGGTAAAATTATGCACTAAAAACCATCTGCCCCTGGCAAAGTTTTGGTTGAGGTTGGTATAGAGATTCAGAAGTTCAAACCATTGTCATCAAGGCAGGAGCATGGTAGCATCCAGACAGAGCTGAGAATTTTACATCTTTATATGAAGGCTGCTAGTGGAAGACTAGCTTGCAGGATAAGTAGAACGTATTGTTTAAATTGGGTTTTGTAATGGAGTATCTTGTCTTCTCTGTCCATAATGATTGAAAGTTTTGCTGGGTATAATAGTCTGGGTTGGTACCTGTGATCTCTTAGAGACTGTAAGACATCTCCCCAGTCCATTATGGCTTTTAAAGTCTCCTCTAAGAATTCTCCTGTAATTCTACATTTTTATGTTACTTGGCCTTCATCCCTATCACCTTTTACTATTCTTTTCTTTGTTCTATATGTTTAGTGTTTGATTATTATGTGGCAGAAGGATTTTTTTTTCCAATCTACTACTTGTTCTTTAAGCTTCTTGTATGTTTATAGGCATCCTTTCCTTTAGGGGAAATAAATTTTCTTCTATAATTTTGTTAAAGATATAATGTCAGCCTCTGAGGTGGGGCTTGAGGCTTATGAATATAGCCTGGTTGTGCCAGGCCTCCAAGAATGCAGGAGGAGCTAGCTGTGGACCAAGAAATAGACAGCAGAAGGTTCAGGGATTGCAGTGTCAGAACTCCCTAACACTGAGTTTGCTCAGAGGGGCCAGAAGGCAGGGAATTGTGATAGTGCTCAGTAATATTTTATACATCAAAGCCACTAGCAAAACATCTTAAGCTAACTTTATTAACAACCACCATTTCAACTCTTTCTAAGGTTGGTTGACATTAATAAAAATCTACAGCTCTAAGTCCTTTCTGAGGGAGGTGGTTAAACCATTAATCTGCTGTGAAGCCATGTTTGGAAAAGATCATTCACTATTAATGTAAGTGCCAATGATACTACCAGGCAAGGGGCTGGAAGCTTCCTTAGAGATTTCATAGAACTCATAGATTAGGAGGGGCATGAGAGCAAGAAGCAGAGCAAAACTCCATAACAGCATGAAGTCCACAGGACACAGCCTTCAGGGCTCTGCCTCTCCAAGGCACACCCATTGTGATTGTGCCAAATGTGAAATTCCATGGATTCTAAAGTTTTTTCTTGATACTCTAGTTCAGCTCTAACATTCATTTTTGTCCATATTTTATTTCCTTGTCATAGAATTTGCCATTGGTAAGTTAGGAGCATTGGCTGAGGACAAGTAGGAGGACATTGATCTGAGTCTGTCATCTCACATTCCAGAAAGTCCAGGGGCTGCAGAGTATCTACTACATTCTCTAAATGCTTGAAGAAGCTTCATATATAAAGGGAATTGGACACAAACCATGTCCAGATGTCTTAGTTGACTGAGGCTCTAACTCTGGGAAAATTAGTATAGGCATGCCCTATAAATCTGGTTAGAAATGATAGAGACCCTTTACAATAATGAATCTAATTTAGCCAAGCTTTCCACAATTGTCCAGCTTGGTTTTAGGTGGCAGTGTTAGTATTATTTTTGACCTCTTTAAAATGATCATGTCAGTATATGCACTCAGAACTTGTATATCCTGAGAGGTTTGTAGTCCAAAGGTAATTTGGGGTAATAGTTGTCTGTTTAGTGGCAACCCTGGCTAGGTAGAACACAGCTGTCAACTGAAATTGTCCACTGTTTGTGGAGAATCTCCTGGCATAGAGGCATCAGTCAGTTCGACCCAGTAGTTAGTATTACCACAGAGACCTCACATGTTACTATTAGGAGTAATAGAAAACTTAAACTTTTTTTTTAGATTTATTTATTTATAATGTGTACAGCATTCTGTCTGCATGTATCCTGCAGGGCAGAAGAGGGCACCAGATCTCATTATAGATGGTTGTAAGCCACCATATGCTTGTGGGGAATTGAACACAGGACCTCTAGTAGAGCAAACAATGCTCTTAACCTCCAAGTCATCTCTGAGGCCCAAACATAAACATTTTAAATATCATTATCTTAGGGTTTCCATTGCTTTGAAGAGATAGCATGACTAAGGCAAGTCTTCATCAAGTCAGCTTTTCATTAACCAACCAGGGATAATTGGGGAGCATTTTTACACCACAAAGATACAGGAGATGGATAAATACTCTTGACAATGCCTGTGCCTAGACTGTACCCAGTTCTCAGGATACAGAAATCATCATCTGAGTACACAACGCACAAGATCCTCCTCCAAAATCTCCCACCTTTAGTCCAAAAAAAGGCTTTATCCATATAACAAACTATACAATAGGAACAATGATGAAAAAGTTATCAAAACGTATCAGGTAAGAATTAGGCATAATATCCAGTCCACTTGTATTATCCAACATTGGAGAATGTACTGTACTATCTATGCTCTCTCCTTGAGTTCAGAGTCCTGTACTTAAGTCATTTTCTATCATAGCTTGCAGTTGTCATCGTGAAAAAAAATCTACTTAGACCTAAAACTATCTTTTTAAAGCATTTTGCTTAATCTAAAATATCTTCAGGTTAATTGTGAGATTAAAAGCATCTAGTGCTCCACCTCATTAGAGATTTGATAAGGAACATAACTTTAGTGTGCTTGCACAGTAAGCAACTTCTAAAATTATTGAAAAAAAAAACAGACAGCAGTCTACATGGAGAACTACCCAAATTTTCTATACAAAATTGGACTATCCAACTTAAGTCTTCTGACCAGTATGATATAAATTTTTGAGAAGCAGGAAGTATGAAGAACTTGCCCCCCTTGGACCTGGTAAAGTTCAGCAATCAACTTACTTTCTCTCTCTCTCTCTCTCTCTCTCTCTCTCTCTCTCTCTCTCTCTCTCTGGTGTGTTAGAGGTTGTGATTGTGTGGGCTTCTCTTATTTTGGTTATTCTGTAATGGAATTATTTTCTGTTTGTTTTTTTTAATCTACATGAAATGGATGATTTTATTGTATTTTGTTATTATTTTTTTTATGTATGAGTGCTCTGATGCGTTTGCACCGACATGCCAGAAGAGGGCATAAGAGCCCCTTATAGATCATTGTGAACTACCAAGTGGTTGATGGAAATTGAACTCAGAACCTCTGGAAGAGCAGCCAGTGCTCTTAACTGCTGAGCCATCTCTCTAGCCCCCCTGTAGTTTTTAAAGTTGTAGTTAACCTGTTGGGCTGAAGTTTTTCATCTAAAATTTTCTGTAGGTCTAGATTTGTTGAATAGATATTTTTAAAGTTTGCTTTTGACTTGGAATATCTTTTCCATCTATGGTGATTGAGAGTTCTGCTAGGGATAGTAGTCTACATTGGCATCTGTGGTCTCATAAAAGATGCAAGACATCTGTTCAGGCCCTTCTATATTTTAGAGTCTCTGTTGAAAAGTCAAATGTAGAGCTCTGCCTGACCAGTGGCACCAGTTCCTTCCAGTCTGGGCCAATGTCCTGAGCAGAACTGGGGTGTGAACTCCACAGCCAAACCCACAACAACCAGAGAAGATCCACTCCAAGGTGTTAACACTCCCGGGATCATAGAGGAGGACACAAAATCTGCCCCAACACCTGAAGTAACTGAGACGAGTGGGACCCGGGAACCCAGTAACTCCATCTGACCAGTGGCATGGATTTCTTCCAATCTGGGCCAGTGTGCCCTGAGCAGACCTTGGGTGTGAACTCAGAAGCCAGCCCCACAATACCCAGAAAAAAATCCACTCCCAGACGCTCTAACATGCCCAGGTCCTCAGGGTCCCAGGAGCTTGGTCACACCATGATCGCATGGTTCCAGAGAGAGCTTGACTTCCAGGAGTTCTGACACACACAGGACCTCAGGAATTCAGGATCCTAGGACTTCAGGAACCCAGAATCACAGGATCACAGAGAAAGCTGAACTCTGAGGAGTTCTGACACAACTAGGATCACAAGAAGGACAAGCTCCAGTAAATAGCAAGGGCAGGTAGCTCTAGAGATAATCAGATAGCTGGAGGCTATAAAAACATAAGCAACACAAACCAAGGTTACTTGGCATCATCAGAACCCAATTCTCCCACAATAGCAAGTCTGGGATATACCATCACATCTGATAGAGCAAAATTCAAATCTAAAATCGCTTCTCAGGGTGATGATAAAGAACTTTTTTTTTTAATTACGTATTTTCCTCAATTACATTTCCAATGCTATCCCAAAAGTCCCCCACACCCTCTCCCCCCCTCCCCTACCCACCCATTCCCATTTTTTGGCCCTGGTGTTCCCCTGTACTGGGGCATATAAAGTTTGCCTGACCTATCGGCCTCTCTTTCCAGTGATGGCCGACTAGGCCATCTTTTGACACATATGCAGCTAGAGTCAAGAGCTCTGGGGTACTGGTTAGTTCATAATGTTGTTCCACCGATAGGGTTGCAGATCTCTTTACCTCCTTGGATACTTTCTCTAGCTCCTCCAATGGGGTCCCTGTGATCCATCCAATAGTTGACTGTGAGCTTCCACTTCTGTGTTTGCTAGGCCCGGGTAAGAAGGACATAAATAACTCCCTTAAATACAGGAGAATACAGGTAAATAGCCAGAAGCCCCTAAAGAGGAAACATACACCCCTTAAAGAAATACAGGAAAACACAATCAAATAGGTGGAGGAAATGAACAAATCCATCCCAGATATAAAAATGGATATAGAAGCAAGAAAGAAATCACAAAGGGAGACAACCCTGGCGTTTAAAAACCTAGGAAAGAGATCAGGCATCACCAACAGAATACAAGAGATAGAAGAGAGAATCTCAGGTGCAGAAGATACCATAGAAAACATTGACACAACAGTCAAAGAAAGTGCAAAAAGCAGGTTGACAGATTCCAAGTAAGAAGGCCTGTCAAGTTGACAAACTGGGAGAAGGTATGGGTGGAGGAAGATAAAAGGAGACATAGATATTGTTTTTATGACTTTTCTTTACCACAGGCTGCCACAAACCACTACAGCTGGGTAGGAGAGTCCCTGGGATTGGATTCTCAAAGTCAGGTGGGTAAGGATTTGGTGGTGACAAACAGAAACAAACACAGAGGCAGTTTGAATCTGAGTGTATTCTGCAGCTCTCAATCAACAGAGAAACTGGTGTTACAGCTCTGAAAAGCTGTATTCAGTGAAGCAGCAAAATAGAACAGACATAATCATTTACAATAATCATAATCATGTACAATAATCATTTTATACATCAAAATACAAAATCATCTAGGGATACTGGCAAATTCCCAAGAACAAGCTAATGAGTTTTTATGATCAGGTACTATTTAACCTCTAGTTCCTGTTCTTCTGTAATTCTTCAAAACATAAACTGTTTTAATTCTATTTAAGACTTTCTTAAACAAGATTCCAAAACCTACTTCTGATGACACACATGCAGACACATATAATATTATTGTTGGGAAAGTTTATATTTATCACTACTATCTTATACGTGATTTATAAAGTGAAGTCCTGGTTTTCCAAGAGATGAGGTCATGTTTAGTGATTCCATTTCAAGAGATGGTTTTGTAACCATAATACTTAAGATCTTGGGCTGGTGAGATGGCTCAGTGGGTAAGAGCACCTGACTGCTCTTCCAAAGTTCCAGAGTTCAAATCCCAGCAACCACATGGTGGCTCACAACCATCTGTAACAAGATCTGACTCCCTCTTCTGGTGTGTCTGAAGATAGCTACAGTGTACTTACTATAATAATAAATAAAAAAAAATCTTAAAAAAATACTTAAGATCTTGGCCTGGGCTATTAGGAACATCTTGTATATAGGAAAAGAAATAGAAAACATAAAACTGATACGAGAACTATGGCTCATTAATTTTTCTCCTGTGAGGAATTTCACAACTGGTTCCAGGAGGCCTCCCCCTTTTGAAGTCAAATGCCTTAGTCTGTGGAAATTGTCACACAGATCTTTACTGGAGGTGATGTGGCAAAAGGCCAACCTAGATATCCATATGTGAACTACCTTAGCTGATAACTTTATCCACCTACTCAAGATTTTGAATCCTGACACGTCTGGCATCCATGTGTTCATTTTAACTCATCCCAGAGGGCATTTGTTGCAGAATCCTTCAATTTAGATACTTTATTCTACTTAAACAACAATAATGTCATCTAAAGAAGGGAACCATGTTCGTTTGCTCTTTCTTTCTTTCTTTCTTTCTTTCTTTCTTTCTTTCTTTCTTTCTTTCTTTCTTGACATTTTCTTTATTTACATTTCAAATGTTACCTCCTTTCCTCCCTGCCATTGAATTCTCCCTATACTGTTACATAGAGCCTTCAGAAGACCAAGGGCCTCTTCTCCTATTGATGCCCAATAATGCCATCTTTGGCTATATATGGTGGAGAGACATGGGTCCCTCCATGTCTTCGTTTGATAGTTTAGTCCCTTGGAACTCTGGGGGTTCTTGTTGGTTGATATTGCTGTTCTTCCTATGGGATTTTAAACCCCTTCAGCTCCTTCAGTCCTTTCCCTAACTCTTCCATTGGGGAGCCTATGCTTAGCCCAATGGTTGGATGTGAGCATCTGGCTCTGTATTTCTCAGGTTCTGGCAGAGCCTCTCAGGAGAGCTATATCAGGTTCCTGTCAGCTTGCACTTTTTGGCATCCACAATAGTGTCTGGGTTTGGTGACTGTATATGGCATGGATTCCCAGGTGGTGCAGTTTCTAGGTAGACTTTCTTTCAGTCTCTGCTCCATACTTTGTCTCCATATTTGCTCCTGTGAATATTTAGTTCCTCTATCTAAGAAGGGCCAAAGTACCCACACTTTGGTTTTTCTTCTTCTTGAGCTTCATGTAGTCTGTGAATTGTATCTTGGTTATTCATAGGTTTTGGCCTAATGTCAACAAATCAGTGATTGCGGACCATGTGTGTTCTTTTGTTATTGGGTTACCTCACTCAGGATAAGGCCCTCCAGGTCCAACCATTTGCCTAGGAATTTCATAAATTCATTCTTTTTAAAGGCTGAGTAATACTCCACTGTGTAAATGTACCACATGTTTTGTATCAATTCCTTTGTTGAAGAGCATCAAGGTTCTTTCCAGCTCCTGGCTATTATAAATAAGGCTACTATGAACATAGTAGAGAAAGTATCCTTATTACGTGGTGGAGCATCTTCTGAATATATGCCCATGTGTGGTATAGCTGGATACTCTGGTAGGACTATGTCAAATTTTCTGAGGAACAGAGAGAGACTTATTTCCAAAATAATTGTACCAGCCTGCAATCCCACCAGCAGTGGAGGGGTTTTCCTCTTTTTCCACATCCTCATCAGCATTTGCTGTCACCTGAGTTTTTGATCTTAGCCATTCTGACTGGTGTGAGGTGGAATCTCAGGGTTGTTTTGATTTTCATTTCCCGGATGACTAAGGGTGTTGAACCATTTCTTTAGGTGCTTCTTGGCATTTTGAATTTCCTCTGTTGAGAATTCTATTTAATCTGTTACCCATTTTTTAAATTAGATATTTTCCTCATTTATATTTCCAATGCTATCCCAAAAGTCCCCCATACCCTCCCCCAAACCCCCTACCCACCCACTCCCACTTTTTGGCCCTGGCATTCCCCTGTACAGGGGCATATAAAGTTTGCAAGTCCAATGGGCCTCTCTTTCCAGTGATGGCCGACTAGGCCATCTTTTGATACATATGCAGCTAGAGTCAAGAGCTCCATGGTACTGGTTAGTGCATAATGTTGTTCCACCTATATGGGTTGCAGATCCCTTTAGCTTCTTGGGTATTTTCTCTAGCTCCTCCATTGGGGGCCCTGTGATCCGTCCAATAGCTGACTGTGAGCATCCACTTATGTGTTTGCTAGGCCCTGCATAGTCTCACTAGAGACTGTTATATCAGGGTACTATCAGCACAATCTTGCTAGTGTATGCAATGGTGTCAGTGTTTGGAGGCTGATTATGCGATGGATCCTAAGGTCAAATCTAAGTGGATCAAGGAGCTCCACATAAAACCAGAGACACTGAAACTTATAGAGGTGAAAGTGGAGAGAAGCCTCGAAGATATTGGCACAGGGGGAAAATTCCTGAATAGAACAGCAATGGCTTGTGCTGTAAGAACGAGAATTGACAAATGGGACCTCATGAAACTGCAAAGCTTCTGTAAGGCAAAAGACACCGTCAATAAGACAAAAAGACCATCAACAGATTGGGAAAGTATCTTTACCTGTCCTAAACCAGATAGAAGACTAATATCCAATATATATATATAAAGAACTCAAGAAGGTGGACTCCAGAAAATCAAATAACCCCATTAAAAAATGGGGCTCAGAGCCAAACAAAGAATTCTCACCTGAGGAATTCTGAATGGCCAAGAAACACCTGAAAAAATGTTCAGCATCCTTAATCATCAGGGAAATGCAAATCAAAACAACCATGAGATTCCATCTCACAGCAGTCAGAATGGCTAAGATCAAAAAATTCAGGTGACAGCAGATGCTGGCAAGGATGTGGAGAAAGAGGAACATTCCTCCACTGTTGGTGGGATTGCAAGCTTGTACAACCACTCTGGAAATCAGTCTGGTAGTTTCTCAGAAAATTGGACATGGTACTACCAGAAGATCCCACAGTACCTCTCCTGGGCATATATCCAGAAGATGTTCTAACTAGTAAGAAAGAAACATGCTCCACTATGTTCATAGCAGCCTTATTTATAATAGCCAGAAGCTGGAAAGAACCCAGATGTCCCTCAACAGAGGAATGGATAAAAAAAAAATGTGGTACATTTACACAATGGAGTACTACTCAGCCTTTAAAACAAATGAATTTATGAAATTCCTAGGCAAATGGTTGGACCTGGAGGGCCTTATCCTGAGTGAGGTAACCCAATCACAAAAGAACTCAAATGATATGTACTCAATGATAAGTGGATATTAGCCCAGAAAATTAGAATATCCAAGATATAAGTTACAGTTTGCAAAACACATGAAACTCAAGAAGAACGAAGACCAAAGTGTGGACACTTTGCGCCTTCTTAGAATTGGGAACAAAACACCCATGGCAGGAGTTACAGAGACAAAGTTTGGACCTGAGATAAAAGGATGGACCATCTAGAGACTATTACCCATTTTTAATAGGGTTATTTAATTCTCTGGAGTCAAACTTCTTGAGTCCTTTGTATATATTGGATATTAGCCCTCTATCAGATGTAGGATTGGTAAACATTTTTATCCTAATCTGTTGTTTGCCATTTTGTCCTAAAGTGTCCTTTGCCTTTCAGAAGCTTTGCAATTTTATGAGTACCCATTTGTCCATTCTTGATCTTAAAGCATAAGCCACTGGTATTCTGTGCAGGAAAATTTCCCCTATGCCTATGTGTTCCCTACTTTTTCCTCTATGAGGTTCAGTGTATCATGTTTTATGTGGAGGTCCTTTATCCACTTGGACTTGAGCTTTGTACAAGGAGATAAGAATGGATCAATTTGCATTCTCTTACATCCTGACTGCCAGTTGAACCAGCACCATTTGTCGAAAATGTTGTCCTTTTTCCACTGAATAGTTTTAGATCCTTTCCCAAAAATCAAGTGATCTTAGGTGCATCGGT
Organism: Mus musculus; assembly: GCF_000001635.26. Classification (NCBI taxonomy): domain Eukaryota; kingdom Metazoa; phylum Chordata; class Mammalia; order Rodentia; family Muridae; genus Mus; species Mus musculus. The sequence goes on from NC_000071.6 coordinate 94,835,403, forward strand.
TCATTTCCATAACTTCAATTCTATTCTATTGATCTTTGTGCCATTCTTCTGTATGAATACAATATATTTTTATTACTATTGATCTGTAATGAAGCTTGAGGTAAGAGATATTGATTCCGCCAGAAGTTATTTTATTGTTGAGAATAGTTTTCCCTATTTGATCACTTCAGTATACTATCATATCATCTGCAAATGGCGATATTTTGACATCTTCCTTTCCAATTTGTATCCCTTTTACCTCCTTCCATTGTCCAATAGCTCTGGCTAAAACTTTGAGCCCTACATTGAATAGGTACTGAAAGCATGGGTAGCCTTGTCTAGTCCCTGATTTTAGTGGGATTGCTTCCAGGTTCTCTCCATTTAGTTTGATGTTGGCTACTGGTTTGCTGTAAATTGCTTTTAATTTGTTTAGGTACGGGTCTTGAATTCCTGATTTTTCCAAGACTTTTATCATCAAGGGGTGTTGGATTTTTTAAAATGGTTTCTCAGTATCTAATGTGATGATCATGTGGTTTTTGTCTTTGAGTTTGCTTATATAGTGGATTACATTGATGGATTTCCATTTATTAAATGATCCCTGCATCCCTGGGATGAAGCCTACTTGGTCATGGTGGATAATTGTTTTGATATGTTCTGTGATTCAGTTAGTGAGAATTTTATTGAGTATTTTTGCATCAATATTCTTAAGGGAAACTGGTCTAAAGTTCTCTATCTTTGTTGAGTCTTTATGTGGTTTAGGTACCAGAGTAAAGGTGGCTTCATAGAATGAATTGGGTAGAGTACCTTCTACTTCTATTTTGTGGAATAGTTTGAGGAGAGTTGAAATTAGGTCTTCTTTGAAGGTCTGATAGAACTCTGAACTAAACCCATCTGGTCCTGAGCTTTTTTTGGTTGGGAGACTATTAATGACATCTTCTATTTCTTTAGTGGATATAGGACTGTTTAGGTCATTAATCTGATACTGATTTAATTTTGGTACCTGGTGTCTGTCTAGAAATTTGTTCATTTCCTCAAGGTTTTCCAGTTTTGTTGAGTATAGCCTTTTGTAGAAGGATTTGATGGTATTTTGGATTTCCTCAGGCTCTGTTGTTAGGTCTCCCTTTTCATTTCTGATTTTGATAATTAGGATGCTGTCCCAGTGCCCTCTAGTGAATAAGAGTTTATCTATCTTGTTGATTTTCTCAAAGAATCAGCTAGTGGTTTGGTTGATTCTTTGAATATTTCTTTTTGGTTCTACTTGGCTGATTTCGCCACTGAGTGTCATTATTTCCTGTCTTCTACTCCACTTGGGTGAATTTGCTTCCTTTTGTTCTAGAGCTTTTAGGTCTGCTGTCAAGATGCAAGTGTATGCTCTTTTTTGGAGGCACTCAGGACTATGAGTTTTCATCTTAGGAATGCTTTCATTGTGTCCCATAAGTTTGAGTATGTTGTGGCTTCATTTTCATTAAACTATAAAAAGTCTTTAATTTCTTTATTTCTTTCTTGACCAAGGTATCATTGAGAAGAGTGTTGTTCATTTTCCACGTGAATGTTGTCTTTCCATTATTTATGTTGTTATTGAAGATCAGTCTTAGGCCATGGTGGTCTGATAGGATACATGGTACAATTTCAATATTTTTGTATCTGTTGAGGCCTGGTTTGTGGCCAATTATATGGTCAATTTTGGAGAAGGTCCCGTGAGGTGCTGAGAGGAAGGTATATCCTTTTGTTTTAGGATAAAATGTTCTGTAGATATCTGTCAGATCCATTTGTTTCATAACTTCTGTTAGTTTCACTGTGTCCCTGTTTAGTTTCTGTTTCCACGATCTGTCAATTGATGAAAGTGGTGTGTTGAAGTCTCCCACTATTATTGTGTGAGGTGCAATGTGTGCTTTGAGCTTTACTAAAGTTTCTTTAATGAATGTGGCTGACCTTGCATTTGGAGCATAGATATTCAGAATTGAGAGTTCCTCTTGGAGGATTTTACCTTTGATGAGTATGAAGTGTCCCTCCTTGTCTTTTTTTTTGATAACTTTGGGTTGGAAGTCAATTTTATCCGATATTAGAATGGCTACTCCAGCTTGTTTCTTCAGACCATTTGCTTGGAAAATTGTTTTCCAGCCTTTCAGTCTGAGGTAGTGTCTGTCTTTTTCCCTGAGATGGGTTGCCTGTAAGCAGCAGAATGTTGGGTCCTGTTTGTGTATCCAGTCTCTTAGTCTATGTCTTTTTATTGGGGAATTGAGTCCATTGATATTAAGAGATATTAAGGAAAAGTAATTGTTGCTTCCTGTTATTTTTGTTGTTAGAGTTGGCATTCTGTTCTTGTGGCTGTCTTCTTTTTGGTTTGTTGAGGGATTACTTTCTTGCTTGTTGTAGGGTGTGATTTCTGTCCTTGTATTGCTTCTTTTCTGTTATTATCCTTTGAAGGGCTGGATTCGTGGAAAGATAATGTGTGAATTTGGTTTTGTCGTGGAATACTTTGGTTTCTCCATCTATGGAAATTGAGAGTTTGGCCGGGTATAGTCGCCTGGGCTGGCATTTGTGTTCTCTTAGTGTCTGTATAACATCTGTCCAGGCTCTTCTGGCTTTCATAGTCTCTGGTGAAAAGTCTGGTGTAATTCTGATAGGCCTGCCTTTCTATGTTACTTGACCTTTCTCCCTTACTGCTTTTAATATTCTATCTTCATTTAGTGCATTTGTTGTTCTGATTATTATGTGTCGGGAGGAATTTCTTTTCTGGTCCAGTCTATTTGGAGTTCTGTAGGCTTCTTATATGTTCATGGGCATCTCTTTCTTTAGGTTTGGGAAGTTTTCTTCTATTATTTTGTTGAATATATTTGCTGGCCTTTTAAGTTGAAAATCTTCATTCTCATCAACTCCTATTATCCGTAGGTTTGGTCTTCTCATTGTGTCCTGGATTTCCTGGATGTTTTGATTTAGGATCCTTTTGCATTTTGTATTTTCTTTGACTGTTGTGCCGATGTTCTCTATGGAATCTTCTGCACCTGAGACTCTCTCTTCCATTTCTTGTATTCTGTTGCTGATGCTCGCATCTATGGTTCCAGATCTCTTTCCTAGGGTTACTATCTCCAGCGTTGCCTCACTTTGGGTTTACTTTATTGTGTCTACTTCCCTTTTTAGTTCTAGTATGGTTTTGTTCATTTCCATCACCTGTTTGGATGTGTTTTCCTGTTTTTCTTTAAGGACTTCTACCTGTTTGGTTGTGTTTTCCTGCTTTTCTTTAAGGGCCTGTAACTCTTTAGCAGTGCTCTCCTGTAATTCTTTAAGTGACTTATGAAAGTCCTTCTTGATGTCCTCTACCATCATCATGAGAAATGTTTTTAAATCTGGGTCTAGAGATTCGGTTGTATTGGGGTGCCCAGGACTAGGTGGGGTGGGAGTGCTGCCCTCTGATGATGGTGAGTGGTCTTGATTTCTGTTAGTAGGATTCTTAAGTTTGCCTTTCGACATCTGGTAATCTCTGAAGCTAGCTGTTATAGTTGTCTCTGGTTAGAGCTTGTTCCTCAGGTGACTCTGTTAGCCTCTATAAACAGACCTGGGAGGCTAGCTCTCTCCTTAGTTTCAGTGGGCAGAGTATTTTCTACAGGCAAGCTCTCTTCTTACAGGGAAGGTACTCAGATATCTGGTGTTCGAAACTGCCTCCTTGCAGAAGTTGTGTTCCACTCACCAGAGGTCTTAGGATCCTGTGGGGAATCCTGTGTGGGCCCTTGCGAATATTGGGCGACTCTGCTGGCAAGGCACCCCAGTGCTCAAGTGGAGCAGAAGGGACTAATGCCCCAGGTCAGGCCCAGGTCCACTGCTTCCCTAGTTACTGCAGTCTCAGGTTCCGCGAGATTGGATTGGGGCAGACACTGTGTTCCACTCACCAGAGGTCTTAGGATCCCGTGGGGAATCCTGTGTGGGCCCTTGCAGGTGTCGGGCGACTCCGCTGGCAAGGCACCCCAGTGCTCAAGTGGAGCGGAAGGGACTCGTGCCCCAGGTCAGGCCCAGGTCCACTGCTTCCCTAGTTACCACAATCTCAGGTTCCGCGAGATTGGATTGGGGCAGACACTGTGTTCCACTCACCAGAGGACTTAGGATCCCGTGGGGAATCCTGTGTGGGCCCTTGCGGGTGTCGGACGACTCTGCTGGCAAGGCACCCCAGTGCTCGAGTAGAGCATATTTTTTGCAACAAATGACTGCCAAAATTGTGGCAAGACCTGTGTCTATGGCCAAGGGGCAATACTTTGTTCCTGTTTGCAGTAAACATGGATACAGGACTTCTGACGATGAATAAATGACATGCTTGGGACACATCTCTCATCCAGGGTGCTCAGAGACTGTGACTTCAGACACTTCCCATATGGTTAGAAGTAAAGAGATGTGTGGTGACTGGGACCCTGAATGCTTAGATTGAGATGTGGACTATTCCAATAGACTGTTGGACCAGGGGCATGATAGAGTCAGAAAAACAGTTTGTGGCTTCTGCCCAGACAGTATATATAGATGCTTTTTTTGTACCTATCAACCTGGATGATGTCTCCCTGGGGTCTTGGACTTTTTCCAACCTTACTACCAGGTTCAGTGTCAGGATGATAGAATAGGTCCAGGATTGGAAAGACACTGTTATTTTATGAAGGAAGCAAAGTTCCAGGTGAATATGGCATGTATAAAATAAAAGTTTTCTTGACACATCTTTCCCTAGTCTCTTGCCTGGGCTACATGTATAACACTTTTGGGTGGCTAATCAGTTATGTGCACAAAACATTTACATTAATGTGAGCAACATAGACACAAATCTTGTGAAGAGGGATTAAAATGATCACAGATGGTTAATATCCAGTATGTTGAGACCACAAGGCACCTTGGACCCCTCAAAGATGCCTAAAGGTAAGAAGACAACATAGAGCAAAGTAAACAGGCTTTCCATTCTAGCTTTGAACTCCTGAACTTTTGGCCGTGCCTTAATGAGCTTACTAACAAGAACCTCTATATACAGTCTTTATGCCACATGTCCCTAGAGCTCTATTCCTATGGAGTCCCAAACTCTATGAAGTAACCATAGTGTATAAAAAGGTGCCCACTATTATGCAGGTACCTTTGCTACATAAAGTATTTACTTTCAAAAAGACTTGTATTTTAAGTCTTCAGTTGCAATAAAAATAAAAGAAACAAAAATCTCCCTCTGCCTAGTCATTATACCCTTTTCTGTATGGTAAAGTATTACTGTCTGAATTGAATAGCATATCTAAACAGATGCCCTCTGGAGATAAGTCAAAATGTACACATTGATGCCAGGCCTGTCACAATTCAATCTTTGGAAGGTGGGTAAAGTTATCAGCTATGGTGGTACACATGGACATCTAGGCCAGCTTAAGGGATAGAAGAAGACTAAAAAACAAACAACACACCTCTCTCAGGTTCCTTCTTTCTGTCTTTCCCCACAACCTGTCTCCCTGTCTGAATGTTCAGTTCTCTGGCCTTGTTCCTTGGGACCAGTGAACTCATCTGAGGTTTGCTCATAATAATGCATTTAAGTTCTTTAAAGAAACAAGCCATATATGAAGAGATTGCTCACAGCTTAAGGGTACATGCTGATTTTGCATAGGAGCAAAGTTTGATTTCAGTGCTAATAATCAGGTTGCACTTGACAGGTACTCAGTCTTCAGGTGATAGGACCCTCTTTTCTGGGTTGTGTGGATCCTGGCTTTCACAAGCACAGATCCACATAATATACATGAAGCTACACACCAATCCAAAGAAGTCTTTAAATAAAAAAGTAATGACTCAATTTCACGAAGAAATTAAAAATGGCTCGATTATTTAAAATGGGGATGTTGATTGCATGGCTCAAGAGAGCACATGGAGTTTCAGGTGTGTGCATTGACCTCAGTTGGTGAGCTGTATAGGGTGCTCTGGACTCCAGAGTTTGAACTACTGTTCCAAGAGTGAGGAAGAGGAAATTAGGAGTTTGTCAATGTTGACCATTTTTTCTCTATATATTTTAATGTATGTTACTGTTCTTTTCCATGTATGCTTACATATCATAAAAGGCACCAGAACCCAGGTAACAAATTCTTGGCTCTTAGTTAATTGCTAGGTTATTTTCAATATATTTTGTTTAGAAATAGCTGAGATTAGTTAATGGACAACAGTCCAGATTACTTTACATAGATACTTTCAAAGACATCAGATCCACAGCATGTGACACTTAATATTTATTCATTTGTTGTTGAGACACATCTGTTCTTGAATCACCCATTTCTAGATTCAAGGAAAATGTGAGCAGCAAGTCAGTGCTCTTAACTGCTCAGCCATATCTTCCTTCCCTTCCCTTTGCTTTTATTTTACTAAAAATATTTTTTCATACATTGAGTTGTGATTATGTCTTCTCCTCCCTCACCCTCTCTGAAATCATCCCTGCCTTCTCTTCATCTCAATCCACACCCCTGGTGTTTCTCCGAAGAAACGAAACAGCCACTCTAAGAATGATGAGACAAAACCAGGTGTGATGGTACAGAAGTGTAATCCCAGCACTTGAGAGGAAGACTCGGGGTACCCTCCAGCCTGATCTACTAAGTGAGTTATAGAATAGCCAGAGTTACTCAGAGACCCTGTCTTGAAAAACAAAGAAAAGCAAATAAAAAAGCCAAAGCAAAAGAAAAATGCAAGTTGGACCAGGACAAAATAAATAAACCAACAGAAAAAAGTCAAGCCAGGCATGGCAGTGCATGCCTTTAATCCCAGCACTTGGGAGGCAGAGGCAGAGGCAGAGGCAGAGGCAGAGGCAGAGGCAGAGGCAGAGGCAGAGGCAGAGGCAGAGGCAGAGGCAGAGGCAGAGGCAGAGGCAGAGGCAGAGGCAGAGGCAGAGGCAGAGGCAGAGGCAGAGGCAGAGGCAGAGGCAGGTGGGTTTCTGAGTTTTAGGCCAGCCTGGTCTACACAGTGAGCTCCAGGTCAGCCAGGACTACACAGAGAAACTCTGTCTTGAAAATAACAAACAAACAAAAAGAAAGAAAAGATTTTAATTTAAAAAAATAAAAACAACAATTAAATGCCCTTAGAGATACAGAGCACATTCAACAACAGAGAAATCTTATAAAAATAGGAAATTTTTAGCTATCATATACAACCAAAGGACCTACTATATAAAAGGAAAATTAAATAAAGAAAAGGGCCTGATGAATGCTATTTCATACAGAGCTGCCTAAACGCACTTGAGTTTGCTTTGTGTTGGCATCTACTGCTGGTCACTCAGCCTCTCCTTAATGTGGAATCTCCTTCCACATGGAGACTCCATTTGACTGAAGTAGTGTTTCATTTGCAAGTCTCTATGGATTGGAGATAGCTTCTGTGTTAAAAATGGAAATTATGTGTCTACTTCTCTCAACATAGTCATGTCATGTAATATAAACTCATACATGCCCTCTGCACTCTACTTCAGACTGAGTTTATATGTGCATCAGTTCTGCTGTGTTTTAGAAAGCACGGTGTCTTCAGTTGAGGGACCGCTGCTATGAACATAGTTGAGCAAGTGTCTTTTTGGTATTAAAAGTCCTCTCTAGGAGAGGTAAAGCTGGAACTAGAAGCATTCTCAAATTTCTGAATATACTGCAAGATTGATTTCAAAAGTGATTGTCCAAGTTTTCACTCTCAGAAACAATTGAGGAGTGTTCCCCTTGTTGTATAACCTCCCCAACATGAGCTGTCACTTGAGGTTGTGATCTGAAGTGTGTAAGATGGAATCTCAAGAGTCATTGCAATTTGCATTTCTTAGATGATTTGGAATGTTGAACATTTATTTAGGTGCTTCTCAGCCTGTAGAGATTCCTCTGTTGAAATATTCTGTGTAATTTAGTGCTTGATTTTTAAATTGGAGGATTTGGCTTGTGGATAACTAATATTTTGTTATATTTATAGTTTTTGGATATCATCCTTCTGTCAGATGTAGTGTTAGTGAGGATCTTCTTCCAATCTTTAGGCTGTCGTTTTGGCATGCTGATGTTCTCTTTTGCTGTATAGAAGCTTTTCAGTTTCACCAAGTCCCATTATTAATTGTTGATCTCATGGTCTGAGCTATGGGTTTCTCTTCAGGAAGTTATCTCCTGGGGCAATGTGTTCCAGACTAATCCCCTACTTTCTCTTGTATTAGATGTTGTGCATCCATTTTTACTTTGAGGTCTTTGATCAGTTGGACTTGAGAGTACTGGAGGATGAAAACTATAAAGCAACTAGCTTTCTTCTACATGCAGATATCCAGTTAGACAGCCACCCATTGATGAAGATGCTTTCTTTTTTCCAATGTCTCTTTTGCCTTCTCTGTTAAAAATGAAGTGTTGATGGTTGATAGTTGTATTGGTTTATTTGTGCACATTCAGGGGTATTTCGTTGATCAACTTTTCTGTTTTTCAGTCAATACTAGGCAGTTTTCATTTTACTATGGTTATGTAGTACAACATGAGATCAGGGACGGTGATTCTTTTTAGAAGTTCTTTTATTGTAGGGGATTGTTTTAGCTATCCTGTATTTTTTATTTTTAGTTTTCCATATGGAATAGAGAATTGAGCCTTCAAGGTCTGTAAGAATTGTGTTGGAATTTAATGGGAATTCCTTTGAATCAGTAAATTACTGTTGGTATGATGACATTTTGTATTACATTAATCACCTGATTGCAGGATCATGAGAGACCTTTGCATCTTCTAATGGCTTCTTTTATTTAATTCTTCAGAAACTTGGAGTTCTCTTCATGCAGGTATTTTGCTTGCTCAGATAGAGTTATACCAATAAATTTGGTATTTTTCTCTTTTGTAGGGTGTTGTTGCCCTAATTTCTTCCTCATCCTGGTTATCTTGAATTAACTCTCTATCTACCACTTTGAAAAAGGCATTTTCCATCTCTAGCATTGCTCTGGAAGAATCTGAAGTGTCTTTCATATATAGTATAAATGCATCTGTGAATAGAGACACTGTGACTTCTTCCTTCCCAAACTGTGCCCTTCAATTGGCATCAGTTGTCTATAGCTCTAGCTAGACCACCAAATTCTATATTGCATATATAGGCAGTTATTTGACTGCATTGTGTTCACCATGTCATTGATTCATTAATGGAACTGCTCCACCTTTCTCTCCCTTAATCTGAGGTTGGTTATCAGCTTGCTGTATATTGCTTTTATTGTGTTTATGTGTACGCCTTTTATCCCTGGTCTCTATAGCACTTTTATCATGAAAGAGTGCTGGATTTTGTCAAAAAATTTTCAGCATCTGATGAGATGACCATGTATCCTTTTACTTTCCACTTGTTTATATGGTGGAAATATGCTGCTGTATTTTCCTAAAATGAACCATTCCTGCATCCCTGGAATAAAGCCTACAGGATCATGATTGATGATTATTATCACATCTTCTTCAATTTTGATTCCACTTGTGTTATTTAGTATTTGGTATCAATATTTATATGGCAAACTTGTCTAAATTCTATCAACTTTATTTGTAGAGTCATTGTTGTGTGGTCTGTGTATCAACATGGCTGTGACCTCATAGGATAGATAGATAGATAGATAGATAGATAGATAGATGGATGGATGGATGGTTGCATAGATACCTAGTTAGATGGACAGACAAACAGATAGTCTGATGAACAGTGTCCTAATACAAACCCCTTGTATACTTTTACACATCCATGTTGTAGGCCTGAAACTGGACGCCAAAGCAGTCAAGGCTATGCTCACTAACTGAGCTCAATGGACACACCTGATACTCCACATCCTCTCTTCATTGTGTGGCATTAGGGAACAACACTGGAGCCACACAAAAGTCAGGCAAGCTCGCTGCTGCTTAACATCTCCATTTCAATAAATTAGTTCAGTTTATTTAGATTTTTATTAGATATTTACTTTATTTACATTTCAAAAGTTGTCCCCTTTTCAGGTTTCCCCTACGAAAACCCACTATCCCCTCCCTCCTCCCCATGCTCACCATCCCACCCACATGTGCGTCCTGGCCCTGGCATTCCCTACACTGGAGAATACAGCACTTACAGGACCAAGGGCCTCTCCTCCCATTGATGACTGACTAGGCCATCCTCTGCTACATATGCACCTTGAGCCATGAGTCCCACCATATGTGCTCTTTGTTTGGTTATTTAGTCCTTTGGAGCTCTGGGGTTAATGGTTAGTTCATATTGTTGTTCCTCCTATGTGGTTGCCACCCCCTTCAGTTCCTTGGGTCCTTTCTCTAGCTCCTTCATTGGGGATCCTCTGCTCAGTCCAATGGTAGCTTGTGAGGATCCATGTCTGTATTTGTCAGGCACTGGTGGAGCCTCTCTGGAGACAGCTATAACAGCCTCTGTCAGGAAGCACTTGTTGGCATCCACAAAAGTATCTGGATTTGGTGAATTAATATGGGATTGATCCCCAGGTGGGGGAGTCTCTGGACAAGCATTCCTTCAGTTTCTGCTCCACACTTTGTCTCTGTTACTCCATTCATCGGTATTTTGTCCCCCCTTCTAAGAAGGATTGAAGTATCCACACTTTGGTCTTCCTGTTTCTTGGTGGTTTGTGAATTACATTTTGCGTATTCCAAGCTTCTGGGTTAATATCCACTTATCAGTAAGTACATACCATGTGTGTTCTTTTGTGATTGTGTTATCTCACTCAGAATAGTATTTCCTAGATCCATCCATTTGCCTATATCATAAATTGCCTATTCCATAAATGTGTTGGTTTTAATAGCTGAGTAGAAATCCATTGTGTAAATATACAACATTTTCTGAATCCACTACTCTGCTAAGGGACATCAATGTTCTTTCCAGCACCTGGCTATTATAAATAAGGCTGCTATATGCATCAGAAGATGGCCTAGTCGGCCATCAGTGGAAAGAGAGACCCATTGGTCGTGCAAACTTTATCTTCCTCAGTACAGGGGAACGCCAGGGCCAAGAAGTAGGAGTGGGTGGGGGAGCGTGGGGGAGACTTTTGGGATAGCATTGGAAATGTAAATGAAATAAATACCTAATTAAAAAAAATAAAATAATAAGTAAATAAATAAATAAGGCTGCCATGAACATAGTGGAGCATGTGTCCTAATTACTTGTTCAAACATCTTCTGGGTGTATGCCCAAAGTCGTATTATTAGGTCCTCAAGTAGTATTATGTCCAATTTTGGGAGGAACCACCAAACTGATTTTCAGAGTAGTTGTAACAGCTTGCAATCCCACCAGCAATGGAGGAGTGTTCCTCTTTCTCCACATCCTTGCCAGCATCTGCTGTCACCTGAGTTTATGATCTAAGCCATTCTGACCTGTGTGAGGTAGAATCTCAGAGTTGTTTTAATTTGCACTTTCCTGATAACTAAGGATGTTGAACATTTTTTTAGGTGCTTCTCAGACATTTGGTATTCTTCAGTTGAGAATTCTTTGTTTAGCTCTGTATCCCAATATTTGGTTCTCAGGAGTCTAGCTTCTTGAGTTCTTTGTATATATTGGATATTAGCCCTCTATCAGATGTAGGATTAGTAAAGATCTTTTTGCAATCTCTTCGTTGCCTTTTTGGCTTATTGACAGTGTCCTTGGCATTACAGAAGCTTTGTAGTTTTATGAGGTCCCATTTGTAGATTCTTTTTTGGTTTGTTTGTTTGTTTTTGTTTGTTTTTTGTTTTTGTTTTTTTTTTTTTTTCGTGATAGGTGTAGTGGCTATTCCTGGTTGTCAACTTGACAATATTTGGAATGAACTACAATCCGGAATTGGAAGGCTCACCAGTGACTCTTATCTGGAGGCTTGGAGATGCTTATCTGGATCTTGGTTTGAAGATCTTGAGCCACAGTGGCTATGGATTCCAGAAGATTGAATCTCTGAGTTTAAGGAACACACCTTTAATCTGGGCTACGCCTTTCATCTGGGATTAAAGGTGTGGTGGAACACACCTTTAATCTGGGCTACACCTTCTGCTGGAGACAATATAAGGACATTGGAAGAAGGGAGTCTAGCTCGAGCTCTTGCTCCTTCGCCTGCTTGCCGCGTGAGACTGAGTAACTGCTAGATCCTTGGACTTCCATTCACAGCTGCGACTGAATCATTGTTGGGAATTGGGCTGCCGACTGTAAGTCATCGATAAATTCCTTTACTATCTAGAGACTGTCCATAAGTTCTGTGACTCTAGAGAACCCTGACTAATACAGAAGTTGGTACCAGGAGTGGTTCTAGAGTAACAGAAGTACAAGGATGAATCTTTTAAAATACTGGAATTGGCTTGTTGATCCACCAGCACTTTCAACTATTGAAACCTCTCCAGATTCTCTCCCTCCTGGGAGCTCAGAGAATTTTGAAGACCCATGGTTGAAACTATATTCCGAACTTAAAGAAGCTAATGACCTTGATTTTCTTAATGAATTAGGTGATTCAGTGCACAAAGCTTTCTACAAGATGGGGAAAAAATCGGAAAATGATTTTACTGGCTGGCTGCTATTAGTATCTGTGGAAAGAATGATGAATAAAAGGAAGGAGTTGTGTGATAAAATCGAAAGGCTCCAGACACAAGTAAACGATCTAAAAGTTGCTAAGTGTGTCCTTGAGGAGAATCTTCTCTCTTGTAGCAATAGAGCTCAAGTTGCAGAAAATCAAACAGAAACTCTCATTGTAAGGCTGGCTGAACTACAGCGAAAATTCAAGTCTCAGCCTCAGAGTGTGTCGACAGTTAAAGTAAGGGCTCTAATTGGCAAAGAATGGGATCCTACAACATGGGACGGGGATGTGTGGGAAGACCATGTTGAAGCTGAGAATTTTGAATCTTCAGATTCTCAAGGGTTTGCCCCACCTGAGGAAGTAGTACCCTCAGCCCCACCCCTTGAAATAATGCCTTCCCCACATGAGGAAATTAATTTTGCAGAGTCTGATAAACCAGCAATGACTTTCACTACTGATGTTTCTCAAGGCCCACCAATAGTTTCTTCTAGACCTGTAACCAGACTCAAAGCAAAACAGGCTCCTAGAGGGGAGGTAGAAAGTGTAGTCCATGAGGAAATTCGCTACACTACTAAGGAGCTTAATGAGTTTGCTAATTCATTCAAGCAGAAACCTGGTGAATATGTGTGGGAATGGATTTTAAGGGTGTGGGATAAGGGTGGAAGGAACATAAAACTAGAGCAGGCTGAGTTTATTGACATGGGTCCTCTGAGTAGAGATTCTAGGTTTAATACGGAAGCTCGCATGGTTAAAAAAGGTGTCAAAAGTTTGTTTGAATGGTTGGCTGAGGTGTTTATCAAAAGATGGCCTACTGGAAATGACTTGGAGATGCCTGATATTCCGTGGCTTAATGTTGATGAAGGGATTTTAAGACTTAGGGAAATTGCAATGCTAGAGTGGATATATTGTGTAAAGCATAATTGTCCACAATGGGAAGGTCCAGAAGATATGCCTTTCACTAGCTCTATAAGACGCAAATTGGTGAGAGGGGCACCAGCACATTTGAAGGGTTTTGTTCTTTCCCTTTTCCTTGTGCCAGATCTTAGCATTGGAGATGCTTCTGCTCAATTAGATGAATTAAATTCACTGGGTTTAGTTGGATTCCGAGGTAACAAGGGCCAGGTGGCAGCATTGAATCGCCGGAGACAAGGTGATTCTAGTTATTATAATGGACAGCGTAGACAAAAGAAGGTTTATAATAACATACCCAGTAATGGTCAGCACAGGAGAGGTGAAATTTATAATGGCATGACTCGGTTGGACCTTTGGTACTGGCTAACCAATCATGGTGTTTCCAGGAATGAAATACATAGGAAGCCTACTGCGTATTTGTTTGATCTGTATAAGCAGAAAAATTCTCAAACAAATGAAAGAAAGGCTACATTAGATCGTGGTAAACAGCCAAATGAAAGAAAGGCTACATTAGATCGTGGTAAACAGCAATCTCGGCCAGTGAATCAATTTCCAGACTTGAGACAGTTTGCAGATCCAGAACCCCTTGAATGAAGGGGTGGCCAGGTTCCGCTGAGGAAGGATCTTGATAAGACACTCAAAGGTTTTGCTGTTACCCTTTCTCCAGTTCTTCCCCAGAGGGACCTACGGCCTTTTACAAGGGTAACTGTACACTGGGGAAAAGGAAATAATCAGACTTTTCGGGGTCTGCTGGATACTGGTTCTGAGTTGACACTGATCCCAGGGGATCCCAAGAAACATTGTGGCCCTCCAGTTAAAGTAGGGGCTTATGGAGGGCAGGTGATTAATGGAGTTTTGACTGATGTCCGACTCACAGTAGGTCCAGTAGGTCCCCGGACACATCCTGTGGTGATTTCCCCAGTTCCAGAATGTATAATTGGGATAGATATACTCAGAAATTGGCAGAATTCTCATATTGGTTCCCTGAACTGTAGAGTGAGGGCTATTATGGTTGGAAAGGCCAAATGGAAGCCTTTAGAGTTGCCTCTGCCAAAGAAAATAGTGAATCAAAAACAGTATCGTATTCCTGGAGGAATTGCAGAAATTACTGCCACTATCAAGGACTTGAAAGATGCAGGGGTGGTGGTTCCCACCACATCTCCATTTAACTCTCCTATCTGGCCAGTGCAGAAAACAGATGGATCATGGAGAATGACAGTTGATTACCGAAAACTAAATCAGGTAGTAACTCCAATTGCAGCTGCTGTACCAGATGTAGTTTCCTTACTTGAGCAAATTAACACATCTCCTGGCACCTGGTATGCGGCTATTGATCTGGCAAATGCCTTCTTCTCAGTACCTGTCCATAAGGACCACCAGAAGCAATTTGCTTTCAGTTGGCAAGGCCAACAGTATACCTTCACAGTTTTGCCTCAAGGATATATTAACTCTCCTGCCCTGTGTCATAATTTAGTTAGAAGGGATCTTGATCGTTTGGATCTTCCACAAAATATCACATTGGTGCACTATATTGATGACATTATGCTGATTGGACCAAGTGAGCAGGAAGTAGCAACCACTTTGGACTCATTGGTAACACATATGCGTATCAGAGGATGGGAAATAAATCCAACCAAAATTCAAGGACCATCTACCTCAGTGAAATTCTTAGGAGTCCAGTGGTGTGGGGCATGCAGAGATATTCCTTCTAAGGTGAAAGATAAGTTATTGCACCTGGCCCCTCCTACAACCAAGAAAGAAGCACAACGTTTAGTGGGCCTATTTGGATTCTGGAGACAACACATCCCTCACTTGGGTGTGTTACTTAGGCCTATTTACCAAGTGACTCGGAAAGCTGCTAGCTTTGTGTGGGGCCTGGAACAGGAGAAGGCCCTTCAACAGGTCCAGGCTGCTGTGCAGGCTGCTCTACCACTTGGACCATATGACCCAGCAGACCCGATGGTACTTGAGGTGTCTGTGACTGATAGAGATGCTGTTTGGAGCCTCTGGCAGGCCCCTGTAGGTGAATCACAGAAAAGGCCTTTGGGATTTTGGAGCAAAGCTCTACCATCATCTGCAGACAACTATTCTCCCTTTGAAAAACAGCTCTTGGCCTGCTATTGGGCCTTAGTGGAAACTGAACGTCTGACAATAGGACACCAAGTCACTATGCGACCTGAACTACCCATCATGAGCTGGGTACTATCAGACCCTGCAAGTCATAAAGTGGGATGTGCACAGCAGCAGTCTATTATCAAATGGAAGTGGTATATACGTGTTCGGGCCAGAGCAGGTCCTGAAGGCACAAGCAAGTTACATGAAGAAGTTGCTCAAATGCCTATGGTTTCTACTCCTGTTACAATGCCATCTGCTGCCAAGCATGCACCTATAGCCTCATGGGGTGTTCCCTATGATCAACTGACCGAAGAGGAGAAGACTAGAGCCTGGTTTACTGATGGCTCTGCACGTTATGCAGGCACCACCCAGAAGTGGACAGCTGCAGCATTACAACCCCTTTCTGGGACAACCTTGAAAGACACAGGTGAAGGGAAATCTTCACAGTGGGCAGAACTTCGGGCAGTACACATGGTATTACAGTTTGTTTGCAAGAAGAAATGGCCAGATGTACGATTATACACTGACTCATGGGCTGTAGCCAATGGATTGGCTGGATGGTCAGGGACTTGGAAAGATCACAATTGGAAAATTGGTGAGAAAGACATCTGGGGAAGAAGTATGTGGATAGATCTCTCCAAATGGGCAAAGGATGTGAAGATATTTGTGTCCCATGTAAATGCTCACCAAAAGGTGACTTCAGCTGAGGAGGAGTTCAATAATCAAGTGGATAAGATGACCCGTTCTGTGGACAATCAGCCTCTCTCCCCAGCCATCCCTGTCATTGCTCAATGGGCACATGAACAAAGTGGCCATGGTGGTCGAGATGGAGGTTATGCTTGGGCTCAGCAACATGGGCTTCCACTCACCAAGGCTGACCTGGCTACAGCTGCTGCTGATTGCCAGATCTGCCAACAGCAGAAACCAACACTGAGCCCCAGATATGGCACCATTCCTCGAGGTGACCAGCCAGCAACCTGGTGGCAGGTTGACTACATTGGACCACTTCCTTCGTGGAAAGGACAGCGTTTTGTTCTTACTGGAGTAGATACTTATTCTGGTTATGGATTTGCCTTTCCTGCACGTAATGCCTCTGCTAAAACCACCATTCACGGACTGACAGAATGCCTTATCTATCGTCATGGTATTCCACACAGTATTGCTTCTGACCAAGGAACTCATTTCACAGCCAGAGAAGTACGACAGTGGGCCCATGATCATGGAATTCACTGGTCTTACCACGTTCCCCACCATCCTGAAGCAGCTGGTCTGATAGAAAGATGGAATGGCCTTTTGAAGACGCAGTTACAGCGCCAATTAGGTGGTAACAGCTTGGAAGGCTGGGGTAGAGTTCTTCAGAAGGCAGTATATGCTTTGAATCAGCGCTCGATATATGGTACAGTTTCACCCATAGCCAGGATTCATGGGTCCAGGAATCAAGGGGTGGAAAAAGGAATAGTTCCACTTACTATCACTCCTAGTGACCCTCTAGGAAAATTTTTGCTTCCTGTCCCCATAACTCTAGGTTCTGCTGGCTTAGAAGTTTTGGCTCCAGAGAGGGGAGTGCTCCTACCAGGAGCTACAACAAACATTCCATTGAACTGGAAGCTCAAACTTCCCCCTGGTCATTTTAGGCTTCTAATGCCCTTAAACCAACAGGCTAAAAAAGGAATAACAGTGTTAGGAGGGGTGATAGATCCAGATTACCATGGGGAAATTGGATTACCTCTTCACAATGGTGGTAAGCAAGATTATGTCTGGAGTGTAGGAGATCCCTTAGGGCGTCTCTTAGTACTACCATGTCCTGTGATTAAAGTCAATGGGAAACTACAACAGCCTAATCCAAGCAGGATGACAAAGGATGCAGACCCATCAGGAATGAAGGTATGGGTCAATCCTCCAGGAAAAGAGCCAAGACCTGCTGAGGTGCTGGCTGAAGGAGAAGGAAATACAGAATGGGTAGTAGAGGAAGGTAGTTATAAATACCAATTAAGGCCACGTAACCAGTTGCAGAAACGAGGATTATAAAGTAATATGAATGCCCATTGTAAATTTACTAATGCGTTTGCGATTGTACGAGGGATAGTTATATCATGTTAGGCGTATTTACAACCTTGTTATTGTTTCATGTGAACATGAGATATTATTTGTGTCAAATTGACAAGGGGTGGATTGTAGTGGCTATTCCTGGTTGTCAACTTGACAATATTTGGAATGAACTACAATCCGGAATTGGAAGGCTCACCAGTGACTCTTATCTGGAGGCTTGGAGATGCTTATCTGGATCTTGGTTTGAAGATCTTGAGCCACAGTGGCTATGGATTCCAGAAGATTGAATCTCTGAGTTTAAGGAACACACCTTTAATCTGGGCTACGCCTTTCATCTGGGATTAAAGGTGTGGTGGAACACACCTTTAATCTGGGCTACACCTTCTGCTGGAGACAATATAAGGACATTGGAAGAAGGGAGTCTAGCTCGAGCTCTTGCTCCTTCGCCTGCTTGCCGCGTGAGACTGAGTAACTGCTAGATCCTTGGACTTCCATTCACAGCTGCGACTGAATCATTGTTGGGAATTGGGCTGCCGACTGTAAGTCATCGATAAATTCCTTTACTATCTAGAGACTGTCCATAAGTTCTGTGACTCTAGAGAACCCTGACTAATACAATAGGGTTTCTCTGTGGAGCCCTGGCTGTCCTGGAACTCACTCTGTAGACCAGGCTGGCCTCGAACACAGAAATTCACCTGCCTCTGCCTCTCAAGTGCTGGGATTAAAGGTGTGCACCACCACGCCCAGCCTCCCATTTGTAGATTCTTGATCTTACAGCATAAGCCATTGATGTTTGTTCAGGAATTTTTACCTGTGCCCATATGTTCAAGGCTGTTCCGTACTTTCTCCTCCATAAATTTCAGTGTATTTTGGAATTGAGTTTTGTACAAGGAGATAAGAATGGATCAATATACATTCTTCTCCATTCTAACCTCCATTTGAGCCAGAACCACTTGTTGAAAATACTATCATTTTTCAACTGGATGATTATAGATCCTTTATGAAAGATCAAGTGACCATAGGAGTGTGGGAGTATTACTGACTCTTCTATTCTCTTCTATTCATCTACCTGCCTGTCAGTGTACCAATACCATCAAGTCATTTTGCTTTGTTTTGTTTTGTTCTGTTTTGTTTTTTGTTTTGTTTTTATCACAATTGCTATTAGTCCAGATTGAGGTCAGAAATAGTGATTCCACCACAAGTTCTTTTATTGTTGAGAATAGTTTTTGCTATCCTAGATTTTTTGTTATTCCAGATGAATATGCAAATTGCTCTTTCTAACTCTGTGAAGAATTAAGTTGGAATTTTGATGGGAATTGTACTGAATCTGAAGATTGCTTTTGGCCAGATGGCCATTTTTTACTATATTAATCCTGCCAATCCATGAGCATGGGAGATCTTATCATCTTCTGAGATCTTCTTCCATTTCTTTCTTCAGAGACTTGAAGTTCATATCATAAAGATCTTTCACTTGCTTATTAGTTTCACACCAAGAAATTTTAAATTATTTGTGACTAATATGAAGGGGGTTGTTTCCCTAATTTCTTTTTCAGCCTGCTTATCCTTTGTGTAGAGGAAGGCCACTGATTTCTTTGAATTAATTTTCTTTATATGAAAACATTGAAGATGTCTTTAGACACACCAGAAGAGGGCTTCAGAGCCTATTACAGATTTGAGTTAATTTTATATCCATCTACTTTGCTGAAGTTGTTTATCAGGTTTAGGAGTTCTCTGGTAGAATTTTGGGTGTCTCTTAATTATATTATCAAATCATCTGCAAATAGTTTTAGTTTGACTTCTTCCTTTCTAATTTGTATCACTTGGATTACTTTTGTTGACTAATTTCTCTGACTAGGGCTTGGAGTACTACCTTGAATAGGTAGGGAGAGAGTGGGCAGCCTTGTCTAGTCCTTGATTTTAGTGGGATTGCTTCAAGTTTCTCTCCATTTAGCTTGATGTTGCTTACAGATTTACTGTATATTGCTTTTACTATTTTTATGTAGGGGTTTTGAATTCTAAGACTTTTATCTTGAAAGTGTGTTGGATTTTGTCAAATGCTTTCTCAGCATCTGATAAAATGATTGTCCTTTTTTATTTCCTTTGAGTTTGTTTATATAGTGAATTACAATGATGGATTTCCATATATTAAACCATCCCTACATTTCTGGGATGAAGCCTACTTAATCATGATGTGTTCTTGGATTCGGTTTGCAAGAATTTTATGGAGTATTTTTGTATTGATATTCATAAGGGAAGTTGTTCTGAAGTTCTCTTTCTTTGTTGGGTCTTTTTGTGGTTCAGGTATGAGAGTAATTGTGGCTTCATAGAATGAATTTTGCAGAGTACTTTCTGTTTCTATTTTTGTGGAAAAGTTTGAGGAGTATTGATAATAGATCCTCTTTGGAGGCCTGAGATTCT
Organism: Mus musculus; assembly: GCF_000001635.26. Classification (NCBI taxonomy): domain Eukaryota; kingdom Metazoa; phylum Chordata; class Mammalia; order Rodentia; family Muridae; genus Mus; species Mus musculus. The sequence continues at coordinate 94,855,330 of NC_000071.6, forward strand.
CTCTTCCATCTCTTGTATTCTGTTGCTGATACTTGCATCTATGTTTCCTGATTTCTTTCCTAGGATTTCTTTCTCCAGAGTTGCCTCCATTGGGTTTTTTTATTGTTTCCACTTCCATTTTAAGATCTTGGATGATTTTGTTCAATTCCATCACCTGTTTGATTGTGTTTTCCTGTATTTCTTTAAGGGATTTTTGTGTTTCCTCCCTAAGGGCTTCTACCTGTATAGCAGTGGTCTCCTGTATTTCTTTTGTTGTTGTTTTGTTTTTGTTTTTGTTTTTGTTTTTGTTTTTGTTTTTTGAGACAGGGTTTTTCGGTATGGCCCTTGCTGTCCTGGAACTCACTTTGTAGACTAGTCTTGCCTCAAACTCAGAAATGTGCCCACCTCTGCCTCCCAAGTTCTATATTTCTTTAAGTGAGTTATTTTTTTAAAGATTTATTTATTTATTATATATGGCTGTAGACACTCCAGAAGGGAGTTATATCTTGTTACAGATGGTTGTGAGCCACCATGTGGTTGCTGGATTTTAACTCAGGACCTTTGGAAGAGCAGTCGGTACTCTTAACCACTAAGCCATCTTACCAGCCCTTTAAGTGAGTTATTAATACCCTTCTTAAAATCCTCTACCAGCGTTCAGCGATTTTCGGTGCAATCTCAGCAGAGGGCCCTAAGGTCCCCAGAGGACTCTCCATGCTGCAGGCACCCTAGCACAACCAGGTCCTTGAGGTCACTGGTAAGTGGAATTCAACATCAGTTCCAAAAAACCCAGAGGGTCTTATGCTAGCAGCAACAGGGTCAAAGGACAAAAGCAGGCCCTAGCACACTCAGAATCTTGGTATCACTGACACCAGACTATACAGGAGAGCCTGTGTACAGCAGAAGCGACAGAGCTTCTTGGAGAGGGTCCCTTTGGGCCTTCATCCTTACACAGGAGACAGAGCTGAGACCCAGACCCCTGAACACCTTCTCTGCCACAGGCAAGTCAGCCTCCAGGTAGGGCTTTGACCCCAGGATTTAGGAGGGGGATATAAGCTCGACACTTCTGTGTACCTTTCCTGCAAGAGGAGCTTTTGCCCGCAGAGAGTGTTCTGACCACTGGGACACAAAAGAGAGTGGGACTCCCAGGAGTGCTGACAGAGGTTAAAAAATCACAGGAGGAACAAGCTCCAGCCAGAGACACCTAGAATATCTAACACCGGAGATTACCAGATGGCAAGAGGCAAATCCTAGTAAAAAAACCAGGACACTGGGCAGTATCAGAATCTAGTATGCCCTCCACAGCGAGTCCTGGATACCCCTACACACACAAAAAACAAGATTCAGAATTAAAATCATATCTCATGATGCTGGTAGAGGAATTTAAGAAGGAAATTAATAACTAACTTAAAGAAATACAGGGGACCACTGCTAAACAGGTAGAAACCCTTAAAGAGGTAGAACAAAAATCCCTGATGGAAATACAGGAAAAAACTGCTAAACAGGTAAAAGACCTTAAAGAGAAAAGACAAACACACAAGCACACACACACACACACAAAAAAAAAAACTTAAAAAATTACAGGAAAACACAACCAAACAGGTCCAGGAATTGAACAAAACCATCCAAGATCTAAAAATGGAAAAAAAAATGAAGAAAACCCAAAGGGAGACAGCACTGGAGAGAGAAACACTAGAAAGTAAATCAGGAACCATAAATGCGAGCATCAGCAAAGGAATACAAGAGATGGAAGAGAGAATCTCAGATGCAGAAGATTCCATAGATAACATGGACACAACAATCAAAGAAAATGCAAAATGCAAAAAGATCCTAACCCAGCATATCCAGGAAATCCAGGATGTGTCCAATGAGAAGACCAAACCTATGGTTATAGGTATAGATGAGAATGAAGATTTTCAAATTAAACGGTCAATAAATATCTTCACCAAAATTATAGAAGAAAACTTCCCTAACCTAAAGAAAGAGACACCCATGAACATACAAGAAGCCTGACAGAACTCCAAATAGACTGGACCAGAAAGAAAGTCCTCCCAACACATAATAATCAGAACAACAAATGCACTAATTAAAGATAGAATATTAAAAGCAGTAAGGAAAAAAGGTCAAGTACCATATAAAAGCAGACCTATTAGAATTACACCAGACTTCTCACCAGAGACTATGAAAGCCAGACAATCCTGGACAGATGTTATACAGATCCTAAGAGAACACAAATGCCAGCCCAGGCTACTACACCCAGTAAAACTCTCAATTACCATAGATGGAGAAACCAAAGTATTCCATGCCAAAACCAGATTCACATAATACCTGTCCACAAATCCAGCCCTTCAGAGGATAATGATGGAAAACACTAACACAATGATGGAAACTACACCCTAGAAAAAGCAAAAAAATAACACTTCAACAAACCTAAAAGAAGACAGCAGCAAGAACAGAATCCCAACTCTAACAACAAAATAACAGGAAGCAAAAATTACTTTTCCTTAATATCTATTAATATCAGTGGACTCAATTCCCCAACAAAAAGACATAGACTAACAGACTGGCTAAACCAACAGGACCCAACTTTTTGCTGCTTACAGCAAACCCACCTCAGGGAAAAAGACAGACACTACCTCAGGGTAAAAGGGTGGAAGACAATTTTTCAAACAAATGATCTGAAGAAAAGAGCTGGAGTAGCCATTCTAATATCGAATAAAATTGACTTCCAACCCAAAGTTATCAAAAAAGACAAGGAGGGACACTTCATACTCATCAAAGGTAAAATCTTCCAAGATGAACTCTCAATTCCAAATATCTAGTTCCAAATGCAAGGGCATCCACATTCATTAAAGAAACTATAGTAAAGCTCAAAGCACATATTACACCTCACACAATAGTAATGGGAGACTTCAACAGACCACTTTCACCAGTGGACAGATCATGGAAACAGAAACTAAGCAGAGACACAGTGAAACTAACAGAGGATATGAAACAAATGGATTTAACAGATATCTACAGAACATTTTATCCTAAAATAAAAGGATATGCCTTCTTCTCAGCACCTCATGGCACCTTCTCCAAAATCAAAAATATAATTGTCAACAAAACAGGCCTCAACAGATACAAAAATATTGAAATTGTCCCATGCATCCTTTCAGATCACCATGAACTAAGGCTGATCTTCAATAACAGCATAAATAATAGAAAGCCAACATTCACATGGAAGCTTAACAACACTCTACTCAATGATTCCTCTGGTCAATGAAGGAATGAGGAAATTAAATGCTTTTTAGAGTTTAATGAAAATGAAGCCACAACATACCCAAACTTATGAGACACAATGAAAGGATTCCTAAGAGGAAAACTCATAGCTCTGAGTGCCTCCAAAAAGAAACTAGAGAGAGCATACACTAGCAGCTTGACAGCATACCTAAAAGCTCTAGAACAAAAGGGAGCAAATATACCCAAGAGGATAGAAGCCAGGAAATAACAAAACTCAGGGGCAGAATCAACCAAGTGGAACCAAAAAGAACTATTCAAAGAATCAACCAAACCACTAGCTGGTTCTTTGAGAAAATCAACAAGATAGATAAACCCTTAGCCAGGCTCACTACAGGCCTCTGGGACGGTATCCTAATTATCAAAATCAGAAATGAAAAGGGAGACATAACTAGAGAACCTGAGGAAATTCAAAACACCATCAGATCCTATTACAAAAAGCTATACTTAACACAACTGGAAAACCTGGATGAAATGGACAAATTTCTAGGGAGATACCAGGTACCAAAGTTAAATCAGGATCAGGTTAATGACCTAAACAGTCCCACAACCCCCAAAGTAGTAGAAGCATTCATTGACAGTCTCCCAACCAAAAAAAGGCCCAGAACCAGATGGGTTTGGTGCAGAATTCTATTAGAAGTTCAAAGAAAACCTGATTCTGACTCTCCTCAAACTATTACACAATACAGAAACAGAAGATACTCTACCCAATTCATTCTATGAAGCCACAATTACTCTGAAACCTAAACCACACAAAGACCCAACGAAGAGACAGAACTTCAGACCAATTTCCCTTATGTATATTGCTTCAAAAATACTCAATAAAATCCTCACTAACTGAATTCAAGAATACATCAAAACAATCATTCATTATGATCAACTAGGTTTCATCCTAGGGATGCATGCAGGGATGGTTTAATATATGGACATCCATCAATGTAATCCACTATATAAACAAACTCAAAGACAAAATACACATGATCATCTCGTTAGATGCTGAGAAACAATTTGACAAAATCCAACACCCCTTCATGATAAAAGTCTTGGAAAGATCAGGAATTCAAGACCCATACCTAAACATAATTAAAGCAATCTACAGCAAACTAGTAGCCATCATCAAACTAAATGGAGCAATCCCACTAAAATCAGGGATTAGACAAAGCTGCCCACTTTCTCCCTACCTATTCGGTATAGTACTCAAAGTCCTCCCCAGAGAAATTAGACAACATAAGTAGGTCAAGGGGATACCAATTGGAAAGGGAGAAGTAAAAATACCACTATTTGCAGATGATATGAGAGTATGTATATATATATATATATATATATATATATATATATATATATATATGATCCTAAAGATTCCACCAGAGAATTCTTAAACCTGATAAGCAGCCTCAGTGCAAAGGCTGGATATAAAATTAACTCAAACAAATCAATGGCCTTTTTCTACACAAAGGATAAATAGGATAAGAAAGAAATTAGGGAAAAACACCCTTCACAATAGTCACAAGTAATATAAAATACCTTGGTGTGACTCTAACTAAGGAAGTGAAAGATCTGTATGATAAGAACTTCAAGTCTCTGAAGAAACAAAATGAGGAAGATCTCAGAAGATGGAAAGATCTCCCCATGCTCATGGACTGGCAGCATGAATACAGTAAAAATGACTATCTTGCCAAAAGCTATCTACAGATTCAATTCAATCTCCATCAACTTTCAACTCAATTCTTCAACGAATTAGAAAGGGCAATCTGCAAATTCATCTGGAATAACAAAAAAAACTAGGATAGCAAAATCTCTTCTCAATGATAAAAATAACTCTGGTGGAATCACCATACCATGCCTTAACTAAAGCTGTACTACAGAGCAATTGTGATAAAAATTTCATGGTACTGGTACAGTGACAGACAGGTAGAGCAATGGAATAGAATTGAAGACCCAGATATGAATCCACACACCTATGGTCACTTGATCTTTGACAAGGGAAATAAAACCATCCGGTGGAAAAAAAGACAGCATTTTCAACAAATGGTGCTGGCACAACTGGTGGTATCTTGTAGAAGAATGTGAATTGATCCATCCTTGTACAAAGCTCAAGTCTAAGTGGATCAAAGGCCTCCACATAAGACCAGAGACACTAAAATTAATAGAGGAGAAAGTGGGGAAAAGCCTCGAAGATATGGGCACAGGGGAAAAATTCCTAAACAGAACAGCAATGGCTTGTGCTGTAAGATCAAGAATTGACAAAAGGGAACTCATAATATTGCAAAGCTTCTGTAAGGCAAAAGACATTGTCAATAAGAAAAAATAGGCCACCAACAGATTGGGAAAGAATTTTTACCAATCCTAAATCTGATAGGGGACAAATATTCAATATATACAAAGAGCTCAAGAAGCTGGACTCCAGAAAATCAAATAACCCCATTTAAAAATGGGGTTCAGAGCTAAGCAAAGAATTCTCAACTGAGGAATACGGAATGACCGAGAAGCCCCTGAAAAAATGTTCAACATCCTTAATCATCAGGGACATGCAAATCAAAACAACCTTGAGATTCCACCTCACACCAGTCAGAATGGCTAAAATCAAAAATTCAGGTGACAGCAGATGCTTGGCGAGGATGTGGAGAAAGAGGAACACTAGCCAGGCATGGTGGCACATGCCTTTAATTCCAGCACTCGGGAGGCAGAGGCAGGAAGATTTCTGAGTAAGAGATCAGCCTGTTCTACAAAGTGAGTTCCAGGACAGCCAGGGTTACACAGAATATCCCTGTCTTGAAAAACAAAATCAGAGCCAGGCATGGTGGTGGCACACGCCTTTAATCCCAGCACTCGGGAGGCAGAGGCAGGTGGATTTCTGAGTTTGAGGCCAGCCTGATCTACAAAGTGAGTTCCAGGATAGCCAGGGCTATACAGAGAAACCCTGTCTCAAAAATTTAAAAAAAAAGAAAGAAAGAAAGAGAGAGAAAGAGAGAGAGAGACAGAGACAGAGACAGAGAGAGAGAGAGAGAGAGAGAGAGAGAGAGAAACAAAAACAAAACAAAACAACAACAACAACAACAAAAGCCAGGCATGGTGGCACATACCTTTAATCCCAGTACTCAGGAGGCAGATTTATGAGTTCAAGGCCAGCCTCTTCTACAGAGTGAGTTCCAGGACAGCCAGGGCTACACAGAAAAACCCTGTCTCAAAAAAACCAAAAAAAAAAAAAAAAAAAAAAAAAAGAGGAACACTCTTCCACTGCTGGTGGAACTGCAATCTTGTACTACCACTCTGGAAGTCAGTCTGGAGGTTCCTTGAAAAATTGGACATTCTACTGGAAGATCCAGCAATACCTCTCCTGGGCATATACCCAGAAGTTCCAACTGGTAATAAGAACACATGTTCCACTATGTTCAGAGCAGCTTTATTTATAATCGCCAGAAGCTTGAAAGAACCCAGATGTCCCTCAACAGAGGAATGGATACAGAAATGGTGGTACATTTACACAATGGAGTACAACTCAGCTTTTAAAAACAATGGATTTATGAAATTCTTGGACAAATGTATGTATCTGGAGATTATCATCCTTAGTGAGATAACCCAATCACAAAAGAAGTCATTAGATATGCACTCACTGATAAGTGGATATTAGCCTAGAAATATAGAACACCCAAGATACAATTTGCAAAACACAAGAAAATCAAGAAGAGGGAAGACCAATGAGTGGATACTTTATTCCTCCTTAGTATAGGGAATAAAATACCCATGAAAGGAGTTACAGAGACAAAGTTTGGAGCAAAGATGAAAGGATGGACTATCCAGAGACTACCCCACCGGGGGATCCATCCCATTATCAGCCACCAAACCCAGACACTATTGCATATGCCAGAAAGATTTTGCTGAAGGGACCCTGATATAGCTGCCCCGTGTGAGGCTCTGCCAGTGCCTGGCAAATACAGAAATGGATGCTCACAGTCATCTATAAGATGGAACACAGGGCCCCCTGTGGAGAAGCTAGAGGAAGCACCCAAGGTGAAGGGGTCTGCAACCCTATAGGTGGAACAACAATATGAACTAACCAGTACCCCCGAGCTCATATCTCTAGCTGCATATGTAGCAGAAGATGGCCTAGTCCATCATCACTGGGAACAGAGGACCCTTGGTATTGCAAACTGTTGTTTTTTTTTTTTTTTTTTTTGATTTTTCGAGACAGGGTTTCTCTGTGTAGCCCCGGCTGTCCTGGAACTCACTCTGTAGACCAGGCTGGCCTATAACTCAGAAATCTGCCTGCCTCTGCCTCCCAAGTGCTGGGATTAAAGGCTTCACCATCATGCCCGGCTGGTATTGCAAACTTTATATGCCCAGTACAGGGGAATGCCAGGGCCAAGAAGTGGGAGTGGGTGGGGAGGGGAGCAGGGTGGAGGGAGGCTGTAGGGAACTTTAGGGATAGCGTTTGAAATGTATATAAAGAAAATATCTAAGAAAAAAAGAAAACAACCTGTTCTTAAGACTAAAGCTCACTTTAAGGAGACAAAGGCCTTCTCCATGTTCCTGGTTCTCTCATAATCCAGGGAACTACAGCTCCCTACTTCCAAGCTTCTAGAATTGTACTCTCTCTCTTATCAAGTCTAAATATTGAAAACCGTTCCTGTATTGAACCCCAGCACCCATTCTTTATGGTTGTCTCTGTGAAACTGTTTCCATCTATAACCCAGGCTACACTCAAACTAAAGAAGATCCTGTCTCTACCTCCATGTGTAGTATGATCCTTTAGCTTGGCTAGCTCGAGTGGCATCATGTGTACACAATGTCCAAAGTTGTCCCTTCTTGAGGTTTCCCTAGTACGGGCTGAAGAAATGGTTCAGGAGTTAAGAGCACTAGGGATACAGCACACACAAGTTGCCATGTGAATGTTGGGAAATAAACCAGAGCTGTGTGTCAGAGCAGCCAGTGCTGCTAAGTGCTCAGAGATAGCTCCAGACCCCTTTCTTTGCTTTTCCTTTACTCAAAGTATTTTTTATACAGTGTGTTATTATTAAGGCTTCTCCTCCCCCAACTCCTCTGACATCTTCTCTAACTTCTCTTCCATCTCAATCCACACCCTTTGTGCCTCTCCTAAGAAAAGAAACAGTCACTTACAGAATCCTGAGACAAAGCCAGTGCAGTAGAACACAAGTGTAATCCCAGCACTTGGGAGGAGGCAGGAAAACCTCCAGCCTGGTCTACTATGCGAGTACAGAACAGTCTGACTTACAATGAGACCATTTCTTGAAAAAAACAAAACAAAAAAACAAACAAACAAAAAATAAGCAAATAAACAAAACAGAAACCAAAGACAAAAGAAAAACACACTAGTTGAAACAGGACAAAATAAACCAACAGAAAAAAAGAGAGAGAGAGACCCAAAAAGAAGAAACAAACAAACAAACAAACAAACAATCAAACAAACACAACAACTAAAACTATCCCTTACAGATAAAGAGCACAATCAAAGACAGAGGAATCCAGTAAAAACAGGAAATTTGCAGCCTGACTATAAAAACAAAGGAACTGTAATTTAAAAGCCAAACAAAATAAATAAACAAAGGGGCCTGATACATTCTTCTCAGACAAAAGCTTTAAAATGCCTTTGAGTTTCTTTGTTTTGGCACCAACTGCTGGACATTCAGCCTCTCCTTAATAGTGGGATTTGCTTCCACGTGGAGACTCCAATTGACTGGAGCAGAGTTTCATCTGCAAGTCTTCATGGATTGGAGATAGCTTCTGTGTTGGGAATGGGAACGTGTATCTACTTCTTCTCTCAAGGCTGTCACGAGATGTGGTACAAGCTTGTGCAAGCCATATGCATGCTGCTTCAGCCTCTCTGAGTTCATATGAGCATCATAAGGCCTGGTGTCTTCAGTTGAGGGAGAGTTGCTATGAACAGAGTTGAGCAAGTGTCTTTTTGGTATTGTGGGTCCTCTTTGGTTATATGTCTAGGAGTGGTAAAACTGGTCTAGAAGGTAGGCAGTTTCTCACATTTCTGATAAAGTGTCAGATTTATTTCACAAGTGGTTGTCCAAGTTTGTACTCTCACCAGCAATGGGAAAGTGTTCCCCTCTTTCCATAAACTCCCCAACATGAACTGTCAGTGGTGGTTTTGATCCTAGCCATAATGATATATGCATAATGGAATCTCACAGTCATTGGGATTTGCATCTGTCAGATGATTTGGAATGTTGAACATTTATTTAGGTGCTTCTCAGCATGTAGAGAATCCTCTGTTGAAATATTCTGTATAATTCTATAGTACCCCATTTTTAAATTGAGGTATTTAGTTTGTGGATATCTAATGCTTTGTGTATTTATAGGGTTATCACCATTTATAGTGATATCACCCCTCTGTCAGATGTGGGTTGGTGAGGATGTTCTTCCAATCTTTAGGCTGCAATTTTGGCCTGCTGATGAACTCCTTTGACAAATAGAAGCTTTTCAGTTTCATCAAGTGCCATTATTCATTGCTGATCTTATTGCCTGAGCTATGGGTTTCTGTTCAGAAATTTATCTCCTGTGTCAGTGTGTTCAAGGCTAATCCCCCACTGTAGTGGATATTTCTGGTTTTCAACTTGACTATATCTGGAATGAACTGCAATCCAGAATTGGAAGGCTCACCTGTGATCCTGATCTTGAGACTGAGAGATACAAGATTCTGCCCTGGATCTTGGCATGGAGATCTCGAGGCATTGTGGCTATGAATCTCAGGAGACTAAAGCAAGGAGATCTATAAATTCAAGGTCATCTGGGGCAAAGTAAGTTCCAGATTTAGGTGTGGTGGTACACACCTTTAATCTGGGCCACACCTTCTACTGGAGACTTACACAAAAGTGGAAGAAGAAAGACTCTCTCTTCTCTGTGTGTGTGGGACTCAGCAACTGCTAGATCCTTGGACTTCCATTCACATCTGCTGCTGACCATTGTTGGGGAGTTGGACTACAGACTGTGAGTCATCATCAGTTCCCTTACTATACAGTGACTACCAGTAAGTTCTCTAACTCTAGAAAACCTTGACAAGTACATCCACTTCCTCTTGTGTTACATGCTGTGTATCCATTTTTATGTTGAGGTTTTGATCAGTTAGACTTGAGAGTATTGGAGGATAATAAATACAGAGCAGTTTGCTTTCTTATACATGCAGATGCCCAGTTAGACAGGCACAATTGGATAGGGATGATTTCTTTTTTACAATGTCTCTTTAGCATTCTCTGTTAAAAGTCTAGCGTCCATGCTTGATAGCTATGTGGGTTTATTTCTGGGTCTTCAGTTAAATTCCATTGATCAATTTATCTGTTTTACTGCCAATACCACACAGTTTTCGTTATACTATGGGCATGTAATACTACTTCAGATCAGAGAAGGTGATACTTCTAGGAATACATTTGTTGTAGAGGATTGTGGTCCTTGGTCTCAGTCCAATGGTTGTCTGTGAATGTCTGCAATTGTCTTAGGTGCTATTAGAACCTCTCAGAGGACAGCCACACCAGGCTCCTTTATATAAGCACATCTTGTCATCAACAATACTATAGGTTTTTGATGTCTGCTGATGGGATGGATCTAAGGATGCCTGTTCCTGGGTGGCTCTTTCTTCAGTCTCTGCTCCAGTTTTTGTCCCTGTTCTTCCTTTAGACAGGAACAATTCTAGGTTAAAATTTTTGAGATCGGTAGCTGGGCGGTGGTGGTACAAACCTTTAATCTCAGGTCTTGGGATGTAGAGACAATCAGATTTCTGAGTTCAAGGCCAGCCTGGTATACAAAGTGGGTTCCAGAACAGCCAGGGTTACACAGAGCAACCCTGTCTCAAAAAAAAATTTTTTTTTAGATGGGTGTGTGGTACTTTCCCTCAACTAGAAGCCATTCCTAGCCACTGGAGGTGGTCTCTTAAGGTTCTGTCTCCCCTCTGTTGCATATTTCATATTGAACTTTATTGTTTGCTTGCTTGGTTATTTATTGTTTGAACGATTTCTTTATTCTCCTTTTTGCTCTTGATTTTCTTGGTTCAAATAATATTCTGAGACAACATGGTTGTTCTTTACCTAGGGATAATTTAGAATTTCAATTCCCAGGGATCTTCTTGCCTTGGTCTTCCGGCTGGAAGGATTACTATGTGAGCCAAGACACCTGGTTATGTTTTCCTCATTTGTGACCAGCATGGGCCAGAGGGAAATTCACCTGGGAGCCATAATATGTCCTTGAAAATACATGCACAAAACCATAAAATACCATTGTAAGAGGGCATGACAAATACCCTTGTGCAGAACCTTTGGGGCCTACTTGTAGGAATTGGGCAAGAATTTGACATTGGGCTAGGACAGTGCAGTAGGCTCATATAAGAATATTTATCTTGGGCTAGTGCAAAGCTCAAGGAAAACTCGGCAGAGGAATGTGTGGCAATTGTTTTACCTTGTTCATCTTGATAAACCCAGAGAAATAGTGATCAGGGGACTTTGTTTGTTTGTTTGTTTTTGTCAATAGACTTTTTATTGGTTATTTTATTTATTTGCATTTCAATGTTCTCCCCTTCCCCATTTTGTCCTCTGGAAACCCTCATCCAAACCCCTTTCTCCTTGTTTCTATAAACGTGATCCCATACCCACCCACTACTGACTCTCCAACCTGGCATCCCCTACACTGGAGCATCAAGCCTTCACAGGACTGAGGGCCTCTCCTCCCATTGATGCCCAACAAGGCCATCCACTGACATACATGCAGCTAGAGCAATGGGTCCCTATGTGTGTACACTTTGGTTGGTGTTTCAGTCTCTGGGAGCTCTTGGGTTGTGTTGCTCTTCCTATGGGGCTGCAAACCCTTTCAGCTCCTCCAGTCCTTTTACTAACATCTCCATTGGGGACCCCTTACTCGGTACATTGTTTATTGCCTTGTTTGTTCTTTGACCTAAAACTGACTTTATCCTTTGCATGTATTTAGACTGGTATAAAAGCAGACTAGAGAAAAGTGAATCTGCTTAGGACGTAGCACTGGCTGGAGTCATGGAATAATGTTGTCTAATGGTCATTGTCTTTTCAATCATCATTCCCAACCTTGAGACCCTGTTGCCTGACAGAGCTAGCTTGATCACATTTTACAGTTATTTATCAGTTCTGGAATAAAGAGGTGAGCTTTATGCTTTGCCAATCGTATACTATGGTAGTACTCAGAAAGCAGAGCCAGGAGGATGGCTTCATCCACCTTGGAGGGAATTCTGTGGTGTGACTCCAGTAGTACAGTCCTTGCTTGGCATTCACAATTAAGGTTATAAATCACTGCATGATCTAGACAAATGGGGCATGCCTGTGTTCCCAGAACACGTGAGTCTGAATAGAGGCTCAGAAATCCAATGGTATCTTTGCTGTAATAGATAGTGTGAGGCAAACCTGTTCTATATTAAAATATTTTCAAAACAAGTTAAAAAGTGTGTCAGGGAGAGGCATAACATCAATGATTCTAAAAAGTCGGAGCAGGTTTGAGAAAGGAAGGATCAGTGGACATGGAGAGATGATCAGGGTTTCCTGGGCAGAGATAAAATCTCTAGGATTAGGAGATTTTCAGAATACCTGATATTTGCAGAACACATAAATTCAATGCCCAACAAGTGTGATTGTGGCTTGGAACTACCTTTAGCTTCAGTGTTTCTGGAATCCTCTTCCCTTTCCTAGACTTAATAAGCACTATGACAACATGCAGACACACACACACACACACACACTCACACAGAGACCTTGGATGATTCAGACCTAAAGGGGAAAGGCTCAGGGAATCCTGTAGAAGAGAACAAAGAAAGAGGAATAGAGTCAGAGGAAATGGTGGACATCAAGGAAGCCAGAGCTTCTTAAACAAACACAGGAGAACTAACACACACAGAGAGAGACTAAAGTAGACTAAAGTAGAATTCTCAGGGCTTGTGTGGGTCTATTCCACATGGGGTATCAGTGTTGAGAAAAAAGTAGACTGACACAAGCTCCTATCCCAAACCCAGAAATTACTGAAAACCATTTACAAATGAAAAATTAGTTTTCTCAAATGGACTCTCCTTGAGGGTACAAGTCTCATTCATATGGGCAGGTCTACTGGCCAACACAAAGTGAACTCAGAGGCCTCTTTGGAGGTCCTAGGTCTCATAATGTTTTAACAGGCCTCTTTTGGGTTTTTTTGGATTTGCTTTTTAATTTAATTCTTTTTTTTTTAATTTACCTTAAATCCCCCACTAACTGTTCTTTTCCAGGTCAGACCCTAGTTCACTACTTCTAGGTACCTTCTTACCATGTTCTCTGAGTAGGTGGAAGTTCCCTGGGTATCCCCACACCCTGGTACTTTTAGTATTTTTAAGGCAGGGCATATCCTCTCCCACTGAGGCCAGGCAAAGCAGCTCAGCTAGAAGAACACACCCCACAAACAGGCAATGGCTTCTGAAGTGGCCTTCAGTCCAGTTGTTAGGGGACCGACGTGAAGACCAAGCTAAAAATCTCCTACATCTGTGTGGGGAGGCCTATGCCCAGCCCATGTTCTCTTTGGTTGGGGTTTCAGTTTCTGAGAGCCCCAAAGGTCCCGGTTAATTTACGCTGTTGGACTTCTACAGAGTTTTTATCCCCTTTGGGACCTTTGCTCATATATTAGGGCTACCAATTTTGTATTTTTATTGGATTCTTGTGTGTGTGAGATCCTGTCCTGTATCTATATGTATTCCTTGTGGTTTTTCATTGGTTCTTTATCCTCCATTTCTTTGTTTTGTCATACTACAATATGTAACAGTTACCTAGGACTTATATTTCATCAATGTCTTCATATTTTTGCTGGATCCCAAAAATGTGTTGGTGGTCTAGAAACCACTAGACCCTGAAGTGGTTTCTCTCCTTAAACCTTTGTGTCCCATTGCTGAATTCAGGCTTGGTAACAAGTGCCATTGATCACTGAGGAACTCACAGCCTACTAAGTAAGCTCCCTTAAAGTTTTTTCTTAGAAAACACTTTTTTGTTCCATTTTTTGTTTTTAGTTTTTTTCAGACAGAGTTTCTGTTTAACAGACATGGCTGACCCAGAACTCAAATTGTAGACCAGACTAGCTGAAACTCCAAGGTCCACCTACATCTGCCTCCTTAATTCTGAGATTAAAGGCCTATTGTAGCATCTCTCACCTAACTAGATTTTGTTTTTATTTGGTTTGGTTTGGGTTTTGAGAGAGTGTTTCTCTATTTTGGAGCCCTCCCTGTCCCACACTTTAATCTGTAGATCAGTCTGGGGTCTAAAGATCCAGCTCCTCCCCTTGCCTCCAGGGTGCTGGGATTAAAGTCAGGTGCTACCCCACTCTGCTCTGCCTTAATTGTAAAACAGACCCTTAGTCCTTAGGCTTCACTGGTTAAGAATTATCTGCTTAGATAAAACTAGCCTTGAACTCACTGTGCCCAGTTTACCTTTACCTACAGAGTACAGGGATTAAAGGTGTTTGCCACCATTCCTTTTACAAATTTAATTCTCTTAAAGATTTAGCCTGGCAGTGGTGGCACACACCTTTATTCCCAACCCAACACTTGAAAGGCAAAGGCAGGCAGATTTCTGAGTTCGAGGCCAGTCTGGTATACACAGTGAGTTCCAGGACAGCCAGACCTACACAGAGAAACCCTGTCTTGAAACAAAACAAAACAAAACAAAACAAAACAAAAAACGTTTTGTTCTCCATGTTTTGGTGTTTTTCCTGCATGTATGAATGTTCAGCAAATGAACGCCTGGTGTCCAAGAAGGTCAGATGGAGTTTTCAGGTTTCCGGAAACTGGAGTTACAGATCATTTCAAGCCACCATGTAGGTGTTCAGAATAGAGTATTAATAGGTGCTCATTATTGTGGAGCAAACTCTTTGGCACATGTCCCACTCCTGATTTCATCTTGGGCAAATCATTCTGGTCATATCAAACCTGACACATTATCTGTTTTCTGTCAGCCAAAGGCAACATCTCCCTCAGACCCTCCAATTTCTGTTTGCCTTTAGGTCTATTTAGAAGTAGACTCAAATGTAAGCTCAAGCTGTCCTTCTATTTACCATAAGGCTGAGGACAGCTTTGAATTGATTCCCCGGCTTCAACAGTTCAACTCTTGAACTGTTGAGTTTCCAGGCATAGCCATTATGTCTGCTGCATACAGTGCTGGAGAGAGGAATGGCTGTATGCTGGGTAGCTCCTTACACACTGAGTGCACACCCAGCACACTTGGACAATGTTAATGGAATCAGACAATGCTCCTTCCTCTAACATTTATGTAGGTGCTACTGCAGTTTATTGAAAAAACATCCAATTCAGGCCTTGAGCTCCAGAACATACTCCTGTCTATTAAAAACTCTTTGTCCCAGATCCAGTTACAATAATATCGATGAATTATTTTCTGTCTATGATCATCAATAGATTAAACCCTGATCTGAGGCAAATCAGACTGACTTTGTGCACATGAATAAAATTGGCCCAGGTGTGGTGTTTCTCAACATTAATCCTAGCAGCAAGAACTATGCTGAGGCAGGAGGATTGCTAGAACTTAGAGTTTAGAAACAACCCTGGCTTCACAGCAAGACCCAATCCTGTAGCAACCTCAAAACTATGTAATCATAAGGCAAATGAAGGAGAAAATCTACAAATTCAGTGATGTTTTATTAAGTAACAAGTGAAATGTTTGAGTGGTATGGTATGCTATGGAGGTATTCTCATTGAGAGCTCTGGTGCAATCAATGAAATGGCTGGATGTTACATATAGAATTAAAAGGGCAGAGTTTAACCATCCAATCTAATTCTAGTTTGAGGTTGAATTACATGGCTGCAATAGGAAGGGTTATTCAGAGAGGCTTCAGTGGAGACAGAAAATATTCAGATCTGGAGATTGGGTAACTACCAGGGTTGTCTAGGACTCAGAGACCTATCTGCAGTACTCAGAACTGGTATGTAATTGGTTTCCCTAGGGTCAAGCAGTTTGATTTGAAACCCTTTAGATTCCGGGGTAGTACAGGAAATTTCATTTTCTGTCTCTTTAGTAAAACACATTGAAGACCTTGGGTTTCATTCCCGATGACGTTTTAGCCTCATCTCCACTATATCTCTAAGATAACTTGTATATTTCATTACTGTGCTTGATATATTTTTTGACACAAGAATTTTCTAAGATGTTGGGCGTGTTGCTCTGGGTTAGCTGAAATCAGATCATTCTGACTAATGTGGTCTTTCATATTTCCTTTCACTGAAATGATGATTTTTTTTTTTTTGTGAGTCCCTAGCTCATGTAACTTTGATCATCTTTAACTCTGATCATCCTGGTAGCTGGAATTACATTCGTAAGTTACTCAAATGTCTTACCTTAGTCTTTGCTTTAGATCATTTTCACATAGCTGTGGTTTTTGGATAACGTCTGCTTTTGGAACCAAGGTGAGCCTGACAGTCTTGGTAGGAACCCACAGATGTTATCCTCCTTACTGGAAATTCAATATTGTTATACAACACAGGAACTTTTTGGTTGTATTATTGTTTCTTTCCTTGTTTGTTTTTGTTGTTGTTGTTGTTGTTTGATTGCTGGTTTGTTTCTTTGTTGTTTGTCCTTTTTTTTTCTTTTTTACTACTAAATTCAATTTCTCTTCAACTTAGTTTTACAATCCAGTCATTATTCCCTTCCTGGTCTGCCATTTGTTCCTCATCACATTCTTCCTTCTCATCACCCCACCCTTTTGATAATTTTACATATTTACATTTAAAATGTTATCTCTCTTCCAGGCTTCACCTCACAAACCCCCTCCCATGATACTTTCCCTTTACCTCTAAAACATTACACCCCCACCTACCCACACACTCCTGCCTCTCCCTTCACTATGACAATAGGCCTCCAAAGGACAAGGAGCCTCCTCTCTGAAATAAGCCATTTGCTACATATGTTATCAGGAACCATAGATCCACTCATGTATGCTCCTTGTTTGGAGACTTAGTCCCTGGGAAATCTGAGAGGTCCACTTAGTTGATGTTGTTTTTCTTCCTATGAGGTTGTAATCCCCTATATCTCCTTAAATCCTTCCCTATCTCTTCCATTGGGGTCCACATGCTCAATGCAAAGGTTGCCTGTGAGTATCTGCAGTTGTCCTTAGACAGGTGGTGGCACAGCCTCTCAGAGGACAGTCATATGTTGACAACAGCAATAGTGTTTAGGTTTGGTGTCTGCTGATTTTATACATCCCAAGATCCCAGTCTCTCAAGCGCCTAATCTTCAGTCTCTGAACTATCTCTTTTCCCTGTTTTTCCTTTAGTCAGGAACAATTCTAGGTTAAAATTTTTGAGATGGATGAGTGGCCCCTTCCCTCATTAGGGAGCCATGCATATCGACTGGGGTGTCCTCTTCAAGTTCTATCTCCTCTATGTTCCATATTTCAGCTAGGATCATCTGTACTGGGTCCTGGGAATCTCTTCCATTTTGCTTCCTGTTGGGAGCTATTAAGACAACTCTTGATCTCTGAATTGGGCCTCTCCCACCGAGAAGAAAAAGGGGTCAAGAGCGGGCCAGGGACACATGGATTCCGAGAACCATGGGATGTTCTAGCCCTAGGTCATCACTGATGTCCTGACCACACCCTGATACCACCAAGCTTCCTGCTTCCCCGTGTAGCTGCCAAAAGAAAGAATTTCTATTGCCCCCCTCCCATAAGTACTTCTCCTTTTGCCTGTATTGGCCCACCCCTCCCACTGATAAGTGTCTGTACTTCCCCTTTTGCTTGTGCATTTAAGCCTTGGATCTTTCTCAATACATTGGGGTCTTGATACAACTTCAGAACGGTTTGGTTTCCGTGTCCTTACTCGTACAAGGCCCTCGTCTCTCTCTACCTCCCATTAAGTTATTAGGAGGAGGTCCCCTCGAGATCCTCAAATAACTGGACGTGTTGGACAGGTCAGCTTCCTTTCATTCTTTCCTTTGTAAAGAAAGGGAAACACATAAAAATATTTTGACCCCAAAATTATGTGTCCATTAGAGTACTAGAGAGGCTCCCATGATGCCAGTGTGGGAGTCTGTCTTTACACCACCAGTTTAGGATACAGAAATAAATTGATGTCTCTAGCACTGTAACTCTAGAGCAGTAATTCAGAAACTAAATGGTTAATGTGGTGGTGAGGAAGCAGTATAAAGTTGTCTTGAATATGTATTCTTTTCTAAATGCTTCCCCAGGAGCCTTCTTCCTGAAGACCTGAGAGGATGAGTGGTCAGACCCCACCCACACTCCAGAAGCGAGCAAGGCAGACACAGCTGAGAGATGAGGCTTTGGCCATATCCCCTCTGGAGAACGTGCCAGCTGTGTACATCCCATGGCTGTTCCAAGAGGCCTTTGCTGGCAGACACAACTCGCTCATAAAGACAATGGTGGCAGCCTGGCCTTTCCAATATCTCCCTGTGGGGTCATTGATAAATATGCATAACCTGGAAACCTTGCAAGCTCTGCTAGATGGTGTAGACAGGAGACTGACAAGAAAATTTCCCCCCGGGTAAGCATATCCAAGTATTGTATATGGGAGCGTAAAGAGTACACAGTAGACATTGCCAGGGAGAATGGCTTTGTCCTAAGTCTATTAGATGCTTCTGATTGCATAAACAAGCAGAGACACAAGGTTCTTGAAATCTACTCTTTACTTGTAGAGAGCACATTTGGATATGGATTAGACTTGAATATGGACTAGAGTAGACTTAGCCTCACAGTAGAATGAGCCTATCCCTGGCCTTCACAGTAATAATAATAATAATAATTACTATTATTATTATTATTATTATAGTAATAATAATAGTAGTAGAAATAGTAATAGAAATGATGTATACCTTAGTGAAAGAAAAGTATTCAAGTGTACAGAAGCCCAGGAAAGCTTTTGTAGCATGCCTGAGTCCACCTTGGATATCAAAGTGCTTAAAAACAAAGACTGTAGCAGTGTGGGGCATGGTAGCACACGCCTTTAATCCCAGCACTTGGGAGGCAGAGGCAGTCGGATTTATGAGTTTGAGGCCTGCCTTGTCTACAGAGTGAGTTCCAGGACAGCCAGGGCTAAACAGATAAACCCTGTCTCAAAAAAAAAAAAAAAAAAAGCTTTAGCAGGGAGGAGACCTGAGTTTAGACATATGTATCAAGAAGACTGCTGACATTCATAAGTTTCACCCACAGGAGGCCAAAACTTCAGGTTCTCGACATGAGAAATGTGCACCATGTCTTCTGGAACATAGGGAGCGATGCAAATGACAGTGACTCTGATGCAGAGACCTTGGATGAAAAGCAAGTAGTGAAGGCCCTTCCCAGATATGCACTGAGGCAGCGTCTGAAGATCATAGTTGATCTGTCAATCAGTTCTCAGCTCAATGAAGAAAAAGCATATTTCTTGAATTGGGCCAAGCAGAGAAAGGGGTCCATAAATTTCTGCTGTACAAAGATGAAGATCTGGGATGCACCAGACAAAGTTATCAGAGAAATCATGAATGTTTTTCATCCAGAGCACATTACAGAATTAGAACTGTATACCGACTGGACTCTGTTGCGGCTGGCACATTTTGCTCCCTACTTTGGGCAGATGAAAAATCTTGAAAAAGTCTTCCTGGCACCACTCCACAAGAATACCTCCCCTATTATGAATATAACAGGGGCCTCAAAAGTCAAGTGTATCAAAAAGATTATTTCTCAGTTTTCCAAATTCAACTGTCTCCAACATGTCTTCATGAAACGTGTCCATTTTCTCAGAGACCACCTGCATCAGATCCTAGGGTAAGCAAGTCAGCTACCAAAGCAAATCTGTCTCTCTTCTCTTAAGGATTAGTGGTACATAATGCCTGCCACTCACTAGGAACAAAATTTAGATACTCATAACACTCTGAAAGTTATGTCTTGTTTCCATGTATACTGAGATATGCAAGGGAAATTTTACAAGTTAATTCAGTCAACTGAAATAAGCACTCATGGAGTACAGAAGTGATTTGATCTAAGGGGAGGTCAGTTCTAGTAAGCATGGGTTGTAATTCTTCGTCAATCATGCCCACTCAATCAAATGGAAAGGGACCAGCAGGGGAGTGTGTAGTAAGGTGTCAGGGTACACATCAGCTCAGTGTGAACATGAACTATATGCTCAGATCTGTGGGAACAGCCTTCTATCTCTGCCCAGTTCCCTTGGATGAAATGTTTTGTGCGAGCCCAAGCAGCACTGAGTGCATGGGACAAGGAGTATAACTTGGACTGAAACTTAGAGCCAGCATGACTGCAGAGGGAATGATAGAATGCAGATTCAATGAGTTTATCAAAATCCTGTCAGGGGTTTCTTGGGTTGGAAGCTCAATCTTCTGTGTGCTTGCTTGCTTGCTTGCTTTTTTTTTTTTTTTTTTTTTTTTTTTTTTTTTTTGGTCTTTTGGAGACAGGGTTTCTCTGTGTAGTCCTGGCTGTCCTGGAACTCAGAAACCCTCCTGCCTCTTCCTCCTGAGTGCTGGCATTAAAGGCATGTGCCATCAAGCCCAGCTTCTGTGTGCCTTCTTAGCTTAAGTGATGAACTGGTTTTCGGCTTGAGGGTGAGGCCCAAGGGTGAATTGCGAGATTGTCATGACTGAGCAGTTTGCAACAGGAAGCATCACAGATGTTGTCCTTGATCATTTACTTAAACTGACCTTGGGGCACTTGGTTCATTCTATCACTGTGTACATCCCAGCCAAACCTTTACAACACCACTTGCCAGAACTAACCCTCTGGTCTCCTCTATCCCTAGGTGCCTGAGGACGCCCTTGCAGACCCTCTCCATCACTCACTGCCTAATTTCACAGACAGACTTGGATTCCTTTTCCTGCTGTCACAACCTTTTTAAGTTAAAAAATCTGGAAATCAGAGGAGTGACATTATTTGCTCTCGATCTTATGCCTCTGAGAGGTCTCCTAGGAAAACTGGCAGGTACTCTTAAGTCTCTGGATTTTCAGTGGTGTAGCATGAAGGACTCCCAGCTCATTGTCCTCTTACCTGCCCTCAGTCAATGCTCTCAGCTCAACCAGATCAACTTCTACAGCAATGACTTCTCCATGGCCATCCTGAAGGACCTTTTGCAGCACACAGCCACCTGGAGCAAGATGAATGTGGAACAATACCCTGTCCCTCTGGAGTGCTATGATGCATTGGGTCATGTCTCCAGAGAAAGATTTGTGGAACTTTGTCAGGAGCTCATGGATACCCTCAGGGCCAAAAGAGAGCCTAAGAGCATATCTTTTGCAACAAATGTCTGCCAAAATTGTGGCAAGACCTGTGTCTATGGCCAGGGGGCAAGGCTTTGTTCCTGTTTGCAGTAAACATGGATACAGGACTTCTGACTATGAATAAATGACATGCTTGGGACACATCTCTCATCCAAGGTGCTCAGAGACTGTGACTTCAGACACTTCCCATATGGTTAGAAGTAAAGAGATGGGTAGTGACTGGGACCCTGAATGCTTAGATTGAAATGTGGACTATTCCAATAGACTGTTGGACCAGGGGCATGATGGAGTCAGAATAACAGTTTGGCATTTATATGTGGCTTCTGCCCCGACAGTATATATAGATGCTTTTTGTGTACCTATCAACCTGGATGATGTCTCCCCGGGGTCTTGGACTTTTTCCAACCTTACTACCAGGTTCAGTGTCAGGATGATAGAATAGGTCCAGGTTTGGAAAGACACTGTTGTTTTATGAAGGAAGCAAAGTTCCAGGTGAATATGGCATGTATAAAATAAAAGTTTTCTTGACACATCTTTCCCTAGTCTCTTGCCTGGGCTACATGTATAACACTTTTGGGTGGCTGATCAGTTATGTGCACAAAACATTTACATTAATGTGAGCAACATAGACACAAATCTTGTGAAGAGGGATTAAAATGATCACAGATGGTTAATATCCAGTATGTTGAGACCACAAGGCACCTTGGACCCCTCAAAGATGCCTAAAGGTAAGAAGACAACATAAAGCAAAGAAAAACAGGCTTTCCATTCTAGCTTTGAACTCCTGAACTTTTGGTCATGCCTTAATGAGCTTACTAACAAGAACCTCTATATACAGTCTTTATGCCACATGTCTCTAGAGCTCAATTCCCTTGGAGTCCCAAACTCTATGAAGTAACCATAGTGTATAAAAAGGTGCCCACTATTATGCAGGTACCTTTGCTACATAAAGTATTTACTTTCAAAAAGACGTGTATTTTAAGTCTTCAATTTTATTAAAAGCAAAAGAAAAATCTCCTTTGCCTAGTCATTAACCCTTTCTGTATGGTAAACTATCAATAAAACAATTTATCGTTACTCTGTATTTACGGAACACTTAGAACATGAGTTCTCTGTTTAAATATCATTGTTATTTTCTGCATTGAATAGCATAGCTAAACTTAAGGCCTCGGCAACAGATGCCCTCTGGAGATAAGTCAAAATGTACACATTGATGCAAGGCTTGTCACAATTCAAAAGGTGGATAAAGGAATCAGCTATTGTTGGACACATGGACATTTAGGCTGGCTTAAGGGATAGAAGAAGACAAAGAAACAACAAACCTCTCTCAGGCTCTTTTCTGTCTTTCCCCACAACCTGACTCCCTGTCTGAATGTCCAGTTCTCTGGCCTTGTTCCTTCGGACCAGTGAACTCACCTGAGATTTGCTAATAATAAACATGCATTCAAGTTCCTTAAACAAGAAAGCCATATATTTTTTTAAATGCTCCAAATACAAGGGCAGCCACATTCATTAAAGAAACTTTAGTAAAGCTCAAAGCACACGTTGCACCTCACACAATAATAGTGGGAGACTTCAACACACCACTTTCACCAATGGACAGATCATGGAAACAGAAACTAAACAGGGACACAGTGAAACTAACAGAAGTTATGAAACAAATGGTTCTGACAGATATCTACAGAACACTTTATCCTAAAACAAAAGGATATACCTTCTTCTCAGCACCTCATGGTACCTTCTCCAAAATTGACCACATAATAAGTCACAAAACAGGCCTCAACAGATTCAAAAATATTGAAATTGTCCCATGTATCCTATCAGATCACCATGCACTAAGGCTGATCTTCAATAACAAAATAAATAACAGAAAGCCAACATTCACCTGGAAACTGAACAACACTCTTCTCAATGATACCCTGGTCAAGGAAGGAATAAAGAAAGAAATTAAAGACTTTTTAGAGTTTAATGAATATGAAGCCACAACGTACCCAAACCTTTGGGACACAAAGCATTTCTAAGAGGGAAACTCATAGCTCTGAGTGCCTCCACAAGAAACGGGAGAGAGCACATACTAGCAGCTTGACAACACATCTAAAAGCTCTAGAAAAGAAGGAAGAAAATTCACCCAAGAGGAGCAGATGGCAGGAAATAATCAAACTCCGGGGTGAAATCAACCAAGTGGAAACAAGAAGAACTATTCAAAGAATTAACCAAACGAGGATTTGGTTCTTTGAGAAAATCAACAAGATAGATAAACCCTTAGCTAGACTTACTAGAGGGCACAGGAACAAAATCCAAATTAACAAAATCAGAACTGAAAAGGGAGACATAACAACAGATCCTGAAGAAATCCAAAACACCATCAGATCCTTCTACAAAAGGCTATACTCAACAAAACTGGAAAGCCATATATTGAGAGAGATTGCTCACAGCTTAAGAGTATGTGCTGCTTTTGCAGAGGACCAAAGTTTGATTTCAGTGGAAATAATCAGGTTGTTCTTTACAGGTACTCAGTCTTCAGGTGATAGGACCCTCTTTTCTGGGTTATGTGGACCCTGGCTTTCACAAGCACAAATCCACATAATACTCATTTAGCTATAGGCCTAGCCAAAGAAGTCTTTAAATAAAAAAAAAAAAAAATAATAAAGACTCAATTTCACAAACAAATAAAAAATGGCTCAATTAATTAAAATGGTGATGTTGATCAGTAGCAGTTTGTTGTGGCTGGCCAGCGGCTCACATGTGTGGGTTCTAGTCTCAAAGTCATCTTGGAATCTGCAAGAGAAGGAGTGGGGGGCTAGGCGGTGCGATAAAGATGGAAACAAGACAGCCAGTCTGATCAAGGTTCGATTTTACTATTTCTGACACTCGGTTATGAAGCAGGGGAAGGGGCCTTTTCCTGCCAAATCATCCTGGAGTAAAGTTGCAAGTGACCAAGTGTTACTTACTCCAGAACAGTAAGCGGCAGTGGGAGTGGCAAAATGATGGGGCTGCAAGCTCCGCCCTGATGCTCTCTTCTAGCTAACACTGAAACCTGAGCAAACAGGTTTCAGGCTGGGGAGGTGACAGCAGTTGTATGGCTCAGTGAAGAGAGCATGTGGAGTTTCAGGTGTGTCCTTTGACCTCTGTTGGTGAGCAATAGTGTAGGGTGCTCTGGGCTCCAGAGTTTGACATCCTGCACCAGGGGTGAGTGAGAAGAAATTAGGAGGTTGTCAATGTTCAATATTTATTTCTGTATGTTCTTTAAGTATATTCCTGTTCTAGCTGCATGTATGCTTACATGTCAGGAAAAGGCATCAGAACCCTATATAGATGGTTGTAAACTAGCCAGGTGGTTGTGTAGAATTGAACTCTGGTTGTCTGGAAGAGCAGCCAGGACTCTTACTACTGAGCCATCTTCTCTCCCGGCCCATGTTTGACAATGCAAGAAGTACTTGTGGATACACAATCACAAGGAATGAGGTGTCTATTTTACATAAAAACTTACCAGTTTGGCATTATTGTTAATTCATTATATTTCAAATGTTTTTTTTTCTTTTTCCAATTTTTTTATTAGGTATTTTCTTCATTTACATTTCAAATGCTATCCTGAAAGTACCCTATACCCTCCCCTCCACCCTGCTTCCCTACCTACCAACTCCCACTTCTTGGCCCTGGCATTCCCCTGTACTGGGGCATATAAAGTTTGCAAGACCAAGGGGCCTCTCTTCCCAATGACGGCTGACTAGGCCATCTTCTGTTACAGAGACACGAGCTCTGGGGGTACTGGTTAATTCATATTGTTGTTCCACCTATAGGGTTGCAGACTCCTTCAGCTCCTTGGGTACTTTCTCTAGCTCCTCCATTGGGGGCCCTGTGTTCCATCCAATAGGTGACTGTAAGCATCCACTTCTGTGTTTGCCAGGCACTGACATAGCCTCAAAAGGGACAGCTATATCAGGGTCCTTTCAGCAAAATCTTTCTGGTGTATGCAATAGTGTCTATCAAACGTTTTTTGTACGTGTGTGTTGCAGGTTTCCTTGTTGGTTTCTTACATATTCACTATGTAGGTCTGCCAAAGCAATTGCAATATCCGGCCGGGGTCAGTCCAAGAAAGGTCTGGATGTAGTGCACTTCCTAGAGTGTTTATCTATCCACTCACTGGATCTGTGAACCCCATTAAACAGGGTGTTCATAACTGTTTTCTCAGCACCATACAGGTTGAGACTTCAGAGCAGAAATTCAGTATCATTCTATCTACTTTTATAAATACCTACTAGGAAAATTCAAGAAACCTCTTTTTGACATGGAGCTAGTGTCCCTCTGCACTTTCCTTCTGGTCTCTCTTGACTTTATCTTATTCCTGCTCAGGAATGGAATAAAAGCTGTGAAAAATAAGTAAATAAAAATCAAAATAATACAAAACCCTAGGACAGCCAGGACTGCACAGAGAAACCTTGTCTCGAAAAACCAAAAAAAAAAAAAAAAAAAAAAAAAAAAAACCAGAAAAAAACAACCTTAATGATTTTTATAGTATAAATCTTAAGCACATATTAACAAGAGAGGAGAAAGGAAAAAAGGAAAGAGGGAGGGAGATACAAAACTAAGAATAAATATAACTTTATCTATTTATGTCTGTAGGGAAAGGGCTGACTGAAACAAGATTCTTTGTATAATTGGCATATGCTAATTATCAGTTATAAGTACATACTAATGACAGCCATCAAGCTTCAAAGCAATCTTTAGAACTTTATTTTCTACCAAAGTACTTGCATATTTCATGAGGTTTTTTAGTGTAATTAAAAGTGGCCCATGAAAACATATGTTGCTAACATGTTTCAAGGAAAACATGTTTCATTTCTGTTTGCAGTGGACAAAGTTTAATTGTTTAAAATATCTACCTCCTTCTTTATCGTTTCTTTTGGTTTCCATTAACTCATTTATTCTCTTTACCAGGTGATCACATCATGCCTTTCTTTGCCCTCCAGTCCTACCTACCCTCTGTCTTTTCTCCTCATTTCCTTCTCCCATTCTCCCCAGAAAAGGAGAGTTACTAACAGAATATACAAAATGAATCCAAGACCACCAGTACCTTCCGCCTTCAAAAAGGACTTTCCAAACTGTACTAGCAGGCCAAGTGCAGAGCCAGATAAGGAAGCTGGATGACTAAACAAATGTAAAAACTTAGTTTGGGTGTTCAAAATGATTAAGCCTACAAGCTGCCAAAACAATATTAGCCGTTCTCAGAGAAATAACCATAACAGGATAGCAGCTCCCAGAGAAATCCCCTACCCCGCCCCACACTAAATTCTGAGAAAGACCACAAACCGCACTGACCTTGCTAGGATTCCCTGTGACGTTAGTAGCTGTGACTGACCCATAAGTTCAAAATGTACTATTGCTTTGCTGACCAAATCATAATAACCCACCATGGGGGCAACCAAAGTGAGTCACTAGGTCAGAGGTAGTCACTATACAAACCAACCAATGTCTGAAAGGGTTACTTGCTACACCACAGAGGTAGTCACTATACAAACCAACCAATGTCTGAAAGGGTTACTTGCTACACCAATGAGAACCCTGTTGCTTAAATCTGCTCCTTACAAGGTATAAAAAGTGTGTTCTTTTTTGTTCTGGGTCTCTCCTCTGGCCTGCATACAGAGAGGGGAGTCCCCAACATATTGGATCAATAAAAATCCTCATGCGGTTTGCAGTGATGGCGATCTCTGTGGTCTTTGTGAGTAAGACTTCAACACCTACTCCTCACCCCCACCAGGTACCATACCACCCTGGCACACCCAAGTTCCATCAGGACTAAATGCATCCTTTCCCACTGAGGCCAGACAAGGCAGCCCAGCACCTACCTGCTGGCTGGTAAGGAATTTGCATGTTGGTACTCCTTTTCCCTGAATTAGGAGTAATCCATGGAAATGAACCCTTGCCAATCCCAGTTGTAGACAGCTGCTCAACATAAGAGGGCAATTCAGGTTGTGCCACTCTAAGTCACTGCAGGAATAGCCATAGGAGCTGAAACTTGAATCACAGGGATAATGACTTCCATTTCCCAATATAATAAGTGCACTTCTAAATTTGAAAGCAGTTTTCAAAAAATGTCTGAAACTATTCTTACTATCCAGAAACAGACCAATTCTTTGACAGCTGTGGTGCTTCAGAACTGATGGGGGCTAGATGTCCTGACAGCTAAAGAAGGTAGTCTTTGCTTGTTCCTCCAAGAAGAATGCTGTTTCTAAGTCAACCAATCCAAGATAGTGAGAAATAAAATCCAGTAGCTAGAATCAGACATACAGAATTTCAGGGAACCCAAGACCTCCAGTTCTGGGATTTTCCAGAACCCAACATGGATACTCCCAACCCAAGTGGATACTCCCTTTTGTAACGCCTCTCCTAGCCATCTTCCTGGTTTTATTATTCACACCCTGCCTCATTAATCTTCTACATTCCTTCAATGGCAAATACAAAAAATTTATAAACAAACTATTAATCAGTTCCTGTTACAGGATTACTAGACACTGTCTACAGAGGAGCTGCTGTCAACAGATGAACCTGGTGTGAACATTTACTAAGTAGACCCCAATAGTGAATGTTGGCTACACCCCAAAATTAATGACCACCCTAGACAGCAGGAAGCAGTTTAAGAGAATCCATACCCCCATTCTTTTAGACTGACATTTTGTCCTATTGATGCTGTCCTTTGCCTTACAGGGGATTTTCAGTTTCATGAGGCCCCATTTATTGTTGATCTTAGCACCTGAAATATGGGTGTTCTGTTTAGGAGGTGGTGACCTTTCTCAATTAGTTCAATAGCCCTGACACTATAATATTCTACAAACAGGAGACCTCCATAAGTGTTCTTTGAGAGATTTCACTCAGCTACTGATGGAAACAGATGCAGAGACCTACATCCAAATATTAGACAGAGTTTGGGGAATCTTCTGGAGGAGGGAAAGAAGGATTGAAGGAGCCAGAGAGGTCAAGCACACCACACCACACACACACACACACACACACACACACACACACACACACTAACAGAATCAACCAACCTAGCCCCATAGGTGCTCACTGAGACTGAACCAACAACCAGAGTGCTTGCATAGGATAGACCTGAGCCACCTAGAAATGTAACAGTTCTGCAGCTTGGTCTTCATGTGGCACCTGGGACAATAGGAGCAAGGGCTCTCTCTGACTGTTGCCTGCCTTGGGATCCCTTTCCCCTAAGTGGGCTGCCTTATCTAGACTCAATAGAAAAAGATGCACCTAGGTCAGCCAACATATATTCATGGGAGGCCTCACCTTCTCTGAGAAGGGGAGGGGAGTTGGGAGAAGGGAGAAGAGAGGGAATGATTGAGAGGACGGGAGGGAGGGGAAGCTATGATATGTAAACTAACATAATATAGGGTGTAAAATAAATTAGAGAATGACTGAAAACATACCGTTTTCCTCTTGTTGGGTTCCCTTCTACATCCTTGACATGGAGATATTTGCCTTGACTTACAGCATCTTGTTTTGTCCTGTCTGGCTGTCATCTCTGGGGAGGAGTGTTTCTGTGTATCTGGAGAAGTTAGTAGGAGTGGAGGACATTGAACTATTTACACTATTGCAGTTTGATTTTGCTCTAGTATCATTGGCACTGTGCCCTGGTCCTTTTCTCTATAGTAAGAAAGTATTTCATTTAATTTTTATTTTCACAGGAGCCCACAATAGAGAGACTGTAAATACCTAACTTCAAACACCCTTTGTCCACAGCATTGGTGTGGGAAGTGCCACACATGGCCTCTTGTTTGCAAGAGCCGAAGGAGGAGGTAATCTATGTTATTTTTACCTTCCCATACCCAAGAGCCACCAGGAGCTGCAGCTTAAAGAGGAAGTATACATTACAGTGCTCTGGAAACACCTGAGCAAGGGTGAGGAAGAGAGACTGGCATTTCTTATCAATGGTTTCCTGAAGGAGCAAAGTCTGCTGGTAGGAAAGGCAGAAGAATCAAAAGAAGAAAAAATGTGGAATAAAATCACTCTGAGGCCCAGGTGAGCTAAACAACCTTGAAGACACGTGAGGACATTGTAGCCCATTTTCTACTGCCAGAAGGATCAGTACAAGCTCAGCTTTTGTTAGCTACATTTTTAATGAGTTTCTATCTAGTTATATTTTCAAATACAAATAAATCATACTTGCACGTGTTGGGGAGGGGTTGGTGGTGATGGGGACCTTCTTAGCCTAGGCCTTGGTGAGAACACACTACCCCCAAGCACTTTTAGTGTGTGTCTGTGCTGCCCTCTACTGGCCAACAGGTTGATCTGAATCACAGTATTGCTTCAGAGCCAGTAAGGATCATTCTTCAAAATATGTATTACCTGAGACAGAAAAGTCACAATCCATTAATAGCTGCATTCTATAGATTTGAGAAGATCCTACAAACCAAATTAATTATCTTACTTAGGGTTTCTATTGCTGCAATGAAAAATCATGATCAAAACAATTTGGGGATGTTTATTTGGGTTCCCAACACAGTTACTTGGGGAAGCTTTTGTGTATTAAATAGCCATGCCTTGTTTCTTCCTACAGGTCCCACTGAACATCCTGTCACTAACAAAAAAAAAAAAAAACAGGACCTAATAGCCTAATAGATCTTTTAAGAACTTATAATGTATTATGTTAAAGAACCCAAGTCCCACCAAAGGGCTTTAGAATATTCTCAGATGCCATCTGAGACCAATATGAATATCTCAACTTTGTTAAACCCACACACTAATGTTTGCAGCAATGGAAATATTTTTAATTTTGTACTGATATACCTAAGAACTGCTTTAACTTAAGACTTTTTTTGAGTTGTAACCATAAGAACTCCATGAAACTGTTTCCATGTTGAAAGATGATATTTGAAGTAACCTAGATCTGTTTTCAGTACATGGCTACTCATAATTGGGCCCAGAAGAAACTATTTTTTTTCTTTCCTTTGAGATCAGAGCCGTGATTTTGTATCAACAAGACGAACTCCACTTCTCCACTAATAGGTGTCAATCTTAACTCTTTGTTGATGACACAAAGAACCTGAGCATTGCATTGTGGGACATCATAGGATCACTTCCACTAATGATCCTTAAGCCATAAGGAAACTACATCTTGCTTGCAAACAGACCTCTAGGATCAGGCTCATGAAACAGAAAACTCAAGATAATCAAAATAAAAGTACTTTGGTTAGGTAGAAGAAGAAAAACACTCCACTGTGGAGTTAAGCTACATAATAATTTTAAAGTTGTCTTTTAATTTTCTGTTAATAATTTGGTTTAAAACGTTTAATTAAACATTTGTATCTGTGGGTGAGTGGGAGTCCCAAGGGCGGCCAGAAGAATATAATGGATCCTCCTGCATCTAGAGTTACAGAGGGTTGTGATCTAGCAGAAGGGAGTCCTGGGAACCCAAGTATGGTACCCTAAAAGAGCAGGCGGTGCTCTTTATTGTACAGTCATCTACTTATCCCATATTTTTGTTTTTAAAATAATTTTATATTAAAATATGTTTATACGATTTCTTTTATCTCACTGCAACTCTTTTCATGTATGTATCCCTCCCTGATCTACCCCAAATGCACGACTTCTATTTCTTTGTTACAAATACACACACACACACACACACACACACTCACACAGGCACAAACAATTACACATACAAACATGAATACACGAGTGTATGTATAGATGCCTAATATATAAATACAACCTGTCGAGTCTTATTTACTATAAACTGTGTATAGAAGGTTGGAGATCTTGGCAGGTTTCGTTGTTTTTGTTATTTGCTTATTTATTTGTTTGTTTTTGTGCTTGAGTGTGGATTGATGTCTATTTGCAGGTGAGGGCAGGAACACTTTAAGTCTAGAGCCTGCAATTGGGCAGAGGATAAAGAGAGCAGGCTGAGAGTTTTAGAGACTGGAGAGATGGGGAGACACAAGGAGAAGGAAGAAAGATGGAGGAGGAGAAAGACTAATAAGATCTAATAAGATCTGAGTGGCTTTAAATTGCCACAGGTAGCTATAAATGTCATATAAGGGATAGATAATGACAGGATAATTTGACTAGTCTGGGTGAACAGTTTATATCAGTATCTATGGGCTCTCAGTTTATTGTGTGGGCATTTTGTTGGTTGAGAATTTTCTGATATAAATCTGACTGATAAATCACAAGCCTCCAGAGTTTTGATTTTACCGGGTTGTGGGGATTTGTGTCAGCTAACAACAGGGGACATATAGCTGGGAATGCAAGCAGGACCCACAGCAAGAGAACTGGGAGTTGGGCAGCCACACCATGAGTACCATGGAAACCTTGAGGGCACGGAGACCTCGAGAATATAACATAATCAACAATAGTGTGGGTGCCTTATTTAATATTTCATGCAATGGTGGCGATCTAACAATTGAAGCCATAATCCACTAGAAATTTAAGATTCTTAGCCCGTGAGTCAGTCATTTAGTCTGGGCAAGCCTCACAGGGACAAGTAACACAATGACTCAAGGGTGCGAACCTTAAAACAGAAAATGGACAGATTCCTGCTTGCAGGCTCTGAGGACCCCTGCTCTGGGGAGTGCAGGCTGCTCTGAGTCACAGAGAGGCAGAGATTGGAAGTTGCCTACTTCTTGGAGCAGATATCGATTGAACTATGAATTTATAACATTGGGATTATTTGCTTTTAGGATAGATTTATATACAGATTTTGACCGAATCATATGGGGAATTTTGCCAGTGGTTCAGAACTAGTATAGGGAAAACTTACTCACTGACTCCAATCAGAGAGCAGTGATAATTGCCAGCTATGAACAGGTATTAATACAACAAATTTCTGTAGCTCTGGGCAGAGAGCATAATGGATAGATGGTCTAATATATATAGTGTACAGGATACTCATATTCTTTGTGGGTTCCATGGGAATTTTGTGTTAATATCCTGGTGTGTCACATTAGAATAGGCCTAGAAATAGGTTTATACAGTATTGGTTTAGTTTCCTTCATTTGTTTTGAATAGGTATTATTATCAAAATTGGTAGGGTTATGAATGTTGTGGTTGTTTTATTATTCCTCTGGAAGAGAAGGAGAGCGACAAGATTTCCTGGTTGCCAACTAGAGGATATGCTGACTTGGGAGAAAGGTTTTGTCTTTGCATTTTTAGAGAAGGTTATTAGACTCTGGACACCTTCCAGAGCTATATGGATCAGCTGTGACAGAGGGGGGACCCCCTGAAGAACTAGAGTCAAGACAATCAAACAAAAAAGGTAAAGACTTTTTATGCCATCCTTCACGTGGCACAAACGAAGACTTATGATTGCCACAGAATTTCATCCTAACTAGTCT
Source organism: Mus musculus (assembly GCF_000001635.26). NCBI lineage: Eukaryota > Metazoa > Chordata > Mammalia > Rodentia > Muridae > Mus > Mus musculus. Next base: position 94,888,142 of record NC_000071.6, read on the forward strand.
GAACACCCTACCCAGACTAAAACAATCCATACAGATATATTGATAGAACTAAAATTTTGTTTTGAGATTTCTGTATTACAGAATGCACAGCTTGGTGAGTTTCTTTGCCAGACATGATGAACTGATCTCCTGATCTCATAGACTTTCAGCTGGATCCAGTCAGGACAGGGACACCAGAGGCTACAGCAACCATTGATGTAGCCTTTTTAAGACCAACCAACTGTCATTTTCCCTAACCCTGCCCATTCAATATCTCTTAATGCCCATATTAGGCTGGGAAAAGTTATGAAGAGTCATCCCACTTCCCTGGGCTTGGGGGCTGGCAGTGATCATTCTGAGGTTGTCTTTCTGGGGAATTTAGTAATGGTCAGACTTTAACAGGATATAGATAGAATTGATTATGTGGCCATAATCTCATTTGGTAGAAATCTTTATAATTGTTACCAACTCGAAGTTATAATTTCTTACACGGGTACAGAATTTATTTTGATGCAGAATCAAGGTTTTTATTAGTATAAATTTCTTCTATTGATACAAAATTTTTGAAAATACAGAGCTAGATCCACTTCTTCGATAAATGTCATTACAAACTGATCTAAAATGCTTATACATTATGAAATAAGGTCCAGATAACAAATTCTTGGCTCTTAGTTAATTTAGATATATTATTTGCAAGATATTTTGTTTAGAAATAGCTGAGTTAATGGAAAACAGTCCAGATTATTTTACATAAATAGGTAGTTTTCAAAAACATCAGAAATCAACATCATGTGACATTTAATGATATTTATTCATTTATTGTTGAGACACATCTGTTCCTGACATCATCATTTCTGGATTCAAAGAAGAAAGTAAGCATCAGTGGAGTTGTTCTAGTTGTGGAGAGACAACCACTAGGCAAGAGTTGCCTCAGTTCATCTATAGTCTCATATTGTTCATGAGAGGACACACGTTACAGGATAGCACAGCTTAGTTCTGCTAAGACAGAATAAGCTAGTCCTTAATATTTCCTGTTTCAAAGGACTGTCAGATGATCCTGTGCCAGAAGGCTGAAGATTGATACTCCAACTTCCTGACACACAGGGGTGGTATAGGTAAGCAGCTGTCTCTACAACTTGTCTCAGTTCTGGAAGCTGTATTAGGTTTCCTATATTTTCAGATAATATTGTTCCTTCTTGGATTTCTGACAGGATTGAAGACTAGTTATAGTCTCATAGTCAACCCAGGCTATTTAGTATAGAGAGTATATATTTGAGAGGATAGTGTTCAAATAGTATGCAAGCTAAACTAGGACATAACAGATATGGAATTATAAGCCTCTATTTAAATGGCAAAAATGATGAACTCTATATTAGGTGTAAGATACAGTTTATAAATTACAAAATGGTAATAGTGGTGTTCAATTTATTTTGGAGAGGAAAGAGCCTTTTAACTGGACAAAAAAGGAGAAATATGGATTGTTGTCTATATGCAGGTGAAGGCAGGCACAAGATAATAGGGCATAACCAGCAATCACTAGAGCCTATTATTGGGTAGTGGATAAAGAAGGCAGTCTGACAGTATTAGAGATGGGAGAGATAGGGAGACACAAGAAGAAGTAAAGAGCCTTGCGCTATCTTGGGTGTGATCTAGTCAGAGGGCCTGAAGGTCCCCAGAGGACTCTCCATGCTGCAGGCACCCTAGCACACCCAGGTCCTTGAGATCACTGGTGAGTGGAACACAACATCAGTTCCAAAAAACCCAGAGGGTCTTGTGCTAGCAGCAACAGGGACAAAGGACGGCTGCTGGCTGGGGTTCATTCTGGTCTGCACCACCCCCATGTCATCTTCTGTGCGATCTCCACGGAGGGCCCCAAGTTCCCCAGATGTCTCTCCATGCTGCAGGCACCCTAGCACACCAAGGACCCTGAGATCACTGGTGAGTTCGGCAACATCAGCTCCAAAATACACAGAGGGTCTTGTGCTAGCAGCAACAGGGTCAAAGGACAAAGGCAGGCCCTAGCAAACCCAGAATCTTGGGATCACTAACACCAATCTAAGCAGGAGAGCATGGGGGCAGCAGAAGCAAGAGAGCTTCGTGAACAGGGTCCCTTCGGTCCTTCATCCTCAGCCAGGAGACAGAGCTGAGATCCAGACCCATGGACACCTTCCCTGCCAGAGGAGAGTCGGCCTCCAGGGAGGGCTCTGACTCCAGGAATCAGGAGGTGGATCTGAGCTCCAAACTTCTGTGCACCTTCCCTGCAAGAGGAGAGCTTCCCTGCAGAAAATGTTCTAACCACTGGGACACAGGAGAGAGTTGGTCACCCATGAGTGATGACAGAGGCTAAAGAATCACAGGAGGAACAAGCTCCAGCCAGAGACAGGTAGAATATCTAACACTAGAGATTACCAGATGCCGAAAGGCAAAAAGAATCTTATGAACAGTAACCAGGACCACTGGACATCATCAGAACACAGTACACCCACCACAGTGAGTCCTGGATACCCCAACACACCCAAAAAGCAAGATTCAGTTTGTGTTGCTTCTATTCTTATGCTTGCCTCTTGCCATTTGATTATTTCAAGTGCTCCCTGCCCTTGATTTTTTGATTGGAGCCTGTGTTTCCTCTAACCCCAGTTGCGTCAGAACTTCTCAAAGTCCAGCTTTCTTTGTAATCCTGTGATTGTGGGATCATGTGATGCTGAGACCCTGAGATCCTGATGTGACCAAGCTCCTGGGATCCTGGGTGTTAGAGTGCCTGGAAGTTGTACCTCCTCTGGGGACTGGGGAACTGTCTGCTGAGTTCAAAACAAATGTAGACCACAGCTAACCTGAAGGAACCTGAGACACTGGTCAGTGGGGTTCCTGTGTCTGTGCTCCAGCTGGGCCCAGGCACTCCTGGTTCTCTTTGAAAAGATGTTGTGTCCTACTCACCAGTGATCCTAAGATCCTGGGCATGCTAGGGTACCTGGGGTGGGCTAGAGAGTCCTCTGGGGACTGTAAGACAGTCCGCTGAGTTTGGGCCCAAGGTCCTGATGACTTACTTGATAATTGACTTACTGGGGAAGAGTGACCACATCTGACTTTTTAGGTCTATCAAGCCTCAGGCTCTGAATATTAGTAGCTGCAAAAACAAATGCTGTCGTCAGAACCCTCACAAGAAACAACTTAAGAGAGAAAGGAGTTTACTTTGCCTGCTGTTCTTGGGATGCTACAGCATGGTATTGTGGGAAAGGACTTGTGGAAAGAGGAGAGGCCTGGTCACAGTGTATCCTAACAGGAAGCAGAGAGAATGTGGTGCTCAGCTTGATTTCTCTCTTTAATTCATGTCGCATCTGCTCTCGACCAGAAAGAACTACAGGGCCACCAGTTCTTCTAACAGCAATTTATTCAGCAAGCTTCAGTCTACATCTCTCTCCCTCTTCATCTCTCTCTTTCCCTGAACCCCGGGCCTCTCACTCTTATATACTCTCAGCCCCCATCCACTCACAACAGGCTGTGTCACCTCACCAGGCACGCAGCTTCAGTTAATCAGGCCAGCAGGGGCACATCTCCACCAAATATGGACTTGTTTACACCGCCAGCATCATGGTGCACCTGCGCAGTTCTCACGATGGTCGTGGCTTATTTTCAGGTGTATGAGGAAGTCAGGTGCAAGTCATAAGATTTAGCAGCAGTCCCAGGCATCATCTTGGGACTACTGCCACACCTGCTCCTCACACATTTAGTTCTGGCCTCTAGTCCATTAGATGGTACCACTCCCATTTTAGTTGGTTTTACCTTTCTTCTCAGTCGCAGGTTTTAGGAAATATTCTCAGGTGGATTTCCATACAGATTCTAAATCCATAAACATGCTTAGCCATCACTTGGAACCTGTAGTGGCTATTCCTGGTTGTCAACTTGACTATATTTGGAATGAACTACAATCCTGAATTGGAAGGCTCACCAGTGACCCTAATCTGGAGGCTGGGAGATAGAAATTTCTGATCTGGATCTTAAGGCATAGTGGCTATGGATTCCAGAAGATTAAGACAGGGAGATCTCAGAGTTCAAGGTCATCTGGGATTAAAGGTGTGGTAGAACACACCTTTAATCTGGGCTACACCTTCTGCTGGAGACCAGATAAGGACATTGGAAGAAGGGATTCTCACTCTCTCTCCTTTGCCTGCTTGCCCTGTGGGACTTAGTAACTGCTAGATCCTTGGACTTCCATTCACAGCTACTGAAAGACTCCGAGAGAGGAGCCCCTCGCTCAGGCCTCAGGACAATAGCGGACACCCAAGAACTCACGACAGACCGAGCTTGTTGCAAACCACATGAGGCTTTATTCGGGGAAAGCCAGAGCTCTGGGGACGACTCATATCCCACACAGGGGTAGAGGAGTCGTCCTCGAGGGGAAAGAGTTCCCAGTTTTTATAGGCCCTCAGGGGGGAAAGGAGAAGAGGGAGAGTAGGGGATTTCCAGATCTAAACAATGTCTATTCTCAAGAAATGGGTATGGGAGGGGTACAAGGAAAGAGTCTAATGAAGGTGCAGCAATGGACACACACCTGGTCAGAACATTGGCAGACACACAGGTTCAAGGAGTGGCCAGAGCATTGTGCACCTCTATTTTTCTAAATCAGTGAAGCTAGTTCTGCTAACACTGACGTCTATCTTGCCAATTTCAGGACTTCTGTGTCCTTTTACATTCTGCCAGGATCTTTCACTACTACTGAACCATTGTTGGGAATTGGACTGCAGACTGTAAGTCATCAATAAATTCCTTTACTATATAGAGACTATCCATAAGTTCTGTGACTCTTGAGAACCCTGACTAATACAGAACCCAAACACCAAAATCAGATAAGTAGATATTTTGATTGGCATTGGGATGAGGTATAAGGTTTTGGCAAAAGAGATCATCTCTCAACTAGACAGGGTCTAATCACCTAAATAAGAGGTTTCTGGGAATTCAGGAGAGTTAGTTTCTGAATTCAGTTAAAGTTTGAAGGTGTGGTAGTTTGAATGTTTGTTACTAGAAAGCACAACTTGCTCTCACCTTTGAGGATTCCATTTGCTGACTTGCTAGGGCTCAAAGAGCAAATCCTTGGAAGTATTTAATGTCTTTAGCCACAGTCTTGTACCTTTTCTCCAACTTCAGTGAAAACTTCTAGTTTTCTACTCTGGGTGCTAAGAGTCATTTATGGGGCTGGGTCTAGTGGAGCTTACCTTCAATACCAGCATCATAAAACAGAGAGGTAAAAAGAGCTCTGAGCCTTGTATGCTCACCTTGTCTGCAGAGTTCAAGCACAGCCAAAGCTATACAGACAAACTGTCCAAAACCAAAACCAATCAAACTACAACATAAAAAGCATTTATAAAATGGTTAACTTTGTCACCTTGGTGCACTTTAGATACATCAAGCAAACATACCTGATGGCATTGTGAAAAGAGGCTTTGGGCCGATGCTCCAATCTGAATGTGGAGGTACTGTTTCATAGGCTGACCCCATTTGCTGGTGTCATGAGAGAATAAGAAAGGGAGTGTAAATTTACTATGACCCTTGCCTTCTCTCTGCTCCCGACTGTGCACATCCTGACCACTTGCCTCTCACTCTTGCCATGATGTCTTCTTTGCTGTGATGGACAGTATTCCCTTGAACTTTGAGACAACGAAGACCCTTTTCCAGGAAAAATGCTTCTTTTGGGAATTTCTTCACAGCAAGTGTCACTGGTCTTACTAGGAATCAGGCAGAGGTATTGGATTTTTTTAACAGATGCTAAAGGAAATCTACTTTCTCTTGGGCATAGAATGTGAGAGTTGAGTTATACACCTGACCTTGAGAGAACCTGTCATTTTAACCTGCACCAAAGATTAGAACATTACATTATATTATCCCTTTATCTTGTGAGTTAATCCCACAAAGGAGACCATCCCACAAGAAGGCTGGTTCACCTGAAGATATTCCAAGGACATGGGAGGAATGATCAACCCCATAATGAGCCGCTGTTCTTACACTTCCCTACTACCAGTTGGTCAGTCATTTTCACTGCCAAACTAGCCTGTTGCCCTGGTTCCAACTCAAAGCTGTGAATACAGTCTTTCTCCTTCCAATACCTGTGTAAATTCTAAACATGCCTGCTGAACTATTCTGGGCTTTTTGCCATTTTCTTCTGTAGACGATCTTTTTCTATTGTGTTTGCAGACCTCCACTGCTGCCCCTAACTCTAAAGACATGACTCTTCCTCATTAGCTCCTTTAATTTTTTATTAGATATTTTCTTCATTTACATTTCAAATGCAATCCCAAAAATCCCCACAACCCTCCCCCAATCCTTCTCCCGTACCCACTCACTCCCACTTCTTTGCCCTGATGTTCCCCTATACTGGGGCATATAAAGTTTGCAAGACCAAGGGGCCTCTCTTCTCAATGATGGCCAACTAGGCCATCTTCTGATACATATGCAGCTAGAGACATGAGCTCTGAAGGGTACTGGTTAGTTCATATTGTTGTTCCACCTATATGGTTGCAGATCCCTTTAGCTCCTTGGGTACTTTCTCTAGCTCCTCCATTGGGAGCCCTGTGTTCCATCCAATAGCTGACTGTGAGCATCCACTTCTGTGTTTGCCAGGTACTGGCATAGCCTCACAAGAGACAGCTATATCAGGGTCTTTTCAGCGCTCCACTATGTTCATAGCCTTATTTATAATAGCCGGAAGCTGGAAAGAACCCAGATGTCCCTCAACAGAGGAATGGATACAGAAAATGTGGTACATTTACACAATGGAATACTAGTCAACTATTAAAAAGAATGAATTTATGAAATTCCTAGGCAAATGGATGGACCTGGAGGGTATCATCCTGAGTGAGGTAACCCAATCACAAAGGAACTCACATGATATGTACTCACTGATAAGTGGATATTAGCCCAGAAACTTAGAGTACCCAAGATATAAGATACAATTTGCAAAACACATGAAACACAAGAAGAACGAAGACGAAAATGTGGACACTTTGGCCCATCTTAGAATCGGGAAGAAAACACCCATGGAAGGAGTTACAGAGACAAAGTTTGGGGCTGAGACGAAAGGATAGACCATCTACAGACTGCCATACCTGGAGATCCATCCGATGTAAATATTTTTAAATTTTTACCGATATATCTAAGAATTGCTTTATGATTTCTTTTTTGAGTTGCTACCATAAGAACTTCATAAACCTGCTTTTATGTTCAAATATGAAATTTGGTGTAAAGTAAATCCTTTTTCAGAACATGGCTACTCCTATTTGACACCAGAATAAAGTATGTTTTATTCCCTTGGAGATCAGAGCTGGTTTGTCTTGTTTTCTTTTGTTTTATTTTTGTTGTTGTTATTTTGTTTGCTTGGTTTTGGGGGGGTGGTGGTTGTTGTTATTGTTTTCTCATCAACAAGAGGAACTCCACTTCTCCCCTGGATTGATGTGTCAATCTTACTCTTTGTTCATGACGCAAAGAACATGAGCTTTGCATTGTGAGACATCATGGATCACTTCCAGTAACAATACACATACACAATTACACATACACACATGAAATTACTTAAATGCCTAATATATATACCTACAACCTGCTGAGTCTTATTTACTCTTTACTGTGTATATGTGTTTTCAAGTCCAACCACCTGGAACTGCACAGCAATTAGGAGGCTCGGGTTTTTGTAATAATTCCCCCTTCTCTCAGCAGCCCTTAGTTAACTGCAATTTTTGAACTAGAGGTGGGGCTCTCTGAGATTTACCCCTTCCCATCGAATCAAATTGTAGCTTGTGGGTGGATCTGGGGTGGCAAAGAGGAGGAGTGAGGAGGAAAGTGGCTTTTTGCTCCAGAGGAGTCAGGAAAACTTTCAGAGTTGTAGAACCTAAAACTTCAGCCTGTCCTTGCTTGAACTAGGGACACTGTCACCTCAGGTAAGTTAAACCCCTGCATTCTGCAGCCCACCCTTTCACTCCATGCTGAGGACATTAGGCGGCAACAGGCACTGTAATTTCTAACCCCAAATTTGCAGATTAGATATTGAATTCAAACCCAAATTTGTGAGGAGCGGGTGTGGCGGCAGTCCCACAGGCGCCAGGGACTGCAGCTAAGTCGTATGATTTGCCCCTGACTTCCTCATATAAGCCACAAACATCTTGAGAGCTGCACAGGTGTTCCAGGATACCGGTGAATCCATTTTGATGGAGATATGCCCCTGCTGCCCTGATTAGCTGAAGCTGCATGCCTGGTGAGGTGGCGTGGCCTGCTATGCATGGATGGGAACTGAGAGTATAAAAGAGTGAGAGGCCCAGGGTTTGGAGGAGATCTAAACAAGGGAGATCTAAACAAGGGAGATCTAAACAGGAAGAAACAGGACTGAATAAACGTGTGCAGAAGGATCCTGTTGCAGCATCATTCTTCCTGGCCAGTTGAGTGCGCGCAAGACAAATTCAGTTTAGCTTTAACTGAAAGAGTGTTTTCTTTGATAATTTGTAAGTCTTTTAATTTTTGAGACAGCATTTTGCTATGTTGCCCAGATTGGACTGGAACTGACCATGTAGCTAAGAGTGGTTGGAACCTGCAGTCCTTCTGTCCCTGTCTCCTGAATACTTGAGTCATTGGCATGTGTCACCAAATCCAGCCACAGCTCCCAGGAGCTGACATTACAGGCTATTACTCAAGAATCTTCTCTTTCATTTTAGTGTTTCTGGCTAGTTTGATTGCTTGGTTAGTTTTTTGTTAAGCTGAAACATGGTCTCCTATAGTCCAGGCTACCCCAGAAATATATATGTATCTTAGATGAGTTTGAGCAGCAGAGACCTTCTGCCTCTACCTCCTAAGTGGTGGGACACAAGTGTCTTAACAGCATGTGGTGATGAAGAGTGCTCAAATCATGCTAGACAAGCCTTCCTGAAACTCACTACATGTCTAGTATCTACATTTAAACTTTTATTTCATTTACTTCTTGTCAGCATTCAGGAAACATAGACTCATTAAAGAAAAGTGAAATTCTCATGGTTAAGAGAAATATATAGAAAAATACATTAAATATCTTGAAGAGGAGTTTACCTCTGTTGCTAATAAGAGAAAACTCTGTTGGGTTGGAATTTGTGTGTGATTGTGTATAAGTGTGTGTGTAAGTGTGTGTGTGGAGGGAGAGGGAGAGGGAGTGGTGTGTTTTGTGACAACCTGACACTGGCTAGAGTCATCTGAGAGGAGGGAATATGCCTCCATAAGACTGTGCTATAGGCAAGCCTGTGGAGCATTTTCTTAATTAGTGATTAATGAGGAAGGGCACAGCCCATTGTGGGTAGTTCCACCCCTGGGCTCGTGGACCTGGTTCATCACAGCAAACAATCCCAAAGACATAACCTGGTACTGGCATAGTGGGCTGTTGTTTTGACACACCTGGTCATGTTTTAGGGAGGATTGTGGAAGGACTTTGGAAATTTGGACTCGAAAATCCATAGAGTGAGGAGATCTCAGTTAGATGTTCTGTAGGATGTTGGAAGGTAAGAGCAATGAGAGCAGTACAGATGATGGAGGCCTGGCTTGTGATGTTTCAGAGGGAAGCCAAGACACTACTGAGTCATTTGAGTTAAGACTTCATAGTTCAGATTTTAGCTTAAGAATCAGCTCTTGATTAACAAGTCACCAGAACAAGTAAAGTGAAACCTTTGATTTCCTGAAATATCAACAGGTCAGCTGGGGCTGAAGAATCAGCTGAGATAACAGACCAGCATTATTGAGGTGAGGTCATCTGGAAAGTGTTCTTTCAGAATCCAAAGAAGCTTTATTTCAAGGTTGACAGCTGAACTAGGTAGTGAAAGAATCACCCTGGTGGTGCTGGTTTTGAAGTTACTAAGGGGAGAACAGGTGAAGCTTGGCACTGGAAAGCAGTGCTGGAGTCTTGGAGTCTTGGAGTCTAGGAAAGGCTATGGGTGAAAGTGCTACCCAGTTGAGAGACCCCGGCATTTGGAGATACAGTACCTAGGCATGAGCACCAAGAACAGCAGGTATGGAATGGAGCCAGCCTGAGTCTAGAAGACAAGCTCTGTGTGCTATACAGGGCAGAGTAGAGAAGTGACCCAAGCCCTTTGAAGGAACCCAGAAAAGACGGGGTAGTACCCAGACATTGGACATTGAGTACATTATACTCTTGTCATTGAGGTTGACTCTAATCTGATTGTGACTGTGCCCTGTTTCTCTCCTCTTGAAGTAAGAATTTAATTGACATTTGATTTTCACAGGAGCCCAAACTTGAGAGACTTTGAACTTTGAAAGGAGATTTTGTATTTTAAAAGCGAATGGATATTTTGTTTACAATATTCTTCTCTAATATATATGACACATCTAAAGCACATTTCCCTCTTCCTCTACTCTGCCCAACTCACTGTCAACATATACCTCCCTCCCCAGATCCAATCCCCCTTTGTTTTCTCTTCAGAAAAAAAGCAGGTTTCCAAGGGATGAAAGCCAGAGACAACAAAGCAAGGGGAGACAAAGGCCCCCATATCAAGGCTGTACAAGGGAACCCAAAAGGAGGAGAGACTGGATGATTTCGATTAATGTATTAAGTTATTTATTTTACATCCAGAGTGAAGCTTCCCCTCCCTGTCTTCCCAGTCACTCCCTTTCACCTCCCTTCCCTCCACTCCCAAAGTTTCTCCCCAGAGAAGTGGAGGCCTCCCATGGATTTGCCTTGGTATATCAAGTTTCAGTGGACTAGTTGCATCCTTTTCTATTAAGGTAAGAAAAGGCAGCCAAGTTAGGGGAAAGGGATCCAAAGGCAGTTAGCCCCTGGTCCTGCTATTAGGGATCCCATGGAAAGAACAAGGTGCATATCTGTTACATCTGTGTAGGGAGCCTATTTCTATCCTATGTTGGTAATTCAGTCTCAGTGAGACCCTATAGGGCAAGGTTGGTTGAATCTGTAGGTTTTCTTGTATCCTTGGCTTATCTGATTCTTCAATGTTACCTCCCCCTTTTCCACAGATTCTTCAAGCTCTGCCTAATGTTTTGCAGTGGGTCTCTGCATGTGTTTCCATGAGTTGATGGATGAAGCCTCTCAAATGGCATGTATGCTAGGCTCCTGTCTGTAAATATCCACACTATTGTTACTATAACATCAGGGGTCGTGTTTCTCTCATGGCATGGGTCTCACATTGGGCCAGTCGTTCGTTAGGCATTCCCTCAATTTCTGCTCCTTCTTTATCCATGCATATTTATAAGCAGGAAAAAAAAAGTTTGTGGGTGAGTTGTTGTCTCCATCAGAAGATTTGCCTAATTACAAGAGGTGACTGGTTCATGTTCCATAGGTCCTATTGCAAGAAGTCATAGATAGCTAGGGTCACTCTCATAGATTCAAGGGAGTTTCCATTGTTCTAGTTATCTAGCTCATCTCAGAGATTCTCCAAAGTCACAGATTCCACTTCTCTATCACCTCATCTTCACCACATGTGACAACTCTGGTTACATTCCAGAATTTCCCTTACACATAGTTCCCTCCATCCATCTACTCCTGATGTATACTTTATTTATGTTCTTAGTAACATCCAAATATCCTCTGCGGGGCCTTCCTTCTTAGTTCCTTTAGGTCTCTGGATAACAAGGTTATCCTGTACTTTATGGTTAATATTCACTCGTGAGTACATGCCACATTTGCCTTTCTGAGTCTCGGTTTAGCCTGCAAATTTCATGATGTCATTGTTTTTAACAGCTGAGTAGTATTCTGTTGTGTAAATGTACCATATATTCATTTTCCATTCTTCAGTTGAGGGACATTTGAGTTGTTTCAAGTTTCTGGCTATTTCCAAAAAAAAAAAAAAAAAAAAAAAAAAAAACTGTGCACATAGTTAAAACACTATTCTTGTGGTATGATGCAGCATCTTTTGAATATATGGCCAGGAGTGGTATAATCATTTCTGAGAGAATTATTTCCAATTATTTGAGAAAGCACTGAATTTATTTTCAGACTGGTTGTACAAGTTTGTACTCCTACCAGCAAAGAAAGAGAGTGTTCCCCATGCTCCACACTCTAGCTAGCATGAACTGTTGCCCTTCTAAAGGGTGTAAAATGAAATTCCAGAGTCATTTTTGATTTGGATTTCCCTGATGACTAAGGATGTTGAGCATTTCTGTAAGTGCTTCTTGGTCATTAAATATTCCTCTGTTGAAAATTCTATTTAGCTGTCTACCCCATTTTAAAAATTTGGGCTACTTGGTTTGTTAGTGTCTACTTTTTTTAGTTCTTTAGGTAATTTGTATATCATCCCTCTTTCAGATGGAAGGTTGGTGGAGATCTTTTCCCAATCTCTAGGCTACTGTTTTGTCCTTTTGACCATTGTCCTTGACAAAATCTCCTTTTCCATACAGGAGATTTTTTTTAGTTTCATGAGGTCCCATTTATTACTTTTTGATCTTAGCGACTGAGATGTTGGATCTTTCAGGAAGATGGCTCCTGTAATAATGGTTTCAAAGCTATTACCCACTTTTTAATTATATTTAATATATCTAGGTTTAGGTTGAGGTTTTTGGTCCACTTGGACTGCAGTGTTCTGTATGGTGATAGATATGGAACTATTTGAATTCTTTTACTTGCAGACATCCAGTTAGACCAGCACCATTTGTTGAAGATCTTTTCTTTTTGTTTTGTTTTGTTTTTTTGTTTTTTCGAGACAGGGTTTCTCTTTATAGCTCTGGCTGTCCTGGAACTCACTTTGTAGACCAGGCTGGCCTCGAACTCAGAAATCCACCTGCCTCTGCCTCCCGAGTGCTGGGATTAAAGGCGTGTGCCACCACACCCGGCGATCTTTTCTTTTTTTATTGTATGCTTTTGAGTTCCTTGTGAAAAACCATTGTCCATAATTATAGTGGTTTATTTCTGGGTCCTCAATTTGATTCAACCTCTCTGTCTTGATACCAATGATTCAAGGTTTATTACTATTACTCTCTAGAGCCACTTGAAGTCAAAGATGGTGATGACTCCAGAACTTTTATTATACAGGATTGTTTTAATTATCTTGTTTATTTTTCCATATGAAGATTATAATAGTTCTTTCCATATCTGTAAATAATTGTGTTGGAATTTTGACGGAAATTGCATTGAATCTGTAGATTGCTTTTGGTATTACAGCTATTTTCACTAGATTGAGGCCATGAATCGATGTATGTGGAGATTTTTCTATGTTCTGATATCTTCCTAAATTTCTTCCTCCAATTTCTTTCAAGTTTCTTTCTTCAAAAACTTGAAGTTCTTGTCATTCATGTCTTACACTTGCTTGAGTAGAGTTACACCAAGATATTTTGTAAGTATTATAAACGGTGATGTTTCCCTAATTTCTTTCTAAGTCAGTTTATCATTTGTCTAAAAAAGGGTTATTTTTTTTTTACAGTGAGTTTGGTTATCTAGCCATTTTGCTGAAGGTGTTTATCAGCTGTAGGGATTCTCTGATATAATTTTGTAGATCTCTTACCTATACTACGATATGATCTGTGACTAGTGATACTTTAATTTCTTCCTTCCCAATTTTTGTCCCCTTGAAATCCTTTGGTTTTTGCTCTAGCTAGAATTTCAAGTACTGTGCTGAGTAGATAGGGAGAGAGTGGGAAGACTTGTTGCTGGTTTTTCTGAGATTGCTTTAGGTTTCTCTTTTTAATTTGATGTTGCCTATTGGTTTGTTGTATGTTGCTTCTCTTATGTTTACATATCCAACATGAATCCTGATAACCTTAAGACTTTTAACATAATAGGCTGTTAGTTTTTGTCAAAGGCTTTCTCAGCATATAGTGATATAGATGGTCATGTGATATTTTTTCTTTAAGTTTGTATTTATGGTGAAATACATTGGTGAATTTTCATATGTTGAACTCTCCTTGCATCCCTGGGATGAAGCCTACTTGATTATGGTGAATTATGTCTTTGTTGTGTTCTTGGATTCAGTTTCCTATATTTTATTGAGTATTTTTGTATAAATATTCATAAGGGATGTTAGTTTGAAGTTCTCCTTTTATGTTGAGGCTTTATATAAGTTAGGCAGCAGGGAGACTCTGGCCTTAGAATGAGTTTGTCAGTGTTCCTTTTGTTTCTATTATATGGAATAATTTGAGGATTATTGGCATAAGCTCTTCTTTCGAAGTATGGTAAAGTTCTACACTAAAGCCATCTGACCATAAGAATTTTTTGGATGAGTGATTTTTTTTCCATTTTTTAATAGGTATTTAGCTCATTTACATTTCCAATGCTATACCAAAAGTCCCCCATACCCACCCACCCCCACTCCCCTACCCACCCACTCCCCCTTTTTGGCCCTGGCTTTCCCATGTACTGGGGCATATAATGTTTGCAAGTCCAATGGGCCTCTCTTTGCAGTGATGGCCGATTAGGCCATTTTTGATACATATGCAGATGAGTGATTTTTAATGACTACTACTATATCCCTAGGCGTTATACGACTAGACAGTTAACCTGACATTGAGTTTTAACTTTTGTAAGTTGCATTTGTCTTGAAAATCTTCCATTTCATTTAGAATTTCCAGTTTTGAGGAGTACAAGTTCTTGAAGTAAAACCTAATGATTTCTTTGGTGCCTGTTGTCATTATTTGCACTTCTGAATTTGTTAATTTGGGTAGTGTCTCTCTGCCTTTTGTTAGTTTGACTAAAGATTTGTCTGTCTTGTTGGTCTTCTCAAAAAACCAACTTGTTAGCTTGATTCTTTGTACTGTTCTTTTTGTTTCTAATTGATTGGTTTCAGCTCTATTGTCTACAACTATTGGATGTGTTTACTTCTTTTCTTTCTAGGGCTTTCTGGTGTAGTATTAAATTGCTAGTATGAGAAATCTAATTCTTTATAAAGATACTTAGTGTTATGAATTTACCTCTGAGAACTGTATTCTCTGTGTCCCATAAATTTTGATATGTTGGTTGTGTTTTCCTGTTTTTCTTTAAGGACTTGTAACTCTTTAGCAGTGTTCTCCTGTATTTCTTTAAGTGAGTTATTAAAGTCCTTCTTGATGTCCTCTACCATCATCATGAGATATGCTTTTAAATCCGGGTCTAGCTTTTCGGTTGTGTTGGGGTGCCCAGGACTAGTTGGGGTGGGAGTGCTGCATTCTGATGATGGTGAGTGGTCTTGATTTCTGATAGTAGGATTTTTACGTTTGCCTTTCACCATCTGGTATTCTCTGGAGCTGTGCAGGATACACTCAGCGGGGTCCTGGAACCAAGATGTCTGTGCAGGGTACACTCGGCAGGATCCCGGAACCAAGATGTCTGCTGCTGATGCTCAGGCAAAATGCTCCCAGGTCGGGCAGATCCCTATCCTCTGGCCAGGAAAATGGCCAGCTGTCTGGGCAGGATACACTCGGCAGGGTCGAGGAACCAAGATGTCTGCTGCTGATGCTCAGGCAAAGCCCTCCTGCTCCGGGCAGATCCCAATCCTCAGAATTCTTAAGATGGCGTGGCTGGTGTTGTGGGTATCTGGTGGTAGTCAGCCGACTGTGTGCCTTAGCTACCCTGGTGCTGCTCAGACCGGAGGGGGCTTGTGCCCCTACTCAGACCCGGTTTTCTGCTTTCCTAACTAATGCAGTCTTAGGTCCCGCGAGATTGGATTGGAGCAGATGCTGTGTTCCACTCACCAGAAGTCTTTTTTTTTTGTTTGTTTGTTTGTTTTTTTTTTTTTTTTTGTTTCCCAAAGAAACAGTAAGTACCGCATTTATTGATGGTAACATACAATGGAAATTCGCAGCAAATTGTAGCACAGGCTAGACACTGTTATAAGCATGTATTTCATTCAATCTTCAGAGTATTATTTCTGTTTTATTAGATAAAGTGGAGTTATGGGCAGATGGGTTGGAAATTTGCCAAATTCTTCCTGTTAGTAGAAAAAAAGCCAAACCCAAACAATGAAACATGGTCAGTGGCTATATCCCTAGCTGGTTTAACTACCTACTTGTGGGTTTCAGTGTACAATCTGATAGATATAACACTTCAAGCTCTGGAGGTCAGGTAGCCAGGTCTGACCCTAAGTCTATGTCCTCATTTGTAAAACAGCTTAGACTATGCCGAGCAGGAAGGAAATACTCTCTAAACCGTTGGTTCTCAACCTTCCTAATGCTACGTCCCCCTTTTTTTTTTTTTTTTTTAATCTGTCCTCCAATTGTTTTTTTTTTTTTTTTTAATTAGGTATTTAGCTCATTTACATTTCCAATGCTATACCAAAAGTCCCCCATACCCACCCACCCCCACTCCCCTACCCACCCACTCCCCCTTTTTGGCCCTGGCGTTCCCCTGTACTGGGGCATATAAAGTTTGCGTGTCCAATGGGCCTCTCTTTCCAGTGATGGCCGACTAGGCCATCTTTTGATACATATGCAGCTAGAGTCAAGAAATCTGGGGTACTGGTTAGTTCATAATGTTGTTCCACCTATAGGGTTGCAGATCCCTTTAGCTCCTTGGGTACTTTCTCTAGCTCCTCCATTGGTAGCCCTGTGATCCATCCATTAGGTGACTGTGAGCATCCACTTCTGTGTTTGCTAGGCCCCGGCATAGTCTCACAAGAGACAGCTACATCTGGGTCCTTTTGATAAAATCTTGCTAGTGTATGCAATGGTGTCAGCATTTGGATGCTGATTATGGGGTGGATCCCTGGATATGGCAGTCTCTACATGGTCCATCCTTTCATCTCAGCTCCAAACTTTGTCTCTGTAACTCCTTCCAAGGATGTTTTGTTCCCACTTCTAAGGAGTGGCATAGTGTCCACACTTCAGTCTTCATTTTTCTTGAGTTTCCTGTGTTTAAAAAATTGTATCTTATATCTTGGGTATCCTAGGTTTTGGGCTAATATCCACTTATCAGTGAGTACATATTGTGTGAGTTCCTTTGTGAATGTGTTACCTCACTCAGGATGATGCCCTCCAGGTCCATCCATTTGCCTAGGAATTTCATAAATTCATTCTTTTTAATAGCAACCAGAAGTCTTAAGATCGCTTGGCGGGTGTTGTGGGTAGCTGGCGGTAGTCAGCCGACTGTGCACCCTAGCTACCCTGGTGTTGCTCGGACCGGAAGGGTGATTGTTTGTTTTTTAAGACATGCTTTCCCTGTGCAACTCTGGCTGTCCTGGAACTCACTTTGTAGATTAGGCTAGACCGCCTCATGGAGATCTGCCTGCCTCTTCCTCTTAAATACTAGGATTAAAGGTGTGTTCTACCACACTTGGCTCCTTCTTGTATTCTTTAGCTACCTGTTTGTTTTGAGAAGAGACAGCAAGGGCATAAATTGAGATAAAGGAGAAGTAGGAGAGGATCTAAGAAGAGTTGAGGGTGGAACAAATATAATCAGAGCATACTGTATTAAAAGTCTATTTTCGACATATGGAGAACACAAAGTGGGGGTTGGGAGATGTCTAAGGAGTCAAGAGCACTGGCTGCTCTTACAGAGAACCAAAGGTCATTTTCCAGTGTCCAACAAAGAAGCTCCCAAATATCTGTAACCCCATTTATGAGCCTAACTACTGATATCCATAAAATACACATAGTACTACATAGTGCAAAGATAAATAAATTAAAATAAGTAGTTTAAAAATTATGTAAATCTGCTTTTGACTTTTATGTCCTTTATTATCTTTTATTTTACCTGCGTTTGTATGTTGCCTGCAAGTATGTTTGTGTGAAGGCATTGGAAGCCCTGGAACTGGAATCATAAACAGTTGTGAGCCATGATAAGTGTGTTATGAATGAACCCATGTCCTCTGCAAGCACATCCCATGCTCATTACTGCTTAGCTGTCTCTCCAGCTCCTACTATATGAATCTTAAGAAAACCACCAGAAAGAATCAGCTTGGCACATTGTCTAGAGCTGGTGGTACCAAATATGGGAGCTAGACAGGCTTAAGGCTCATACTACACAAGGAGGCAGAAACAAGATCCTATCTAGTTTGAGTCTAGCCTGTGGTATAGACTGGAAGTATTTCACCTAGACACCTTTAAATAATATGTACTGGGTTGAGCATCTCAATATCCAGACTTGAAATGTGAGATAGTACAAGTATACAAGCTCTGAATGTTGGAGCTCTGGCACTCCGGATTGGGGAAGAGCAAGCAACATAGACAGGGACCTTGGCTCATTATAGTCACACTGGCCTAAGTTTCAAATCAGGTAAAATTATAGGCTAGCACCCCTCATTAGTTTCTAAGTTGCTCCCCAACAAAACCTGAGTCTAGCTCCAGTCTCTAGGCTAATCCACAACAATACCAGTTTCCAGGTTAAACCCTCAACAAGACCAGTGTCTAAAAGTTATTCCCCCCAACAAACCTGCACCTACTGATTCTTTCTGATTGTTTTCTTAAGATTCATATAATAGGAGCTGGAGAGATGGCTAAGCAGTTATGAGCATTGGATGTGCTTCCAGAGGACGTGGGTTCATTCACAGGTTGCAAGCTCACCCCTTGCCTAATGACCACCAATGCAGAGGGGAACAGAAGTTAAGTTTATGATATGACACCCAGCACAAGCAAATTTTATTAAAGGCCACAGACTCTTTCCAATTAGATGTTTGCACACATACTCTCTGCTTGCTGCTTACTAGAAAACCTTGCCCCATAGACATTCAGGGCTCCCCTACTACCAAAACAGTCCTGCATGATGAAGGTGCTTTGGGGGTCATGAGCTACCTAGAATAGAATAAAAACCCTACTGTGGGTAGCACCCTACTGGCTCCTGGGTATGTGTTGGGGGATCACTAACATATACCTGGCACAACATTTTGGTGCATTGGTTGGGAAGTTTCCCATGACATCTAGGACTACTGATGTAGAGGGTCTTGAAGGTGGCAAACTAGTCTAGGTATTTGCATTTTATGTTTGTGACATTGTGTTAAACTTTCTGCTTTTTCCCTGTCTGAGTGCTGAATTTGTCAGAGCTTTCTGTGGGAGATCTACAGAGCAGAACAGAAGCCAGCTTGTGTGGAGATAAATGTTTCCAACCAAGCTGAGATAATTTATTTGTGTGGAACCTGGTGGCTTGTGTTGCCA
This sequence comes from Mus musculus, assembly GCF_000001635.26. Taxonomy (NCBI): domain Eukaryota; kingdom Metazoa; phylum Chordata; class Mammalia; order Rodentia; family Muridae; genus Mus; species Mus musculus. Next base: position 94,907,141 of record NC_000071.6, read on the forward strand.
TGGTAATACTTCTAGGTTTGAGCCATGCTGAGGAACCTGAGTGTCAGAAGTTTTCTGTGTGCTCTGACCAGGTGAGCACTTGCTCGTTGGAGCAAAAACTTGTGAATTGTGCAAGAGCTAATTTGTCTGAATGTTAGAAACTTTCTGTGAGATCAAGAGTGTAAGGAAAACCTGTGTAAAGATAACTGACTCACACTACGATGGTGATTTTTCCAGGTCTGAGGAAACATTTGTGCAGTACTGAGGGGTGCCATTTGTGTGTTAGCACCACTTTCTGGTTGGTTCTTGTTACTGAGGGCTGTATATTTTTTCTTCCAGATCTGAGTGGTGCCACTTCCACCTTCTGTGAGCAACACTTTCTGGTTGGTTCTTGTTATTTCCAGCTGCTGTATTTTTTTTTTAGTAGGACATGATTTTAAAGTTTTCAACTGTTAATATTCAACAAACATAATTATTTTAAGATATGTCTCATTTTTCATTTCTGAATTTATTAATTTGCATACTGTCACTGCCCCCTCTGGTTAGTCTGGCTAAAAGTTTATCTATCTTGTTGATTTCCTCAAAGAACCAACTCCTAGTTTGGTTGCTGCTTTGTATAGTTCTTTTTGTTTCTATTTGGTTGATTTCAGCCCTAAGTTTGATTATTTCCTGCCATCTACACTTCTTGGGTTTATTTGCTGCTTTTCATTATGGAGATTTTAGGGGTGCTGTCAAGCTGTTAGTGTAAGCTCTCTTCATATACTTTTTGGAGGCATTTAGAGCTATGAGTTTTTCTCTTACCACTGATTTCATTGTGTCTCATGTGGTTTTTGTTTTTTGTTTTTTTTTTTTTTTTTGCTTGTCCAAACTGCTTTATTCATGGTGGGTGAGGATGCAAACTAGAGATTAAATACCTTTTGCAGGAAGGGGTGTTCAGGGGTGGTGCTCATTGGCTAAACACTTGGGGCCTATCTAGATACCTCATTAGCTGCAAGAACTCTAAGTTCTATGCTACATTACAGGTTATCATGGTCCCTTAGTGGGGTGTCATTATCTCGTGCTCCAGGACAGGAATCTGGTCAGGAGCTAGTTCAAACTCCTGCTGCTCTTAATTATGAGTTTTATGGGAATTCTGAACTTTGCTACTGCCTTAAAAGTTCTTCTGTCTGTTGGCATGGTCCACTGACTCACAACTCCTTTTCCTTTTTATAAAGGAGAGGTGTTGTTGGAGTAACTGTTGGCTGTTATTTGTAGTTAAAATTTTGGATGGGGTGGAATGTAACAATTAAAATACAGCACAACATAAACTAGAGGGGAAACGGGTGGGGCTGGGAAGACAGGGGGCTATTGAACCAACTTAATTGCTCAGTGGATTGAAATCAAGAGTAAGTCTGTACAAGTTTTTTTAGAGTATTAACATTGGTCTCAGACAACATTTGCTTTATCTGTGTAGAGATCTTTTTCCTTACTATCATGCAAGTTCCCCCCCCCCCCCCAATTCTAGTAACCATTAGGCTCTGGCAAGAGATTCTATCTGTTGCTGGAAGGACCCAAGACTGTCTGTCATCTATGGATCTCAGCTTCTGCATGTCTCAAAAGTCTCCAGTCTGATGATATGTCTGGACAAAGTCAGGTTCATGGCCCCAGGCAGGTCCAAGGAGATGGCTGGTCGGTGTCTGCCAAGCCTGTGAATGCAGGGCTGTCTTCTTCTTTTTGTAGAGATAGACCTGCAGAATAATCATAACTGGGGAGCAGAATCGCAGCAGGGGAATATCTGCACAGGGATGTATATGATTTATATGTATATGTATGTACACACACACACACACACCTTAAGAAGGGATTAATGTACATGTTAAACACAGTCCACTGCCCCAAATTTTATGTTGTTTTGTTTTCTTTTACCTTTTTAAATTTATTTTTTCTTTTTTTTTAATTAGATATTTTCTTTTTTCCCATTTTTTATTAGGTTTTTAGCTCATTTACATTTCCAATGCTATACCAAAAGTCCCCCATAGCCACCCACACCCACTCCCCTATCCACCCACTCCCCATTTTTGGCCCTGGAGTTCCCCTGTACTGGGGCATATAAAGTTTGCGTGTCCAATGGGCCTCTCTTTCCAGTGATGGCCGACTAGGCCATCTTTTGATACATATGCAGCTAGAGTCAAGAAATCTGGGGTACTGGTTAGTTCATAATGTTGTTCCACCTATAGGGTTGCAGATCCCTTTAGCTCCTTGGGTACTTTCTCTAGCTCCTCCATTGGTAGCCCTGTGATCCATCCATTAGGTGACTGTGAGCATCCACTTCTGTGTTTGCTAGGCCCCGGCATAGTCTCACAAGAGACAGCTACATCTGGGTCCTTTTGATAAAATCTTGCTAGTGTATGCAATGGTGTCAGCATTTGGATGCTGATTATGGGGTGGATCCCTGGATATGGCAGTCTCTACATGGTCCATCCTTTCATCTCAGCTCCAAACTTTGTCTCTGTAACTCCTTCCAAGGGTGTTTTGTTCCCACTTCTAAGGAGGGGCATAGTGTCCACACTTCAGTCTTCATTTTTCTTGAGTTTCCTGTGTTTAGGAAATTGTATCTTATATCTTGGGTATCCTAGGTTTTGGGCTAATATCCACTTATCAGTGAGTACATATTGTGTGAGTTCCTTTGTGAATGTGTTACCTCACTAAGGATGATGCCCTCCAGGTCCATCCATTTGGCTAGGAATTTCATAAATTCATTCTTTTTAATAGCTGAGTAGTACCCCATTGTGTAGATGTACCACATTTTCTGTATCCATTCCTCTTTTGAGGGGCATCTGGGTTCTTTCCAGCTTCTGGCTATTATAAATAAGGCTGCTATGAACATAGTGGAACATGTGTCCTTCTTACCAGTTGGGGCATCTTCTGGATATATGCCCAGGAGAGGTATTGCTGGATCCTCTGGTAGTACTATGTCCAATTTTCTGAGGAACCGCCAGACTGATTTCCAGAGTGGTTGTACAAGCCTGCAATCCCACAACAATGGAGGAGTGTTCCTCTATCTCCACATCCACGCCAGCATCTGCTGTCACCTGAATTTTTTATCTTAGCCATTCTGACTGGTGTGAGGTGGAATCTCAGGGTTGTTTTGATTTGCATTTCCCTGATGATTAAGGATGTTGAACATTTTTTCAGGTGCTTCTCTGCCATTCGGTATTCCTCAGGTGAGAATTCTTTGTTCAGTTCTGAGCCCCATTTTTTAATGGGGTTATTTGATTTTCTGAAGTCCACCTTCTTGAGTTCTTTATATATGTTGGATATTAGTCCCCTATCTGATTTAGGATAGGTAAAGATCCTTTCCCAATCTGTTGGTGGCCTTTTTGTCTTATTGATGGTGTCTTTTGCCTTGCAGAAACTTTGGAGTTTCATTAGGTCGCATTTTTCAATTCTTGATCTTAGAGCACAAACCATTGCTGTTCTGTTCAGGAATTTTTCCCCTGTGCCCATATCTTCAAGGCTTTTCCCCACTTTCTCCTCTATAAGTTTCAGTGTCTCTGGTTTTATGTGAAGTTCCTTGATCCACTTAGATTTGACCTTAGTACAAGGAGATAAGTATGGATTGATTTGCATTCTTCTACATGATAACAACCAGTTGTGCCAGCACCAATTGTTGAAAATGTTGTCTTTCTTCCACTGGATGGTTTTAGCTCCCTTGTTGAAGATCAAGTGACCATAGGTGTGTGGGTTCATTTCTGGGTCTTCAATTCTATTGCATTGGTCTACTTGTCTGTCTCTATACCAGTACCATGCAGTTTTTATCACAATGCTCTGTAGTAAAGCTTTAGGTCAGGCATGGTGATTCCACCAGAGGTTCTTTTATCCTTGAGAAGAGTTTTTGCTATCCTAGGTTTTTTGTTATTCCAGATGAATTTGCAAATTGCTCCTCTAATTCGTTGAAGAATTGAGTTGGAATTTTGATGGGGATTGCATTGAATCTGTAGATTGCTTTTGGCAGGATAGCCATTTTTACAATGTTGATCCTGCCAATCCATGAGCATGGGAGATCTTTCCATCTTCTGAGATCTTCTTTAATTTCTTTCTTTAGAGACTTGAAGTTCTTATCATACAGATCTTTCACTTCCTTAGTTAGAGTCACACCAAGGTATTTTATATTATTTGTGACTATTGAGAAGGGTGTTGTTTCCCTAATTTCTTTCTCAGCCTGTTTATTCTTTGTATAGGGAAAGGCCATTGAATTGTTTGAGTTTATTTTATAGCCAGCTACTTCACCGAAGCTGTTTATCAGGTTTAGGAGTTCTCTGGTGGAATTTTTAGGGTCACTTATATATACTATCATATCATCTGCAAAAAGTGATATTTTGACCTCCTCTTTCCCAATTTGTATGCCCTTGATCTCCTTTTGTTGTGGAATAGCTCCGGTTAATACTTCAAGTACTATGTTGAAAAAGTAGGGAGAGAGTGGGCAGCCTTGTCTAGTCCCTGATTTTAGTGGGATTGCTTCCAGCTTCTCTCCATTTACTTTGATGTTGGCTACTGGTTTGCTGTAGATTGCTTTTATTATGTTTAGGTATGGGCCTTGACTTCCTGATATTTCCAGAACTTTTATCATGAATGGGTGTTGGATCTTGTCAAATGCTTTTTCTGCATCTAACGAGATGATCATGTGGTTTTTGTCTTTGAGTTTGTTTATATAATGGATTACATTGATGGATTTTCGTATATTAAACCATCCCTGCATCCCTGGAATAAAATCTACTTGGTCAGGATGGATGATTGCTTTAATGTGTTCTTGGATTCGGTTAGCAAGAATTTTATTAAGGATTTTTGCATCGATATTCATAAGAGAAATTGGTCTGAAGTTCTCTATATTTGTTCGATCTTTCTGTGGTTTAGGTATCAGAGTCATAGTGACTTCATAAAATGATTTGGGTAGAGTACCTTCTACTTCTATCTTGTGAAATAGTTTGTGCAGAACTGGAATTAGATCTTCTTTGAAGGTCTGATAGAACTCTGCACTAAACCTGTCTGGTCCTGGGCCTTTTTTGGCTGGGAGACTTAATGACTGCTTCTATTTCTTTAGGGAATATGGGACTGTTTAGAAGGTCAACTTGATCCTGATTAAACTTTGGTACCTGGTATCTGTATAGAAATTTGTCCATTTCGTCCAGGTTTTCCAGTTTTGTTGAGTATAGCCTTTTGTAGAAGGATCTGATGGTGTTTTGGATTTCTTCAGGATCTGTTGTTATGTCTCCCTTTTCAGTTCTGATTTTGTTAATTAGGATTTTTGTCCCTGTGCCCTTTAGTGATTCTAGCTAAGGGTTTATCTATCTTGTTGATTTTCTCAAAGAACCAACTCCTCGTTTGGTTACTTCTTTGAATAGTTCTTTTTTCCACTTGGTTGATTTCACCCCTGAGTTTGATTATTTCCTGCCGTCTACTCCTCTTGGGTGAATTTGCTTCCTTTTTTTCTAGAGCTTTTAGATGTATTGTCAAGCTGCAAGTATGTGCTCTCTCCCGTTTCTTCTTGGAGGCACTCACAGCTAGGAGTTTCCCTCTTAGAAATGCTTTCATTGTGTCCCATAGGTTTGTGTACGTTGTGGCTTCATTTTCATTAAACTCTAAAAAGTCTTTAATTTCTTTCTTTATTCCTTCCTTGACCAAGGTATCATTGAGAAGAGTGTTGTTCATTTTCCATGTGAATGTTGGCTTTCCATTATTAATGTTGTTATTGAAGATCAGTCTTAGGCCATGGTGGTCTGATAGGACACATGGGACAATTTCAATATTTTTGTATCTGCTGAGGCCTGTTTTGTGACCAATTATATGGTCAATTTTGGAGAAGGTCCCGTGAGGTGCTGAGAATAAGGTATATCCTTTTGTTTTAGGATAAAATGTTCTGTAGATATCTGTCAGGTCCATTTGTTTCATAACTTCTGTTAGTTTCACTGTGTCCCTGTTTAGTTTCTGTTTCCACGATCTGTCCATTGATGAAAGTGATGTGTTGAAGTCTCCCACTATTATTGTGTGAGGTGCAATGTGTGCTTTGAGCTTTACTAAAGTGTTTTTAATGAATGTGGCTGCCCTTGCATTTGGAGCGTAGATATTCAGAATTGAGAGTTCCTCTTGGAGGATTTTACCTTTGATGAGTATGAAGTGTCCCTCTTTGTCTTTTTTGATAACTTTGGGTTGCAAGTCGATTTTATCCGATATTAGAATGGCTACTCCAGCCTGTTTCTTCAGACCATTTGCTTGGAAAATTGTTTTCCAGCCTTTCACTCTGAGGTAGTGTCTGTCTTTTTTCCTGAGATGGGTTTCCGGTAAGCAGCAGAATGTTGGGTCCTGTTTGTGTAGCCAGTCTGTTAGTCTATGTCTCTTTATTCGGGAATTGAGTCCATTGATATTAAGAGATATTAAGGAAAAGTAATTGTTGCTTCCTATTATTTTTGTTGTTAGAGTTGGCATTCTGTTCTTGTGGCTGTCTTCTTTTTGGTTTGTTGAGGGATTACTTTCTTGTTTGTTCTAGGGCGTGATTTCTGTCCTTGTATTGCTTCTTTTCTGTTATTATCCTTTGAAGGGCTGGATTCGTGGAAAGATATTGTGTGAATTTGGTTTTGTCGTGGAATACTTTGGTTTCTCCATCTATGGTAATTAAGAGTTTGGCCGGGTATATTAGCCTGGGCTGGCATTTGTGTTCTCTTAGTGTCTGTATACCATCTGTCCAGGCTCTTCTGGCTTTCATAGTCTCTGGTGAAAAGTCTGGTGTAATTCTGATAGGCCTTCCTTTATATGTTACTTGACCTTTCTCCCTTACTGCTTTTAATATTCTATCTTTATTTAGTGCATTTGTTGTTCTGATTATTATGTGTCGGGAGGAATTTCTTTTCTGGTCCAGTCTATTTGGAGTTCTGTAGGCTTCTTGTATGATCATGGGCATCTCTTTTTTATGTTTGGGAAGTTTTCTTCAATTATTTTGTTGAAGATATTAGCTGGCCCTTTAAGTTGAAAATCTTCATTCTCATCAATTCCTAATATCCGTAGGTTTGGTCTTATCATTGTGTCCTGGATTTCCTGGATGTTTTGAGTTAGGATCCTTTTGCATTTTGTATTTTCTTTGACTGTTGTGTCGATGTTCTCTATGGAATCTTCTGCACCTGAGATTCTCTCTTCCATTTCTTGTATTCTGTTGCAGATGCTCGCATCTATGGTTCCAGATCTCTTTCCTAGAGTTTCTATCTCCAGAGTTGCCTCGCTTTGGGTTTACTTTATTGTGTCTACTTCCCTTTTTAGTTCTAGTACGGTTTTGTTCATTTCCATCACCTGTTTGGATGTGTTTTCCTGTTTTTCTTTAAGGACTTCTACCTGTTTGGTTGTGTTTTCCTGCTTTTCTTTAAGGGCCTGTAACTCTTTAGCAGTGCTCTCCTGTGATTCTTTAAGTGACTTATGAAAGTCCTTCTTGATGTCCTCTATCATCATCATGAGAAATGTTTTTAAATCTGGGTCTAGATTTTTGGTTGTGTTGGGGTGCCCAGGACTAGGTGGGGTGGGAGTGCTGCGTTCTGATGATGGTGAGTGGTCTTGATTTCTGTTAGTAGGATTTTTACGTTTGCCTTTCACCATCTGGTAATCTCTGAAGCTAGTTCTTATAGTTGTCTCTGTTAAGAGCTTGTTCTTCAGGTGACTCTGTTAGCCTCTATAAGCAGACCTGGGAGGGTAGCACTCTCCATAGTTTCATTGGGCAGAGTATTCTCTGCAGGCAAGCTCTCTTCTTGCAGGGAAGGTACCCAAATACCTGGTGTTCGAACCGGATTCCTGGCAGGAGTTGTGTTCCTCTCACTAGAGGTCTTAGGATCCCGTGGGGAATCCTATGTGGGCCCTTGCGGGTGTTGGGTGACTCCACTGGCAAGGTACCCCGGGGCTCGAGTGGAGCAGAAGGGGCTTGTGCCCCGGTCAGGCCCGGGTAGTCTGCTTCCCTATGTACCGCAGTCTCAGGGTCTGCGAGATTGGATTGGGGCAGGGGCTCTGTGTTCCACTCACCAGAGGTCTTAGGATCCCGTGGGGAATCCTGTGTGTGCCCTTGCGGGTGTTGGGCGAGACTCCACTGGCAAGGTACCTCGGGGCTCGAGTGGAGCGGAAGGGGCTTGTGTCCCAGGTCAGGTCCGGGTTTTCCACTTCCCTCGTGGTTTTGGTTTTTGTTGCTGGCTGACTGTTCACAATTGAGTGGCAGCACATCCCTCTCTGTGAGTGCCATCTTCTGGTTCATTCTTGTTACTACAGACTCTATTTTATTTATTTATTTATTTATTTATTTATTTATTTCTAGTTTGATTGATTTTTGTTTCTGGTTCCTTTGTTCACTGACTATAAATGGTGTAACATCCTTCTGGGTACAAGGCCTTGAATTTGTTTTTGTGGTTTGTTATGGTGAGGAAAGATGTATCTGGGTGCAGGGCCAGGAACCATTCTGAGCCTAGGTTTGGGTGGGCATGGGCTCAAATCCCCACCAATCTGTTTCTTTCTTGTGAATGTGCATTGCTTCTGGTTATATTTCCTTCCTACCTAATAAGGAGAGACGATTGGATTTGTGTTTGTGGTGTTATAAAGAGGTGTTTTTCAAAAGTATTAAGTTCTGGTCATTATTATTACTGCCCTGTAGACAGTGAAGTTTTTGTGGTTTTGTGTGTTGTATTTGTGGTTTTTGATACAAAATAACTGACTTTGATGAGATAACTTTGACTGGTGACTTTGACAGGTGACTTTGGCAAAGTGACTGATTTTTTTTTTTACTTTGATTGATGTATTAATATGAGACAGATTACCTCTATCATATTCTACAGGGTGTATTCTACAGGTTCCCTCCACCACAGAAGGGGACAGGAACCAGCTTCCTGGCCCCACAGGGGAGCCTCCCACAATGTGCTTACTTTCCCCTTATTTGCCCAGATTGAGATTTTTTAACACCATTGAAGGAAGGGAGAGGCTCTTGGTCTACCATAGGCTCTACTGGAAGGTCTCAATGCAGCCACAAATGGACCCCAAATTTGGCCATAGTGTATGATATTAGACAGTAAAAGACTTTTAGAGAGGGTCATAGAAGCATTTCAATAATATACATCCATGTACCCTAAATTATTAGAAGCCAAGACAGCAATCACTCTAGCTTTTACCAGAAGACCATAAGAGATGCCAAAAACAAATAGCCTGAGAAAAAGAAGGCAAGGAGGCCCTAAAGATCAAAAGTGCCCCCTCCGTAAGCCCAGGGTAAACTTAAAGTCAAAGGAAAAGCCACTAGCTTTTTGTTGATAATTAATAAGTTTCAACATTTTGTCTTCTAAAGGCTGAAGATAAAGTTTCTTCATCTGTATAAATGACTTTCTTGTGACAACAGAAGTAATCAAAAATCCAGGACCTCTTAGAGACCTTGACAAATTTGGACTATTAATCCTCCACTAAAATGGATTTACCCTGTCAGCTACAGGTTAGCTCCCTAGAACTGGGGATACATATTCAAAATTCGGGCCCTCTATTAGCCAATGGCTAATGTGTCACCAACTGGCAGAAGCTGGAACCTGCCCTGTTTACACATCAGTACAGAAACAACCTCCTGGTTAATGAAGATGCCAGAATGACTCCTTACCAGCCTCTTTTCTTGAGCGCCCCAGGATAACTTTTCAGCTAGCCTATTGCCTGATCCTCACCACAGTGGTTGGGCCTCTGCATGACTGCTCAGATGGATGCAGTGATGGCATTGTTCACCAATGGCAACAGCCTCATTCAAGATAAACAGAGGTATGCTGGAACAGCAGTTGTCTCAGACACCAAGATCATATGGAAAGAGCCACTCCTGGCAGGAATTTCAGCCCAGAAGTTTGAACTAGCAACTCTGACTAATGCTTTAGAGTTGAGAAAAGACAAGAGACCCAGACGGCCAGGGTGCCTTTGCTACTGCTCATTTCTGTAGGCCTATTTATAAGAAAGAGGCCTACTCACCAACCCAGGAAGGATTATCAAAAATATAGAGGATATCCTCTTCATACTAAGGCTTCTATAGGAGCCTAAAAAGCTGGCCATCATTCACTGTCAATGACTAGATTCCAACCAGTGGGAAAGAAGTCAGCCCAGTGGATGGCCCTAGAATTTGGACTTCTCATGTCCTTGATTTCACTAGACCCAGGAGATCCCACACACTCTGACCAGTCAGAAGATGTGATCTAGGCCAAAACTGGCCCATGTCTCAGTGTCATAATTAATGATAGAGGATGCCAATTTGAAACCAGTTGACATTGTTAAGAACTATGAGGCCTGTCAATTAACTAATGTGGTTGACAATGAGAAAGACCCTGATACTCAATATCATATCACCAAGCCAAGAGTCTATCAGGGAATGGACTCTACAGAAATAAAACCAAATAAATCTGGGTACAAACATTTGCTGATATTTATAGATATCTTACCAGGATAGATTGAGACTTTCCCAATTAACATGAAACTATACAGATGGTAACAAAGAAATTCTTCCAAGATATATATTTTTTAAGTTTATAGGGTCAGATAATGGACCTACATTTGTGTCCTAGGTAAGTTAGAGATTAGCTAATATTCTGGGGATTGACTGGAAATTTCATGTGCTTATAGACACCAGAAATCAGGCCAGGTAGAGAAGATAAATAGAACCCCAAAGGAGACACTAACTAAATTAACCTTAAAGACTGATGGTGACTGGGTGACAATTCTCCCCTTCATCCTTATAGAGTATAGAACTTCCTGTACCTGATAGGGCTTCCCCCTTTTGAAGTTATGTTTAGTTCACTTACTGACAGAAATTATTACAAAAACAGATGATTGCTAATTGTAACACAATTTAAAGTGTGTCCAATGGGTACATAAATGTGTTTGGCTTAACCTTTATGCTTCCCATAAAACATGACCACCTCTAGAGTTCCACAAACTTTACCCAGAGATTGTACCTTGGTCAAGAGACACTGCCAGAGCTTCCCTAAAAGGGTCCCTGTGCTACAGAGTTGGAGCACGGATTCACCAAGCATTTGTTTGCACTTGAAGAAGACCCTGGCCAGCAGGAGGAGAATTCAGCCTCAAAACTCTTTCCTATCTCCCACAGATGGGCCCCTACCCATGCCCCAGGGACACCAAAAAAGACATAACCCTATTACTGATTTCATGAAGCTTCAGAAAGTTCCATGATTGAGATTTCTAGTCACAAGAGAAAGGGGGATGAGAGGCCAAATATTTTAAGTTCGGACTTCATTTTAGAGAACCTGACCTAAGTTTGAACTCAGGTAAACTTATGTTACCTGGCATTAGTTTCCAAGTTGCCCTCAACAAAACCTGAGTCTAGCTTCCATCTCTAGGCTAATTCCCAACAAGAACAGAGTTTTCAGGTTACACCCTCAACAAGGCCAGTGTCTCCAGTTCATTCCCCCCAAAATCCTGAACCCCAGGTTATAAGCCCACACTTTGCCTAACAACCACTACTGCAGAGTGAAACAGAAGGTTTATGTGTGATATGACTCCAAGTACCAGCCAATTATGTTAAAGGCCACAGTAGCTTTTCAATTAGATGCTTGCACATGTACTCCCTGTTTACTGCTTACTATTACAGTCTTGCCTCAATAGACATTAGGCCTTCAACCACCACTAAAACAGTTCTGCATGATGGAAGTTAGTTGGGGGTGAAGGAGGGGCCAAACTAGATTGAATAGAATAATGGCCCAGCTGTGAGTTTTATCAGATCAGCTCCTGTGTGTACATTGGGGGACCACTAACATTTCCCTGGCAAAACAGTACAAGCACTGAATATCAGAGCTGTGACACTCAGGATTGTGGGAGAGCAAGAACCCATGACAGGGCCTGTCACTCATTAAAGCCAGCCAGAGCTTTCTTCTATCCTACAGGGTTCTCAAGCACAAAATCCACAACAATCTGTGCCGAGATATTTCACCAATCAAGATTTAGGGTTAAAGGATTCCTAAAAGAACATGTCTTTGTTATACAGCTGTCCTGCTCCATGGGTTGGAGTATTGAACTGTAGCATGGGACTCCAGAATGGGACTTTCTAACCTTCATATCTTAACTTGCCAACCAGGATGTCAGTTACCCACATACATGTACGTGTCTCCATCTGCCAAGTAAGATGTTAGTTGCCAGGAAGGTCCTGGGAACTTACACTAAACTGAGCCACTACTCAAAATGGAAATCTTATCCCAAATAATTTTTATATCAGTATGAGTGCTTCTCTTATGTTGGGGTCCATCCCAGGGCAAGCTTACAAAGGAAAGTACTATAAATTTTATACATAAATGCATGAAGTGCTGTTGGGTGGTTGGTTTGGGTTCTAGTTTATTGTGGGTAACTATACAAAACAGATCTACTGACTTCTATCATGATCCATTTCTATTGGCACAGTACATAACAGAATATGTAATTGATTTTGGGATTAGAAATTTTACTAGTGGGAGCAGGAACATATGAGAAAGTTTCCTTATACTTGGCAGACAGGAAACAGTTACCTAGGCCTTAAATTCCATCTAGGCCTTCATATTTTACCTGGGTGTGAGGAATGTGTTGGTGTGTTGGCAGAGGACTTTACATGTAGACTTGGGAGCACTAGAACCTGTAGTGCTTTCTCTCCTTACACCTGTGGTCCCATTGTTGCATTCAGGCTTGGTAGGAAGTACCATTGATCACTGAGCCATCTCACAGCCTACTAAGATCTCTTAAAGTTTTTGGTTTTTTTTTTTTAGAAAACATTTAATTTTCATTTTTTGTTTTTACACTTTTGAGACAGGCATTCTGTTTAACAGGACTGGCTGTCCCAGATCTCACTTGGTAGACCAGGCTAGCTCAAACTCAGAAGTCCACCTACCTCTGCCTCGCAAATGCTGGAATTAAAGGCCTGTAGTAGCACCTCCCAGCTAAATTAGATTTTTGTGTTGTTTGTTTTGGTTTGGTTTTTGAGAGTGTATTTCTCTATTTTAGAGTTTCCCCATCTCACATTTCCTTCTGTAGATCGGTCTGGGCTCTAAAGGTCCACCTCCTTCTGTCTGTAGGGAGCTGGGATTAGAATTATGTGCCAGCCCAGCCAGCTCTAGTTAAATTCTAAAACAGATGCTTACTCCATAGGCTTCACTAGTTAATAAATATCTACTTACATAAGGCTAGTCTCAAACTCATCGAACCCAGGCTACCTTTGCCTCCAGATTTGAGAGATTAAAGGGGTTTGCCACTGTTCTACTTACAGATTTATTTTATTAATGACTTGTTCTCTTTGTTTTGGTGTTTTCCCTGAATATATGAATGTGCACCACATGTATGCCAAGAAAGTGCCCAAGAAGGTCAGAAGTAGGCTTCAGATTTCAAAAAACTGGAGTCACATCATCAAGTAGGTGCTGGGAATAGAAGATTAACAGGTGCTCATTATTGGGCAGCTAACTCCACAGCACCGATCCCACACCTGATTTCATCTTGAGCAAGCGTGCTGGCCTGATCCTTCCTGGCACATTATCTGTTTTCTGTCTGCTAAGGGTAGCATCTCTCTCAGACCTACCATTTTCTGACTGTGTTTGGCTCTGTTAAGAAGTGGGCCCAATTATAAGGCTCAGGCTATCCTTCTCTTAACAATATGGCTGAGGATGGCCTTGAATTGATCCTCTTGCTTCCAACTTTTGAATTGTGATGTTCTAGGCATGGCCATATTGTTTGCTGCATGCGGTGCTGGAGAGAGGACTTCCTGTATGCTGGATAACTCTTTACAAACTGAATACACACCCAGAATCCTGGGACAATGTTAATGGAATCAAGCCTTTCCCTGTCCTCTAACTTTTGTGCAGGTATTACTGAAGTTTATTGCAAAAGCATCTAATTCAGTCCTTGAGCTCCAGAACATATTCCTGACTATTAGAAAATTGTTTTTCTCAAATCAAGTGACAGTAATATCTATGAATTATTTTATGTCTATTATCAGCAACAGACTAAACACTGTTCTGAGGCAAATCAGACTGATTTAATCATATGAACAACATTCACCTAGGTACAGTGATTCAAAACAGTAATACTAGCAGGAAAAAGGATGCTGAGGCAGGAGGATTGCTAGAACTTAGATTTATAAAATCATAGCTTCAGAGCAAGACACAGACCTGTCATATCAAACTCAAAACTACATAATAATTAAGCAAATGAAGGAAAAATATCACAAATTAAGTGATGTGATGTTAATTAATAAGTGAAATGTTTGAGGGGCGGGGCAACATGGAGATATACTCACAATGAACTCTGAATCAATCCGTGTAATGGATGTTATGAATACAATTTAAAGGGTGAAGTTTAAAGATCTAATTCAATTCCAGTTTGTGTTTGGAGGCATGGCTGCAACAGGGAGGAGTAGGCAGAGAGTTTTATAAAGGCTTCAGTGGAGACATAGATAATATTCAGAGACCTGGAGCCTGGATAGCTGCCTGGTTCATCTGAGACTCAGAGACTGATCTGCTGTGCTTACAATAGGCATGTCATGATTTTCCCTTCAGTCATGCAGTTTGAAGTAGAGAAATTTAGACTCCAGGATAGGATTCCAAATTTTAATTTCCATTTCTTTAGAAGAACACATTGAAGATGTTGGCTTTCATTCCAAATAAAGTTTTAGCCTCATCACCAATATATTTCTATGATAGCATGTATATTTCATTGGTGTTCTCCATATAATTTTTTGAGACAAGTATGCTCTATGTTGTTAACCATGTGAGTCTTGGTAAGGTAGAAATCAGATCATTATGACTAACATGTGCCCTCCTGTTTCCTTTCACTGAAGTAATTGTCTTTATTTGTTTTTGTGAGACCCTTACTCACATTGTAGACCATGCATCTTTGATCTCCTTCCATTCCCAATAGCTAGAATGAAACTTGCGTGTTACTCATGTGTCTTACCTTTGTCTTTGCATCATTTAAACAAAGTTTTCTTTTTTGGATATGATATGCTTTTGCGACCCAGGAATGCCTGAAAATTGTAGAAACCCATTGTCATCAACCTGCTTATGGGAATTCAATACTGATCCTCAACACAGGATGTATTTGTTTGTTTTATTGTATGTTAGCTTGTTTGGTTTGGATTTATTGATTTTGTTGGTTGCTTGCTTTGTTTTTTTCTTATTTTACGTTTTTTCTTTTTCTTTATTAATAAATTTAATATTCCTTAAATTCTTTATTTACAGTACAGTCCTTATCCCAATGCTGGTCTGAGCTCTTATTGTTCCTCATCCCATAATTCCTCGCCATTTTTTTCCTTTTTTTATTGAATATTATATTAATTTTCATTTTCGGGGATGTTTTCTTTAGTTACATTTCAAATTTTATCCATCCCCTTTCCCAGTTTTCCTCCCTCCAGGAAACACCCTATCATATCCTCCCTCCCCCTGCTTCTATGAGGGTGTTCCTCTACCCAGCCACCCACTCCCACCTCCTTGCCATTGATTCCCCAGAGGCCATCCTCTGCTACATATGCAGCTGGAGTTTTCTCACTTCCAGTTTTCACCTTCAAACCCCCTTCCATTCTCTTCCCCTTTACCTCTAAGAGGGTGTACCCTACCCACTCACTCCAGTCTCATCCCCACTAGCATCCCCCTTAACTGGGGAAACAAGCCTCCAAAGGACAAAGGGCTCCTCTCACATTGATGCAAGATAAAGCAATCCTTTGTTACATATGTATCATGAACCATAGACCAATTCATGTATACTCTTTGGCTGGTGACTTAGTCCCTGGGAAATCTGAGGAGTCCAGTCAGTTGATGTTGTTTGCTTCCTATGGGGTTACAATCCCTTTCAGCTCCTTTAGTCCTTCCAGATCTACTTCATTAGGGTCCCCAAGGTCAATCCATTAGCTGGATGTGAGTGTCTGCAATTGTCTTAGACAGATGCTGACATAGCCCCTCAGAGGACAGCCATATCTTGGCATCATCAACAGTGTTGGGGTTTCCTGTCTGCTATTTGAATGGATCCCAAGATCCCAGTCTCTGGATGGCCTTTCTTTCAATCTCTGCTCCATTTTTTTGTAACTATTTTTCATTTATACAGGAACAATTCAGGGTTAAATTTTTATGTTTTGTTTTGTTTTGTTTTTCAAGAGAGGGTTTTTTTTTCCATTTTTTAAAATTAGGTATTTACTTCATTTACATTTCAAATACTATCCTAAAAGTCCTCTATACCCTCCCTCCACCCCTGTTCCCCTACCCACACACTCCCACTGCTTGGAACTGGTGTTTCCCCTGTACTGGGGCATATAAAGTTTTCAAGACCAAGAGGCCTCTCTTCCCAATGATGGCCAACTAGGCCATCTTCTGATACATATGCAGCTAGAGACAAAAGTTCTGGGGCCACTTGTTAGTTCATATTGTTGTTCCACCTATAGGATTGCAGACACCTTCAGCTCCTTGGATACTTCCTCTAGCTCCTCCATTGGTGGCCCTATGTTCCATCCAATAGCTGACTATGAGAATCCAATTCTGTGTTAGTCAGGCACTGGAATAGCCTCACAAGAGACAGCTATATCATGGTCCTTTCAGCAAAATCTTGCTGGCGTATGCAATAGTGTCTGCGTTTGGTGTCTGATTATGGGATGGACCCCCAGATGGGGCAGTAACTGGATGGTCCATTCTTTCATCTCAGCTCCATAACTCCTTCCATGGGTGTTTTGTTCCCAATTCTAAGAAGGGGCAAAGTATCCACACTTTGGTTGTTGTTCTTCTTGAGTTTCATGTGTTTCACAAATTGTGTCTTGGGTATTCTAAGTTTCTGGGCTAATATCCACTTACCACTGAGTACATATCACGTGAGTTATTTGTGATTGGGTTACCTCACTCAGGATGATGCCCTCCAGATCCATCTATTTGACTAGGAATTTCATAAAATTATTGTTTTTAATAGCTGAGAAGTACTCCGTTCTGTAAATATACTACATATTCTGTATCCATTCTTCTATTGAGGGACATCTGGGTTCTTTCCAGCTTCTGGCTATTATAAATAAAGCTGCTATGAACATAGTGGAGCATGTGTTCTTATTGCTAGTTGGAACATCTTCTGGATATATGCCCAGGAGGGGTATTACTGGATCCTCCGATAGTACTATGTCCAATTTTCTGAGGAACCACCAGACTGATTTCCAGAGTGATTGTACAAGTTTACAATCCCACCAACAATGGAGGAGTGTTCCTCTTTTTCCACATCCTTTCCAGCATCTACTGTCACATGAATTTTTTACCTTAGCCATTCTGACTGTTGTGACGTGGCATCTCAGGTTTGTTTTGATTTGCTATTCCCTGATGATTAAGGATGCTGAGCATTTTTTCAAGAGATGGGGTTTCTCTGTATAGCCCTGGCTGTCCTGGAACTCACTTTGTAGACTAGGCTGGCTTCGAACTCAGAAACCCACCTGCCTCTGCCTCTCAAGTGCTGGGATTAAAGGTGTGTGCCACCACTGCCCAGCTCAGGGTTAAAATTTCGAGATGGTTGACTGGCTGCTTCGCTCAACTGAGAGCCATGCCTATGCACTGTGGGTAGTCTCTTAAGGTTCTATCTCTCCTTTGTTCCTTATTTCAGCTAGGGACATGTTGGGATCAAAAAAAATGGGGGGGGGGCGCAAGGGAAGGCCCTGGGAGGAGGGGGAAGGGAAAAGGGGCCCATATCTGGCCAGAGTTCCTGTGCTCTGGGCAGGACGCAGGCACTGGAGGGCTGCTGGACACTTTCCACTTGGCCCTGGGTGAGCATAGCTTCTGTCCCAGTTAGCAGGGGATGGAGAAGGGGCAGCCCCTGATCTGAGACCCCCAAGGCCACACCCTGTAGCCCCAGGGTTAGGAGAGCGAGGAATAAGGGAAGAGGTTCCCAACACTGACCAAAGTGCACAGTGGATCTTGATGGAGCAGAGACTCTCTCTGGTTTAAGAGCTTTATTATAGAAATGCAGAGAGAGAGAGAGAAAGAGAGATAGGGAGAGAGAGAGAGCAAGCAAGAGAGAGAGAGAGGAGAGAAAGAGGGAGAGAGAAGAGGAGAGAAGACAAAGAGAGGAGAGAGAGAGGGTGAGAATGAAGGGTAAGAAGTAAGAGCATAAGAGTAAGAGAGAGTGAGGTGTGGGCTGAACACCTCTTTTATGGTCTTTACTGTTGCTAGGTAACTGTGTAGGAGTTGAGCATGAAGGTCAGAAGCGTGGGCCATTGTCTATGTCACTACTGACCATGCTTCTCTTGTGGTGGCTGTGGTGGGCGGTAACTTAGGGAGGGGTCAGAGTTCCAGGACCATGAGGGAATGCCTAACATGTCATGAAGGTGAATTATGACCATCGGGGTTCAGACCTCAGCTCAACTGGATACTAGCCTGCAATTTCCCACAGTGACATCCTCATTGAGTCCTGTGAGTCTCTCCCATTTTTCTATCTACCTTTCATTCACTTGCTTTTTTTTCTTTTTTTCTTTTTTTATTAGGTATTTTCCTCATTTACATTTCCAATGCTATCCCAAAAGTCCCCCATACCCTCTCTCGCACTCCCCTTACCATCCACTCCCACTTTTTGAACCTGGCGTTCCCCTGTAATGGGGCATATAAAGTTTGTCCAATGGGCCTCTCTTTCCAGTGATGGCCGACTAGACCATGTTTTGATACATACGCAGCTAGAGTCAAGAGCTCCAGGGTACTGGTTAGTTTATAATGTTGTTCCACCTATAGTGTTGCAAATCCCATTAGCTCCTTGGGTACTTTCTCTGGCTCCTCCATTGGGGGCCCTATAATCCATCCAATAGCTGACTGTGAGCATCCACTTATGTGTTTGCTAGGCCCGGCATAGTCTCACAAGAGACAGCTATATCAGGGTCATTTCCACAAAATCTTGCTAGTGTATACAATGGTGTCAGCCTTTGCAGGCTGATTATGGGATGGATCCCTGGATATGGCAGTCTCAAGATGGTCCATCCTTTTGTCTCAGCTCCAAACTTTGTCTCTGTAACTCCTTCCATGGGTGTTTTGTTCCCAATTCTAATAAGGGGCAAAGTGTCCACACTTTGGTCTTTCTTCTTCTTGAGTTTCATGTATTTTGCAAATTGTAACTTATATCTTGGGTATTCTAAGTTTCTGGGATAATATCCATGTATCAGTGAGTACATATCATGTGAGTTCTTTTGTGATTGGGTTACCTCACTCAGGATAATGCCATCCAGGTCCAACCATTTGCCTAGGAATTTCATAAATTCATTCTTTTTAATAGCTGAGTAGTAGTCCATTGTGTAAATGTACCACATTTTTTGTATCCATTCCTCTGTTGAGGGACATCTGGGTTATTTCCAGTTCGGGCTATTATAAATAGGTCTGCTATGAACATAGTGGAGCATGTGTCTTTCTTACTAGTTGGAATATCTTCTGCAGAGAGATTAATTCGTCAGATGAACACAGATTCGGACTCTTCTCTTAAGTATCATTCTGAAGACTAAAATTCCTCTTGTGCTTAAAATTCGGCTGGGAATGAAAGCTCCCAGAAAAGCTGTTTTCCTGCTACTCTCTGGGCCTGCTACCCAACAGGAGGCTAGAGATTAACCTCAGCTTTACTATTTACATTTAAATAAAGTACCTGAACTTTTCCAAAAGAATTTCTGCTTTCCTACTTTCTCACTGTAGAGATTTTGTTTTTCAAGCAGGTTAATCAACATTCTCCAGCCAGATCAACATATGTACATCCCTGCCCCCTAGAGCGCACAGGTGGCAGCTGTTATCTTCAGTCCCACAAAATTCCAGCACGTGGCTTTCAGTCTAAGTTAAAAATTAGGTTTACCAAGAGGGCTAGAAAAGTAGATATTTCTAATATTAATAGAGATTAGTTTTTATTTTGATAGATGGGTTTAGTCCCTTAGCTGACCCCTGGCTTTTCACCCTTGCTCTTACTGCAAGGTGTCCTTATTTCCTCAGGCTGTGGAAAATACAGGGATGAGGAGAAATGACTTCCAGCTCCTATTTTAGCCACAAATCGTGGGGTTACTAATAACATAATTCTTGCCTAGGCCTTGCTAAATCTGAGGTTGATAATTCTCCTTTAGGAGCTACACAGTACTCAGAACTGTGCATACTAGTTTGTAATCATACGAATATAGTATGGGTATCGCTTGGTGCAGAGAACTACTGCAGGGAAAAGTCCAGCTTGACCATTTCTGATTTTCCTGTGGGTTATACCCAGTTTAAAAAGGAGGTTGATATCTAATAAACCAAAAATATCTACGGCTCTGCCTCCCCTCCCCAAAAGATACCAAGAGCCACAGGTGTGGGTCGTGACAGCACCCACGGGAGGGATCGTGTCAATGTCCACCCAAGCCAAGGTTAAAAGCCCACTCATCTATGGATGAGAAAATCTTTTGATCACCTCAGTTAAGCGTTGCCTTATTTAACTTAATTAATAGGGGGGAGAGATGTTGGAGACTGTACTGTCTTCACTGCCTCCCACCCCAATATAAAAAGCCAATTGGCCTTGTACTATGGAGCCGGTCATACCCCTCCTCCCTGTTTCCCTCCTGTCATCCAAAAGTGCGGAGGAATATCAACTAACTGTTATTCTTAATAAAGTGTATTTCAAATTTGTTCAGCCAAACTTAGCCAGGGTTCCAACGCCCTACTTAAAATTCAACTAGGAAGTTACCTATTCAGTACTAATTAGCATTATAAAGTCAGAGCCTACAGCTCCAGGCTTTTCTGTTAGTTGTTTACTAGGATAGAAAGGACAGTCTTAGCCAGATACAGTTTACCATAAAAAAAGTTAGGGAATCCCACTGAGACAGGTTTTTTTTCTTTAGCCCTAAAATTCAGGCAAAACTATGGAGCATAAATAAATTTTTTGCCTTAGGCCAGCTTTTTCTTTTTTTTCTTTTTTTTGTTAACAAAAGGGAGGAGATGTAGTCTCCCCTCCCCCAGCCTGAAACCTGTTTGCCCAGGGGTGGAGCTTCCCATTTAATTGTTCTGCCATGCCCACTGCTGGAAACTGCCTCTTTGCTGTTTGGAGCCCTGCACGTGGTCACCCTGCTATTGGACTCCAAGATTAATTGTCGGGGATCAGGCCCCCTTCCCCTGTATTATAATTGCATGTGGAACAGTAAAATTGAGCTTTGATCAGAATGCCTGTCTTAGCTGCATTTCTTTATCTCGCCACCTAGCCCCTCTTCTCTTCCAGGTTTCCAAAATGCCTTTCCAGGCTAGAACCCATGTTGTGATCTACTGGCCGGACAGAACAGATATATACCCAAGAGAGGTATTGCGGGTTCCTCTGGCAGTACTATGTCCAATTTTCTGAGGAACCACCAGACTAACTTCCAGAGTGGTTATACAAGCTTGTAATCCCACCAACAGTGGGGGAGTGTTCCTCTTTCTCCACATTCTTGCCAACATCTGCTGTTACCTGAAATTTTTATGTTAGCCATTCTGACTGGTGTGAGATGGAATCTCAAGGTTGTTTTGACTTGCATTTCTCTAATGATTAAGGATACTGCTCATTTTTTCAGGTGTTTCTCAGCCATTCGGTATTCCACAGGTGAGAATTCTTTGTTTAGCTCTGTACCCCATTTTTAATGGGATTATTTGATTTTCTGGAGTCCACCCTCTTCAGTTCTTTATATATATTGGATATTAGCCCCCTATCTGATTTAGGATAGGTAAAGATCCTTTCCCAATCTGTTGGTGGCCTTTTTGTCTTATTGACAGTGTCTTTTGCCTTACAGAAGCTTTGCAGTTTCATGGCGTCCCATTTGTTGACTCTTGATCTTACAGCACAAGCCATTGCTCTTCTATTCAGGAATTTTTCCCCTGTGCCAATATCTTCGAGGCTTTTCCCCACTTTCTCCTCTATAAGTTTCAGCGTCTCTGGTTTTATGTGGAGCTCCTTGATCCACTTAGATTTGACCTTAGTACAAGGAGATAGGAATCATCAATTCACATTCCTCTAAATGATAACCACCAGTTGTGCCAGCACCATTTTTTGAAAATGCTGTCTGTTTTCCACTGGATGGTTTTAACTTTTTTGTCAAAGATCAAGTGACCATAGGTGTGTGGATTCATTTCTGGGTCTTCAATTCTATTCCATTGGTCTACCTGTCTGTCACTATACCAGTACCATGCAGTTTTTATCACAATTGCTCTGTAGTACAGCTTTAGGTCAGGCATGGTGATTCCACCAGAGGTTCTTTTATCCTTGAGAAGAGTTTTTCCTATCCTAGGTTTTTGTATTTCAGATGAATTTTCAGATTGCTTTTTCTAATTCATTGAAGAATTGAGTTGGAATTTTGATGGGAATTGCAATGAATCTGTAGATTGCTTTTGGCAAGATAGCCATTTTTACAATGTTGATCCTGCCAGTCCATGAGCATGGGAAATGTTTCCATCCTCTGAGATCTTCTTTAATTTCTTTCCTCAGAGACTTGAAGTTCTTATCATACAGACCTTTCACTTCCTTAGTTAGAGTCACACCAAGGTATTTTATATTATTTGTGACTATTGAGAAGGGTGTTGTTTCCCTAATTTCTTTCTCAACCTGCTTATTCTTTGTGTTGAGAAAGGCCATTGACTTGTTTGAGTTAATTTTATATCCAGCTACTTCATTGAAGCTTTTTTATCAGTTTTAGGAGTTCTCTGGCAGAATTTTTAGGGTCACTTATATATACTATCATGTCATCTGCAAAAAGTGATATTTTGACTTCTTCTTTTCCAATTTGTATCCCGTTGATCTCCTTTTGTTGTTGAATTGCTTTGGCTAGGACTTCAAATACAATGTTGAATAGGTAGGGAGAAAGTGGGCAGACTTGTCTAATCCCTGATATTAGTGGGATTGCTTTCAGCTTCTCCCCATTTACTCTAATGTTGGCTATTGGTTTGCTGTAGATTGCTTTTGTCATGTTTAGGTATGGGCCTTGAATTCCTGATCTTTCCAAGAGTTTTATCATGAATGGGTGTTGGATTTTGTCAAATGCTTTCTCATCGTCTAAGGAGATGATTATGTGTTTATTGTCTTTGAGTTTGTTTATATAATGGATTAAGTTGATGGATTTCTGTATATTAAACCATCCCTGCATCCCTGGAATAAAATCTACTTGGTCAGGATGGATGATTGTTTTAAAGTGTTCTTGGATTCGGTTAGCTAGAATTTTATTGAGTATTTTTGCATCGATATTCATAACAGAAATTGGTCTGAAGTTCTCTATCTTTGTTGGATATTTCTGTAGTTTAGGTATCAGAGTAATTATGACTTCATAGAATGAGTTGGGTAGAGTACCTTCTACTTCTATTTTGTGGAATAGTTCGTGAAGAACTGGAATCAAATCTTCTTTGAAGGTCTGATAGAATTCTGCCCTAAACCCATCTGGTCTTGGGCTTTTTTTGTTTGGGAGACTATTAATGACTGCTGCTAAATTTTTAGGGAATATAGGACTGTTTAGATCATTAACTTGATCCTGGTTTAACTTTGGTACCTGGTATCTGTCTAAAATTTGTTCATTTCGTCCAGGTTTTCCTGTTTTGTTGAGTATAGCCTTTTATAGACGGATCTGATGTTTTTTTGGTTTTTTTCAGGATTTGTTGTTATGTCTCCCTTTTCATTTCTGATTATGTTAATTAGGATGCTGTCCCTGTGCCCTCTCATTAGTCTGGGTAAGGGTTTATCTATCTTGTTGATTTTCTCAAAGAACCAGCTCCTTGTTTGGTTGATTTTTTGAATAGTTCTTCTTGTTTCCACTTGGTTGATTTCGCCCCTGAATTTGATTATTTCCTGTCATCTACACCTTTTGGGTGAATTTCCTTCCTTTTTCTCTAGAGCTTTTAGGTGTGTTATCAAGCTGCCAGTGTTTGCTCTCTCTAGTTTCATTTCGGAGGCACTCAGAGCTATGAGTTTTCATCTCAGAAATGATTTTATTCTGTCCCATAATATGGGGTATGTAGTGGCTTCATTTTCATTAAACTCTAAAAATTCTTTAATTTCTTTCTTTATTCCTTCCTTGACAAATGTATCATTGAGAAGAGTGTTGTTCAGTTTCCAAGTGAATGTTGGCTTTCTATTAATTATGTTGTTATTGAAGATCAGCCTTAGTCCATGGTGATCTGACAGGATGCATGGGACAATTTCAATGTTTTTGTATCTGTTGAGGCCTGTTTTGTGACCAATTATATGATCAATTTTGGAGAAGGTACCATGAGGTGCTGAGAAGAAAGTATATCCTTTTGTTTTAGGAAAAAAAAATGTGCTGTAGATATCTGTTAAATCTATTTGTTTCACCACTTCTGTTAGTTTCACTGTGTCCCTGTTTAGTTTCTGTTTCCACAATCTTTCCATTGATGAAAGTGGTGTGTTGAAGTCTCCCACTATTATTGATTGAGGTGCGATGTGTGCTTTGAGCTTTACTAAAGTGTGTTTAATGAATGTGGCTGCCCTTGCATTTGGAGCATAGATATTCAGAATTGAGAGTTCTCCTTGGAAGACTTTACATTTGATGAGTATGAAGTGTCCCTTCTTGTCTTTTTTGATAACTTTGGGTTGGAAATTGATTTTATTAAATATTAGAATGCCTATTCCAGATTGTTTCTTCAGACCATTTGCTTGGAAAATTGTTTTCTAGCCTTTTATTCTGAGGTAGTTTCTGTCTTTTTCCCTCAGATGGGTTTCCTGTAAGCAGCAAAATATTGGGTCCTTTTTGTGTAGCCAGTCTGTTAGTCTATGGTTTTTTTATTGGGAAATTGATTTCATTGATATTAAGATGTATTGAGGTAAAGTAATTGATGCTTCCTATTATTTTTGTTGTTAGAGTTGGAATTCTGTTCTTGTGTCTGTCTTTTTTAGGTTTGTTGAAGAATTACTTTCTTGCTTTATGTAGGGTGTGGTTTCTGTCCTTGTATTTTTTTTTTTCTGTTATTATTTTTTGAAGGGCTGGATTCGTGGAGAGATAATGTATGAATTTGGTTTTTTTCCTGGAATACTTTGATTTCTCCATCTATGATAATTGAGTGTTTGGCTGGGTATAGTAGCCTGGGCTGGCATTTGTGTTCTCTTAGTGTCTGTATAACATCTGTCCAGCATCTTCTGGCTTTCATAGTCTCTGGTGAAAAGTCTGGTGTAATTTTGTTAGGCCTGCCTTTATATGTTACTTGACCTTTTTCCCTTACTGCTTTTAATATTCTATGTTTATTTAGTGCATTTGTTGTTCTGATTATTATGTGTCGGGAGGAATTTCTTTTCTGGTCCAGTCTATTTGGAGGTCTGTAGACTTCTTTTATGTTCATGAGTGTGTCCTTTTTAGATTTGGGAAATTTTCTCCTATTATTTTCTTGAAGATATTTGCTGGCCCTTTAAGTTGAAAATCTTCATTCTCATCTACTCCTATTATCCGTAGGTTTGGTGTTCTCATTGTGTCCTGGATTTTCTGGATATTTCGATTTAGGATTCTTTTGCATTTTGCATTTTCTTTGGTTGTTGTGCCGATGTTCTCTATGGAATCTTCTGCACATAACATTCTCTCTTCCATCTCTTGTGTTCTGTTGCTGATGCTTGCATCCATCATTCCAGATTTCTTACATAGGGTTTCTATCTCCAGTGTTGCCTCATTTTGTGTTTTCTTTATTGTGTCTACTTCCCTTTTTAGGTCTAGTATGGTTTTGTTCATTTTCATCACCTGTTTGGATGTGTTTTCCTGCTTTTCTTCAAGGACTTCTACCAGTTTGGTTGTGTTTTCCTGTTTTTCTTTAAGGACTTGTAACTCTTTACCATATTCTCCTGCAGTACTTTAACTGAGCTATTAAAGTTCTTCTTGGTGTCCTCTACCATCATC
The DNA here is from genome assembly GCF_000001635.26 of Mus musculus. Classification (NCBI taxonomy): domain Eukaryota; kingdom Metazoa; phylum Chordata; class Mammalia; order Rodentia; family Muridae; genus Mus; species Mus musculus. The sequence goes on from NC_000071.6 coordinate 94,932,948, forward strand.
ATGAGATATGCTTTTAAATCCAGGTCTAGCTTTTCAGGTGTGTTGGGGTGCCCAGGGCTGGGCAAGTTGGGAGTGCTGCGTTCTGATGTTGGTGATTGGTCTTGGTTTCTGTTAGTAAGATTCTTAAGTTTGCCTTTGTCATCTGGTATTCTCTGGACTTATTTGTTATAGTTGTCTCTGGTTAGAGCTTGTTGATGTCGTGATTCTGTTAGCCCTCATCAGCAGACCTGGGAGACTAGCTCTCTCCTGAGTTTCAGTAGTCAGAGCACTCTCTGCAGGCAAGCTCTCCTTTTATAGGGAAGGTGCCCAGATATCTGGCGTTTGAACCTGCCTACTGGCAGAAGTTGTGTTCTACTCACCAGAGGTCCTAAGATCAAGTAGAGAGTCCTCTAGTGACCTTGGGGGTGTCCGCTGACTTCATGCCTAAGGTGACCAGGTCCTGGCGCCAAAAGGAAGGAACTTGTGACCCTGGTCAGGCTGCATTTTCTGTTTCCCTAATTAATGCTGTCTCAGGTCCAGCGTGATTAGATTGGAACAGAACTTGTGTTCCATTCACCAGGGGTCCTAAGATACTGTAGAGAGTCCTCTGGGGACCTTGGCGTTGTCTGCCAACTCTTCGCCCCCTTGAATATTTTTTATGCAGAGCACATCACTGAATTGGAGTTGAATTGGACCCTGTTAGAGTTGGCATATTTTGTTCACTACTTTGGGCAGCTGTGAAATCTTTGAAAAGTCTTCCTGGTATCCCTTCCTGGTATCACCTTTCCTATTTTCAATAGAACAAGAGTCAGAGAAGCCAAGTGTATCAACAAGTTTACTTCTCAGTTCTTCTCATTCAACTGTCTCCAGCAACTTTTCATGTTCTGCATCCATTTTCTCATATCCCAGATGAATCAGGTCCTACGGTAGGCCATAATGGAGAGCTGGTTCAGCTATCAGAGCAAGTCTGTCTGTCTTATCATAAGGATTAGTGGTACATGATGCCAGCCAGCCACTAGGAACAAACATTTAGAGACCCATAAGAATCAGAAAGTTATGTCTTGTTTCTATGTACACTGAGATAAACAAGGGAAATTTTACAAGGTAAATCAGTGTCTCAGATGAGAACTCCTGATGGAGAGAAGCGATTGGGTGTAAATAGTAGGTTAAAGCTAGTAAAAATTAGTTGTAATTGAAATCATTCCCACAGAATCATATGGAAAGGGAAGAGAAAGGGGACACGGTAGTGAGTAGTAAGGGAACTCATTGGCACATTGTGAACATGGGTTTTATGATCTGAACTATGAGAGTAGCCTTCTATATTTACCCAGTTTCCATGAGTGAAATATTTTGAGCCCAAGTAGCACTGAATGCATGGGATAGGAGGTAGAGCTTGGGCTGTAAATGAGAGCAAGCACGACTGCAGTGGGAATGAAAGTATGCAGATTCAGTGAACACACAGCAAATATTGGGATCCTGTCAAAAATTTCATGGGATGGAAATTTCTTCTGAGTGCTTTCTGGGCTTAAGGAATGAATTGATTTTTAGCTTGAGAGTGAGGACAGGAGATGAATTGTGGGGTTGAATGGACTGAACAGGTTCCAATAGAAAGTATCATAAATGATGTCCTTAATCATTTAGTCAAACTGAACGTGGGGCACCTGGTTCTTTCTACCACTCAGTATATCCATGCCAAACCTCTACAAGACCATTTGACTGAACTAACTCTCTGTGTCCTTTAACCCTAGGTTCCTTGTGACACCCTTGAAGACCCTCTCCATTAGTTACTCCCTAATTTCACAGAGAGACCTGGATTCCTGCTCCTGCTGTCAGATCCTCTTTCAGCTAAAACATCTGGGATTGAGAGGTGTGGTTTTACTGGATTTTGATCTTATGGCTCTGAGATGTCTCCTCATGAAAGTGGTAAGCACTCTTGAGACTCTGGATTTGCAAGGATGTAGGGTGAATGACTCCCAGGTCAATGCCCTCCTACCTGGATTCAAACAATGCACTCAGATCTCCAATGTCAACTTCTACAACAGTGATTTCTCCATGCCCATCCTGAAGGACCTTTCGCATCAACAGCCAACTGGACCAAGATGAATGTGAAACAATACACTGCCCCTCTGGAGTGCTATGATCTATGATGGGCTCAGGAGCTCATAGATACACTCAGGGCAAAAAGGCAGCCCAAGAACACTTCATTTGTTACAGATATATGCCATACATGTGGTGAGTGCTGTGTCTAACACCAGGTGTCCAGATGTTGTTGTTGTTGTTGTTGGCAGCAAATTGGGAAATATGAGTTCTGGATTTGAATAAACAATAGGCTTGATATACATCTTTCATCTGGGGACCTAGGAGCCCATGGCTTCTGACACTGCTCAGATGGTTGGAAACATAAGGATGTACAGTGACTGGTGTCTTGGAGACTGAGCTTGACATGGAGGAACAGTTGGAAGGGTGGAGGGAACAGGGGCCAATTGGAGTCAGAAACACAGTTTGGCATTGATACCTGGCTTCTCCCCGGACAAACTAACTAGATGCTTAGTTCTATACTTATAAACCTGGATGTTCTCTCTGTGTGGTCTTTGACTGTTACCAACCTCACTATCTGGTTCAGGGTCAGAAAGGTTAGATGGGCCCAGGAATGGAAAACACTGGTATTTCATGGGAAGAAAAAGTCTGTTTGAAATTGGAAATGTAGTGACAGACAAGTAGACCAATGGAACAGAATTGAAGACCCAGAGATGAATCCACACACCTATGGTCACTTGATCTTTGTCAAGGGAGCTAAAACCATCCAGTGGAAAAAAGACAGCCTTTTCAACAAATGGTACTGGCACAACTGGCAGTTATCACGTAGAAGAATGCGAATTGATCCATTTCTATCTCCTTGTACTAACGTCAAATATAAGTGGATTAAGGAACTCCACATAAAACCAGACACACTGAAACTTATAGAGGAGAGAGTAGGGAAAAGCCTCGAAGATATGGGTACAGGGGAAAAATTCCTGAATAGAACAACAATGGCTTGTGCTGTAAGATCAAGAATCGATAAATGGGACCTCATAAAATTGCAAAGCTTCTGCAAAGCAAAAGACACCGTCAATAAGACAAAAAGGCCACCAACAGATTGGGAAAGGATCTTTACCTATCCCAAATCGGATAGGGGACTAATATCCAATATATATAAAGAACTCAAGAAGGTGGACTCCAGAAAGTCAAATAACCCCATTAAAAATGGGGCTCAGAGCTGAACAAAGAATTCTCACCTGAGGAATATCGAATGGCAGAGAAGCACCTGAAAAAATGTTCAACATCCTTAATCATCAGGGAAATGCAAATCAAAACAACACTGAGATTCCACTTCACTCCAGTCAGAATGGCTAAGATCAAAAACTCAGGTGACAGCAGATGCTGGCGAGGATGTGGAGAAAGGGGAACACTCCTCCATTGTTGGTGGGATTGCAAGCTTGTACAACCACTCTGGAAATCAGTCTGGCAGTTCCTCAGAAAATTGGACATAGTACTACAGGAGAATCACACAATAAGTCTCCTGGGCATATATCCAGAAAATGTCCCAACCGGTAAGAAGAACACATGCTCCACTATGTTCATAGCAGCCTTATTTATAATAGCCAGAAGCTGGAAAGAAACCAGATGCCCCTCAACAGAGGAATGGATACAGAAAATGTGGTATATTTACACAATGGAATACTACTCAGCTATTAAAAAGAATGAATTTATGAAATTCCTAGGCAAATGGCTGGACCTGGAGGGTATCATCCTGAGTGAAGTAACCCAATCACAAAGGAACTCGCACAATATGTACTCACTGATAAGTGGATATTAGCCCAGAAACTTAGGATACCCAAGATATAAGATACAACTTGGCAAACACATGAAATTCAAGAAGAACAAAGACCAAAGTGTGGACCCTTTACCCTTTCTTAGAAATGGGAACAAAACACCCATGGAAGGAGTTACAGAGACAAAATTTGGAGCTGTGAGGAAAGGATGGACCTTCTAGTGATTGCCATATGCAGGGATCCATCCCATAATCAGCTTCCAAATGCTGACACCATTGCATACACTATCAAGATTTTGCTAAAAGGACCCAGATATAGCTCTCTTGTGAGACTATGCCGGGGCCTAGCAAACACAGTAGTGGATGATCACAGTCAGCTATTGGATGGGTCACACGGCCTCCAATGGAGGAGCTAGAGAAATTACCCAAGGAGCTAAAGGGAACTGCAACCCTATAGTTGGAACAACAATATGAACTAACCAGTACCCGGGAGCTCTTGTCTTTAGCTGCATATGTATCAAAAGATGGCCTAGTCTGCAAAGAGAGGCCCATTGGACTTTCAAACTTTATATGCCCCAGTACAAGGGAACGCCAGGTCCAAAAAGGGGGAGTGGGTGGGTAGGGGATTGGGGATGTGGGTATGGGGGACCTTTGGGATAGCATTGAAAATGTAAACGAGGAAAATACCTAATTTAAAAAAAAAGAGTATTGGTGTGGAAAGAACACACACACACACACAAAAAAGAAATTGGAAATGTATAAAATGAAACTTTTCTTGACACTTATTTCCCTTGTACTTTGCCTGGGTTACGTGTACAACCCTCCTGGGTGGCTGATCAGTTATGTGCACAAAATATTTAAACAATTTGAGCAACATAGTCACACCTCCTACGAAGGAAGATTAAAAGGATCACAATTAATATCTAGTACATTCAGATTTCAAGGAACCTTGGACTCAACCGAGATGCCTAAAGGAAAGAAGACAACATAGGGCAAAGTAAACAGGATTTCCAGTCTGGCTTTGTAATCTTGATCTTTTTATCATGCTTTAATGAAGTGACTACTGGAACCTCTATATCCATCCATTATGCCACATGTCTCTAAAGCCTTATTCCAGTGGACTCCAAAACTCTATGACACACCCATATTTTATATAAAGGTATCCCATAATATGCAGGTCTCTCCACTACATAAAGCATGTACTTTACAAAACAAATGTACTTTAATTCTTCAGTTGTAATAAAAAAAAGAACAAAAGAAAAAAGACTCCCTCTGCCAAGTCATTATACCCATTTTCTGTATAGTAAACCCTCTGGAGTGAAGTTAAAATGTACACATTGATGCCAGGCCTTTCACAATCTTTGGAAGATGGATAAAGTTATCAGCTAAGGTGGGACCCATATGGACATTTAGGCTGGCCTAAGGTAAAGAGGAAGAAAAACCAAACAACAAATCTCTCTTACACTCCTTCTTTCTGTCTTCCCTTGCAACCTGTCTTCCTAGCTCAACAGTTCCCTGACCTTGTTCCTTAGGACTCACCTGAAATTTCCCCACAATTAACATGCATTTGTATTCTTAAAATAAACAATGCATAGATGGAGAGAGACTCTTCATAGGTGGAGAGCACAGGCTGCTTTTGCAGAGGAACAAAGTTCTGTTTCAGAGCTAATAATCAGGTGTCTGTCCAATGGAACTCAGGCTTCAGGTGATAGGACCCTCTTTTCTGGCCTCTGTGAATGCCCCTTTCACATACACAAACCCACATAATATACATGTAGCTATACACCTAGTCAAAGAATTTCTTAAATAAAAAAGGACTCAGTTTCACAAAGTAATAAAGAAAATGGCCCAATTAATTAAAACTTGGATGGTGATCATCAACAGTTGTGTGTCTCTGTGAAGAGAGCATGTGAACTTTCAGGTGTGTCCATTGAGCTCAGCTGGAGAGCAATAGGGTAGGGTGCTTTGGGCTCCAGAGTTTGAGCTCCTAAACTATGGATGAGTAGAGGAAATTAGGAATTTGTCAATGTACAACATTTATTTCTGTATGCATTTTATGTTTATTCCTGTTCTATTACTATGTAAGCTGGCATGACAGAAAAAGGCATCAGAACCCTGTATAGATGGTTATCAGCTACCAGGTAATTGTCTAGAATTGAACTCAGGTTGTCTGAAAGAGCAACCAAGACTCTTACTTACTGAGCCATCATCTCTCCAGGCCTATGTTTGACAAGGGAAAAAGCACTCACAGATACAGATTCACAAGGAAACAGGTATCTATGTTGCAGGAAAGCTTACCAGTTTGGCATTATATTTAATTAATTACATTTCAAATATTTGGTGACCTTGTGCGTGTTGATGGTGTGTTTGTTTGTTTGTTTGTTTTTAGATAATCACTGTGTAGATATATCAAAGTAATACCAATGTCCTAAGTCAATCCAAGAAATCTCTGGGTGTGTTTTACTTTGTAAAGTGTTTTTCTATCCATTCACTGGATCTGTGAACCCCATTAAACAGGATGTAATAATACATAAGAGTTATCTCCACACCCTGTAGGTTGAGACTGCAGAGGAGAAATTCTATGTCATTCTATCTACTTATCTAAATAACTAATATCAAAATCCACAAAACTTCCTCCTGACATGGAGCTAGAATCCCTTAGCACTTTCCTTCCGGTCTCTCTTGACTTCATCTTATCCCTGCTCAGGAATGGAATAAAAGCTGTGACAAATAAGTAAATAAAATTCAAAAGAATAAAAAACCTGAACAATTTTTATAGTATAAATTTTAAGCATATACTGATAAGAGAGGAGAAAGAAACAATGTGAAGAGGGGGGAGATAAGAAACTAAAATAAATATAACCCTACCTATTTGTATCTGTAGGATGATGTCTGACTGAACAACATTGTGTGTTTATAATTTACATATGCTAATTATCAGTTATAAGTACATACTAACTATAGCCACAAAGCTTCACAACAATCCTTACAACTTTATCTTATACCAAAATTTTTGCATATTTAATCACTATTTAGTTTAATTATAAGTAGACCATGAAAACATAGGTTGCTAACATATTTCAGGGAGAACACATTTCTATTCAGTTTGCAGCTGAAAAAGTTTAAATGTTAAACATGTCTAGCTCCCTATTTATCATTTCTGTTTATTTTCACTCATTCATTTATGCACTTTACCATTTGATCACATCCTGCCTTCCCTTTCCTCCCAGGCCTACCCTTCGACCCTTTCTCATCATTTCCTCCTCCCATTCTCCCAAGAGAAGGAAAGGTATTCACTATGCAACCCCATCAGCTACCACACCACCCTGGCAAACCAAGTTGCATCAGGAACAAATGCATCCTCTCCTACTGTGGCCAAATAAGATAGCCCCACTAGGTTCCCATAGATTCCATGGAAGGCAACAAAATTCAATAAGAGACAACCCCAGATCTAATTTTTAGGTGACACACATTAAGACCAAGCTTCACATCTGCTCCACATTTGTAGGGGCCCTAGGTCTGGACCATGCATGCTTTTTGGTTGGTGGCTCAATCTCTATGAATGCCCAATGGGTCCAGGTGACTTGGCTCTCTAGGTCTCCTTCTGGTATACTTGACCCATCTGGCTCCCTCAATCCTTCCTCTGACTATATCAAAAGATTCCCTGAATTCTGCCTAATATTTGGCTGTGCATGTCCATCTGTTGCCATCACTTGCTGTATGAATCCTCACATGATGTTTATGCTAGGCTTCTGTCCTGAAGTGCAACCAAGTATCATCAAGAGTGTCAGGGTTTGGCTCTCCTCTATGAGGTAGGTCTCAACTTTGTCCACTCATTGGTTGGTTATTCCTTCAATCTCAGCTCCATCTTTATCCCTGTTTATCTTGTAGGCAGGGACATTTTTGGATGGAAGGTTTTGTGGGTAGGTTGTTGTCCCCCTCCTTCCACTGGAAATCCTGCCTGGCTACAGGAAGTGGCCATTTCAGTCTCCTTATCCCTAGCTCCTGGGGTCTCACCCAGGGTCACTCCCATATCCTCCCAGGAGCCTGACCCACCCCAGGTCTCTGCCTTGTCCCTGATATTCCCCACATGGATTGCTTTTAGCTATCCTTAAAGGCTCTTTTTCACTTTCTCTTCTACTAGATTCAATGTGTCTTGATTTATGTTGAGATCCTTAATCCACTTGGACTTGAGCTTTGTACAAGGTGCAAATGCGGGACTATTTTCATTCTTCTACAAACAAACAGCCAGTTAGACCAGCATCATTTATTGAAGATGCTTTCTTTATTCCATTGTATATTTTTGGTGTTTTTGTCAAAGACCAAATGACCATAAGTGTGAGCTTTTATTTCTGGGTCTTCAATTCTATTCCATTGTTCAACATGTCTGTTTCTCTACCAATACTGTGCAGTTTTTATCACCATTGCTTTGTAGTAAAGCTTCATGTCAGGGATGGTGATTCCCCCAGCTGCTCTTCTATTGTTAAGAATTGTTTTCACTATTCTGGGATTTTTTTTCCTTTCCAGAAGAATTGGAGAATTGCTCTTTCTATGTCTTTGAAGAATTGTGTTGGGATTTTGATGGGGATTACATTGAATCTATAGATTGCCTTTGGCAGAATGGCCATTTTTACTATGTTAATTCTATCAATCCATGAGCATAGGAGCCATGAGTCCCATGATGTGTACTCTTTAGTTGGTGGTTTAGTTCCTGGGAACTCTGGGGATAATGGTTAGTTCATAATGTTGTTCCTCCTATGGTGCTGCAAAACCTGTCAGCTCCTTGGGTCCTTTCTGTAGGTCATTTATTGGGGATCCTGTGCTCAGCCAATGGTAGACTGTGAGTATCCACATCTGTATTTGTCAGACACTGGTAGAACAACTGCTCTGAGTGCAGCAGGTCCTCTAGGATAGATTGGGATATGGAGTTTTCACAGAGCAGACCAACTAGAAGTCTGCCACAGCAGCAAGGATCAGGTAGAAGGGGTGGAATGGATGGAAGAAAGGGGAGCGGTATTCGGGGGTGGGGGGTTGTTGATGGGTTCCAAGTCTACCAGGCTCCCAGCAGCAGCTCCAAGACTCTGAATGCAGTGGTTGCTCTAGGATGGACCAGGATATGGAGTCTACTCAGGAGCAGACCAACAAGAGTTTAACCCAGCAGCAAGTACCTTGCTAATTCTTTTTTTTAATTTTCTTTTTTTTTTTTTAATATTTTTGTTACAAGTGTTACAAGAGAGAGCTATATCAGGGTCCTTGCAGCAAATGCTTGCTAGTGTATGCGATGGTGTCATCGTTTGGAGGCTAATTATGGGATGAATCCCTGGATATGGCAGTCTCTAGATGGTCTATCCTTTTGTCTCAGCTCCAAACTTTTTCTCTGTAACTCTTTCCTGGGTGATTGTTTCCATTTCTAAGAAGGGGCAAAGTGACCACATTTTGGTCTTCGTTCTTCTTCAGTTTCATGTGTTTTGCAAGTTGTATCTTATTTTTAAATTTGATATTTTCTTTATATACATTTCAAATGCTACCCCGAAAGTTCCCCCCACCCTGCTCCCCTACCCACCCACTCCTGCTTTTTGACCCTGGCGTTTCCCTGTACTGGGGCATATAAAGTTTGCAATACCAAGGGGCCTCTCTTCCCAGTGATGGCCAACTAGGCTATCTTCTGCTACATATGCAGCTAGAGGTATGGGCTCTGGGGGTACTGGTTAGTTCATATTGTTGTTCCCACCTATAGGGTTGCAGACCCCTTCAGCTCCTTGGGTGCTTTCTCTAGCTTCTCCATTGGTGACCCTGTGTTCGATATTATAGATGAATGTGAGCATCCACTTCTGTATTTGCCACGCACTCATATGAGACAGCTATAACAGGGTCCCTTCAGCAAAAACTTTCTGGCATATGCAGTAGTGTCTGGGCTTGGTGGCTGACTATGGGATGGATCCCCAGGTGGGGCAGTCTCTGGATAGTCCATCCTTTCATCTTAGCTCCAAACTTTGTCTCTATAACTCCTTTCATGGGTATTTTGTTCCCTATTCTAAGGAGGAATGAATTATCCACAAATTGGTCTTCACTCTTCTTGATTTTCTTGTGTTTTGCAAATTGAATCTTGGGTGTTCTATGTTTCTAATATCCATTTATAAGTGAGTGCATATCTAATGACTTCTTTTGTGATTGGGTTATCTCAGTAAGGATGATATCCTCCAGATACATCCATTTGTTCAAGAATTTCATAACTCCATTTTGTTAATAGCTGAGTAGTACTCAATTGGAACTTAGTGCTATGAATTTGCCTCTTAACACTGCTTTCATTGTATCCTTTAGGTTTCGGTATGTTCTGCCTTCATCTTCATTGAATTTTACAATGTCTTTAATATATTTCTTCTCTGACCCATTGAGTAATCATTGAGTAGAGGGTTGTTAGTTTCCAGGAATTTGTTGGCTTTCTGTTGTTTATACTGCTGTTGAAATCCAGTTTGATCCATTGTGGTCTGTTAAGAGACAGGTAATTATTTCAGTTTTCATGTATCTCTTAAGGTTTGCTTTGTAAGCAACTACATGGCCACTTTTGGACAAGGTTCCATGGGGTGCTGAGAAGGTATATTCTTTCTTGTTTGGGTGAAATGTTCTAAAGGTATCTGTTAAGTCCCGTTGATTCATAACTTCTGCTTGTTTCATTATTTCTGATTTTTGCTTAGGTTCTGCCTCGATAATCTGTCTTTTGGTTAAAGCAAGGTGTTGAAGTCTCTCACTACCAATGTATGATATTGGAAGTGTGATTTAAGCATTAGTAATCTTTTACTAATATGTGTTCCCTGGCATTTGTGGAACTAATCATAATTGAGTCATCCTTATAGTGGATTTTTATATTTTTTGAATATGAAGTGTCCTTCCATAATGTACATTGAAAGTCAAAATATATTAGAATAGCTACACTGACTTGCTTCTTGGTCTTTTCGCTTAGAAAATCTTTTTCCTACCCTTTACTTTAAGGTAATGTCTATCTTTGTTGTTGAATTCTGTTTCTTTTATGAAGCAAATTCAGGGTCTTGTTTTCACATCCATTCTGGTAGTCTGTGTCTTTGGACTGGAAAATTGAGCCCATTGATGTTGAGAGATATTGATGAGCAATAAGTGATGATTCCTGTTTTGATGTTGGTTATGAGTGTGTGTGCGTGCGTGTGTGTGTGTGTGTGTGTGTGTGTGTGTGTGTGTGTGTGTGTGTGTTTCCAGTTTGGGTTTGCTACTATGGGATTATTTCATTTGTTGTGTGAAGTTAACTTACTTGAGTGGAGTTTTCCTTCTAGTATCTCCTATGGGGCTGTATTTGGTGATGGACATGGTTTAAATTTGTTTTGTCATGGACAATCTTGTTTTCTCCATATATAGTGATGTAAAGTTTTACCTGGGTATAGTAGTCTGGGCCATCCACCTGTGGTCCCTTAGAGTCTGCACCAGGACCTTCTGGATTTTAAACTCTCTTTTGAGAAGTTGGGTGTAATTCTAATAAGTATCCCTTTATATATTACTTGGCCTTTTCCCCTTGCAGCTTTTGATATAATTTCTGTTTGTTACATTTAGTGTCTTAATTATTATGTGGCAGGAGGATTTTTTTGGTCCAATCTATTTGGTGTTGTTTAAGCTTTTTGTATGTTTATAAGCAACTCTAACTTTAGGTTAGTAAATTTTTCTTTTATTATTTTGTTGAAAATATTTTCTGTGTCTTTGGAGCTAAGAATCTTCTTCTTCTATTTCTATTGTTCTTAGGTTTGGTCTTTTTATAGTGTTCCAAATTTCCTGGATGTTGTAAGTCAGAACCTCCTTCGATTTAACATTTTATTTGACTGATGTATCAAATACTTCTACTCTATCTTTGACACATGAAATTTTCTTTTCTATGTCTTGTATTATGTTAAAGATGCTTGTGTCTGTGGTGTTTCTTCTCCTATCTAGGTTTGCCATCCCTAAGATTGCCTCTGTTTGTATTTTCTTCAGTGGTTTCTCTTCTATTTTCAAGTCTTGAACAGTTTTATGTGTTTCCTTCACCTGTTTGATTATATTTCTTGTGTTTCATTAAGGGATTTATTCATTTTTTTTCTTTAAAGGTGTCTATCGTCTTCATAAAATTGAATTTAAGATCATTTTGTTCTGCTTCAGCTACATTAGGATATCTGGGATTTGGAGTTGCCATATTGCCTTGGCTGTTGTTGATTGTGTTCTTATGCTGACCTTTAGCTCTAGGGTTGTCTCTGGTGCCAGCAAGCCTCCTGAAAAGCAGGGCAGATTTGTGAGCAAGCAGGTGGACTGCAGGGTACAAGGTGAAATTTGCTCTGCTGTGTGTGGCCTAAGGAAACCTGGCAGGCAAGAGACCTTGGGCAGAGACTGACTAGAACATTCTAGATGCTGAGAGACCTGCAGAAATGCAGGCAGAGCCATGGACTGGAAAATGGAGCTCAGTGGACAGGGTACATCTAGGTGCCACAGTTGGATCTGACAGGCAGATGACTTGGAGGAGACTGGATTCTTTTTTCAGAGACTGTACTTTCGATGTGATCGAATTTGTAAAGGTTGTGAAGGTTTACTTATTCATGTTTTATATTTGTGATATTTATTAACCCGAGATCTTGGTGATCAACACCCGCCACCCAAAAGGGAAGGGTTATGTCTCACAAAGTGTTTTTGTGTCAAGCTTACCAGGGAAAGATGTGCTGGATAGTTTTATGTCAACTGACACATGTTAGAGTAATCTGAGAGGAAGGAACAACTGTTCGGAAAATGGCTTCATATGTATGGGCTGTGAGCAGGTCAATGGAGAATTTTCTTAGTGCTTGATGGGGATGTCCAGCTGACTTATGGTGGTGCTATTCCTGGTCTGGTGGTCCTAAAAGAAAGCAAACTACCAAGAACAAGGCAAGAAGTTGCCATGTCCTCTGCCTCAGCTCTTGCTTCTAGGTTCCTGTCATGTTTTTCTATCCTTGCTTGCTTTGATGATGGACTACAGTGTAGAAGGGTGAGCCAAATAAACCTTTTTACCCTCAGCTTGCCTTTGGCTTGACTTTTCACCACAGCAATAGAATCCCAAAAAAATGTGTGCTGTATGTGTATGGGTGTGTGGTTGTGTGTGAGTGTGCATGTGTGTTTTAAATACTCTTACCACATGGTTCTAAGTAGCCTGGAACTTATTGTGTGGAACAGGCTAGAAAGAAAAATCTCCACATCTTTGCATCCTGAGTGCTGGGATGAAAGGCATATACTGCAATGTGTGGAGTACTCTTTGTTTGTTTGGTTTTGTTTTTAAATGTTTGGGTTTATTTAGGTGTTCTCCATATGCATGGCTGATCTGGAACTACTTACCTTCTGGCACTTCAGCCATCCAACTACCCTAGTCTGAGATTAGAGGCCAGAGACAGGAAGACTGAAAGAATATGTTTAGTAACTTTATCAGATTGTAAGCCTTTAGTGATACTTGTTGGACACTGATTTGTGTTTGTGTGAGTTAAAGTTTACTTGTTTGTTCTATCTTGGAATTTTTCCCAGAACCAATCAGGATGGCAGTTCATGGTCCACCCCAATTCCTGGAGCTGATAAGGAAGAAGGCACTGAAGTATGAGACCTTGGTTGTCTCTGGAGAAATTGCTCATTGATCTTCTCCCAGCACTGTTCAAGGAGGCTTTCACTGATAGATTCACTAGGTTGTGAAGGCTATGGTGTCAGCATGGCCTTCCATCTTCTTTCCTGTGGTGCCTTGATATACAGGCTCGAGAAGGCAATATTTCAGGTATGCTGGGTGGATTATATGTCCTATTTACACATGAATTTCAACTCAGGTAAGCATGGCCCATGTAACATCAAGTGGGGGACACTGGGGTTTGGGGAAGTAATCGACTGGATCTTGCAGGATGGGAACAGAGGTAGATCAGAAGTTTCACTAGCAAGATTGCAGATGCCTTGACTGATGTTGTTCTCTGATGAGAAAATACTGTTCAGTGTACCGTGGACTAATAGTAAAGATGTAGGTACAGGGAAAGAGCCTTCCCTTGACTCTCCCACAGGTAGTAGTAGTACCAGTTAAAGAGTAACAGAATGGAGTAAACTCACAGGGCTATGGAGGCAGCTCAGAAAAAGTCATTAACAACATTAGGTTGTTAGTGGACATTCAGCACTAGGAGAAAAACCAAACACTGCCTAGACCAGATAGGAGAAAGGAGGAGCTGACTCCATGGAAAGTCGTCTCTTTTCCACTGACACTTCACCTGTTACCCATAGGAGGTGGAAACTTTGAGTACCCGATATGCAGAATGAGCATCATGATGTTTGGGATACATGGACTGGAATTGCTGGTGCTAGCTGCTCAGGAGAGACCAAGATCCAGAAGTAGGTAGAAGAGCCTGAGCAGGAAGCTGTACCAAATCCTACTGTGAAGGTGATAACTGCTGACTTCTGTTTTGGAAAACTTACAAATGAATGATGCACATACTTCTTGGATTGAGCCTAGGAAAGAAAAGTTTGCTTGCAATCCTGAAGTAAAATGTTGACATCTTCATTTTTCAAAGGCCAGCTTTGACATCCAGGGCAAACTGAGGCTGTGCATAGAGTTGGTAGCTGATCACCCAGCTGACTTTTCTCTGAAGGAGCAAAGGTTGATTCTATGGGGTTGGCAAGAAGCAATCTGTTGCCAGCAAAATACTCAGTGGGACTGGCAAGAAGTGTTGATGGATCATACATAATTTCTCTCTCTCTCTCTCTCTCACACACACACACACACACATAATTTACATACATATTTTCTCTCTCTCTCTCTTTCTCACACACAAACACACACACACACACACACACACACACACACACACACACACGGTGGATGAAGTAAGCTTCACAACCTTCAACTTTGTACATATACATGCATACACATTTGATGGGTGGAGCAAAGCTCCAACACTCTTTTTCTTCCACAGCCTATATATCCCAGCTATATCTTCCAAACATTACAAAAATAACAGTGTACTTATAGTCTATGGTTTAAATGAAAGTTTACAATGAGTATACTAAGAGAAAATATGTTTCCCAACACCTTCACATGAGCCAATATTTTAAGTATTATTAATAAAATTATTATTCCCAAGAACCTAATTACATTTGTAACTAAGCAGCTTGAAATAGATCAGCAATGTGTAAGCAAACAAGGTAGTTTTTCTTTTTTTCTTTTTTCTTTTTTTTGTTTGTTAAATGTCAATAATAAAATAAAAAATATTTACTTATATTTTTTCTTCCAAACAACTATTTTCACTTTAATTATAAATAACTGTGGAAGCATTTGTAGCTGATAGGAAAACTGTCCACAGCATTTCCGATAATGCCATTCCTAACTTATGGGAAACAGTCTCTTGTTCTTCAGTTCAATTTACTTTGGTTCTTTAAGGGAGTAGCTTATATAAACATTGTATTAGTGTAAGATTGAAGCTTTTCTGATGGGACTGAGACAAAGGTCTCTAGTGTTCTCTCTTCACAGAGATATCATAAAAGCAATTTCATCCTCGATCTTGTCAATGTTTCTCTACTTTAAGAGTACAATTCTTTTGTACTAAGATATGATGATGATTTTTGGATGTCCTCAGTTTCTGTAGCTAAGTCTCCCTTTCCATTTCTTATTTTGTTCATTTGGATTCTTTCTCTATGGCCTTTAGTTAGTTTGGCTAAGGGTTTATCCACTTTATTGATTTTTCTCAGTCAGCTCTTGGTTTTGTTGATTCTTCATATCATGCATTTTGTTTCTTTTTTTTGTTCTTGGATATTTTATTTGTTTACATTTCAAAAGTTTTTTTCCTTTCCAGGTCTCCCTTTTGGAACCCTCCTTTCCCATTCCCCCTGCCCCTGCCTCTATAAGGGTGCTTCTCCACCCACACAGAGCATGGGTGCTCTGGGTCAATATCTTAGAAATGATATGCCCTAATCCACTTTCCATACATATTTCTTTATTTTTGAGTCAGTCTGACGTAGACTAACCTAGCCTGCAGCCAATTATGAAGCTAAGGCTAGCTTGAATATTTACCCTGATGCTACCACCCCTGAATCCTGAGACAGGAACTGTGGACCACCAAACCAGCAGTGAGATCAGTTTCTGTGGAACTGCATTCTTTTTGTTTGTTTGTTTTTGTTTTGTTTTTCGAGACAGGGTTTCTCTGTATAGCCCTAGCTGTACTGGAACTTACTTTGTAGACCAGGCTGGCCTCAAACTCAGAAATCTGCCTGCCTTTGCCTCCCGAGTGCTGGGATTAAAGGCATGTGCCACCACGCCTGACATGGAACTGGATTCTTTTAAGGAGAAATTGGAGAGTAAAACGCACCTTTAATACTGCAAGTTACTGATTGAAATGAGAGGTCCAAATTCAAAGGCCATTGAAAACCTTGCTGGAGACTGGGCTTGATATATTGCCCTCTTGCCTTCACATGGAAAGAAGAGGGAGGAGTATCAGGAGTACACAGCTGTCTTACTGCAGAGGCAGCTCATACATGACAGCCTGTGTCAACAGCAACAAAGAGCCCAAAGAAGCTAGTAGAGAGACTGATTCCCTGGATGAAGTCACTGTCTGGTCTCTCAGACACTGAGTGCTCTACTAACCTGGTTCCATGTGTCCACACCTTGACCAAATGGGCAAGCACCCATCTCATGTCTACAGGCTGTCTCTAAGATAGGCATGTGGCCCAAGATGACACCAAATATTTTTCTTTCCTCATATAAAGACATTTCAGGCATTGGTTTTAAATGATGTTTACTGGTATGAGAAGATGAGGCAGGAGATTTGTAAATTTAACCCAACATGATCTGAAGAATCAATGGCCCCAGAAAAATATTTCTGAGGGATTGCAAACCCTCTTAGGTAGACAAAATTATCAGCCAGGATAGGCTACAAAGTAAAACCCTCTGGAAGTAAAGCATCTTACAGAAATGAACAACTGGATGAGTTGATCAAAATCAACCTGAGATGTACCTCAGTGGTTCTATGCTTGCTTGGCATAGATGATGTCTTGGGGCTCCATCTCACATATTGTGAAAATAATTTGAAATTTTCAAACTTGATGGTTCAGCTCAGTGACTAATTACCACCATAGCTCAAGTCTAGTTACTGGTCTTTCTCTTTCCACCATGGGTAAACTAAGGATATCACGAATTGCTATAGGTAAAGTACTTGGAGGTATAGAATAGCAATGAATCAAAAGTTTATTTCACATACTGAAAATATTTGGAATTACCTTGAAATTTTCATTCTCAATTTTTTTATTCATTTGTTTGGTGTGTGTATGTGCATGTTAATGTATTTGTGTATTGTAGATTCTTTAGAGAGAAACTCATCATATAGGACTGTTGAGCAATAATAAGGGTCCCAAACACTGTCTTAAAAAGGACTGACAGTCAAATAGACAGATATTGTTCTAGGACAAACTACTAGTATTCTTTCACACTTCTAAGGTGCAGGCTTCAAACTAGAGAACAGAACAAACTGGGCTACTGGTCCCCAATTAAGCTCAATGAAAACACCTGAAACTTCACACATTCTCTTCACACTATGGTAGAGGGGAATACCATTGGAGGCACACAAAACTCTGGGAACTGCTACTGACCAATATCATTTTAATCAATTACTTCATTTTTCTGAAACCTGTGTGAAATGGTGTGACTTTCTCTAAGATGTTCTCAATTTTGTGTATATGCAGATTTATTGTACATATGGTGCTTGTAAATGCTAGGATCCACAGATTTCTGAAGAAATGGGATTAACACCTGAAGCCTGAGTTCCAGCTGGAGGCATCTGATGATAGTTCTGAAATCAAATTCTTCCCTCTTCTAAAGCAACATGTACTATTAAAACATGGCTCATTGCCTTTTTGGGCTCATGAACTTTTGTTTGTTGATTTGTTTGTTTTTCTGAAGAGCATGAAAGGAATTTTCTGTGAGCAAACTTCCAGCAGGTTCACAGGTTCCAAGCAACAAGGCCTGTGAAGTTGACAGGCAGACAGGGACACAGGGTGAGAGGAAGGAAGGAAAAAGGAGTGTGAGAGACACAGAGATTGGGTTTATAAATTTTTTTACCACCGGCCAACCTAGATATCCATATGTGAACCACCATAGCTGATAACTTTATCCACCTACCCCAGATATTGAATCATGACATGCTAGCATCCATGTGTTCATTTTGACTCTCTCCAGAGGATATTTGCTCAAAATGCTTAAAGTTAGATATATTATTCTACTCAGACGTTCAGGAATAACATCTAAAAAAGCACCCATGTTCTATTTATTCAATTATATATTACAGTGAAGAACAAAAAGTTTACAAGTCCATGACAAAGGATCTAGTTAATCTGTCCCAGCAGAGTCCACTCAAAACATCCAAGTTGCCTTTGCCAGTCCACAAGTCTGCTCCCCATGTCAAGCTTAGCCTCCAAAATCCCAATTATTGTACATCCTTTCCTTTCCAAGTATCTGTACATTGCCTGAAGTCAGTCTCTGAGCACCCCAGATGAGAGATGTGTCTCAAGACTGTCATTTATTCACATGCAGAAGTTCTGAATCCATGTTCACCGCCAGCAAAAACAAAGTCTACCCCCCTGACCATAGACACAGGGCTCGCCACATTTGTGGCATATACGTGTAGCAAAAGAGAGGCTCTTGGGCTGCCTTATTGCCCTTAGTGTATCCATGAGTTCCTGACAAAGTTGGGCAAATCTTTCTACAGAGACATGTCCCAACTCATTATAACACTCCAGAGGGGCAGGGTACTGTTCCACATTCATCTTGTTCCAGTTGGCTGTTTGCTGTAAAAGGTCCTTCAGGATGGGCATGGAGAAGTCATTGTTGTACAAGTTGATCTTGGTGAGCTGAGAGCATCGTATGAAGGAAGGTAGGAGTGCATTGAGCTGAGAGTCCTTCAGCTTACATCCCTGCAAATTCAGAGTCTCAAGAGTTTTTGCCACTTTCTCTAAGAGACCTCTCAGAGGCATCACATCCAAAACCTGTAAGACCATGCCTTTCATCTCCAGATGTTTTAGCTGAAAGAGACTCTGACAGCAAGAGAAGGAATCCAAGTCTGACTGTGAAATTTGGTAGTGAGTGATGGAGAGGGACTCCAAGGGTGTCATCAAGCACCTAGGAATAAGTGAGACCAGATGGTTAATTCTGGCAAGTGGTGATGGAGAGCGTGGAATGCAGTTTACACAGTTGTAGAAGGGACCAGGTGACCCAAGGTCACCCACACTTAATCTGCTCGCTTCAGTCCCACACAGAAAACCAGTTTTGCCCATAAGACACGTAGAGGAAGTTCTGTGACAAAAGAGTCCTGACAGGATCTAGGGACATTACATGTGGGCTCATTTAAAGCTGCATTTCATCCAAGTTTCTGAACAGTCACTCTTGCTATCCCTTACAGTTCCACACAATCCCTCATATCCCTTGTACTCCACAGTACTGGGGCTCAAAACCATGGGAAAGTAGGGGAAGATATTAGGCTGTTCCCACAGATCTTAGCACAGAGCTAACCTCCTCACTTTGATGGTCTCCCCCAGCTCCTAACTACAACCTTAACTCTCTGTTCCCTTCTGATCATTTTGTTTGTTTGTTTGTTTGATTATTTTGTTCCTTTTCTCTAGATAGGATTTCTCTGTATAGCCGGGCTGTCCTGGAACTCACTCTGTAGACCATGCTGGCCTCGAACTCAGCAATCCACCTGCCTCTGCCTCCCAAGTCCTAAGATTAAAGGCATGTGCCACAACTGGCCAGCACTTCTGATCATTTTGTTGGCTGTGATTCCAAGAAGAATTACAGTCTCTTCTGATCAGATCTGTGCTACTCCTTACCTCCCTTCAGTCTTTTGCTTCAGGAGTAATTATTTGAGACTTTGAATCAATACACATAACGGCCATATTCTAAAAGGTCACTAAAAATTTTTCCAGGTGGCTGACTGTCAGGCATTGTACATGAATAATCCTTAAAACGGACAAAAAAAATTCTCTGCTAGGTAACCCAGATCTCCATCCTTGCTTACCTGAAGACCTGACTCATGTGGTCTGTGAGAAAGTGGACACCTTGCATGGAGAGATGCTGGAGACAATTGAATTTGGAGAAGATAGAAACGAACTCCTTGACACACTTATCTTTCTCTGTCTCCTGTCCTATTGGCAATCTTGAAGACATTCTTATAGAGGGGTGCCAGGAGAAGTTTGCGAAGATTTCTCATCTGCCCTAAGCAGGGAGCAAAACGGGCCAGATTAAACACATTCCACTCAGTGTTCAGTTCGAATTCCTCGATGTGCTCTGGATGAAAGACATTCAAAATCTCTAAGACAAAGTCCACGGGCATAGCCCAGATCTTCATGTTTATACAGCACAAATGTAGGGAGTCCTTTCTCTGCTGGGCCCACTTCAAGAAGTATGCTTGTGTTTCATCACGGCGGGGCCTGAGGCACAGGTCTGCTACCACTTTCAGCTGCTTCCTCCGTGCATATCTGCGAAGGACCTTCACTACTGTAGGCTTCTCATCCAAGGACTCTGAAGAACAGCTACCATCCTCTGCACCAGCCCATATGTCCCAGAAGGCATGGTGCACATTCCTCAGGTCCAGAACCTGAAGTTTTCCCCTGTCGGGAGTGAAACATGTCAAATGTCAGCAGACGTGACTACCCACAGTCAGCTTTGACTACCTGACTCTAAACTCAAGTCTCCCCCACTTTGGTAAGGTATAATTTCTTTAAACAGAGTGCAATGTGCACACAAGCATGCTACAGAATCTTTCCCTGAGCTGCATGTGTAGACCTGACCACTTTCCTTCCACTAAGGTACTCTTTATTTCTCCTTAGTCCCATTAATAGTGGTTGTGGGAAAACCAGGAATAAGCTCATTCTAGAGGCTACTTAGAGTAAGCTGTAATCCACTGACAACTGTCAGTTACAACTGTCCTTAGTCCAAGAAGACAATAGCTTCAAGGTTCCTGCACCACTGTCTGATGATCCCATCGGAAGCCATTCTCCCTGAACCCACAATCTCTACTGTGTACCCAAATGATCCCTGAAAGACAACTTGATTATTACGCACCTGGGGTGAGATTCTCTTGTCAGTTGCATGTCTATTCCATCTAGCACAGCCTGCAAGGTCTCCAAGTTAGGTGACTTCATCAAAGCCCCCACAGGGAGACAGGGAAAAGTCCAGGCTGCCACGATTGCCTTCATGAGCTTCTTAAGTCTGCCAGCAAAGGCCTCCTTGAACAGAGCTGGGAAGAGCAGAAAAGGCACCTCCTCCAGACAGAACAAGGCCAAAGCCTCATCTCTCAGCAGAGCCTGCAATGCCAGATTCTGGAGAGTGGACGGAGTCTGAACAGTCATCCTCTTCGGTCTCCAGTCAGAAGGCTCCTTGGGAAGGATTCAGAAAAAAATATACTTTCAAGACAAAGTTTGTAAAACTTCTTCACCATTACATCAACCACTAATCTTCAGAGTTACTACTCTGACAGTGACAGAGAAATCAATTTACCTCTTCAACCTAAACTGGTGGTGGAGAGACAGACTCCCACAACCGGGGTCTTTCTAAAAACCAAATGAGCACATAATTTTCAAATCAAAATACTTTTTGTGTTACCCTTTCTCAAAAACATTCTTAAAAAAATATTCCAGGGGCTGGTGAGATGGCTCAGTGGGTAAGAGCACCCGACTGCTATTCCGAAGGTCCAGAGTTCAAATCCCAGCAACCACATGGTAGCTCACAACTGTCCGTAACAAGATCTGACTCCCTATTCTGGTGTGTCTGAAGACAGCTACAGTGTACTTACATAAAATAATTAAAAAAAAAATCGAAAATCAAACAAAACCAACCGACTGACCAACCAACCAAACAAACAAACATAAATCCTTGTGATGCAGATCAATATTAATTCCCAGTAAGCAGAATGACTTCAGTACATTTCTACAATTTTTAGGGTTTCCTGGGTCTGGTAAGCAGATCATGTACACAGAAGAAAGCTATGTGGAAAAGATGAAACGCAAAGCCTAAGACAATACATATGCATAACTCAAAAGTTTCACTCGAGCAATTGGGCATTGAAGAAAATCAAAGATACATGGTGTACAGGTCTACAGTGTGAGCCAGAGCCTGTCTCTCACTCTCACACACATACACACACACAAATTCAGTGAAGAAGAAACCTGAAGGAACAGTTTAGTCAGAATGAACTGCTTTCCAGCTTCCCAGGAGCCACATGGCCAGTTCTAAGAGAGTTTGAACAAGATACAGAATACTTGTCTCAAAAAATTATATGAAACACACTAATGAACTATGCAAGCTATAGAAATATATCAGTGATGCTACAGAAGTATGTCGGTGATGAGTCTAAAAATTCAATTGGAATGAAACCCAAGGTCTTTAACCTGTTCCTCTAAAGAACTCTAAACTTCTCTACATCAAACTGCATTACCCAAGGAAAAACCAGTACATACCAGTTGAGCACTGCAGATAGGTCTCCAAGTCCCAGCTGCACCAGGCAGTTATCAGGCTGCAGGTCTCTGAGTGTGTTCTCTGGATCAACTGGAGCCTTTATATACCTCTGTGCTAACCCCTCCCTATTTTAGCCACACCCTCCAACCAAAACTGGAATTGGATTTCCTGGTTTAATCTCCACCCTTCAAATTCCAGATCAAAGATCTAATCATTTCATCGGTTAAATCAGAAGGAATTGTATTCACATACTCTCCACTCTTCCTCATCCCCCCCCCCAAAGTTTCATGGATAAATATGAACATTCCACTTGTTAATTAACCATATAACATCAAGTTTTTTGATTTGTTCTTTCATTTACTTAAGGTTTACTTAGTTTTCAATTTGTTCCAGGGATCTTGTCATGCTCAGAAGCCAAGGGTGTTTTAGAAGTCTAATTCTAGAAATTCTTCTGCCTCAGAATCCTTCTTATTGCTAGGATTACTGTTATGAATAAACACATCTGGTTGGATTTCATTCATGGGACCAGAGTCATTTTTAGTTTTCATCAGCTAAGGGTTTAATCTGTTATTGATCAGAGACATACCATAATTCAAAGGTATTCTTTTTAGCTGGATTTGGGACAGAATACAGAGTCAGAGTTAGGAATAGGTACTGGAGCTGAAGGGCTGGAGTGGATGCTCTGTCAGTAAACTGCAGCAGCAGCCACGCAAAAGGTAGGGTAGGAGCAAGGATTGATTCCATTACTATAGTGGCCAGGGTGTTGTGTGTGTACTCGGTAGGGAGCTACCCAGCATTCAAGGATTCCTCTCTAAAACTCTCTGTGCAACAGACAAGATGGGGCATGCTGGTAAGCTCAAAATTGGAAGTGGGAGGTAGGAGGCTCATTTGAATGTCATCTTCAGCCAAACTGTAAGCTGAAGTATAGTCTGATCCCTAAAAGACCTGCTTTCTAAATGGACAAAGGCAAACATGAACAAGAAGGTGTGAGGGAGATGGTGCCCTTGGCTGCTCAGGCAACTTAGATTATGACAAGTTGGATCAGCCCAACAACATTCCTCAGGGATGTGGGTCTTGGGTTGGAGACTTGGCTTAGAAAGAAGGAACACCTGTCAACCTTCTATTCCTATCATCTACATGGTGGCTTGAAATGATCTGTGACTCCAGTTCCAGCAGTTGTGAAACTGCGTTCTGACCTTCTAGGGGAGCAGCCATGAGAGGGCTGCCCATTCATAGTTGTAGGCAAAGCACCCCTACACATAGAACAAATCTTACTAAAACAATATATTTATACTGAGAATGGCAGCATACACATTGATTCCCTCCCCTCAGGAGTCAAAGTTTGACTGATTCAGGGAGTTCAGAGCTACCCTTATCTTAATAACTAAACCCCAACCAGTGAAATCTATGGAGTGAGGATCTTTCACAAAATTAAACCAGAGCTGGGCAGGGTGGCACAGGGCATAAATCCCAGCACTACAGTAAGAGGCAGGAGCATCTTTGATTTCGAGGCCAGACTGCTCCTCAGAGTGGCTTATGGGACATTTAGGGCTCTTAAACAAAGAGACCCTGTCTAAAAACAACAAAACAAACACACAAACAAGATGAAATTTCCCAGATGGTGCAGGTACAGACTTAAAACCCAGGATTAGGTAGGTAGATGCAGGAGAAGTTCTGAGGTCAATGTTACTCTAGTATACAACTTGAGTTCAGAAAGAACCAGAGAAGGGTAAACTGACCAACCCTGTCAAAAATCAATCAAACAAACAAACAGACAGAGAGACAAAAACCAAACAAAAAAGTACCCAAAACACAAAATAAAATTCTTAAATTAACCTCAAGGGAGCTTAAGAGCCAGTGAGATGGCTCAGAGGGGAACGGCACTTGCTGTCAAGCCTGAGTTCAGTAGTGGTACCCACAGCTGTACTGACAGAGACCACTTCAGTTTACAGTCCACCCACTCTACATGCACACTCCCTAGCTGATCCACCAATTCACAAATGAACTAAGACAGTCAGCATGTACAGAAGAGCAGGAGAGCTATCAAGGGTGGTGGTGCAAGTTTCAGTGAACTGATGAAGGATGACCCCCAAACTACATAATGTAATTCTGTGTCTCCCATTCAAATACCAACAATGGGAGCTGGGTGTTTGATTGGCAGCTCAGCCTCTTGTTCTGGCTTCATGAATTAAAATATCTGCAGTAAAACTCCTTGGGTCAAGAAAAAAAGGCTTTCTCCAAAATGCTAACGAGATCTCCTTGGAAAAGAAAGAAGAAATCCAAAGTAGAAAGAAAGATTTTCAGAGTAAAATGGGACCAAGAGAAAAGAGACTTTGAGCTGGATGGGGCTCATGACCAGGGAATTCCGGAGCCTAGGGGCATTGACCTTGCTGAGTTAATAGGCACTACAGTTTTTAATGAAAGAGCCACAGGTACCACTGTCTAGAGATAAAGACAATGACCCGCCTTTTCATTGGATATTTTCTTTATTTACATTTTCAAATATTAGCCCCTTTCCTGGTTTCCCCTGTGAAAAACATCCTTCCCCTATGCCCTCCCCCTCCCCCTGCTTACCAATCCACCCACTCCTGCTTCCTGGCCCTGCCATTTCCCCACACTGGGGCGTATATACAGATAAGTGGATATTAGTCCAGAAGACTAGAAGCTCAGAATAGCCAAGATAAAATTAACAAACCACATGGAACTCAAGAAGAAGGAAGACCAAAGTGTGGATCTTTTATCTATCTTAAAGGGGGTGGACAAAAGGGGGGAACATGGAAGGAGATACAGACTCAAAGTGTGGAGTAGAGACTGAATAAACGACCATCTAGAGACTGGCTCACCTGGTGATCCATCCCATTTACAGTCACCAAACTCAGACACTGATGTGTACACACTTTTTCAGCATGTATAAACAATGTCACACATCAGAGTTGGAATGGAGGCTTTGTATACATACCCAATGGTGGGCAAAAGCTTTCTTCAGGTCCAGGCTTTGTGCTCAATGGGAGACAATAGATCCCTGATCATATTATATTGCAATAACTTTTTTTCTAGAGATTTTCTGAAATTGACCTGTGTTCCTCTGAGCAGCTTGTCCAGGCTGTCCTTGGGGAATTTCATGCACAGTAGAATCTGTTGTTTGGGTAGTATTGTTGCACCAAGGTTCAAGGAGCCCTGTCCTGGTGAGGTTGACCTTCTGTTCCATGCTCATCAGAGTAGAAGAATGGAAAGTCTCAAAGTTTTTCTTGATCTGGTGTGTTTCTTGTTTGTTTGTGGGGGTTTTGGGGGGTATTTTTTACATCTGTCTTTGTTTGAGGGTTTCCTCTGGACCTGACTGTGGCTGAGATCCTGTTACTAAGCACTATTCTCTGTTTGGCCATGAAACTTCTAACCCCCTTGCTATTCAGGTGCCCAGAGCTTTTATTCTGGTAGCTTGGTGCTCTCTATCACCTATGCAGATATAGCAGATGCTTCAACAACCATGCCTATAGTATTTAGCCATTCACATCTTCCTAGCACACACAATTCCTTTCTTTTTCACCTCTGAGCCACACCAGTAGGACCTGGGAAGGAACATTGTGAGGGTCACACCAACACCTGTTTGTTGCCCAAAGCTATGAGCAACCATTTTCTTCCTTGACTGACAGTTGAATTTAACAGGCAAAATCCAGAGACTACAGACTCAAAATCCAAAGGAACTGATGATCTTGGCCTCTCCCATTGATTTTCCCCAGAA
Organism: Mus musculus; assembly: GCF_000001635.26. NCBI lineage: Eukaryota > Metazoa > Chordata > Mammalia > Rodentia > Muridae > Mus > Mus musculus. The sequence continues at coordinate 94,958,952 of NC_000071.6, forward strand.
ATGTGGCTGTCACAGGACAATGGTCACATCTAGCCTTGATCCTCAACCTTTGCATATCTTGAAAATCTCTACCAGATGTGCCTAGAGAGTAACCTCAGGGGTCATTCCAGAATCACTTCTTCCAGGGGGAGAGCATCAATGACACTGGTTCCTATGAAAGTACAGAATATAGATCAGTTTCCTTCCAGTCCAGTGTACACAACGAAAAGGCTTGCTAGCTACAAGTCTTGGAACAACTTCTCTTGAGGCACTTTCCTCAAGATTGGGTCTCATTCAAGGAGCCACTGGCCTTCTCCATGTTGTGGGTTCTCTCATGATCAAGAGTTCTATAGCTCCCAATTTTCAAGCTTCCAAAACTGTACTACCTCACTTATCAAGTCTGGATACTGAGATCCTTTCCTGTAATGAACCCCCATGCTATTCGTTATGGCTGCCTAGGTGAAATAGTCCTCATTTATAACCCTGTCTACACGCAAATTAAAGAAGATACTATCTCTGCCTCTTTGTGTAGTATGAGCCTTCAACCTGTCTAGTTCCTATCTCAGTGGCATTATCTGTAGACAATGTGCTAAGCTGGCACTCCTTCATGTTAATCAGATATGGGATAAAGAGATGGTTCAGGAGTTAGGAGCATGGGGGACAAAAACACAGGAGCTGACACACAAAAGCTAGGATATGTACCTGAGGTATCTGTTAGAGAAGCCAGTGCTCTAACTACTCAGTCATATCTCCCTCCCCTTTTCTTTGCGTCTCCCTTACTGAAATATTTTTTTTTCATACATCGTGTTATGATTATGGTTTCAACTCCCCCAACTCCTCTGAGGTCATTCCCACATTATTTTCCATCTCAATCCACACCCTTTGTATCTCTCCTGAGAAAAGAAACAGGCACTTAAAGAATCCAGAAACATGTGTGGCAGAACACAAGTGTACTGCCAGGACAGGGGAGGAAGAGGCAGGACCACCTCCAGCCTGGCCTAGCAAGTGAGTTACAGAACAGTTTAACATACAATGAGACCCTGCTTGAAAAACAAACAGAGAAATGAACAAATAAACCAAAAGAGCAACAGAAAATCAAAAGAAAAGAAAAACACACAACTTGGAACAGGACAATATAAATAAACCAACAGAAAAAGAGAGCCAACCCATCAAAAATATAAAGTAGAATCATCAACAACAACAGCAAAAAAAATCCCAAAGAAATACAGAATACATTCAAAAACACAGAAATCCCAGAAAAACAGAAAGAATTTATAATCTAAAAGCAGAACAATATAAATAAACAAAAGTGTATAACACAACTTTCTAACACTCAGATCTGCTAAATTGTCTTTGAGTTTGTTTTGTTTCCCTCCTACAACTGGTTAATTAGTCTTCTTTTAAGAGTAGGATTTGCATTCAACAGAAAATTTCCATTTAACTCCAGGCAGTGGTGGTGCACATCTTTAATACCAGCATTTGGGAGGCAGAGGCAGGCAGATTTCTGAGTTCAAGGCCAGCCTGGTCTACAAAGTGAATTCCAGGACAGCCTGGCCTACACAGAAAAACCCTGACTCAAAAAACCAAAAAAAAAAAAAAAATTCCATTTAACAAGTTTAGTGTTTCATTTGGAAGACTTTACTTTATAGATTGGAGACAGCTTCTGGGTTCGGAATGGGAGCTTCTCTCAATACTGTCATGAGGTAGAATCTGTGCATGCCCTGTGCCCGCTGCTTCAAGCTCTCTAAATTCATATGTGCATCAGTTCTGCTGTGTTTTAGAAGGCCTTAAGGTATCTTCAGTAGAACGATGGCTACTATGAACATAGTCAAGCAAGTATCTTTGTGGCATTGTGGGTCCTCTTTGGCTTTCTGTCTGTGAGTGGTAAAGCTGGGTCTACAAGGTAGATTGAATCTCAGTTATTTGAGAAACTGCCAGATTGATCTTACAAGTGGTTGTGCAAGTTTGGACTCTCTTCAACAATAGAGATGTGTTCCTCTTGTTCCATAACCTCCCCACATGAGCTGTGAAATGAGGTTGAGAGCTCCGATTCAATCACTGAAAAGGTTGCATGTTACAAATACGATTAAAAGGGTGGAGTTTAATCATTTACTCCAATTCCAGTTTGGGATTGGTGGGTGTGGCTACAAAAGGGAGTGGTGAGCAGAGAGGTATATAAAGGCTTCACTGGAGCCAGAGAACACATTCAGAGAACTGCAGCCTGAATAACTGTCTTGTTTGACCAGCACTCAGAGACCTGTCTACAGTGTTCAGAACTAGTAGGTAATGATATTCCCCTGGGTCATGCGGTTTGATGTAGAGACATTTAGACTCCAAGTTAGGACAAAACATGTTAATTTTTTCTTCTTAGAGGAATACATTGAACACCTGGGATTTAATTTCAAATGAAGTTTTAGCTTCATCACAAACGTATATGTTAACCAGGTGATTTCATTATTATGGTTGATTTTCTATTTTGTTTAAGTTGTCCTACAAATGGCCATGTGGCATTGGGTAGGGTGAAAAGCAATAACCTTTTGACTCATAAGACTCCTCAGTATTAACATTACTAGTGTGTTCCCTCACATTTCCATTCACTCAAATGTTTGTGCTTGTTTTTGTGAGTCACTGGCTCACCTGGAGACCAGGGGACCATGTGTCTTTGAACACCTTTAACTCACAATAGCTGGAGTTACACTTGGAGTGTCTTAATGTCTCACTCAATGTCTTACATTAGGCTTTGCTTTATATCGCTTTCACACAGCTTTGATTTTTTTGATATGGTCTGTATTTGGGACCTAGAAAACCCTGAAAATTATAGGAACCCATTGTCATCATCATGCTTAGTGGATCAATATTGATCCAAGACACAGGGTGTTGTGTGTGTGTGTGTGTGTGTGTGTGTGTGTGTGTGTTTACTGCTTCCATGATTGTTGTGTGTTGCATTTTTGTTTTGGGATTTTTTTTTCTTTTTTCTTTTTCCTTTTTTTTTGTTGATTTTTTAATTACATTTGAATTGTTGTTCTTTTTCCCAGTCTTTTCTTTGGCAGCCCCTGACCATCATCTATCCACTTTGACTCTAAGACAATACTCCCTTACACACACACCCAGTCCCCAACAAGCCTCCACAGGACCAAGCATCTCCCTTCCCATGGATATCAGATAATTCAATCATCAGCTACATATTTATCCAGAGCCGTGGATGCACCCGTGTACAAACTTTGGGTGATGGTTTCATCCGTCAGAGCTCTGAGGGGTCAAGTTAGTGGATATTGATGTTATTCCTATGGGGTTTTAATCTCTTTCACCTCTTCTGTTCTTCCCTAAGCCTTCCATTGTGTTCCCCTGGCTCAGTCCAATGGTTGCCTATAAGTGTCTGCAATTGTCTTACATGCTGGCACAGCCTCTCAGAGAACAGCTATACCAGGCTCTTATCTGTAAGCACATCTTGGCACCAACTATAGTGTCGGGGATTAGTGTCTGCTGATGGGATGGATCCCAGGGTAGGCAGTCTCTGGATGGTCTTTCCTTCAATCTCTGATTCATTTTTTGTCCAAGTTTTTCTTTAGATGGGAACAATTCTAAGTTAAAAATTTTGAGATGGGTGACTGGGCCCTTCCCTCACGTGGGGAACATGCCTATCCACTGAGGCTGGTCTCTTAAGGTTCTATCTCGCTTGTGATGCACATGTTGTCTTGAGCCATCCACATTAAGTCCTGTGAGTCTTGCCAATTCAATATTACTTTCATTCTTTCTTTTTTTAAAGAGTGTGTCACATACAAAATTTTTGATCCAAAAATTATATACCCATTTGGGTGATAGAGAGGCTGCCATGATGACAGTGTGGGCGACTGTCTTTCTATGATGTCTTAGGATGAAGAGGTAAATTGATGTCTCTACCATTGCATGAGAAGTAAATCAGAAGCTTAGTGGTTGATGTGATGGTGAGGAAGTTTTATAAATATTCTCTTAAATGTATATGCATTTCTGACTCCTTCCCCAGGATCCTTCTGATTGGAGACCTTAAGAAGATGAATGTTCATACCCCATCCACACTCCAGAAGCTGGCAATTCAGACTCTGGTGAGAGAGAGCAGGCTCTAGGCATGTCTGATCTGGAGGAGATGGCCCATGGACTCTTCCCAGCACTTTTCAAGGAGGCCATTGATGGCAGATATATCAAGCTCATAAAGGCATTGGTGATAGCCTGGCCTTTCCACTGTCTCCCTGTGGGGGCATTGATGAGGACTACTGACCTGGAAACATTGCAGGCTGTGCTAGATGGAGTAGACATTCGTCGAACCATAGGGTTTCACCCCAGGTAAGCAATTTCCAAGTCCTGTAGAAGGGAGCAGAAGGAGTACACATTAGACATTGTCAGGGAGATTAGATCTGTCATAAATGGATCAGATGCTTCTGATGGCATCATCAGGCAGGGATACAGGGTTCTTGACAGCTACTGTTTACTTGTACTGAGCACAGTTCGATATGGATTAGCCTTGAATATGGACTAGAGTAAATGTGGCCTCACAGTGGAATGAGCCTATCCCTGACATTCCCACAAGAACTAATAATGTAAGTAAGGAGAAGTAAAGTGTACCTTATTGAAAGAAAAGTATTCATGTGTACAGAAGCACAGGAAAGCTTCAGTAGCAAGCCTAAGTCCAACTTGGATATCAGGTCCTGAAAAAAAATGTACACTTTAGCACGGAAGATAGACGAGTTTAGATATATGTAGTAAAAGCTAATTCAGGGTCTGCCATCATACTTATGTTTCACCTGCAGGAGGAAAAAACTACAGTTTCTCGACCTGAGGAATGTGCACCATAGCTTCTGGAACATATGGACTGATTCAGAAGACAGTGACTATTCAGCAGAGATCTTGGATGAAAAGAAAGCCCTGCAGGTCCGTCCCAGATATGCACTGAGGCAGCGTCTGAAGGTCACAGTTGACCTGTGCATCAGGTCCTGCCTTGATGAAGCACAATCATGGTTCTTGAAGTGGGCCCAGGAGAGAAAGGGCTCCCTATATTTCTGCTGTACAAAGATGAAAATCTGGACTCTGCCAGTAAAAGCTCTCAGACATATCTTCCACGTTTTTGATCCAGAGCACATCATGGAGTTAGAACTAAATACTGAATGGACTCTGTTAGAGTTGACACGTTTTGCCCCCTATTTTGGGCAGATGAGAAATCTTCACAAAGTCTTCCTGGCACCCCTCCACAAAATCGACTTCCATTTACCCAATAGAACAAGAGTCACCGAAGTCAAGTGTATCAACAAGTTTGCTTCTCAGTTCTCCAAATTCAACTGTCTGCAGCATCTTTTCATGTTCTGTGTCCATTTTCTCAGATCCCAGATGAATCAGGTCCTAGGGTAAGCCATGATGGAGAGCTGGTTCAGCTATCAAAGCAAATCTGTCTCTCTTTTCTTAAGGGTTATGGGGACATGATGCCAACCAGTCACTAGGAACAAATATTTAGAGACTCCAAAGACTGGAAGTTATGTCTTGTTTCCATGAATACTCAGTTATACAAGGGAAATTTTACAAGGTAAATCAGTGTCTCAAATGAGCACTCATGAAGTAGGAAAGTGATTTGAGGTAAAGAGTAGGTCAGATCTAGAAAGGATCAGTTGTATTTCTTCCTAGAATCATGGCCGACCAATCAAATGGAAACTGAAGAGGAATGGAAGTGTGTAGTGAGAAGTCAGGGGACTCACAAGTACAGGGTAAACAGGAGCTATATGCTCAGATCTGTTAGAATAGCCTTCTATCATCACCCAGTTCCCATGGGTTAAATATTTTGAACACAGTAGTGCTGAATACATGGGACAGGATGTAGAGCTTGGGCTGTAAATGAGAGCAAGCATGACTGCAGAGGGAATGATAGAATGCAGATTCAGTGAACACACAGCAAATATTGAGATCCTGTCAGAATTCTATTGGGATGGAATTTCTTCTGTGTGCTATCTGGGATTAGGGGATGAACTGGTTCTCAGGTTTAGAGTGAGGCCAGGTGATAAATTATGAGGTTGACATGACTGAGCATTTTCCAACAGGAAGCATCATAGATGATATCCTTAATGACTTAGTAAAACTAATCTTGGGGCACCTGAGTCCTTCTACCACTCTGAATATCCCTGCCAAACCTCTCCAATGCCATTTGCCAGAATTAACCATCTGTCTCCTTTACCTCTAGGTGCTTGATGACACCCTTGAAGACCCTCTCCATTACTTACTCCCTGGTTTCACAGAGAGATTTGGATTCCTTTGCCTGCTGTCAGAGCCTCTTTCAGCTAAAACATCTGGAATTGAGAGGTGTGGTCTTACTGGATTTGGATCTTATGCCTCTGAGGGGTCTCCTCATGAAAGTGGCAGGCATTCTTGAGACTCTGGATTTGCAGGGGTGTAGAATGAAGGACTCCCAGCTCAGTGTCCTCCTACCTGCATTCAAACAATGCTCTCAGATCTCCAATATCAACTTCTACAACAATGAATTCTCCATGCCCTTCCCGAAGGACCTTTTGCAGCACACAGCCAACTGGAGCAAGATGAATGTGGAACAATACCCTGCCCCTCTGGAGTGCTATGATGAATTTGCTCAAGTCTCTGTAGAAAGATTTGCCCAAGTTTGTCAGGATCTCATGGATACACTGAGAGCAATAAGGCAGCCCAAGAACAGCTCCTTTGCTACAGATATCTGCCACACATGTGGGGAGCGCTGGGTCTTTGACCAGGTGGCCAACCTTTGTCATTGCTGGCAGTAAAATGGGAACATTCTGGATTGGAATAAAAATAAGGTTTGGGACACATGTCTTACCAAAAAAAATTGTATTTTCCATCTTCATTTGTAATAAAAAGAACAGAGAAAAAAATCTCACTCAGCCTAGTCATTATACCCCTTTTCTGTAAACTATCAATAAAATAATTTGTTACTCTGTATTTATTGAAATCTTAGAACATGATTTCTTTGTTTAAACATCATTGTTATTGTCTGAATTGAATAAAGCATCTAAATTAAAAGACTACAAAAATCACCCTCTGGAAAGAAGTAAAAAAGTACACATTGAGGCCAGGCATGTCAAAATTCACAATCTTGGGAAAGTGGATAAAGTTATCAGCTATGGTGGGAAATATATGAACTTCTAGGCTGGCCTAAAGTACAGAGGAAGAAAAAAAATAAAGAACATAACTCTCTCAGACTCGTTCTTTCTGTCTTCCCTCACACCCTTTCTCCCTGTCTGAATGTCCAATTCCCTGACCTTGTTCCTTAAGACCAGTGAACTCACCTGATATTTTCCCACAATTAACATGCTTTCATATTCTTAAAACAAACAACATGTAGATTGAGAGAGACTCTTCACCGGTGAAGAGCACATGCTGCTTTTGCAGATAACGAAAGTTCTGTTTCAGAGCTAATAACCAGGTGGCTGTCAAATGGAACTCAAGCTTCAGGTGCTAGGACCCTCCTTTCTGTCCTCTGTGGATCCCACCTTTCACATGCACAAATCCACATAATACACATGTAGCTATTCCACCAGCTGAAGAAGTCTTTAAATAAAAAAAGGACTCAATTTCACAAGGGAATAAAAAATGGCCCAATTAATTAAAATGGTGATGTTGTTCATTAGCACTTGTGTCTCTGTGAAGAGAGCATGTGGAGTTTTAGGCATATCCTTTGAGCTCCATTGGTGAGCAATATTGTAAGATGCTCTGAGCTCCAGAGTTTGAACTCTTTCACCATGGGTGAGTGAGAAGAAATTAGTAGTTTGTCACTCTGCAATATTTATTTCTGTATGGATTTAATGTATATTCCTCTTTTATTTGCATGTATCCTTGTATGATAGAAAAAGGCATCAGAACGTTGTATAGATGGTTGTCAGCTACCAGGTGCTTGTCTAGAGCTGAACTCCAGTTGTCTGAAAGACCAACCAGGACTCGTAGTTTTTGATCCTTACAGGCCCATGTTTGAGAATGGTAAGCACACTCATTGATAGAGAATCAAAAGGAATCAGGAATTTATTTTGCACAAAAGCTTACGACTTTGGCATTATCTTTAATTCATTACAATTCAAACATTTTGTGTACATGTGTGTGTTGCTGGTTTGCTTGATTGTTTCCTTTTTTTAGATAGTCACTATATAGATCAGCCAATGATAAAGCAATATACTGAGTCATTCTAAGAATGGTCAGGGGGCTGGTGAGATGGCTCAGTGGGTAAGAGCACCCGACTGTTCTTCCGAAGGTCCGGAGTTCAAATCCCAGCAACCACATGGTGGCTCACAACCATCTGTAACGAGATCTGACTCCCTCTTCTGGAGTGTCTGAAGACAGCTACAGTGTACTTACATATAATAAATAAATCTTTAAAAAAAAAAAAAAAAAAAAAAAGAATGGTCAGGATGAGCTTCATTTCATAGAATGTTTACCTAGCCATTCACAGGATCTGTGAACCAAATTAAAAGGGTATGATAATATGTAACAATTATCTCAGCACCCTCTAGGTTGAGAATTCAGAGCAGGAATTCAGTAGCATTCTATCTACTTATCTAATACCTAATATAAAAAATCAAAAACTTCCTCTTGATAGGGAGCTAGAGTCCCTGAGCACTTTCCTTTTGATGTCTCTTGACCTCATCTTATCCCTGATCAGGAAAGGAACAAAACCGTTCAAAATAATTAAATAAAAATCAAAATAATAAAAAAAACCTGAACAATTTCTATAGTATAGTCTTTACGCATATCTTGATCAGAGAAGAGAAAGAAACAATGTACAGAGGGAGAGAAATAAGAACTAAATATAACCTTACCTATTTATGTCTTAGGGAAATGTCTGACTGAAACAGCATTCTTTGTGTAATTGACATATACTAATTATCAGTTATAAGTACATACTAACTAAAGGCACCAAGCTTCAATCCAATGTTCAGAACTTTGTCTTATATCAAAATAATTGCATATTTCATGACTATTAAGTGTAATTATAAGTGGTTCATGAGAATATATGTTGCTAACATGTTTCAGGAAAAACTTGTTTCTGTTCAGTTTGTGGTGTGCAAAGTTTAAATGCTAACATGTCTAGCTCCATGTTTCTCATTTCTTTTTGTTTTCATTAATTCATTTATGTATTCACTTTATCACCTGATCACTTCCTGCCTGTCTTTTCCTCCCAGTTCTACCCTCTGACCTTTTCATCTCATTTCTTTCTGCCATTGTCCTCAGCAAAGGAGAGGCACACACTCCCCACCCCTACCAGGTTCCACACCACTTTGACACACCACGTTGCATCAGGACTAAATGCATCCTCACCCACTGAAGCCAGACAAGTCAGCCCATCAAGGGGAAAAGGTTCCAAAAGCAGAGAACAAAGTTCAAAAGGAGAAAACACCCAGTCTGATTTTTAGGAGACCCACATTTAAGACCAAGCTTCACATCTGTTCCATATGAGTAGGAGGCCTAGGTCCAGACCATGCATGCTCTTTGATCGGTAGTTCAGTCTGTGTGAACTCCCAATGGGTCCACATGACTTAGTTATGTAGGTCTCCTTCTGGAATGCTTGACTCTGTTGTAAAGCTCTGATGACCCTTAGCTAATGGGGACCCTCGAGTGAAGAACTCGTAAAAGGTGATGATTTCAAAGTCAAGAGAAATTTATTGTTCCAGTATGCTAGGATCGTCATGCACCTCAAGAAGAGGCCCCAAACCCACACGGCCCATTTGGCCAGTTTTTATACAGCAACTAGGCACAGTATGAATTTTAAACTAATTGGTCTTTAGGAAATGAGGTGGCAAGGACTTCTCTTGTCCATAGGTGACAATGGACGCTGTGCCCATGGGGAATCCTGAGAAATGTAATCCAGGAAGGGAGGGTGCTTACATGCTTCATGACCTCATCTGTCTTCCAGGAATGACTGGGTCCTTAAGCTCTGCTGTTTGGTCAAATTTGGTAAAAGCCCTGGGCTGATCTCTTCACCATCTGGCTCCCTCTATCCTTCCTCTGACTTTTCCACAAGACTCTGAGAATTCTGCCTAATTTTTGGCTGTGGGTATCCATCTGTTGCCATCAGGTGCTGGATGAAGCCACTCACAAGACAGTTATGCAAGGCTTCTGTCCTTAAGTATAACCAAGTATCATTAAGACTGTCAGAGTTTGGCTCTCTTCCATGGGGTAGATCTCAAGTTTGGTTAATCATTGGTTCTTTATTCCTTCAATCTCTGCTCTATCTTTATACCTGCATATCTTGTAGGCAGGGAAATTTTTGGATAGGAATTGGTGCATTGCTGTCCCCCTCCCTCCATTGGAAATCCTGCCTAGCTAGAGGTGGTAGTTACTTCATCTCTTTATACCCATCTGCTGGGCTCTCAGCCAAGGTCCCTCCCATATACTCCCAGCAGCCTGCTCCATCCCAGGTCTCTTGCTTTTCCCTGAAATGCCCCCACATGGATTGCTTTTCTATCTCCCAAATCTCTAAATCCCTTGGCCCTTCCCACCATACCTGATACCCCAAAATGTTTCTGTCCCTGTACCCTCACCTATACAGATCTCCCTAAGAAATCACCACTGATACCGATTTTATTTCCTCTTCCGAGTGAGATTCAATCACCTTACCTTTTGTCCTATTGTTACTTAGTTTGTTCGAGAATTTGGATTGTAGCATGGTCATCTTATACTCTATAAGTAATAATGCATTAACAGTGACTACATAACATGCAATTCCTTCTGGGTCTGAGTTACCTCACTCAGAATGATCTTTTCCAGTTTCATCCATCTGCCTGAAAATCATATAATATTCCATATTTTTAATAGATGACCAGTATTCCATGGCATAAATGTACAAAATATTCCTTATCCATTCTATGGTAGAGGGACAGGTGGGTTGTTTCAACTTTCTGTCTATTATGAATAGAGGTGCTATGTAGTTGAGCAAGTATCCTTGTATTATGGGGAAACATGTTGTGAGTATTTACCCAGGAGTGATATAACTGGGTTTTGAGGTAGAACTATTTGTGAGAAATACCAAGATTGATTTACAAATGTAGTATAAAAGCTGACACACTCACCAGAATTTGAAGACTGTCTCCCTTACTCCACATTCTCACCAGCATGTACTGCTTCTTGAGTTTTTAGTCTTAACCATGCTGATGTTTATAGGATGGACTCTCAAAGTACTTTCAATCTGCATTTGACTAGGAAAGTAGAATATGTTGTGAATTGCTTCTTGACCATTAGAGATTCCTCTGTTGAAAATTCTCTGTTGACCTCTGTACCCTATTTTTAAATGGGGTATTTGGTTTGTAGATGTCTGGTTCCTTGAGATATTTATTTTATTTGGATATCAGCCCTCTGACAAATGAATAGACGATAAAGATGTCTGTTTTTTTTTTTTCATTCTATAGGCTTCTGTTTTGACATACTAATTCTGTCCCTTGTCTTCCAGAGGATATTCCATTTAATGGGGTCCCTTTTATTAACTGTTGAACTGAGTGCCTGAGCCATGGGTGTTCATTTCAAGAAGTCATCACCTTTTCCAATCTGTTCAAGAGCCCTGACATTACTAATGATATTCTGCAGACAGGAGCCTAGCACAACTGTCCTTGGAGAGGAATCACACAGCCAGAAATAGAATCACATGCAGAGACCCCAGGCAAACGAAGTTCAGGGAATTTTGTAGGCGGTGGGGAGGATTGAAGGAGCCAGAGAAATCAAAGACAGCACAAGAAAAACCTACAGAATCAAGCTACCTAGCCACAGTTGGGATCATTGAGATTGAACTACCGACCAGAGAACTTTCATGAGACAGACCTAGGCCCCTTACACATATTTAACAGTTCTGAAGCTTGGCTTTCATATGGAACTGAAACGACAGGACAAGGGGTGATTACTGACTCTTGCCTAACTTTTGATCACTTTCCCTTATTTGGGTACCATTGTCTAGCCTTAATTGAAAAAGATGCACATTGATAAGCTAATATTTATCCATGGGAGGTCTCCCCTTTTCTGAGGAGAATGGGAGGCAAGGTGTGGAAGAGAATAGGGAGAGATTGAGAAGAGTGGAAGTGACTGAGGGTATGCTATGAACTGTAAACTAATCACATGATACTGCTGCTAGGCTTCTGTCCTTAAGCATAACAAAGTATCAATAAGAGTGTCAGAGTTGTGACAGACATGTAGACCAATAGAATAGAATTGAAGACCCAGAAATGAACCCACACACCTATGGTCACTTGATCTTCTACAAGGGAGCTAAAAGCATCCAGTGGAAAAAAGATAGCATTTTCAACAAATGGTGCTGGCACAACTGGTGGTTATCATGTAGAAGAATGTGAATTGATCCATTCCTATCTCCCTGTACTAAGGTCAAATCTAAGTGGATCAAGGAGCTCCACATAAAACCAGAGACACTGAAAGTTATAGAGGAGAAAGTGGGGAAAAGCCGCAAAGATATGGGCACAGGGGAAAAATTACTGAATAGAACAGCAATGGCTTGTGCTGTAAGATTGAGAATTGGCAGATGTGACCTCATGAAACTGCAAAGTTTCTTTTTTTGCGTTATAAATTTTTTTTCATTTATTTATTTATTTGTATATTTTTTGTTAAGTATTTTCCTCATTTACATTTCCAATGCTATACCAAAAGTCCCCCATAACCTACCCACCCACCCCCACTCCCCTATCCACCCACTCCCACGTTTTGGCCCTGGCGTTCCCTTGTACTGGGGCATATAAAGTTTGGAAGTCCAATGGGCCTCTCTTTCCAGTGATGGCCGACTAGGTCATCTTTTGATACATGTGCAGCTAGAGTCAAGAGCTCTGGGGTACTGATTAGTTCATAATGTTTTTCTACCTATAGGGTTGCAGATCTTTTTAGCTCCTTGGGTACTTTCTCTAGCTCCTCCATTGGGGGCCCTGTGATCCATCCAATAGCTGACTGTAAGCTCATGTGTTTGTTAGGCCCCGGCATAGTCTCACATGTGACAGCTATATCTGGGTCATTTCAGCAAGATCTTGCTAGTATATGCAATGGTGTCAGCTTTTGGAAGCTGATTATGGGATGGAACCGTGGATATGGCAGGCTCTAGATGGTCCATCCTTTCGTCACAGCTCTAAACTTTGTCTCTGTAACTCCTTCCATGGGTGTATTGTTCCCAATTCTAAGAAGGGGCAAAGTGTCCACACTTTGGTCTTCGTTCTCTTGAGTTTCATGTGTCTAGCAAATTGTATCTTATATCTTGGGTATCCTAAGTTTCTGGGCTAATATCCTCTTATCAGTGAGTTAATATTGTGTATCAGTGAGTTAATATTGTGTGAGTTCCTTTGTTATTGGGTTGCCTCACTCAAGATGATGCCCTCCAGGTCCATCCATTTGCCTAGGAATTTCATAAATTCATTCTTTTTAATAGCTGAGTAGTACTCCATTGTGTAAACGTACCACATTTTCTGTATCCATTCCTCTGTTGAGGGACATCTGGGTTCCTTCCAGCTTCTGGCTATTATAAACAAGGCTGCTATGAACATAGTGAAGCATGTGTTCTTCTTACCGGTTGGGACATCTTCTGGATATATGCCCAGGAGAGGTATTGCAGGATCCTCTGGTAGTACTATATCCAGTTTTCTGAGGAACTGCCAGACTGATTTCCAGAGTGGTTTTACAAGCTTGAAAACACAACAACAATGGAGGAGTGTTCCTCTTTCTCCATATTCTTGCCAGCATCTGCTGTCACCTGATCCCACACACCTATGGTCACTTGACCTTTGACAAGGGAGCTAAAAGCATCCAGTGGAAAAAAGACAGCATTTTCAACAAATGGTGCTGGCACAACTGGCGGTTATCATGGAGAAGAATGTAAATTGATCCATTCCTATCTCCTGTACTAAGGTCAAATCTAAGTGGATTAAGGAACTCCACATAAAACCAGAGACACTGAAACTTATAGAGTAGAAAGTAGGAAAAAGCCTCAAAGATATGGGCACAGGGGAAATGTTCCGGAAAAAACAGCAACGGCTTGTGCCATAAGATCGAGAATCAATAAACGGGAACGCATAAAGTTGCAAAGCTTCTGCAAGGCAAAAGACACCATCAACAAGACAAAAAGACCATCAACAGATTGGCAAAGGATCTTTACCTATCCTAAATCAGATAGGGGACTAATATCCAATATATATATATAAAGAGTTCAAGAAGGTGGGCTCCAGAAAATCAAATAACCCCATTAAAAAAATGGGGCTCAGAGCTGAACAAAGAATTCTCACCTGAGAAATAGCGAATGGCAGAGAAGCACCTTAAAAAAATGTTCAACATCCTTAATCATCAGGGAAATGCAAATCAAAACAACTCTGAGATTCCACCTCAAACCAGTCAGGATGGCTGAGATCAAAAATTCATTTTCCATTCTTTACGCTGCCATTTTTTCCTATTGATGCTGTCTTTTGCCTTACAGAGGATATTCAGTTTCATGAAGCCCATTTATTGTTGATCTTAATGCATAAGCTATGGTTGTTCTGTGCAGTAATTAGTCAACTTTTACAATAACTTTGAGAGCCCTGACACCATTAATGATATTCTTCAACCAGTAGCATTTAGGAGTGGAGGATATCAAACTATTTACAGTACTAGTGTTTTGTTTTCCTCTAATCTAATTGTGACTGTGCCCCTTTTCTTTTCTCTTGAAGTAAAAAGTATTTCATATGCAAGAGCCACCATGAGCTATAGCCTAAAAAGGAAGCTCCTGTTACTCGAAACTAGGGATCACTGAGCAAGAGTGAGGGAGAGTGACTGGCATTTCTTTCTTTTCCTTTCTTTCCTTTTCTTTTTTTGATATTATATTTATTAGATATTTTTTATTTACATTTCAAATGTTACCCCCTTTCCTAGTTTCTCCTCCAAAAATCCCCTATCTCCTACCCCTCCCCATGGTCAAGAGCCCACCCACTCCCATTGCTTGTCCTGGCAATCCCCTATATTGAGGCAGAGAGTCTTCCCAGGACCAAGGGTCTCTCCTCCCATTGATGACTGACTAGGCAATCCTCTGCTACAAATATAGCTAGAGCCTCAAGTTCCACCATGTGTTTTCTTTGGTTGGTGGTATAGCTCCAAGTAGCTCTAAGTGTACTGGTTAGTTCATATTGATGTTCCTTCTATGAGGCTTCAGTCCCCTTCAGCTCCCTGGCTGTTTTCTCTGGCTCATCCAGTGGCGACCTTGTGCTCCGTCCAATAGAAAACTATGAGCATTCACTTCTGTATTTGCCAGGCACTGGCAGAGCCTCGCAGGAGACAGCTATATCAGATTCCTTTCAGCAGACTCTTGTTGGCATCTGCCTAGTGTCTGGGTTTGGTGGTTGTTTATGGGGTAGATCCCCAAGTGGGACAGTCTCTGGTTGGTCATTCATTCAGACTCTGCTCTGAACTTTGTCTCTGTAACTTCCTCCATGAGTATTTTGTTCCCCATTCTAAGAAGGAATGAAGTATCCACATTTTGGTCTTCCTTCTTCTTGAGTTTCATGGGTTTTGCAAATTGTATTTTGGGTATTCTAAGGGACTGGCATTTTTTATGAATAATTTTCCTGAAGGACAATACTTTGCTACCAGGAAAGGCAGAAGAACCAAAAGAAGAAAAAAAAATAGAATAAAATCATCCTGAGGCCCATTTAGTTATATTTCCATATCTCTATCTCTATATCTATATCTCCATACATCATATATTTCCATATATTTTCCATATATATTCCATATAATTTATATATAGTTATATTTTCAAGTACAAATTAATCATGGTTGCAAGAGCTTGGGAGAGGGTGGTGGTGTATGGAAACTTCTCAGCCTAGCCCTTGATGAGAACACACAACTACCCGAGGCACCATTTATACTCTGTGTCCGTGCTGCCCCCTACTGGAAACCAGGTTGATCTTGGCCACAGGATTGCTTCAGACATTCAAGGATCCTACTACCTGGACTCCCAGCCCATAAGGCTCATTCTTCAAAATCACATGTATTTTTTGAGAGAGAAAAATCACAATCCATTAATAACTGCATTCTATGGAATTGAGCAGAGCTTACAGACCAAAATCATTATCTTACTTAAGGTTTCTATTGCTGTGATAAAATCATGACCAAAACAAATTGAGGAGGTTTATTTGGCTTCCCCTCAGAGAAGAGGAGTCCTCACACAAATGCACATTAGCTTACCAAGGTGCATCTTTTTTATTGAGGCTAAACAAGGTATTCCAGTTAGAGAAAAGGAACCAAAGGCAGGCAATAGTCAGAGGAGTCACTAGAGTATAACATCCCCCCCATCCCCCCCAACCTGAAGTTCACTGAATCAGACCTCCTCAACTTTGTTGTCACTAAAGAGATTATCTAGGGTGGATCCTGCCTCCATAGATCACTCTATTGTTCAGCCGCTGTCTGCTGCTACCTGCTGGGAGTTGGCCTAGATATTCAGGAGTCTACATCTGATCCTACAGGTGGACACCTGCAGCTGGACTCCAAGGATGATTTGGTGGGAATGGGCTTCCCCTCTCCTTTATACAGCATGTCCGCCATTAAAAATTTGAACCTTGATCAGAACACTGCCTTGGTTTCATCTCTCTCTCATCACCTAGTTTCCCTCTCTTTCAGTGCCTGCCTGTCATTCAGGTGTACCTGTCCTTGTGAGCTGCTGGAAGGCTCGCAACACTAGAGGACTTCAGATCTGGAACTAAAATAGGGCAGAAATCTGGAGGCAGAAGCTGATGCAGAGGCCTTGAAAGGTGCTGCTTACTGGCTTGCTACACTCAATGTTGCTGTTGTTCTTGGGGTCATCACATGATACTGGCAGCTCCAACACACTGGAGTCTTCTGCTGTGACATGATTGCACTTTTAGCAATAGGATCTCATAGGTTCTCTCATGGTCCAAACTTCATCTTCTCTCCATCACCCCTATATACATGTGCCTTCAACTGTCACTGAGGCTTTACCTTCACCAATGTCCTCTCCTGGCTTCTCACAGGGCCAAACTTTAGATGCTCTCCTTTACCCTTCATGACTTCTAAACCAGTATAGCCTTGATGACTCTTAAACAACAAAGACTGGCTGCCAGTGCAGGAGGTTTAGGATTTTATACCATGTCTGTGACCTACTACATGGTGATTCTAAGATTACCTAAGGTTTGAAATTTATGCCATGTACATGTTGCCCCTTAGTGTGTTCATGAAGACTTCAGAAAAGAGGAGTGGTGACACTAGAAACATGCTGAATGCTAACACTTCCCTGGCAGAGTTTCATTTACTTGACACAGATGTGGCTAGTGTTATCTGGGAAGCAGTCTCTATTGAGAAAACGTCTTCCTCAGATTACATGTAGGCAATGGGTCTATGGGGGGGGCATTTTCTTGATTAATGACTGCTGGGGGTGGACCTAACTCCCTGTGGGTAGGGCCAACTGTATGCAAGTGACCTTGAGTTGTATAAGAACTTAGACAAAGAAAGACCCGTGGAACAAGTCCTCTCTAGAACTTTCTCCAGTATACCCCTCCAGGTTCCTGCTTGACTTCCTCCGCTGATGCCCCTCAGTTAAGGACTGGGACCTGAAGGCTGTAAGAGGAAAGAAATCCTGACTCCTCAAGTTGCTTTTGGTCAGAATGTTTTGTCACACAGCAGAAAACTGGTTAAGAGAGCATGTCCCAAAGTTTTCATGTGGGTGATGGGAAATGATCCCAGTAGTCTGAAAGAGCAGCCTCTTAACCATTGTGTGGTCTCTCCAAAACACCCCCATTTTTTTAATTCAAACCCATCCCTAGTGGCAAATATTCCCCAGCAAGATCATAGCTACTGAGACTTCCCAAACAATGCCACCAACTTGAAAGCAGGTATTCAGATACCCCCATGACTAGAAACAGCATCATATACAAACCACCAGAGATTGTTCATTCACAAAACTCAGCATCAGCTTATAATTCATTTTCTTGGATGTAAATTATTACAAAAAGAAGGAGGGAATAAGGCACTCATTTGTTGAGTATAGTCTATAATAAAATGTAGACTTTCCTAAGGTAACATTGTTTTTTCTAGTGACTTGTCTCCCTTTATCTTCAAGATTGTAAACAATACGAGGACCAGTAACTTCCTGTATGAGGGGACATCATTAGACCTGACAAATGTGAAGCAGATGAACAGGCTGAAGTCATCAATTCCTCATGTTCCTTTCTGAATCTGTCCCTCTGGTGTTCTCATTAGGCAATTACAAGTCATGTGACTCAGCACAGAATTATTCTCTTAGAGAATGATGACTGTGGTGATGAGACTCCTTGGACACTCTGAAAAGGCTTCAAGGGGTCTTAGGAGTCAGCATGCAGGCGTGCCAGCTGGGATGAGGAGCTGGTCCTTGGAAGAAGGGCTGGAAGAACTCAGTATGTTTCCCACCAGCTTAGCTGATAAGCACAGCTCACTTGTGTTGAATCTGAAATTGAGAACCACCTAACTTTCTGATTACAAATGTATCCCCTCCACACACATAAGAACCACCTGCACATGCCACTGTGAGACCATTAACTCCTGTAACACTGTTGTCAGACTGGCTTGTGAAAGTAAAGCTGGTTTCACAATTTAGTCAAGTTTTCCCTTTTTTGTGGTGTCCTGGTACTTCCTATAGGTTGATTTGTTTTGTGCCCAGTCACTGATGAAAGAAACATAAGTCCGCTTTTGTAGCCTTTGCCAGGTGGATTTCTGAGTTCGAGGCCAGCCTGGTCTACAAAGTGAGTTCCAGGACAGCCAGGGCTATACAGAGAAACCCTGACTTGGAAAACCAAAAAAAAAAAAAAAAGACCTCTGACAGGACGTGTTGGTAAGTATGTAGATAGAATGGAGCACTAGTCACAGTTGCCTGTACTGCAAATTATACAAGAATTGTAAGAAAGTGTCTGGAGATGTCTCAGAATGAACTAAAACTAACAATAGTATCTGACCTTGCTTTTATATACCCTACTACAGAGGTACTTCACACCCCAATGTTTGCTGCTGCTCTGTTCACTAGAGCCCTGAATTACATTACAACTAGTAGTTCATCAACAGACAGAATAAAAATGAAAGGCTGATATATATGTAACGTGGATTACTATTCAGATCTAAAGAAGAACAAAGTTATAAAATATGCAGAAAAGGTATAGACATAAAATGATTAACAACAAGTGAGGTCACCCAATATCAGAAAGAAAATTGCATGTTCTCTCTCCTATGCAGTATCTTTCCATATATGTACATGAGTAGTCATTTGGTTACAGTAGAAACAGTCAGAAAGAGGACAAAAGGACTAAATACTAGAGGATCAGGGAGGACAGAAGTGCTGACTGACATGAGTTGTACATTGTAAAGAGCATATATATCACATGGTTTTCTCATTCAAATGTCATGGGATTTTCAGGCTTTGTGGTAGATAGGTGCACTAGAATATATTCCTTATTGAAATTATAGAATCAATTGTGAAGTTCCACAGATCAGAATACTGTTTTTAATGTGTAGAAGTTTATAAAAATATACAGACTTTGAGTCTGGTTGACTTTGATGTGAGATTTTATTGGCAAAGTTCTTATAATAAACACTATAAAATTTTATTTTTGAGATTATGATTACAACATCTCTCTCTTCCTTTTCCTCCTTTCGAACTCTCCAATATAACCCTCCCAACCAACACACACACACACACACACACACACACACACACACACACACACACAAACACACACAGAAAGTTCCACCAGTTCATATTAAAAACAGTAACTTAAGAATAAGCCTCAATGATCCTCATTCTGGTTGGGGCCACCCCTGCCATTTTCCTTCTGAGCCCTGTGGAGTCCGCTAAGGGATCCAGAGTGCTCTCCATGATGCAGGACCTTGGGATCACCTTGGGATCATGGGTGAGTAGAATGCAACATCAGCTCCAGAGAATCACGGAGGGTCTTGTGCCAGTAGGAACAGGGACTGAGGAACCCCACCCGACCAGAGGCTGGGACCCATTCAGGTCAGGGGCAGCCCGGCCATCTTCTGCATAAACCGGGCCGAGGGCATATTGGGCAATGGAGGATGCTCCACACAGCAGGACCTCTAGCATACCCAGGACCTTATGATCACCTGAGAGCATGTGGGCAATAGAAGCAACAGAGCATCTTGGTCAGGGTCCCATTGGGCCTTGATCCTCAGCCAGGAGGCTGAGCTGAGACCCAGATCCCTGGGCATATTCCTTGCCAGAGGAGAGTTGGCCTACATGGATGACTCTGACCCCAGATGTCAGGATGTGGATCAGAGCCCCACACTTCTGGACACCTGCCCTGCAAGAGGAGAGCTTGCCTGCAGAGAGTACTCTGAGGACTGGAACTCAGGTGAGAGTTGGAGAGTGCTGACAGAGACTAACAGAATAGCAGGAGGATCAAGCTCCAGCCAGAGACAGCTTGAACATTAACACCAGAAAATTCCATATGGTGAAAGGCAAACGTAAGAATCTTACTAACAGAAACCAAGAACAATGGGCATCATCAAAACCCAGTACACCAACCACAGCAAGTCCTGGATGCCCCAACACATCTGAAAAGCAAGATGCAGATTTAAACTCATATCTCATGATAGTGGTAGAAAATTTAAGAAGGGCTTTAATAACTCACTTAAAAAATACAGGAGAACATTGCTAAAGAGGTAGAAACCCTTAAACAGGAAACACAAAAATCCCTCAAGGAATTACAGGAGAACACTGCTAAACAGGTAGAAGTCCTAAAAGAACTACAGGCAAACACTGCTAAACAGGTAGAAGATTCACAAAAATCCCTTAAAGAAAAACAGGAAAACACAACCAAACACGGGATGGAATTGAACAAAACCACCCAAGATCTAAAAATGAAAGTAGAAACAATGAAGAAAAGCCAAAGGAAAACAACTCTGGAAATAGAAACCCTAGGAAAGAAATTAGGAACCATAGATGTGAGCATCAGCAACATAATACAAGAGATGGAAGAGAGAATCTCAGGTGGAGAAGATCCCATAGGGAACATGGATATAACAATCAAAGAAAATGCATAATGGAAACAGATCCTAACCCAAAACATTCAGGAAATCCAGGATACCATGAGAAGACCAAACTTGCTGATAATAGGAGTAGATGAGAAAGAAGATTTTCAACTTAAAGGGCCAGCAAATATCTTCAACAAAATTATGGAAGAAAACTCCCCATACCTAAAGAAAGAGATGCCCATGAACATACAAGAAGCCTACAGAACTCCAAATAGACTGGAGCAGAAAAGAAATTCCACCCAACACATAATAATCAGAACAACAAATGAACTAAATAAAGACAGAACTTTAAAATCAGTAACGGAAAAAAGGTTAAATAACATATAAAGGCAGGCCTATTAGAATTACTCCAGACTTCTCACCAGAGACTATAAAAGCCTGGACAGATGTTATACAGATCCTAAGAGAACAGAAATGCCAGCCCAGGCTACTACACCCAGCAAAATTCTCAATTACCATAGATGGAGAAACCAAAGTATTCCATGACAAAACCAGATTCCCACAGTACATTTAGATAAATCCAGCCCTTCAGAGGATAATAATGGGAAAACACCAACACAAGGATGGAAACTACAACCTAGAAAAAGCAAGAAAATAATCCTTCTACTAACCTAAAAGAAGACAGCA
Organism: Mus musculus; assembly: GCF_000001635.26. Lineage (NCBI taxonomy): Eukaryota > Metazoa > Chordata > Mammalia > Rodentia > Muridae > Mus > Mus musculus. The sequence goes on from NC_000071.6 coordinate 94,980,588, forward strand.
GCAAGAACAGAATCCCAACTCTACCAACAAAAATAACTGGAAGCAAAAATTTCTTTTCCTTAATATCTTTTAATATCAATGGACTCAATTCCCCAACAAAAAGACATAGAGTAACAGACTGGCTGCACAAATAGGACCCAATTTTTGCTGCTTAGAGGAAACCTACCTCAGGGACAAAGACAGACACTACCTCAGACTAAAAGGCTGCAAAACAATTTTCCAAGCAAATGGTCTGATGAAACAAGCTGGAGTAGCCATTCTAATAAAGAATAAAATTGACTTCCAACCCAAAGATATCAAAAAAGACAAGGAGGAGCACTTCATACACATCAAAGGTAAACTCTACCAAGATAAACTCTAAATTCTAAATATCAATGCTCCAACTGCACGGGCAGCCATTCATTAAAGAAACTTTAGTAAAGCTCAAAGCACACATTGCACCTCACATAATAATAGTGGGAAACTTCAAAAACCCATCCCACCCACGGACAGATCCTGGAAATAGATACTAAACAGAGACACATGGACATTAACAGAAGTTACGAAACAAATGGATTTAACAGACATTTACAGAACATTTTATCCTAAAACAAAAGGATATACCTTCTTCTCAGCACCTTATGGTACCTCCTCCAAAACTGACCATATAATCAGTCACAAAACAGGCCTTAACATATACAAGCATATTAAAATTATCCCATGCATCCTATCAGATCACCATGGACTAAGGATGATCTTCAGTAACAGCATAAATAATAGAAAGCCAACATTCACATGGAAACTGAGCAAAACTCTACTCAATGATACCTTGGTCAAGGAAGGAATAAAGAAATAAATTAAAGACTTTTTAGACTTTAATGAAAATGAAGCCACAACATACCCAAACGTATGGGACACAATGAAAGGATTCCTAAGAGGAAAACTCATAGCCCTGAATGCCTCCAAAAAGGAACTAGAGAGACCATACTCTAGCAGTCTGACAGCACACCTAGAAACTCTAGAATGAAAGGAAGCAAATTCGCCCAAGAGGAGTAGACGGCAGGAAATAATCAAATTTAGGGCTCAAATCAACCAAGTGGAAACAAAAAGAACTATTCAAAGAATCGACCAAACCAGGACCTGGTTCTTTGAGAAAATCAACAAGATAGATAAACCCTTAGCCAGATTAACTAGAGGGTACAGGGATAGTATCCTACTTAACAAGATCAAAAATGAAGAGGAGACTTAAAAATAGATCCTGAGGAAATCCCAAAAATCATCAGATCCTACTACAAAAGGCTATACTCAACAAAACTGGAAAACCTGGATGAAATGGACTCCTTCCTAGACAGATATCAGGTACCAAAGTTAAATCAGGATCAGATTCACAATCTTAACAGTCCCATTTTTTTTCCTAAGGAAATAGAAGCAGTCATTAATAGTCTCCCAACCAAAAACAGCCCAGGACCAGATGGGTTTAGTGCAGAGTTCTATCAGACATTCAAAGAAGACCTAATTCCAACTCTCCGCAAACTATTCCACAAAATAGAAACAGAATATTCTCTACCCAATTCATTCTATGAAGCCACAATAACTCTGATACCTAAACCACACAAAGATCCAACAAAGAAAGAGAACTTCAGACCAATTTCCCTTAGGAATATCGATTCAAAAATATTAAAATCCTCGCAAATGGAATCCCAGAACACATTAAAACAATCATCCATCCTGAACTGGTAGGTTTCATCCCAGGGATGCAGGGATGGTTTAATATATGGAAATCCATCAACATAATCCACTATATAAACAAACTCAAAGATAAAAACCTCATAAGCATCTTGTTAGATGTTGAGAAAGCATTTGACAAAATAAACACCCCTTCATGATAAAAGTTATGGAAAGATCAGGAATTCAAGTCCCATACCTAAACATAATAAAAGCAATCTACAGGAAAACAGTAGCCAACATCAAAGTAAATGGTGAGAAGCTAGAATTAATTCCACTAAAATCAGGGACTAGACAAGGCTGCCCACTTTCTCCCTACCTATTCAACATTGTACTTGAAATCCTAGCCAGAGCAATTCGACAACAAAAGGAGATCAAGGGGATACAAAATGGAAAGGAAGAAGTCAAAATATCACTATTTGCAGATGATATGATAGTATATATAAGTGACCGTAAAGTGATTCCACCAGAGAACTCCTAATCCTGATAAACAGCTTCAGTGCAGTAGATGGATATAAAATTAAATCAGTGGCCTTTCTCTACACAAAGGATAAACAGGATGAGAAAGAAATTAGGGAAACAACACCCTTCTCAATAGTCACAAGTAATATAAAATACTTTGCTCTGACTCTAATTAAGGAAGTGAAATATCTGTATGACAAGAACTTCAAGTCTCTGAAGAAAGAAATTGAAGAAAGTCTCAGAAGATGGAAAGATTTCTCATGCTCATGGATTGGCAGGATTAATATAGTAAAAATGGGCTATCCTGCCGAAAGCAATCTACAGATTTAATGCAATACTCATCAAAATTCCAAGTCAATACTTCAGGGAGTTAGAAAGGGAAATTTGCAAATTCAAATGGAATAACAAAAACCCTCGAAGAGCAAAAACTATTCTCAACAATAAAAAAACCTCTGGGGGAATCACCATGCCTGACCTCAAGCTGTACTACAGAGCAATTGTGATACAGCAACAGACAGGTAGATCAAAGGAATAGAATGGAAGGCCCAGAAATGAACCCACACACCTATGGTTACTTGATCTTTGACAAGGGAGCTGAAACCATTTAGTGGGTAAAAGACAGCATTTTCAACAAATGGTGCTGTTACAACTGGTGTTTATCATGTAGAAGAATGCAAATTGATCTTTCTTATCTCCTTGTACAAAGCTCAAGTCTAAGTGGATCAAAGAACTCCACATAAAACCAGACACACTAAAATTTATAGAGGAGAAATTGGAGAAAAGCCAAGAAGATATGGGCACAGGGGAAAAAATTCTAAACAGAACAGAAATGGCCTGTGATATAAGATCAAGAATTGAAAAATGGGACCTCATGAAATTGCAAAGCTTCTGTAAGGTAAAAGACACTGTCAATAAGACAAAAAGGCCACCAACAGATTGGGAAAGGATTTTTACCAATCCTAAATCTGATAGGGGAGTAATATCCAATATATACAAAGAGGTCAAGAAGCTGTACTCCAGAAATTTAAATAAACCCATTAAAAATGGGGTACAGATATAAACAAAAAATTCTAAGCTAAGAAGTACCAAAGGGCTGAGAAGCACTTGAAAAAATGTTCAACATCCTTAATCATCAGGAAAATGCAAATCAAAATAAACCTGAGATTCCACCTCACACCATTCAGAATGGCTAAGATCAAAAATTCAGGTGACAGCTGATGCTGGTGAGGATGCAGAGAAAGAGGAACACTCTTCCATTATTGGTGGGATTGCAAACTTGTACAACCATACTGGAAATCAGTCTGGTGGCTCCTCAGAAAACTGAACAAAGTACTACCAGTAGATCCATGAATATCTCTCCTGGGCATATACCCAGAAGATGTTCCAACTGGTAATAAGGACACATACTCCACTATGTTCATATCAGCCTTATTTATAATAGCCAAAAGCTGGAAACAACCCAGATGTCCCTCAACAGAAGAATGGATACAGAAACTGTGGTACATTTACACAATGGAGTACTACTCAGCTATTAACAATGAATTTATGAAACTCTTGGCCAAATGGATGTATCTGGAGGATATCATCTTGAGTGATGTAACCCAATCACAAAAGAAGTCACTTGATATGCACTAACTGATAAGTGGATTTTAGCTCAGAAACCCTAGGATACCCCAGATACATTCCCCAAAACACAAGAAAATCAAGAAGGAAGACCAACGCATGAATACTTCATTTCTCCCTAGAATAGGGAATAAAATACCCACGGAAGGAGTTGTAGAGACAAAGTTTGGAGCTAATACAAAGGATGGACCATCCAGAGACTGCCCCACCCAGGAGTCCATCCCATAATCAGCCACCAAACACAGACACTATTGCATATGCCAGCAAGTTTTTGCTGAACGGTTCCTGATATAGATGTCTCTTGTGAGGCTACGCCATTACTTGGCAAATACAGGAGTGGATGCTCACAGTCATCTATAGGATGGAACACAGGGTCCTAGATGGAGGATCTAGAGAAAGTACTCAAGGAGCTAAAGGGAACTGCAACCCTATAGGTGGAACAACAATATGAACAAACCAGGACCCCTGAGCTCTTGTCTCTAGCTGCATATGTATCAAAAATGGCCTAGTCAGCCATCACTGGAAAGAGAGGCCCATTGGACTTGCAAACTTTATATGCCCCAGTTCAGGGGAATGTCAGGGCCAAAAGGGGGAGTGGGTGGGTCAGTGAGTGAGTGTGTGGTATGGGGGAATTTTGGGATAGCATTGGAAATGTAAATGAGGAAAATACCTAATAAAAAATTTAAAAAAAAAGAATAAGCCTCAGTTTATCCATGCTTCAGCCTTCAGGACTGAACTAGACAGAAGGTTACAATTCAATAGCATCAACTTGTTGGCTCAAATCAATGACTGTCTGTGACCACAAGACCTCCCATGTAAAGTGTTTCAATTGTGAATAAACCAGCTAACATTCTCTTCCCATCTTAAGTCTACAAGGCCAGGAGTTAACAACCTCCTTCCTTCTACAATCCCCAAATGAAGTGTGTTCTACATGCTGACACCCCCAGTAAGAATTAAGTTGTGGTTAAGAAAAGTCACTTTCCTTCCCTACGACTTCAATGTCTGTGGCTTTTTTAAAAATCATATATCCTGGTGTTTCTCCTGCACTTCATGCTTCCCAGAGCTGTTATGCGATCCACAGGACAGACTCTCTTCTCACCTGCCGGCCTAGCCTAGAAGCTTCTTCCCTGTAACTATCCTGGCAGGGATGAAAGGGGAAGACAGTCTAGACCAGTGGGTCTCAACCTTAGTGCTGAGACCCTTCTTCAGTGCACTTCCCATTTTTGTGGGGACCCCAACCAAAAAGTTATTTCATGGTTAGATTTTTACTGTATTTTGCCAAGGTTATGAATTATAGGATAAATATCTGATATGCAAGATATATAATATGGTACATCAAAGGAGTCCTGTCATACAGGTTAAGAACCACTGATTTAGTAGATGCACTGAAGAAAATGGGGAAATTGATATAACTCATTTTAAATTCATTAAAATTTCACTATCTGGGTCTGGAGAGATGGCTCAGCAGTTAAGAGCACCAACTGTTCTTCCGAAGGTCATGAGTTCAAATCCCAGCAACCACATGATGATTCACAACCATCCCTAATTAGATTTGACCTCTTCTTCTAGGGTGTCTAAAGACAGCCACAGTGTACTTACATATAATAAATAAATAAATAAATATTTTTTAAAAAATAAAAATAACTCAAACACATCAATGGCCTTTTTCTACACAAAGAATAAACGGGCTGAGAAAGAAATTTGGGAAACAATACCCTTCATAATAGTCACAAATAATAATACCTTGGTGTGACTCTAACTAACAAAGTGAAAGATCTGTATGATAAGAACTTCAAGTCTCTGAAGAAAGAAATCAAAGATCTCAGAAGATGAAGAGACCTCCCATGCTCATGCATTGTCAGGATTAATATAGTAAAAATGGCTATCCTGGTGAAAGCAATCTACAGATTCATTGCAATCCCCCCATCAAAATCCCAACTCACTTCTTCACTGAGATAGAAAGGGCAATTTGCACATTCACCTGGGATAATAAAAAACCTAGGATAGCAAAAACTATTCTCAATAATAAAAGAACCTCTGGTGGAATCACCATGCCTGACCTCAATCTGTACTACAGAGCAATTGTGATACAGCAAGAGACAGGTAGATCAATGCAGTAGAATTCAAGACCCAGAAATGAATCCACACACCTATGGTCACTTGATCTTTGACAAGGGAGCTAAAACTATCCAGTGGAAAAAAGACAGCATTTTCAGAAGATGGTGCTGGCACAACTGGTGATTATCATGTAGAAGAATGAAAATTGATCCATTTTTATCTTCTTGTACAAAGCTCAAGTCTAAATGGAGCAAAGAACTCCACATAAAACCAGAGACACTGAAATATATAGAGGAGAAAGTGGGGAAAAGCCTTGAAGATATGGGCACTGGGGAAAAATTCCTAAACAGAACAGCAATGGCTTGTGCTGTAAGATCAAGAATTGACAAATGGGACCTCATGAAATTGCAAAGCTTCTGTAAGGCAAAAGACACAGTCAATAAGACAAAAAGGCCACCAACAGATTGGGAAAGGATTTTTACCAATCCTAAATCTGATAGGGGACTAATGTCCAATATATACAAAGAGCTACTTTCTCTTGGACATACTATAGGGTCTGAGTTTGACCCCTGACCCTGAGAGAACCCTGTCATTTTAATCTGTACCAAAGATTAGAACATTACATTGCATTATCCCTTCAATTTAGGAGTTAATACAAGTTGACCTGTCAATCACTTGGCATCCCAAAGGAGAGTTGGTTCACCTGAGGATATTCCAAGGACATGGGAAGAATGATCAACCACTTATTTAGCTGCTGTTCTTACACTTCCCTCCTACCAGTTGGTCGGTCATCTTCAATGCCAAACCAGCCTATTTTTGGGTTCTAACTCAAATTTGTGAATGCAATCTTTAAACTTTTTCGCTCCAATACCTGTGTATGTTCTAAACATTCCTGCTGTGATTCTCTAGGCTTTTTGTCCTTCTCTTCTGTAGATACCACCTGCCTTTTTATATTGTGTTTGCAGACCACCATTGCTGTCCCTAACTCTAAAGACATGATTCTCCCTCATTATCTCCTTTCCCATCTGGTACCTTCTGGGATTTACAGATGGCCTGTCTCCCTCTCAGACTCTAATAAGATGATATATGCACTTCCTTCTGAATTTCATTTTCAATTCTTTTTAATGTACTTCATCTCTGTAAGGAGGACTGCAAAGAGATTCCTGGGAAGATGGCTGCAGAGGCTGACTGGCTGACCGGCATGCAGTGACATGGGGGAGATAGAATGCCTCAGGCAGGAAATTGAACACAGTTGACTTGGGGAATCTTTAGTGTATTAAATAGCCATGCCTTGTCTCTCCCTATATGTCCCACCAAACACCCTGTCACTAAAGAATAAAACAGGACCTAATACCCTAATAGATTAAAAAAAAAAAAACACTTATAGTGTATTAAATTAAAAACACCAGTCCCAACAATCAAAAACTTCAGAATGTTCTCAGATGGCATCTGAAGCTGATATGAGAGATTTTTCAGGTTTTAAAAACCTACCTACTAACATTCCCAGCAATGTAAATATTAAAATTTAACATTAAAATTTTACCTATATATTTTTTTGAGTTGCTAGTATAAGAACTTCATGAGACTGCTTTTATGTTGAAACAAGAAATTTGGTGTAACCTAAATCTTTTTTCAGAACATGACTACTCCTATTTGGCACCAGAATAAAGTATGTTTTATTCCCTTTGAGATTAGAGTTGGTTTGTTTCGTTTTGTTTAGTTTATAGTTGTTGTTTTGTATCAACAAAAAGGGAATCCACTTCTCCCCTTCCTGATGTGTCAATCTTAACTTTTTGCTCATCACACAAAGAAACCGAGCATTGCATTGGGAGAGATCCAGTAATAATACACAAACAACTACACATAGACACATGAACATATGAGTGTCTGTACAGATCTGTAATATATAACTACAACCAGCTGAGTCTGATTTACTATTTCCTGTGTATATGTGTTTTCAAGTCCAACCACCTGGAGCTGCACAGCAATTAGGAAGCTCAGGGTTTTTGTTTTTTGTTTTTTGTTTTTTTATTAATTCCCCCTCACTGAGCAGCCCTTGGTTACTGCGATTTTTTAACTAGAGGTGGGGCTCTCTGAGATTTACCCCTTCCCATCGAATCAAATTGTAGCTTGTGGGTGGATCTGGGGTGGCAAAGAGGAGGAGTAAGGAAGAAGGTGGCTTTTTGCTCCAGAGGAGTAAGGGAAACTTTCAGAGTTGTAGAACCTAAAACTTCAGCCTGTCCTTGCTTGAACTAGGAGCACTGTCACCACAGGTAAGTTAAACACCTGCATTCTGCAGCCCACCCTGCCATTCCATGCTGAGGACATTGGGTGGCATGGGGCACTGTAATTTCTGACCCCAGATTTGCTGTTTAGAGGTTGGTTTCAAACCCAAATTCAGTTTTAGTTTAGCTCAAAGTGTCTTTTCCTTTGATAATTTGTGACTCTTAATTTTTGAGACAGTATTTTGATATGTTGCCCAGACTGGCCTGGAACTAGTCATGTAGCTCAGATTGGTTGGAATCTGCAGTCCTCCTGTCCCTGTCTCCTGAATACTTGAGTCATTGGCATGTGTGACCAAACCCAGCCTCAGCTCCCAGGGGTTGACCTTACAGGCTGTTACTCAAGAATCTCCTGTTTCATTTTAATGTTTCTGGCTAGTTTTATTGCTTGGTTAGTTTTGCTAAACTGAAACATGGTCTCCTATAATCCAGGCTACCTCAGAAATATATATGTATCTTAGATGAGTTTGAGCAGCAGAGACCTTTCTACCTCTATGTCCTATGTGATGGGAAAAAGTCCAAGCTCTGTGGACTCTTAAAAGAGTGTGGTGACAGAGAATGCTCAAAGCACACTGGCAAGCCTTCCTGAAACTCACTACATGTCTAGTATCTACCTTTAAACTTTTATTTCACTTATTTTTGTCAGCATTCATGGAACTTAGACTCATTAAAAAATGAAGTTCTCATCGGTGAGAAAAATGTAAAGAATAATACCTTAAAATATCTTGAGGGGTTTTCCTCTGTTACTAATAAGAGAAAAAACTGTTGGGTTGAAATTTGTGTGTAAGTGTGTGTGTGTGTGTGTGTGTGTGTGTGTGTGTAGACAGTTTTGTGTCAACTTTACACTGGCTAGAGTCATCTGAGAGTAGGGAAACTGAATTGAGAATATGCCTCCATAAGACTGCGCTATGGGCAAGCCTGTAGAACATTTTCTTAATTAGTGATTAATGAGGAAGTGCACAGCCCATTGTGGGTAGTTCTATCCCTAGGCTGGTGGACCAGGTTCATCACAGCAAACAATCCCAAAGACATTACCTGGTACTGGCAGAGTGTGATGTTACTTTGACAGACCTGATCATGTTTTAGGGAGTATTGGGAAAGGATTTTGGAAATTTGGGTAGAAAATCCATTAAGTGAAGAGATCTCAGGCGTTCTGTAGGAGGTTGGAAGGTAAGAGCATCGAGAGCAGTACAGATGGTGGAGGCATGGCTTGTGATACTTCAGAAGGAAGCCAAGACTACTGAGCCATTTGAGTTAAGACTTCATGGTTCAGGTTTTAGCTTAAGAATCAGCTCTTGATGAACAAGTCACCAGAACAAGTAAAGCGAAACCTTTTCTTTCCTGAAATATCAATATAGGTCAGCTGGGGCTGAAGAATCAGCAGATATAAATTAAGAGACCAGCATTATTGATGTAAAGTCATCTGGAGAGTGTTCTCTCAGAATACAAAGAAGCTGTATTCCAAGGTTGGCAGCTGAACTTGTTATTGAAAGAATCACCCAGGTGGTGCTGGTTATGAAGTTACTAAGGGGAGAACAGGTGAGGCTTGGCATTGGAGAGCATTGCTGGAATCTTGGAGTCTAGGAAAGGCTATGGGTGAAAGTGCTACCCAGTTGACAGACCCCCAGCATTTGGAGATGCAGTACCTTGGCATGAGTACCAAGGACAGCAGGTATGGGGTGGAGCTAGCTTGAGCCTAGAAGACAAGCTCTGTGTGCAGTACAGGGCAGACCAGAGAAGTGATCCAAGCCCTTTGAAGGAACCCAGAAGAGAGAAGGTAATGAAAGATCCTGGCAGAATGTAAAAGGACACAGAAGCCCTGAAATTGGCAAGATAGATGTCAGTGTTAGAAGAACTAGCTTCACTGATTTAGAAAAATAGAGGTACACAATGCTCTGGCCACTCCTTGAACCTGTGTGTCTGCCAATGTTCTGACCAGGTGTGTGCCCATTGCTGCACCTTCATTAGACTCTTTCCTTGTAGCCCTCCCATATCCATTTCTTGAGAATAGACATTGTTTAGATCTGGAAATCCCCTAATCTCCCCCTTCTCCTTTCCCCCCTGAGGGCCTATAAAAACTGGGAACTCTTTCCCCTCGAGGACGACTCCTCTACCCCTGCGTGGGATATGAGTCGTCCCCAGAGCTCTGGCTTTCCCCGAATAAAGCCTCATGTGGTTTGCAACAAGCTCGGTCTGTCATGAGTTCTTGGGTGTCCGCTATTGTCCTGAGGCCTGAGCGAGGGGCTCCTCTCGGAGTCTTTCATTAGTACCCAGGCATTGGACATTGAGTTCTTTATACTCTTGCCATTTAGGTTGGCTCTAATCTGATTGTGACTATGCCCTGGTTTTCTCCTCTTAAAGTAAGAATTTAATTTACATTTGATTTTCACAGGAGCTCAGACTTGAGAGACTTTGGACTTTGAAAGGAGATTTTGTATTTTAAAAGAGAATGGATATTTTGTTAAAAATATTCTCAAATATATACGATACATCTCATTCATATTTCCCCTTCCTCTACTCCTCCTAACTCCCTGTAAACACATATCTCCCCTCCCCAGAGCTAATCCCCTTTTGTTTTCTCTTCAGAAAAAAAGCAGGTTTCCAAGAGATGACAGCCAGAGAGAACAAAACAAGGCAAGACAAAGGCTCCCATATCAAGGCTTACAAAGGAACCCAATAGGAAGAAAGAGAGACTGGATGACTTCCATTAATTTATTAATTTATTTATTTTACATCCAGAATGCAGCTTCTCCTCTCTGTCTGGCCAGTTATGCTCTCTCACCTCCTTTACCTCCTCTCCCCTTCATTTCTCCACAGAGAAGTGGAGGTCTCCCATGAATATACCTTGGTATATCAAGTTGCAGTAGACTTTGTGCTTCTTTTTTTTAATTGTGGCAAGACAAGGCAGCCCAGTTAGGGAAAAAAGATCCAAATGCGGCAACAATTAGACAGCCCCTGTTCCTGCTACTAGGGGTCTCATGGAATGACCAAGGTGCACATCTGTTACATCTGTGTAGGAAGCCTAGGTCTATCCCGTGGATGCACTCCAGTTGGTAATTCAATCTCATTGAGCCCCTATCGGGCTTGGTTGGTTGATTCTGTAAGTTTTGTTGTTTACTTGAGCTATCCGATTCTTCAATCCTTCCCCCAACCCCTTTCTTCCACAGATTCTCCAAGATCTGCCTAATGTTTTGCATTGGGTCTCTGCATCTGTCTCCATCAGCTGCTGTGTGAAGCCTCTCAGATGACATGAATGCTAGGCTCCCGTCGGTCAGTATAACACAATATCCTTAATATAACATCAGGGGTAGTGTCTCTCTCCTGGCATGAATCTCACACTGGTTTAGTCATTAGTTATGCATTCCCTCAATTTCTGCTCCTTCCTTATTCATGCATATTTATAGGCAGGGAAATTTGTGGGTTAAGGGTTTGTGGCTGAATTGTTGTCTCCATCAGAAATCTTGCCTAGTTACAGCATGTGACTGGTTCATTTTCTGTATGTCCTATTTCAAGAAGTCATAGTTAGGGTCACTCTCATAGATTCCAGGGAGTTTCCATTGTCCTAGTTATCTAGCTCATCTCAGAGATTCTCCACAGTCACAGATTCCACTTCTCTCTGCCTTCAACCTCCTCACATGCAATCCCTCTGGTTACTGTCCAGATTTTCTCTCTCACACATTTCCCTCCATCCATCTATTCCTGATGTGTTCTTAATTTCTGTTCTTAGTAAGATTCAAGCATCTTCTGCTGGGTCTTCCTTCTTAGTTTCTTTGGGTCTGTGGATAGCATGGTTATCCTGTACTATATGGCTAATATATACTTATGAGTCCATGCCACATTTGTCCTTTTTTGGTCTGAGTTTTGCCTACAAATTCCATGATATCATTGTTTTTAATAGCTGAGTAGTATTCTGTTGTGTAAATGTACCATATGATCACTATCCATTTTTCAGTTGTGGGACATTGCTTTGTCTCAAGTTTCTGGCTATTTCCAATAAAACTATGTACATAGTTAAAACACTGTCCTTGAAGTATGATCAAGTATCTTTTGTGTGTATGACCAGGAGTGGTATAATCAGTTCTGGGAAAATTATTTCCAATTATTTGAGAAATCTCTGAATTGATTTCCAGACTGGTTGTATGAGTTTGCACTCCTACCAGAAAAGGAAGAGTTTTCCCCTTGCTGCACATCATAGCCAGCATGAACTGTTGCCCTTCTAAAGGATATAAAATGAAATCCTATAGTCATTTTGATTTGGATTTCCCTGATGACTAAGGGTGTTGAACATTTCTGTACATACATCTCCATCATTAATATCTCTCTGTTGAGAATTCTATTTAGCTATGTGCCCATTTTTAAGATTTGGGTTATTTGGTTTGTTGGTGTCTATGTTTTTTAGTTCTTTATATTTTTTTTTTGCCTATCAGTTTTCTTTCAGGTGTAAGGGTGGTAGAGATCTTTGCCCAATCTCTAGGCTTCTATTTTGTCCTTTTGACAGTGTTCTTTCCCTTACAGGAGCTTTTTAGATTCATGAGGTCCCCCCCCCCTTTTTTTTTTTTTTTTTGGTTCTTCGAGGCAGGGTTTCTCTGTATAGCCCTGGCTGTCCTGGAACTCACTTTGTAGACCAGGCTGGCCTCGAACTCAAAAATTCACCTGCCTCTGCGTGTGCCACCCTCCCTGGCATGAGGTCCCATTTAATTGTTGATCTTAGGGGCTGAGATGTTGGATCTGTTCAGGAAGTTGTCTCCTGTACTAATGGGTTCAAGGCTATTCCCCACTTTTCTATTAGAATTAGTGCATGCATGTCTACGTTGATATATTTGATTCACTTGGACTTGAGTGCTCTGTAGGGAGATAGATATGGATCTATTTGCATTCTTCTACATACAGACATCCAGTTAGAACAGCACCATTTGTTGAAGCTCTTTTCTTTTCTTTTCTTTTCTTTTTTTTTTTTTTCTTATATGGTTTTGCCTTCTTTGTCAAAAACCAATGCCCATAATTGTACTGGTTTATTTCCGGGTCTTCAATTTGATAACATTGTTCAACTATTGCTCTCTAGTAACACTTGAAAGCAGAGATGGTGATCACTCCAGAACTTTTCTTGTACAGGATTGTTTTAGATATCTTTTTTTTTTTTATTTTTTCTTTTTTTTCCAATTTTTTATTAGATATTTTCTTCATTTACATTTCAAATGCTACCCAGAAATTCCCCTATACCCTTACCCTGCCCTGCTCCCCTACCCACCCACTCCCACTTCTTGGCCCTGCCATTCTCCTGTACTGGGGCATATAAAGTTTGCAAGACAAAGGGGCCTTTCTTCCCAATGATGGCCGACTAGGCCATCTCCTGCTACTTATTGCAGTTAAAGACATGAGTTCTGGGGGTACTGGTTAGTTCATATTGTTGTTCCAGCTATATGGTTACAGACCCCTTCAACTCCTTGGGTACTTTCTCTAGCTTCTCCATTGGGGGCCCTGTGTTTCATCCAATAGATGACTATGATCATCCACTTCTGTATTTTTTCATACGAATATAAGAATTGTTCTTTTATGGTCTATAAATAATTGTGTTGGAATTTTGATAGGAATTGCATTAAATCTATAGATTGCTTTTGGTATCATGACCAATTTTACTAGGTTGATCCTACCAATCCAGAAGGGGAGAGATTTTTTCCATGTTGTGATATGTTCCCAATTTCTTTCTCCAATTTCTTTCAAGTTTCTTTCTTCAAAAACTTGAAGTTCTTGTCATTCAGGTCTTACACTTGCTTGAGGAGAGTTATACCGAGATAATTTGTAACTATTGTAAAGGGTGCTGTTTCCCTAATTTTGTTCTAAGCCAGTTTATCATTTCTATAAAAAGAGTTATTTTTTACAGTGAGCTTTGAATCCATCCATTTTTTTGAAGGTGTTTATCAGCTGTATGAATTCTCTGGTAGAATATTGGGGATCTTTTATCTATTCATATCATATGATCTGCGACTAGTGATGCTTTGAATTCTTCCTTTCCAATTTTTATCCCCCTGAGATCCTTTAGTTTTTACTCTAGCTAGAATTTTAAGTAATATGTTGAGTAGATAGGAAGAGAGTGGGAAGACTTGTCTTGTCCCTGGTTTTACAGAGATTGCTTTAAAATTCTCTTTTTAATTTGATGTTGGGTATTGCCTTGTTACATATTGCTTATATTATGTTGACATATCCAACTTGTATCCTGATAACTCCAAAATTTTAACATAATAGGCTGTTAGGTTTTGTCAAATGCTTTCTCAGAATCGAGTGAGGTGATCATGTGATTTTTTTTTCTTTAAGTTTGTTTTTATGGTGGAATACATTGATGGATTTTCCATAAATTGAACTGTCCTTGCATCCCTGGGATGAAGCCTAGTTGATTAAGGTGGGTTGTGTCTTTGACATAGACTTGGATTCAGTTTCCAATATTTTTGCGTAAATATTCATAAGGGATGTTAGCCTGAAGTTCTTATTTTCTGTTGAGACTTTGAATAATTTAGGTATCAGGGAGACCCTGGCCTCAGAATGAGTTGTCAATGTTCCTTTTGTTTCTATTTTGTGGAATAATTTGAGGATTATTGGCATAAGCTCTTCTTTCAAAGTAGAGTAAAGTTCTGCAATAAAACTGTCTGGCCCTGAGCATTTTTTTTTTTTTTTTTTTTTTTTTTTTTGGAGATGGGCTGTTTTTACTGACTACTACTATTTCTCTAGGGGTTATAGGAATAAACAGTTAACTGGACATTGAGTTTTAACTTTTGTAATTTGCATTTGTCTTGAAAATCATCCATTTCATTTAGATTTTCTAATTTTGTAGAGTACACGTTGTTGAAGTAAAACCTAATGATTTTCTTGGTGTCTTTTTTCATGTCTTCATTTTAATTTCTGATTTTGTTAATTTGGGTACTGTCTCTCTGTCTTTTAGTTAGTTTGGCTAAAGATTTGCCTGTCTTGTTGATCTTCTCAAAAAAAATAAAAACAAAACAAAACAAAACAAAAAAACAAAAACAAAAACAAAAAACAACAAAAAAAACTTGTTTGGTTGATTCTTTTTACTGCTCTATTTGTTTCTAATTGATTGTTTTCGGCCCTGTTGTTTACAAATGGTGGGTGTATTTGCTTCTCTTATTATTAGAGCTGTCGGGTGTAGTATTAAGATGCTGGTATGAGAAATCCAATTCTTTATGATGGTAATTAGTGTTATGAATTTACCTCTGAGGACTGCATTCCCCATGTCCCATAAGTTTGGGTGTGTTCAGCCTTCATTTTTATTGACTTTTCAAAAGACTTTAACTCATTTCTTCTTGACCCAGTGATCACTGAGTAGACAGTTGTTCAGTTCCCATGAGGCTGTTTGCTTTCTGTTGTTTCTATTGTTAGAGTCCAGGTTTAATAGAGTGGTCTGATAAGATATAGGGATTTATTTCAGCTTTCTTATATTTGTTGAGGTTTGCCTTGTAACCAGCTACATGGTCAATTTTGGAGAAGGTTACATGAGTTTCTGAGGAAAGGTATATCCTTTGTTGTTGAGGCTGGCCCACAGCTAGCAATGAACATTTCAAATGAGATGGCAACTCGAGCTGAAAGAGAAGAACTAGATGAGCAGAAGAAAGAACGAAGCCAAGTCAAAAGTCACTCTGATCAAAGCTCAATTTTTACTGTTGCAACACTCAGTTATGAAGGAAGGGGGGGAGGACTTGATAAATAATCTCGAAGTCCAGTAGCAGGGTGAGCACGTGATGGCTTCAGAACAGCAAGGCAGCAGGTTCCAGCAGTGGGCATGGCAGAAAGAATGAGCAGGAAGCTCCACCCCAGAGCAAGCAGGTTTCAGGCTGGGGGAGGGGAGACTACACTTTGTGTTTGGGTGAAAGGGTCTGAAGATCTGTTAGGTCCATTTGATTCATATCTCCATTTCATTATTTCCCTGTTTACTGTTTGCCTCAATGACCTATCTTTTAGTGAAAACAGTGTATTGATGTATCACACTATTAATGTGTGCTATTCTAGGTTTTATTTAAACTTTAATAATATTTGTTTTATGAAGGTATGTGCCCTTTCATTTGGAGCATAGATAATGATAACTGAAACATCCTCTTGGTATGATTGAGTGTGAAGTGACCTACCATAATTTTCACTGAAAGTCTCTAAAACTACCAGGATGGCTACAATAATTTGCTTCTTGGTCTGTTTGCTTGGAAAATCTTTTTCCATCCCTTTACTCTAAGGTAATGGCTATCTTTGTTGTGGTGGTCTGTTTCTTGTATGACGTGGAATGCTGGATCTTCTTTTCACATCCATTCCATTAGTTAGTCTGTGTCTTTTTACTTGAAAATTGAGTCCAATGATGTTAAGAGATATTGATGACTAATGATTAGTAATTCCTCTTCTGATGTTGGTGATGGATATGTGTGTGTGTGTTCCCCTGCTTTTGTTTTTTCTGGTGTGCGATTATATTATTTCATGTATATATTTTGTGTTTGCTTCACCTGATTGGATTAGCATTTTCCTTTTAGTATCTTCTATAGGGCTGTATTTCAAGATAAATATTGTTTAAATTTTATTTTCTCATGGAAAGTCTGGTTTATGACATCTATGGTGATGTAAAATTTTACCTGGGTATAGTTGTCTGCATCTTCCATCTGCAGTCTCTGCTGTAAGATATTTGCTAAGGCCCTTCTGGATATAAAGTCTCTTTTAAGAAGTTGGGTGTAATTTTAATAGGTCTCCATGTATATACAACATGACCCATGTAGGATCAAGTGGAGCATCCTGGGATTCAGGGAAACAAGATACTGAATCTTTGAACCACGTGGATCTTGAGTACTTTGCAGGATGATGAATATGGATTTATTTACATTCTTTTACATACAGATATCAAGTTAGAAAAGCACCATTTGTTGAAGATCATTTTTTCATTGTCTGTTTTTGGCTTTGTTAAAAATCAAGTGTACATTGATGTGTGGATAATCAATTCAATTCTATTGATCAACCTGTCTGTCTCAATACCACTATGCAGTTTATATTACCATTGCTCTGTAATACCACTTGAAATAAGAGATGGTGATAACTCTAGAAATTATTTTATTGTTGAGAATTGTTTGTAACTATCCTAGGTTTTTCATTTATTCATATGAAATTGAGAATTGCTCTTTCAAGGTAAATAATTATGTTGGAGTTTTTGGACGGGAATTTCATTGAATCTATAGATTTCATTTGAAAAGTTGTCCATTTTCACTATGTTAATCCTTCTGATCTGTAGAAAAGTTACATGACTCCCAGCCTGCTATCTGTGAGGTGACATAAGGATTTCTGTAAATCTCAGGGTACTGAGACATGGACAAGATGTACTTTCTCAGCAGAGAACACTGATGTTAAGCCAATTTAGGTGTATGCCTGAGGAAGTGGCTTTCTTCGCCATTTTTTTCATTAGAAATGTACTTTGCTTTTAATTAAACTAAGCATCACTTAAATTATGTGGGCTGCTGACAGAATTCTCACTCAGCAAGGAGGTTTGTATCACCTTGAAACTAGATAAGTTATGGCTTGAGATATGGAAGCTGTTGAGAATTAGAATCTGTAGGCAACCTTTATTCTGAGTACCTAGAAACGATTATTGAGCACTCAACAAACTATGCATTGTCACACTGTTGCTATGCATCCCTTGTGTACTTATTAATGCAACTCTACCCTTCACACCTATGCCTTAGACATTGATACCAATCCATGAGCATGAGAGATCTTCCCATGTTCTGATATATTCCTCATTTTCTTTCTCCAAAGACTTGAAGTTCTTGTCATACAGGTCTTTTACTTGCTTGGTTACAAAAAGATATATTATTTGTGATTATTGTGAAGGACATTGTTTGTCTAATTCCCTTTTCAGCCAATTTATCATTTGTATAGAGCCAAGATACTGATTTTTTTTTACTTAATTTTCTATCCAGCCACTTTGCTAAAGGAGTTAATCAGCTATTAGATTTCTCTCTTAAAATATTTGGGCTCATATACATATGCTATCATATCACCTGTAAATAACAATAATTTGGCTTCCTTTTTTCCAATTTGTATTCTATTGACCTCTTTTAGATGTCTTGTTGCTCTAGCTGGGCCTCCCAGTACTGCAATAAAGAGACAGGGAGAAGATGGACAGCCTTGTCCCTGATTTTAGTGGAATTGCTTTAAGTTTCTCTCCTTTTAATTTGATCTTTGATTTTGACTTGATGTATATTGACTTTATTGTATTTAGCTATGTGCCTTTTATCCCTGATCTCTCAAAGATTTTCAACATAATACATTGGATTTTTTCAAAGTCTTACTCAGTAGCATGTAATTTTTCGTTGGTATGTTTATATGGTAGATTATATTGATGGCTTTTTGTACTTTAAACCATCCCTGCTTCTCAGGTATGAAGTCTACCTGATCATTGTGGATTGTGTTTTTGATGTCTACTTGGGTTCTGTTTGCCAATATCCTATGGAATACCTAGGTCGTAAAACCCATTGTAGCAAGCACTCAGTGTCTGTTTACCTGCTCAAGGCTGGGTGAAGATTATAATCCCCACATTTTTATTTTATAAACATGAGCAGTAGCTGGACAGGGGCACAAGATTTACTTGTTTTTTGTTTTTGTTTTTATTTTTGATTTTATTTTTGTTTTTGTTTTTTGGGGTTTTTTTTTTGTTTTGTTTTGTTTTGTTTTTTTGTATTCCCATATGGGGGTATAGTAGCTAAGTGACTATGCCTATCTTATGTTGGTGCCTATATTGCTCCTTCTTACCAATGATGGAGGACAAATGTAGCATTGATGTATTACTCTCTTAGATTGATAGAAGCATAAGAACTCTCATACCTGTCTCTGGCTACAGGCCTTCTGTCACACACTCTTTCCCATTCAGACCAAGGCTACAAAGGGTATATGAATATGCACTCATTGCATTTCTTTATAGCAATGAATAAGTGCCATGGTGAAATAGCTGAGCTTGCTAAAGTGATCCTGTGTGAAGGCAACCAATCTGCCTAAGATAAAAGGTACAAAAGTTAAAAGCAACAAGATTATAATTAATGGTTCAAGCAGTTTAGAATTTAATATTGTAAGCCATGGGAAAGTGGAATATCAGGATGCAAACCATCCCTGATTCTGCCCTTTTTCTTTTCCTTTTGACTATCCCTACTCGAATTTTTTAAATAGAATCATTTACTATTCCTGAATGATAGACATAAAAGTAACATTCTTCATGAAGGGCTGTACATAGTTGTTCTTGTTGAAGGAATAAAAGATTAGGAGCTTAAACACATGTACTAACACTTGTTCAAAATCCAGTTCCTGTCCAATTTTACCCCCTGCAAATGTAACTTCATAAAGAACTGTAACTAATTTCCAAGTATTTCTCTGAAAATGTACAGAACTGTGGGAACTAACAAGGGGCCTGAGAAAGAAGGGGGAGGGACTATATATAGCCCATGTCCAGCCAGAGTTCCACCTATGCTCTGACCAGGCTGAAGTGGGAAGGTTGCCAGACACTTTCCACTCAGCCCGGGTGGGCATCCAAGCCTCTGACCCATTTGACAGGGGGTGGACAAGGGGCAGCCCTGAAACCAAAAGGGGCCCTAGGTTTATACCCTGTAGCCCCGGGGTTATGGGAGAGAGGGCAAAGGAAAGAGAGGTTCCCACACAGGCAAGAGTGAGCACAGAGGACTTTGGATGGAGCACAGGAAGGCCTTCAATTGGGAGATCAGAAATGGCTTATTAGGAGAAAACCTATCTCATCATCCTCCAAATTCAGTGGGCCTTGATGAGCAGAGACTGTCTATGGTTTTAGAGCTTTATTATAGAAAGACAGGGGGAGAGAGAGAAGGTAGAAAAGACAGAGACTGGCCATGGCCAAGAGGAAAGAAGGGGGAAAGGAGAGAGAGAGAGACAAGAAAGGCTAGAGAATGACAGGGAGAAAGAGGAGAGAAGATAGAAGACAAAGAGAGAGGAGAGAGGAGTGAGAGAGCAAGGAGGGGCCCAACAGCCCCTTTTAAAGTATGCTGCTATCTTTTCTGTTGATAGGTAACTGGGGAGGAGTTTAGCCTGAAGGTCAGAAGCTTGGAGCATTGCCTACGTGACTGCTAGCCACACACTTCTCTTGTGGGGGCTGAGGGGGTTGGTGTCCTTGTAACGTTTCGCCAGCAAAACACACTCGGACAAACAGATCCTTCTATAGCAAAGCTTTATTGCTTACTTCTCAGGAAGACCCCGAACCTGGAAAAAGGAGCTGCTTAAATACCCCTCTGTTAGACGTGTCAGCTCCTGATTAGCTGCTCATTCATCACCCCACTGCTACGCCCAAAGATGAGCAGTGACTTGGCACAAATTTACTCCAGCACCTGCACACATTGCTTGTTTACTAGTTAGGCACTGAGGAAGCCAGCGCCATCTTGTAATGGCGATTGCTCATGGCTCTCCACATCTCCCCCTTTTTATTTTATTAAAATGCAAGCCACTCTTTAATGGATGAAGATAGAAGTCGAATCCCTAGTGTGCAGAAATAGGAGCCATGTACAGGATTGGCTCTTAGGCTCACAGGTTTTTACCCAGAGAAACACTGATGTGCTCCCGTGCCCTTTTTCCTAGGGGAGGGACACTTGGACACTCAACCCTCATGCAAATCGACTTGTCTTCTCAGACTGCCCAAACCTCTGAGCGACTCCTATGCAGTGCTTAGCCCAACAATCCAGAAGAGTTAAAGACCTACTCACTCTTTCCTGTGCAATGAGTCTAGCCTCTAGGGGAGCAAGAGCTGAGTATGGCCCTGGGCGAGCTTTAATTGTTAAGTCTCTCTCATTTTCTGCAGAACTGAAGAGCACAAGAGCAGAGAACTCAGATACCAATTAAGTCTTAAGCATGGATAGCCAAATTTCAAGGGAGGCCCCTTGTTCAATGGCAGGAAGTGCTTGAGCAATAACAACCTTGTCACGGTTTTGTTGGGTTCTGAGCTTGCAAACCAACCAGAGCATAAACACAAGTCCACAGCAGATAACAGCAGCAAACAAAAGTAGCCCCACCCATTCCTTAAAATAAGAAAATGCAGATGAGCCATATCCAGGGATCCACCCCATAATCAGCATCCAAACACTGACACCATTGCATACACTAGCAAGATTTTATCGAAAAGACCCAGATGTAGCTGTCTCTTGTGAGACTATGCCGGGGCCTAGCAAACACAGAAGTGGATGCTCACAGTCAGCTAATGGATGGATCACAGGGCTCCCAATGGAGGAGCTAGAGAAAGTAGCCAAGGAGCTAAAGGGATCTGCAACCCTATAGGTGGAACAACATTATGAACTAACCAGTACCCCGGAGCTCTTGACTCTAGCTGCATATGTATCAAAAGATGGCCTAGTCGGCCATCACTGGAAAGAGAGGCCCATTGGACACGCAAACTTTTCATGCCCCAGTACAGGGGAACGCCAGGGCCAAAAACGGGGAGTGGGTGGGTAGGGGAGTGGGGGTGGGTGGGTATGGGGGACTTTTGGTATAGCATTGGAAATGTAAATGAGCTAAATACCGAATAAAAAATGGGAAAAAAAAGAAAATGCAGATGAAATCCAGGAGGAGAGACCCTCTGTCAATGACAGGTCCTCTCGTGTCGAGTTGATCCTGAGAACAGCCGCTCTCAGGGCCTCAAGGGTCTCATCGAATCTTTCAGACCAATTTCCTGCAAGATACAAAGAAAGCTGCCTAGACAGATTAGATGCATGAGTAAATTTATCATATAGAGCAGTGGTAATGCACAGAGCACCCACTTTTCTTTCACAGCCCAACTGGGCCAACTGGTATAGAACACTTATTTGTTCCTCAACCAGATCGAGGCGCTGATTCAAAATCATCAGCCCTTCTTTCAACTGGGCACCAACACCTGTCTCATTACTTAGAATCCATTGGTAATATGGCCAAATATTTTCTTTTCCTGTAGCATCTCCTTTACCAGTTATTACAGCAAAATCCAATGGAGATGACAAAACAAAACAATATGTTATTTCTTTCTGAGGAAAAAGCTTTTGATTGACAAGGTGAAAAAACTATAGGAAATGCAAGGTCCGGATGACACCAAGGCATGCTGCGTATAGCAGTAGTATTGTCAACAGGCCATCGTGATCTTTTTGGGAATAGTCACATTTCTCTTTATTATAATCATGGTGATGTTTATAGGTGAAGTTACAGTACTTCCAACATCACTTGAGCCTGACTGCTCCTTGAGCAACTTGTGTTAAAGCATTAAATAACACCCCAGAGCTCACTTTATTTTGGCTAATGAAATCTGCCCAATTAAGATAATCTTTTTCTTTAAAAATATTCAGTTGCCAAAAACAAAGGCAAGGTAGAAGAATTGGAATGTACCGGTAAATGTACTGGCCATGATCTTACTATGGCCCACAAAGGTATGCTTATCCTGGTCTCAATCATCAGGAGTAAGAATAACAGGATCATCTTGGGATTCGTCTTGATCTTTCACGGTCCTTGTCAGTCGCATCAGAACCCAAAGTGGATTTTCTTCACCCTGTGGAAAAAACACAAATAGCTCCCCAGGATCTGATTAAGATAGGATCCGGGCCGTACCATTTATTATCAAGGACATTCTTCTACTTGACCATTTCATTGGGCGGTTGAGGCCATTGTCCATGCCTTTCAGGTGGTGGTCTCCCAGCATTATCCAGTTTTAAGAAATTAAGAGTAAATATTATAAGGCATAGAGCCATCTTTGGCATCATAGCCTTTATCCCCCCTTTATGTTTTTGTTTTTAAAGAAGTTTTAATTCTCCTAGTTATCTAATGACCAGTTTGAGATAGAGGCCTTCATATACATTCCAAGTCCTCCCCAGGATATAGCCTGTGGGAGTTGGTCGCCATGATTCCAGGTGTAGGTCATGTATCTTTTGACTAACAAGAACAGAACATTTGTTTCTAGGGTGGCTTTTCAGCCCAGTCATATATACTATTTAGATTTACAAAATAAACAGCTAGGACTTATCTGTTTAGTCTTTCTTGCCAGTGGCTAACTTCAGCTTAGGAATTTTTCTCTTGAATAGGAGCCAGGTAATGATGTATGTGCTCTAACATGTTGAATATAAAAGGGGTGCTCACGCATCAAAATACAATCTTGTATTTTCATCAAAATTTTAGATACTGAACTGTTAGTCAGTTTTAATACAACATGAACAGTGACTAATTACCTTTCAATTGTTTCTCTTGAAGAGAGATTGTAACTAGAATGCTTGAAAAGTCATTATAGTCACTTGTGTATAATTTATTTATTTATTAATCAGAAATTAGAGAAAATATTTAAGTTGTCTCTGTAAATAACTATCTTCTAAAACCCAAATAAATATAAGAATCCTGAGTTTGTATCTTCTCAAGAGCTATCTGTAATCTTTATTAGTTAAAGCTTTGTGTAAACCTCTATAACACAAAAGCAAATCCTGGGGGGTCATTTCCAGGCAACCCAGGGCAAGTTCTTAACTGTCCAAAAACAATTTTCTTAAAGAAACAGTATTTTTTCTTATAAGTTGCATAAGCAATTGTAAGCTCTTAGGTATAATATTAACTATTAATATACAACTTAAAGTTTGATTGTTCAATATTTTTAAACACCACCTTCAGCACACAATTTAATTATCTGTGCTGAAACAAGAGGAAACTCAAAAGAATAATCATGTGATTTAATTCACATGTACTTTTTTCTTCTCATATAAAGGCTATTTTTAAACACAATAAATGGGATGCATGCATGCATGAATTTATAAATTTTTAACTTATCTTAGGATGATGATTATCAATTTTACCTTATATAATGGTATGCAATAAATCAAACATCAATATTCTGCAATAACCAAATTAATGGCTGTTTGGAACAAGGAAAAGACACTTATACATGTAAGCAAACTCTGTACACTATAACTTTATATAAAGTAGGCAAGTCAAATCGCAATGTATGGATAAATTTCACAGTGTAATTGACCTTTTATAAACTTTGAATTTAAATTTTATTTAGAACAACATCTGGCTAGGTCTGTAATAAGGCACTAAGAAGTATCACACAAGCCAAGCTGAGGCTGCACCCCTCTGAGCTCTGCCTCAACCCAAATGCAAACTTTTCTCAATCTGAACACTCTGCCAGAGTCCTGGCCCAAAGACTATCCCCATATTGAAGTATCCCTAAAGACCTGCCCTCTTGTGTTCATTCATGTTGTCTAGAAAGACTCTAACCCTGAGTTCCGAACCCCAAGCCAACTTTCCGTTACAAGCGAAAGGCTGTCTGCCCCTTTAAGAGCTCCGTTTGCAATAGGCCCTCAGCAAGGCTTTTTCAGCTGTACTTGGCTCCCAGCCACAGTGTAGCAAACTTATCAGCTTGTGCTGTGGAAATTGAGACTGCTTTTTAAACAAGGTAAAGGATGGAGAGCCAGCAGATAAAGTTTTAACCATTTATATTTTTTCAACATGAAACACAGAACAATAATCATTCAAACAACATAACAAAAACAAACATGAATTGACAGACATATGGACAATTTGTTTTGGTGCACCAGAAACAAACAATAGACAGACAGGGAATAGAACTTGGTGTCTCAAAGGGGCACAGATATCCTAACAAGAGCTAAGAATATCTCCATAGGAGCCAGAGAGAAAGTAGGACGTCTCACATTTTTCTTCTGTTCCCAGGAGAGCTCTGAAACAGCTTATTTTCATTTTTTTCTCTTTTTTGCTAAAAGATCCCAAACAGGGGATAACTGCTTTTCTAAAACTTATTTTCTCTCTCTCATGTTCAGACTCTACTTCCTTATCTCCTTCTTCTGGGAATACTGCCAGTGAATGAGAGGAGGCACAGTGACCCTGAGAACTATCTTTAAGCCTTTAATGAAGGCTGCCTCTTTAGTCAAAGTCCTCGAGAGGAGGGTAAATTGACCTAATTTGTATTATCCTTTGTATCTTTATAATTTATATTATCTTTTGTATCTTTATATTTTCTATTATCTTTTGTTTTTCTGTTTTCTCCTCTTCTAAACTCTCTCCGGGCATTCTGTATCAACATTATCTTTTCCTCAGGTTCAAGACCCATGGAAAGGCCTGTATGCTTGATTGGTGCACCATGACTCCCTTTTAGCTCCTACTCTCTCTCCCCACTCTGCCTCTGATAGGCTTTCTTGAATTTCATCCAGAATTTTCTGCCCTGCCTTAACTACTTGTTGACATTCCTCATCCTTTAAGCACAGTCTTATCAGCTTCCACAACGGCATGATTGTTTCCTGCTTTAAGTTTGCTGTTCTCCTGCTCCCCAACTAAATCTCACCTGAGTTTCTCCCAAGAGGAGATAGTTAAGGACCTTGAGCACGCAAACCTCGGTGCTATGCGATCTATCTCTTTTACAAAGCCTTCTAATGTCTTGGTGGAGACTTTCAAGCCACTCTGCCTCAGGACCAACCAACCGTAAGGCGGTCACCACAGAGTGGGAGGCTCCCATGCTATCTTCTTGCCTTTTTTCTAACCTGGCCTGACCTCGGCTGAACACTAGTTAGCAATTCCTCCTGTGGAAACTATACACAAGCTAAAGAAAAGAACGAGCCCTGTAAAAAGGAACAGAAAGGCTTCTAACACTGGAGAAAGTTCAAGCCCATACCTTGCAGAGCTGTATTGTCCCGTAGTTCTGAATCTGCCCCGTGAAACGGGGGGTCTCCTTTCAGCGCCTGGTGATGATATATTCCCGGGTTATTAGCGCCACTTTGTCCTTGTAACGTTTCACCAGCAAAACACACTCGGACAAAAAGATCATTCTACAGCAAAGCTTTATTGCTTACTTCTCAGGAAGACCCTGAACCCGGAAAAAGTAGCTGCTTAAATACCCCTCCGTGTGACGTGTCAGCTCCTGATTAGCTGCTCACTCATCACCCCACTGCTATGCCCCGAGATGGGCAGTGACTTGGCACAAATTTACTCCAGCACCTGCGCAAATTGCTTGTTTACTAGTTAGGCACTGAGTAAGCCAGCGCCATCTTGTAATGGCAATTGCTCACGGCTCTCCACAGGTTGGTAACTTGGACAGGAGCCAGGGTTCCAGGAGACATGAGAGAACTCCTTTTTTTAACAAAAAATATTTTTTATTATTACGTATTTTTCTCAATTACATTTAGAATGCTATCCCAAAAGTCCCCCATACCCTTCCCCCACAACACTTCCCTACCCACCCATTCCCATTTTATGGCCCTGGCATTCCCCTGTACTGGCACATATAAAGTTTGCGTGTCCAAAGGGCCTCTCTATCCAGTGATGACCAACTAGGCCATCTTTTGATACATATGCAGCTAGAGTCAAGAGCTCCAGGGTACTGGTTAGTTCATAATGTTGTTGCACCTACAGGGTTAAAGATCTCTTTAGCTCCTTGGATACTTCCTCTAGCTCCTCCATTTGGGGCCCAGTGATCCATCCAATAGCTGACTATAAGCATCCACTTATGTGTTTGCTAGGCCCCGGTCTAGTCTCACAGGATACAGCTATATCAGGGTCCTTTCAGCCAACGCTTGCTAGTGTATGAAATGATGTCATCATTTGTAGGCTAATTATGGGATGGATCCCTGGATATGGCAGTCTCTAGATGGTCCATCCTTTTCTCTCAGCTCCAAACTTTGTCTCTGTAACTCCTTCCATGGGTGATTGTTTCCAATTCTAAGAACGGGCAAAGTGTCCACACTTTGGTCTTCGTTCTTCTTCGGTTTCATATGTTTTGTAAATTGTATCTTATATCTCAGGTATGCTAAGTTTCTGGGCTAATAGCCACTTATCAGTGAGTACATATCATTTGAGTTCTTTTGTGATTGTGTTACCTCACTCAGGATGATGCCCTCCAGGTCCATCCATTTGCCTAGGAATTTCATAAATTCATTCTTTTTAATAGCTGAGTAGTACTCCATTGTGTAAATGTACCATATTTTTTGTATCCATTCCTCTGTTGAGGGGCATCTGGGTTCTTTCCAGCTTCTGGCTATTATAAATAAGGCTGCTATGAACATAGTGGAGCATGTGTCCTTCTTACCGGTTGGAACATCTTCTCGATATATGTCCAGAGAGGTATTGCAGGATCCTCCAGTAGTACTGTGTTCAATTTTCTGAGGAACCGCCAGACTGATTTCTAGAGTGGTTGTACAAGCTTACAATCCCACCAACAATGGAGAAGAGTTCCTCTTTCTCCAAATCCTCGCCACCATCTGCTGTTACCTAAATTTTTTATCTTAGCCATTCTGACAGGTGTGAGATGGAATCTCAGGGTTATTTTGATTTGCATTTCTCTGATGATTAAGAATGCTGAGCATTTTTTTCAGGTGCTTCTCAGCCATTCGTTATTCCTCAGGTGAGAATTTTTTTTTTAGCTCTGAGCCCCATTTTTTAATGGGGTTATTTGATTTTCTGGAGTCCACTTTCTTGAGTTCTTTATATATATAGGATATTAGTCCATTATCTGATTTAGGATGGGTAAAGATCCTTTCCCAGTCTGTTGGTGGCCTTTTTGTATTATTGATTGTGTCTTTTGCCTTACAGAAGCTTTGCAGTTTCATGAGGACCCATTTGTCAATTCTCGATCTTTCAGCACAAGCCATTGCTGTTCTATTCAGGAATTTTTCCCCTATGCCCATATCTTCAAGGCTTTTCCCCACTTTCTCCTCTATAAGTTTCAGTGTCTCTGGTTTTATGTGAAGTTCTTTGATCCACTTAGATTTGACCTTAGTACAAGGAGATAGCAATGGATTGATTCACATTCTTCTACATGTTAACAAACAGTTGTGCCAGCACCATTTGTTGAAAATGCTGTCTTTCTTCCACTGGATGGTTTTAGCTCCCTTGTCGAAGATCAAGTGACCATAGGTGTGTGGGTTCATTTCTGGGTCTTCAATTCTATTCCATTGGTCTACTTGTCTGTCATTATACCAGTACCATGCAGTTTTTATCACAATTGCTTTGTAGTAAAGCTTTAGGTCAGGCATGGTGATTCCACCAGGGTTCTTAAGTCCTTGAGAAGAGTTTTTGCTATCCTAGCTTTTCTGTTATTCCAGACGAATTTGCAGATTGCTCTTTCTAATTCATTGAAGAATTGAGTTGGAATTTTGATGGGGATTGCATTGAATCTGTAGATTGCTTTTGGCAAGATAGCCATTTTTACAATGTTGATCCTGCCAATCCATGAGCATGGGAGATCTTTCCATCTTCTGAGATCTTCTTTAATTTCTTTCTTCAGAGACTTGAAGTTCTTATCATACAGATCTTTCACTTCCTTAGTTAGAGTCTTGCCAAGATATTTTATATTAGTTGTGACTATTAAGAAGGTTGTTGTTTCCTTAATTTCTTTCTCAGCCTGTTTATTCTTTGTGTAGAGAAAGGCCATTTACTTGTTTGAGTTAATTTTATATCCAGCTACTTCACCGAAGCTGTTTATCAGGTTTAGGAGTTCTCTGGTGGAATTTTTGGGTCACATAAATATACTATCATATCATCTGCCAAAAATGATATTTTGACTTCATATTTTCCAATTTGTATCCCCTTGATCTCTGTTTGTTGTCGAATTGCTCTGGCTAGGACTTCAAGTACTGTGTTGAAGAGGCAGGGAGAAAGTGGACAGCCTTGTCTAGTCCCTGAATTTAGTGGGATTGCTTCCAGCTTCTCACCATTTACTTTGATTTTGGCTACTGGTTTGCTGTAGATTGCTTTTATCATGTTTAGGTATGGGCCTTGAATTCCTGATCTTTTCAAGACTTTTATCATGAACGGGTGTTGGATCTTGTCAAATGCTTTCTCCGCATCTAACGAGATGATCATGTGTTTTTTGTCTTTGAATTTGTTTATATAATGGATTATGTTGATGGATTTCCGTATATTAAACCATCCCTGCATCCCTGAAATAAAAAACTTGAATAGGATGGATGATTACTTTAATGTGTTCTTGGATTCGGTTAGCAAGAATTTTATTGAGTATTTTGCATCGATATTCATAAGGTAAATTTTCTGAAGTTCTCTATCTTTGTTGGATCTTTCTTTGGTTTAGGTATCAGAGTAATTGTGGCTTCATAGAATGAGTTGGGTAGAGTACCTGCTACTTCTATTTTGTGGAAAAGTTTGTGCAGAACTGGAATTATATCTTCTTTGATTGTCTGATAGAACTCTGCACTAAACCAATCTGGTCCTGGGCTTTTTTTGGCTGGGAGACTATTAATGACTGCTTCTATTTCTTTAGGGGATATGGGACTGTTTAGATCATTAACTTGATCCTGATATAACTTTGGTACCTGGTATCTGTCTAGAAATTTGTCCATTTCGTCCAGGTTTTCCAGTTTTGTTGAGTATAGCCTTTTGTAGAAGGATCTGATGGTGTTTTGGATTTCTTCAGGATCTGTTGTTATGTCTCCCTTTTCATTTCTGATTTTGTTAATTAGGATGCTGTCCCTGTGCCCTCTAGTGAGTATAGATAAAGGTTTTTCTATCTTGTTGATTTTCTCAATGAACCAACTCCTCTTTTGGTTAATTCTTTGAATAGTTCTTCTTGTTTCCACTTGGTTGAATTCGCCCTTGAGTTTGATTATTTCCTTTCATCTACTCCTCTTGGGTGAATTTTCTTCTTTTTTTCAAGAGCATTTAGATGTGTTGTCAAGCTGCTAGTGTGTGCTCTCTCTAGATCCTTTTGGGGGGCACTCAGAGCTTTGAGTTTCCCTCTTAGAAATGCTTTCATTGTGTCCCATAGGTTTGGGTATGTTGTGGCTTCATTTTCATTATGAGAGAACTCCTTCTGTCCTATGTAGATGAATTATCACTACCAGGTTCTGTGGTTCAACATCTCAGCTCAACTGGAGACCCGGCTGTCAGTGTATAGCCCAATGCCCAACACAGACTTCCAAATGATGACTGTCATTCCCTTTTTTCCAATATTGGAATGATTTATAGGCCAGTCGATGATTGAGTCAGAATAACTGTCACACCAAAGGAAAGAGAAGAGTAATTATAACCTCTCTTTTTGAATCTACATTAATGTTCCTTTTGCCAAACGACTGCTGAAAACACCCAATAAATGATCATAGTCTATATATTGTATCTGTTTTGGCTTACAGCTTCCTTTAATTTCTATAAAGCTATTTGTCCCTCATCAGTTAATTGTTATGGAAATTAAGATTTTCATTCTTCTTGAGAATTATCAAAGAGGATCAAGTCCTCCTGTTATAAGCTTAAGATGAGGTCTTTGCCAAGTAAATCCTCCTAACACAACTTTTGAAAATAATTTGTAGTAAATAGATTATCTTTTCTCTCTTGATTTTTTTTTTGTGCCACAATCTGTTTAGAATGTTTAGGATGTAACTGAGCCCCCAAATATTCATAAAGTTATTACCTTTGAATCTTTTTTGGAGCAACAACTACTCCAAAATTTGTTGTATAAGAGCAAAGACTTGTAGTAAAATTCTATCAGAGGGATCAGCTAATAAAATACCATCCATATAAAGAATAATGTACACTGAAAGAGTCAAAAGTCCTAACTTTGTGTTTTGAAGAAGCGACAAAATTTTTACATAATATGAGGCTATTAGCCATTACTTGAGACAAAACTTGCCAATTATATTGCTTCATTTGTTCTTTAAAATTAAAAGCTCACTAAAAGCAGACCCTTTGCCATCATCAGGGTGCAAAGGAATAGTATAAAAACAATTCCCCAGCTGGGCGTGGTGGCTCACACCTTTAATCCCAGCACTCAGCAGGCAGAGGCAGATGCAGATGCAGAGGCAAAGACAGGTAGATTTCTGAGTTCGAGGCCAGCCTGATCTACAAAGTGATTTCCAGGACAACTAGGGCTAAACAGAAAAGCCCTGTCTCAACACCCCCCCCCAAAAAAAAACAAAAAACAAATAAACAAACAAACAAAAACAAAAAACCAAAAACCAAATCCATAATAATTCTATATACATTTCCTGGAATGGCAGCTAGAATAGGCAAGCCAGCCTGAAATGCCCCCACAAGTTCCTAGTTTCATTAACCTTCCATGAATCTTAAATCTGAAATTTCCTTTGGATTAATGAACTAGCCAATCCCTTGGAGGTGAGTACATCAGGTCCAGTGTCTATTAATTCTTCAAAGCCTTTTTCTTCAAGTAGTATTTTAAGGTAAGGTCTCTTGTTACTAATAGAATGAACTCAGTAAGCATCAGAGGAATGAAAGCAACTTTGTCCTCTCTCACTGATAACAAACTTGGTAGGAAGTGGATGCAAAGGAAGTAAAATAAGTTGATCAATTCTTTTGTCAGCAGGTCTGGTAAACACCTTCCTAGGGCCTGGTCAGGATGACCAAGACAAATGGAAAGCCACACAAGCATCTTGGAGCCTGCTCTGAGCTTTGCATCAACTCCAATATAAAGGCTTCTTAATTTGTGCCTATTTCCTGGGGCCCGGCCCAATGATTCCCCTTCATGCACCTAAGACAGACTCAAGGGGAGTGATTCTACTGCCTGTCTATACCTCTGTTTTTTGGACAGTCTTTCCTAAAATGGCCTATGCCCCCATACTTTAAACATTCCTTATCACCCCTATGCTGTAAAGCTTTGTTTGTACTGTAGTCACCTGCAAGGCAGCAGTCAGAGCCGGACCCTAATTATAGGAGGGCTCAATTCTGTACAAAGATGAGTATATATTTATGTCTATATCTATCTATAACTATATATATATATGTATGTATATATATATCTTTGATTTGTATGGCCAGATGGCCATGCGGCCGGCTGCACTGGCATTCTCATAGGCCAATTGTATAACAACAGGAAGCCCTGCCATAGTCTCCAAAACTGATACCAGCTTCTTGGAGCAGTTCATCAGCACCATGTTAGATAAAGTCCTATGGAGATTTCCCTTATATTCATTGGGGCAGGGTTAAATTTGTATCTATCACAGTATCCAACAAAGCTTGTATAAAGAAAACTATAGGCCCATACTGTACCACATCTGTTTTTAACCCTTTTATTACTCTTGCAATCATCTCCACAAGCTTGATATCTTTTTAACTACAAACATAGGTGAGTTTAAAATCCCTAGCCTTTGATTGACCTTCCAACTGTAGCCAGTGGAACACTGGCAGTTTTTTTTTTTTTAATTTTTAAATTATTTTTTCATTTACATTTCAAATGCTATCCCAAAATTCCCCCAAACCACCCCCACACCCCTACCCACCAATTCCCACTTCTTGGCCGTGGCATTACCCCATACTGAGGCACATAAAGTTTACAAGACTAAGGGGCCTCTCTTCACAATGATGGCCAACTAGGCCATCTTCTGATACACATGCAGTTAGAGACACGAGCTCCAGGGTTACGGGTTATTTCATATCATTGTTCCACCTATAGGGTTGCAGATGCCTTTAGCTCCTTGGGTACTTTCTCTAGCTCCTCCATTGGGGGCCCTGTGTTCCATCCAATAGCTGACTGTGAGCACCCACTTTTGTGTTTGCCAGGCCCCAGCATAGCCTCACAAAAGACAGCTATATCAGGGTCCTTTCAGCAAAATCTTGCTGGTGATGTAATGGTGTCAGGATTTGGAGGCTGATTATGGGATGGATCCCCGAGTATGGCAGTCTCTAGATGGTCCATCCTTTCATCTCAGCTCCGAACTTTTTCTCTATAGCTCTTTCCATGGGTGTTTTGTTCCCAATTCTAAGAACGGGCAAAGTGTCCACACTTTGGCCTTCATTCTTCTTGAGTTTCATGTGTTTTGCAAATTGTATCTTGTATCTTGGGTACCCTAAGTTTCTGGGCTACTATCCACTTATCAGTGAGTATATATCATTTGAGTTCTTTTGTGATTGTGTTACCTCACTCAGGATGATGCCCTCCAGGTCCATCCATTTGCCTAGGAATTTCATAAACTCATTCTTTTTAGTAGCTGAGTAGTACTCCATTGTGTAAAGGTATCACATTTTCTGTATCCATTCCTCTGTTGAAAGGCATCTGGGTTCTTTCCAGCTTCTGGCTATTATAAATAAGGCTGCTATGAACATAGTGGAGCATGTGTCCTTCTTACCGGTTGGAACAACTTTTGGTTACATGCCCAGGAGAGGTATTGTGGGATCCTCCTGTAGTACTATGTCCAATTTTCTGAGGAAGCCCCAGACTGATTTCCACAGTGGTTGTACAAGCTTGCAATCCCACCAACAATGGAGGAGTGTTTTTCTTTCTCTACATCCTTGCCAGCATCTGCTGTCACCGGAATTTTTATCTTAGCCTTTCTGACTGGTGTGAGGTGGAATCTCATGTTGGTTTTGATTTGCATTTCTCTGATGATTAAGGATGCTGAACATTTATTCAGGTGCTTCTCTGCCATTCGTTATTCCTCAGGTGACAATTCTTTATTTAGTTCTATACCCCATTTTTTAATGGGAAACCCTTTCTCTAAAAACAAAAACAAAAAAAAAAAAAGTAAGCAATACCAAAGACCCCAACCTGCAGTATGAGAGTGGCAGACAGACAGACAGACATATATCATGCTGGGACAAATAGTGAACTTTCATTTCATCCATGGTGAAGGACTCAATAATAGGACCCACAGAAAAAATGAGAGAAATTTATCAGATTCCAGTTCTCCACCTCTACATACATGCTGACACACCCATTCACGAATGAACTAAGACAGTCATCACATACAGAACAGGTCGAGAGATGATCCATTGTGGTGATGCAAGCTTCAGGGAACTGACAAAAGATGGTTCCAAACTGATTCTAGCCTAGACTATATAATGGAATTCTGTCTCACCCAACCAAATACGAACAATGGGAATTGATGTTAAATAGGCAGCTCAGTCACTTGTCCTGGGCTTTCATGAATGAAAATAGCTTCAGTAAAAATTTCAAATTCCTCGGGTGAAGAGAAAGAGATTTTCTACAAAGAGGTTTATAGAGGTCTTTTGGGAAATGTAAGGACAAATCAATACTGAAAAGAAAAAAATTTCCGGATAAAATGGGATCAAGACAAAGGAGACTTTGAGCTGGGTCAGGCTCATGAGCAGGAAATTAGCCTAGGGCCTAGCATTGACCTCGACAATTTAACAGGCACCACAGTTATTAATGGAAGGGCCACAAGTACCTCTGGCGAGATTAAGACAATGACTCACTTTTTTCCATGCATGAAAAATTTCAAGCCTCAAAAGGCATGGAGGCTTTTGTCAAAATACCCACTGGTAAGAAAAGGACTTCCTTCAGGTCCAGGCTTTGGGCTCAATGGGAAGGGATCCATCCCTGATCCTGTTATATTGCTGAAAGCTGTTTCCCAGAGCTTTTCTGTGATTGACCTGTGTCCCTCTGAGAAGCTTGTCCAGGGTGTCCTTGGGGAATTCCATGCCAAGGATAGAACACAGTAGGAATGGTTTCAGCATAATGCTAGGAGTGCTGCCCAGGTGACTTTCATCTTCTGTTTCATGCTCTTCAGAGTAGAAGGATGGAGAGCCTGGCAGGTGTTGTAATTGTTTGTTTCTTTGCTTGTGATTTCTGTCTAGTTGAGTGTTTCTCTGGTGTTGGCTGAGGCTGAGATCCTGCTGCCAAGCCCTGTTCTCTTTCTGGCCATGAAACTTCTAGCCCCTTTGCTGGTCTGTTTCTAAGAGCTTTTATTCTGGTGGCTTGCTTCCCTCTACCACCTATGCAGGTGTAGCAGCTGCTTCACAGTTGTGCCCTTAGTATTTAGCATTTACATCTTCCTAGCCCACACAATTCCTTTGCATTGCTAACCCTGAGCCTCCACAGTAGGAACTGGGAATGAACACTTGTGAGCCTCAGAGCAAAACCTGCTTTCTGCCCCAATCCAAGAACAGCCATTTTTTTCCTTGCTTGGCAGTTGTACTCAAAAAGGCACAGGCCAGAAACTGAAGACTTGAATCCAAAGGAACTGTTGAGCTTGGCTGATAAATTTTTATGTTGAGATCTTTACTCAATTGACTTGAGAGTATTGGAGGATGATAAATACGAAGCAACTTGCTTTCTTAAACATGCAGATATCCTGTTAGACAGGCACCATTTGATAGGGATGATTTCTTTTTTCCAATGTCTCTTTTGAATTCTCTATTAAAAATCTAGTGTCCAGGTCTTCAGTTTCATTTCTTTGATCAACCTATTTTCCTGCCAACACAATGCAGTTTTCACTATACTATGGCTATGTAGTATAACTTCAGATCAGAAATGGTGATACTTCTAGAACATCATATATTATAGAGGATTATGGTCTTCAGGCTCAGTTCAAAGGTTGCCTGTGAGTGTCTGTAATTATCTTAGACAGGTGATAGCAGATCCTCTCAGAGGACGGCCATACCTGGATCCTTTATGTAAGTAGATCTTGTCATTAGCAATAATGTAGGGGTTTGATGTCTCCTAATGAGATTGATCCCAAAATCCCTGTGTCTGGATGGCCCTTTCTTCAGTTTTTTGTCCCTGTTTTTCTGTTAGACAGGAACAATTCTAGGTTAAAAATTTTGAGATGTGTGAGTTGCACCTTCCCTCAACTGAAAGCCATGCCTATCCACTGGGGGTGGTCTCTTCAGGTTCTGTGTTCCTTGTATTGCATATTAAGACTTGAATTTTATTGTTTCCTTCCTTGGTTATTTATTGTTTGATTGATTTCTTTATTCTCCTTTTTGCTCTTGACCTTCTTGGTTTGGATTGTATTCTGTGACAACATTGTTCTATAGCCAGGGATAATTTAGAATTTCAACCCATGGGGATCTTCTTGCCTTGGCCTTCTTGCTGGAAGGATTACTATGTGAGCCAAGTCACCTGGATGTGTTTTCCTCATTGGTGACCAGCATGGTTCAGAGGGAAATTCACTTGGGAGCCATAATCTGTCCTTGAAAATAAATGTGCAAAACCATAAAATGCCATTGTAAGAGGAGGACATGACGAGTACCTTGTGCAGTGCATTTGGGGCCTCCTTGTAGGAATTTGGCAGGAATTTGACAAAGGGCTAGGACAGTGAAGTAGGCTCAGATAAGAATATTTACTTTGGGGCTAATACAATGCTCAAGGAAAACTCAGCAGAGGAATATGTGGCATTAGTTTTACCATGGTCTCTTGATAAACCCATAGAAATATTGATCAGGGGATATTTATTTATTTTTGTTTGTTTTTGTCAATAGAATTTTTATTGGATATTTTATTTATTTACATTTCAAATCTTCTTCCCTTTACCATTTTGCCCTCTGGAAACCCCATCCCATCCCCTCTTCCCATTTCTATGAAGGTGCTCCCTTTCCCAACCACACCTGACTCCCCACCCTGGCATTCCCCTACACTGGAGCATTGAGCCTTCATAGGACCAAGGGCCTCTCCTCTCATTGATGCCCAACAAGACCATCCTGTTTTGCATATACATCTGGAGCAATGGTTCACTCCATGTGTACTCTTTGGATGGTGGTTCTGTCCCTGGAAGCTCTTGGGGTCTGGCTGGACGATATTGTTTTTCTTATGGGGTTGCAAACCATTTCATCTACTTCAGTGCTTTGCTAACATCTCCATTGGAGTCCCCTTACTTGGTATGTAGTTTATTGCCTTGTTTGTTGCTTGACCTAAAACTGACTTCATCCTTTGCATGTATTTAGACTAGTATAAAAGCAGACTGGAGAAGAGTGAATCTACTTCAGCCTTAGCTCTGGCTGGAGTCATGGAATAATGTTGTCTAATGGTCATTGTCTTTTCAATCGTCATTCCTACCCTTGAGACCCTGTTGCCTGACTGAGCTCTCTTGGTCACACTTTAAAAAATTATTTCACTATTCTGGAATAAAGAGGTGAGCTTTATGCTTTGCCAATCTTCTACTATGGTAGCCCTCAGAAGGCTGAGGCAGGATGATGGCTTCACCCATTTTGGCAGGGAATTCTGTGATATAACTTGAGGAGAAAACTCCTTTTTTGGCGTTCACATCTTAGATTTTAAATAATTGCATGATCTAGACAAATGAGGCATGCTGTGTTCCCAGTTCATGTGAGTCTGAGTAGAGGCTCAGAAATCCAGTGACACCTTGGACTGTAATAGAAAGTGCAATGAAAGCCTGAGCTGTACTAAAATGTTTTCAAAACAATTTAAATGGTGTGTCAGGGTTAGGGATGGTGGACACCAAGCAAGTCAGCCCTTCTTAAACACAGGAGAACTAATGCACATATGAACTCAGAGAGACTAAAGGAGAATTCTCAGGGCCTGTGATGGTCTATACTGCATGGCATATCAGTGTAGAGAAAATAAATAGACACAAGCTCCAATCCCAAACCCAGAAACTATTAATAACAAACGAAAAATTAGTTCTCTCAAATGAAGTCTCCCTGAGGATACAGATCCCATTCAGATGGGCAGGTCTGCAGGCCAACACAAAATGAACTCAGGGGCCTCTTTGGAGGTCTTAGGTCTCATAATGTTTTGTCAGGCCTTTTATCTTTTTTTTTTTTTTTTTTTTTTTTTTTTTTGCTTATTTATCTTAAAACCCACTAGCTGTTCTCTCCAGGGTCACACCCTAGCACACTCCGTCTAGGTGCCTTCTTACCATCTCCTCTAAGTGAGTGGAGGCTCCCTGTGTATTTCCACACCCTTGTACTTTAAGTATTTTCAAGGCAGGGCATATCCTCTCTCACTGAGTCCAGACAAAGCAGCTCAAATAGAAGAACATGTCCCACATACAGGCAACAGATTTTGAAGGAGGCCTCCACTCCAGCTGTTAGGGGACCCACATGAAGACCAAGCTGTACATCTGTGTGGGGAGGCCTATTCCAAGCCCATGTGTGTTCTTTGGTTGGGGGTTCAGTTTCTGAGAGCATCAAAGGTCCCAGTTGATTGACTCTGTTGGACTTCCTACAGTGTCTTTATCACCTTTGGGACCTTTGCTCATATATTATGGCTACCAATGTTGGGTTTTTATTGGAATCTACTGTGTGTGAACATGTCCTGCATCTATATGAATTTCTCATGGTTTTTCATTGGCTCTTTTTGCTATATATCTTTATTTTGTTATATCCCAATATGTAGCAGTTACCTAGGTCTTATATTCCATCTAGGTCTTCATATTTTACCTGGATCCCAAGAATGTGTTGGTGGTCTAGAAACCATGAGATACTGAAGTGATTTCTCTCCTTACATCTGTGTGTCTCATAGCTGAATTCAGGTTTGGCAACAAGTGCCATTGACCATTGAGATATCTCACAGTCTACTAGGCTCCCTAAAATTTTTTTCTTAAAAACACTATTTTTTTTTTCATTTTTTGTTTTTAGCTTTTTCAAGACAGGGTTTCTGTTTAACAGATCTGACTGATCCAGAACTTACTCTGTAAAACAGGCTAGCTCAAATTCAGAGGTCCACCTACTTCTGCGTCCTTAATTCTGGGATGAAAGGCTTATAGTAGCACCTCATGGCTAAAGCAGATTTTGGTTTTATTTCTTCGATTTGGATTGGATTTGAGAGAGAGAGTTTCCCTATTTTACAGGTTTCCCTGTTCCACACTTTAACCTGTAGATCAGTATGGGCCCTATAGGTCCACATCCCTCTGCCTGCAGGGTGCTGGGATTAAAGTTATGTGCAACCCATCCCAGCTCTGCTTTAATTATAAAACAGATCCTTAGTCAATAGGCTTCACTGGTTAATAATTAGCTACTTAGATAAAGCTAGCCTTGAACTCACTGAGCCCAATCTACCTTTGCCTCAAGAGTTCAGGGATTAAAGGTGTTTGCCGCCATTCTACTTACAGATTTATTTCTCTTAAAGATTTTTTTCTCTGTGTTTTTGGTGTTTTCTGTGCATATATGAATGTGCACCACATGTATGCCTGATGCCCACATTGTTGAGAAGGAGGGTTCAGATTTCAAGGAACTGGATTCACAGATCATTTCAATCCACCATGTAGGTGCTCAGAATAGAATATTAACAGGTGCTCATTATTGAGGATCCAACTCCTCAGCACAGGTCCCACTCCTGATTTCATCTTGGGCAAACATGCTGGTCTGATCCTACCTGACACATTATCTGTTTTCTGTCTACAAAGGGCAGCATCAGCCTCAGACCCTCTGTTTTCTGTTTCTCTTTAGGTCTATTTAAAAACAGAATCACATGTAAGTCTCAGGATGTCCCTCTATTTACAATATGGCTGAGGATGGGTTTTAATTGATCCCTCACTCCCAACTCTTGAATTGTGAGTTTCCAGGCATGGCTGTCATATCTGCTGCATGCACTGCTCCAAAGAGGACTCCCTGTATGTTTGGTAGCTCCCTACAAACTGAGTGTACACCCAGCACACTTGGACAATGTTAATGGAATCTGGCCGTGCTCCTTCCTCTAACTTTTGTGTAGGTACTACTGCAGTTTATTGAAGCATCCAATTCAGTCCTAGAGCTCCAGAACTTATTCCTGACTATTAAAAACTGTCTCAAATCCAGTGACAGTAATATTGATGAATTGTTTTATGTCTATTATCAGCAATAGATTGAACCCTGATCTGACACAAATCAGACTGACTTCGTGTGCATGAATAAAAATTTGCCCAAGTGTGGTGTTTCATATTAATCCTAGCAGGAAGAAGAATGCTGAGACAAGAGGATTGCTAG
The DNA here is from genome assembly GCF_000001635.26 of Mus musculus. Classification (NCBI taxonomy): domain Eukaryota; kingdom Metazoa; phylum Chordata; class Mammalia; order Rodentia; family Muridae; genus Mus; species Mus musculus. The sequence goes on from NC_000071.6 coordinate 95,020,331, forward strand.
AACTTAGAGTTTGGAAACCACTCTAGATTCACAGCAAGACCCAGTCCTGTACCAAACTCAAAACTATGTAATAAAAAAGCAAATGAAGGGGGAAATCCACAAATTCAGTGATGTGCTGTTAAGTAACAAATAGAATGTTTGAGGGGTGTTGTGCTATGGATGTATTCTCACAGAGAGCTCTAATGCAATCAACGAAGTGGTTGGATGTTACATATAGAATTAAAAGGGTGGAGTTTAACCATCTAATCCAATTCTAATTCGAGGTTGAAGGGTGTAGGTGCAATAGGGAAGGTTACACAGAGAGGCATATAAAGTCTTCAGTGGAGACAGAAAATATTCAGACCTTGAGGTAGAAAAACTGCCTAGTTTGTCTAGGACTCAGAACTGCAGTACTCACAACGGGTATGTAATTGGTTTCCCTAGGGTTAAGCAGTTTGATGCAGTTTGATTTTAGACTCCAGGATAGTACAGGAAATTTCATTTTCTGTCTCTTTAGTAAAACACATTGAAGACCTTGGGTTTCATTCCCAATGCAGTTTTAGCCTCTTCTCCAATATATCTCTATGATAGCTTGTATACTTCATTAGTGTGCTTTATATATTTCTTTGATACAAGAATTTTCTAAGCCCTTGGGCATGTTGCTCTGGGTTTGCTGGAAATCAGATCATTCTGACTAACCTGTTCCTTCATATTTCCTTTCACTGAAATGATGGTCTTCTTTGTTTTTGTGAGACCCTGGCTCACATTGTAGCCCTATAGAACATGTAACTTTGATCATCATTAACTCCCAATAGCAGAAATTACAATTCTGAGTTAATAAAATGTCTCACCTTAGTCTTTGCTTTAGATCATTTTCACATGTTTCACCTGATTTCCTGATTTTTCTTTCCTTTCCTTTCCTTTTCCTTTTTCTTTTTCTCTTTTCCTTTTCTCTTTTCCTTTTCCTTTTCCTTTTCCTTTTCCTTTTCCTTTTCCTTTTCTTTTGTGTGTGTTTGAGTGTGTTTGTGGAGGGGTTTGGTATGCTTTTGGGACCCAAGAGAGCCTGAAAGTTGTAGGAACCCACAGTTGTCATCCTCCTTAGTGAGAATTCAATATTGATCTGCAACACAAGACTTTTGTTTGTATTTTTTTTTTGCACTGGTTTTTTTTGTATGTTTCTTGTTTGTTTTTTGCTATTCAGTTTTTGATTTGTTTTTTTTTTCTTTTTTTTAAATTTTTATTACTAAATTTAATTTCTCTTCAATTCATTTTTACCCTCCATTCATTATCCCCCTCCTGATCTGCCACTTGATTGTTCCTCATCCCATTCCTCCTACTTGTCCCTTGCCCCCCTCCCTTTTTTTTTTTTTTTTTTTTTTTTTTTTTGGTTTTTGAGACAGGGTTTCTCTGTGTAGCCCTAACTGTCCTGGAACTCACTCTGTAGACCAGGCTGGCCTTGAACTCAGAAATCTCCCTGCCTCTGCCTCCCAAGTGATGGGAATAAAGGCATGTGCCATTACTGCCTGGCCCTCCACCCATTTTTTTATTGATCACTTCATTTATTTACATTTCAAGTGTTATCTCATTTCCTGGTTTCAGCTCTGCAAGCCCCCTCTCATGATCCCTCCTCTTTACCACTAAGAGGGCACTCCCCCACCCACCCACACATTCCTGCCTCACTCCTCTAGCTTATCCACTTCACTAGGACAACAAGCCTCCACAGGACAAAGGACCTCCTCTCTTATTGAAGCCATATAAGGAATCATTTGCTACATATGTATCAGGAACTATAGACACACTCATGTATGTTTTCTGGTTGCTGACTTAGTTCCTGGGAAATCTGAGGGGTCCAGTTAGTTGATAATTTTTTCCTATGGGATTGTAATCCCCTTCAGCTTCTTCAGTCCTTCCCTTTCTCTTCCACTGTGGTCCCCAAGCTCAATGCAATTGTTGGTTGTGAGTGTCTACTATTGTATTAGACAGTTATAGGCACAGGCTCTCAGAGGACAACCATACCTTGGCATCAGCAACAGTGTTGGGGTTTGGTGTCTGCTAATTTTATAGATTCCAAGATTCCAGTCTCTGGATGGCCTTTTCTTCAGTCTTTGCTCCAATTTTTGTCCCTGTTTTTCCTTTAGATAGTAACAATTCTACGTTAAAATTTTTGAGATGTGTGAGTGGCCCCTTCCCTCAAAAGGGAGCCATGCATATTCATTGGGGGTTGCTTCATCAAGCTCTATCTCCTCTATGTTACATATTTCAGCCAGGGCCAGCTGTACTGGTTACTGGGAGTCTCTCCCATTTTGCATTCTTTCATTCTTTCCTTTTTAAAAGAAAGAGTAACAAATAAAAATATTTTGACCCCAAAATTAGGTGTCCATTAGAGTAATAGAGAGATTCCCATGATGCCAGTTTGAGAGTCTTTACACCACCAGTTTAGGATGAAGAGGTAAATTGGTGGCTTTATGACTGTCATGGCAGTAACTCAGAAGCTAAGTGGTTGATGTGATGGTGAAGGAATATTATAAAGTTTGTCTTGAATATATATTCTTTTCTAACTGCTTCCCCAGGAGCCTTTACTGAAGACCTGAGAGGATGAGTGGTCAGACCCCACCCACACACACTCTGCTGACACATGAAGCTTTGATCATGTCCTCTCTGGAGGAGTTGCCTACTGTGGTCTTCCCAGCACTATTCAAAGAGGCCTTTGCTGGCAGACAAACCAATCTCCTAAAGGCAATGGTGGCAGCCTGGCCTTTCCCCTGTCTCCCTGTGGGGTCATTGATGAAGAAGCCTAACCTAGAAACCTTGCAAGCCCTGCTAGATGGAATAGACATGCGACTGACAAGAGAGTTTCACCCCAGGTAAGCAATATCCATGTATTGTATAAGGGAGCATGAGGAGTACACAATAGACATTGCCAGGGAGATTGGCTTTGTACTAAATGGATCAGATGCTTCTAATCACATCATCAAGTAGGGATACAAGGTTCTTGAAAGCTATTGTTTACTTATACTGAGGACAGTTGGATATGGATTAGAGTTGAATATGGACTAGATTAGATTTAGCCTCACAGTAGAATGAGCCTATCCCTGGCCTTCCCACAACTAGTAATAATAATTAAATTTTCTAATTAATAATTAATTAATCTCTAAGGAGAAATAATGGTTACCTTACTGAAAGGAAAGTAATCAAGTGTAATGAAGCCCAGGAAAGCTTCTGTAGCATACCTGAGTCCACCTTGGATATCAGGTGCTTAAAAATCAAACACCTTAAATAGGAGGGGAGCTGAGTTTAGATATATGCAGCAAAAGATGATTCAGGGTGTGCTAACATTCATATGTTTCAACCACAGGAGGGCAAAACTTCAGGTTCTTGACATGAGAAATATGTACCATGCCTTCTGGAACATACGGGCTGATGCAAATGACAGTGACTGTAAATCAAAGACATTGGATGAAAAGCAGCTAGTGAAGGTCCTTCCGAGATATGCACGGAGGCAGCGTCTGAAGGTCATAGTCAACCTGTCAATCAGTTCCCACTTCAATAAATCAAAGGCATATTTCTTGAATTGGGCCAAGCAGAGAATAGGATCCCTATATTTCTGCTGTATAAAGATGAAGATCTGGGACCCACCAGACCAAGTTATCAGAGACATCTTTAATGTTTTTGATCCAGAGCACATCACAGAATTAGAACTGAATACTGACTGGACTCTGTTACAGCTTGCACATTTTGCTCCCTATTTTGGGCACATGAAAAATCTTCAAAAAGTCTTCCTGGCACCCCTCCACAAGAATACCTCCCCTATTATCAATATAACAAGTGCCACAGAAGCCAAGTGTGTTCACAAAATTATTTCTCAGTTTTCCCAATTCAACTGTCTCCAGCATATCTTCATGAAACACGTCCATTTTCTAAGAGACTACATGAATCAGGTCCTAGGGTAAGCAAGAATGGAGATCTGGGTCAGGTACAAAAGCAAATCTGTCTATCTTAAGATTAGTGGTCCATGATGCCTGCCAGTCACTAGGAACAACATTTAGACATTCATTAGACTCAGAAAGTTGTATCTTGTTTCAATGTATACTGAAATATACAATGGGAATACTACAAGTTATAATAGTATCTCAAATGAGAACTCATGGTGTAGAGAAGTGATTTGGTGTAAAGAGTAGGTCAGATCTTGTAAGAATGAGTTGTAATTCTTCCTGGAATCATGCCCGTCCAATCAAATGGATAGGGAAGAGAAAGGGGAGTGTATAGATGAGTCAGGATACTCATTAGTACAGTTTGAACATGAGCTATATGCTCAGATCTGTGAGAACAGCCTTCTATCTTCCCCAAGTGCCAATGGGAGAAACGTTTTGAGCCTAAGTAGCACTGAGTGTATGGGACAGGTGAATGTAAATTAGAGCAAGGATGATTGCAGAAGGAATGATGGAATGTAGATTCAATGAGTCCACAGAATTTATCAAAATTCTGTCAGGACTTTCTTAGATTGGAAGTTCTTCTGTGTGTGTGTTTTTTGTTTTTTAATGATGAACTGGTTTTCAGCTTGAGTGTGAGATCCAAGGATGAATTGTGGGATTGGCATGAATGAGCAGATCCAATAGTAAGCATCATAGATGATGTACTTGATCCTTTTGTCAAACTGAGCTTGGGGCCCCTGGTTTATTCTACCTCTATGTACATCCCAGCCAAACCTTTACAACACTACTTTTTAGAACTAACCCTCTGGTCTCCTCTATCCCTAGGTGCCTGATGACACCCTTGGAGACCCTCTCCATCACTCAATGCCTAATTTCACAGAGAGACTTTGATTTATTTTCCTGCTCCCAAAACCTCTTTAAATTAAAACATCTGGAAATAAGAGGGATGATCTTATATGCTTTGGATCTTATGCCTCTGAGAGGTCTCCTACAAAAAGTAGCAGACACTCTTGAGATTCTGGATTTTCAGTGGTGTAGGATGTAGGACTCCCAGATCAATGCCCTCCTACCTGCCCTCAGTCAATGCACTCAGCTCAACCAGATCAACTTCTACAACAATGACTTCTCCATGTGCACCCTGAAGGCCCTTTTCCAGCACACAGCCAACTGGAGCAAGATGAATGTGGAACAATACCCTGCCCCTCTGCAGTGCTATAATGAGTTGGGTCATGTCTCTGTAGAAAGATTTGTCCAACTTTGTCAGGAGCTCATGTATACTCTCAGAGCTATAAGGCAGCCCAAGAGCATCTCTTTTGCTACAGATAACTGTCAAAAATGTGGTAAGCCCTGTGTCTATGACCAGGGCCCAATATTTTGTTCTTGTTTTCAGTAAACATAGATACAGGACTTCTGGATATGAATAAATGACAGGCTTGGGACACATCTTTTATCTGCAGTGCTCAGAAACTGTGATTTCAGACACTTCCCATATGGTTGGAAATAAAGAGATTTACAGTGACTGGGACCCTGAAGGTTGAGCTTAACATTGGGACCATTTCGATGGAATCTGATATCAGGGGGGTTGTGGGGTCAGAAAAAGAGTTTGGCATTTATATGTGGCTTCTGCCCAGACATTGTATATATAGATGCTTTTTTGTGTACTCATAAACCTAGATGATCTCTCTCATGGGTCTTTGACTATTAACAACATCACTATCAGGGTCAGGGTCTAGAAGGTTGAATAGGTCCAGGATTGGAAATACACTGTTATTTTATAAAGAAAGGTAAGTTTTAGGTGATAAATGGCATGTATAAAATGAAAGTATTCGTGACACATCTTTCCCTTGTCTCTTGCCTGGGCTACATGTGTAACACTTTTGTGTGGCTGATCAGTTATGTGCACAAAACATTTAAACTAAAGTGAGCAACATAGACAAATTCTTTGAAGGAGGAAGAAAAGTGTCACAAATGGTTACTATACAGTACATTCAGACCACAAAGCACCTTGGACCCATCAAAGATGCCTAAAGTTAAGAAGACAACATAGAGCAAAGCAAACAGGCTTTCCATTCTAGCTTTGAACTCTTGATATTTTTGTCATGCCTTAATGAGTTTACTAACAGGAACCTCTATATGAGGTCTTCATGACATGTGTCTCTAGGGCCCTATTCCTATGGAGTCCCAAAATCTATGAAGTACCTATAGTATATGTAAAGGTGTCCAATAATATGCAGGTAACTTATCTACATGAAGTATTTACTTTTAAAAAATGTATTTTAAGGCTTTAGTTGTAATAAAAACAAAAGAAAAGAATCTCCCTCTGCCTAGTCATTATACCCCTTTCTGTATAGCAAACTATCAATAAAATAATTTATTGTTACTCTGTATTTATTGAACACTTGGCACATGAGTCCTTTGCTTAAGATCATTGTTATTGTCTTAATAGAATAACATATCAAAATTTAAGGACTCTGCCACAAATGCCCTCTGGAGAGAAGTCAAAATTAACACATTGATGCCAGGAATGTCACAATTAAATTTTGGGAAGGTGGGTAAAGTTATCAGCTATGGTTGAACACATGGACATCTAGGCTGGCCTAAGGCACAGAGGAAGACAAAGCAAACAAGCCTCTCTTAGGCTCCTTCTTTCTGTCTTCCCCTACATTCTGACTACCTGTCTGAATGTCCAGTTTCCTAGCCTTGTTCCTTAGGACCAGTGAACTCACCTGAAATTTGCTGACAATAAACATGCATTCACACTCTTTAAACAGGCAGCCCGTAGTTTGGGAGAGATTGCTCACAGGTTAAATGCACATGCTGCTTTTGCATAGGAGCAAAGTTTGGTTTCAGTGCTAATAATCAGGTCACTCTTGAACTCAGACTTCAGGTGAAAGGACTCTCTTTTCTGGACTATGTGGATCTTGGCTTTCACATGCATGAACACGTAATATGTCACTATGCACATAGCTAAAGAAGTCCTTTAAAAATGACTCAATTTCACAAATAGAACTCAATTAAAATGGGGATGTTGATTGTGTGTCTCTGAAGAGAGCCTGTGGAATTTCAGGTGTTTCCATTGAGTTGAGTTGGTGATCAATAGTGTAGGGTGCTCTGGGCTTCAGAGTTTGAACTACTGTACCATTGGTGAGTGAGAGGAAATTAGGAGTTTGTCCATGTTCAACATTTATTTCTGTATGTATTTTATATTCCTGTTCTAGTTGCATGTATGCTTACATGTCAGAAAAAGGCATCAGAACCTTGTATAGATAGTTTTAAGCAGGTCAGGGGGTTGTCTAGAATTGAACTCAGGTTGTTGGAAAGAGCAGCCAGTACTCTTAGTTACTGAGACATTTCTCCAGACCTATGTTTGACAATCCAAAAAGTACTTGTGGATACATAATTACAAGGAATCAGGTGTCTGTTTTGCATAAAAACTTACCAGATTGTCATTGTCTTTAATTCATTACATTTCAAACATATTTTACACATGTGTGTGTTGAAGTATTGCTTGTTTATTTCTTATATAGTCACTATATAGGTCTGCCAAAGAAATTAAAATATTCAGGGTCAGTCCAAGAAAGGTCTGGATGTAGTTCTCTTCATAGATTGTTTATCTATCCATTCACTGGATCTGTGAACATCATTAAACAGGGTGTAATAGTACATAGGAGTTTTCTGGTTTCAGAGCAGAAATTCAATATCATACTATCTACTTAGCTAAATATCTAATATGAAAATTCAAGAAACTTACTTTTGATGTGGAGCTAGAGTCCCTCAGCACTTTCCTCCCAGTCTCTCTTGACATCATCTTATCCCTGCTCAGGAATGGAATAAAAGCTGTGCAAAATAAGTAAATAAAAATCAAAATAATAAAAAACTCAATGATTTCTATAGTATAGACATCAAGCATACATTGCTAAGAGAAGAGAAATAAACCATGTGCAGATGGAGGGAAATGAGAACTAAAATAAATATAACTTTACCTATTTATGTCTGTAGGGAAATGTCTGACTGAAGCAACATTCTTTGTATAATTGGCACATGCTGATTATCAGTTATAAGTACAAACTAATGATAGCCACCAAGCTTCACAACAATCTTTAAAACTTTATCTTATACCAAAATACTTGCATATCTCATGATATTTTTAGTGTAATTATAACAATCCCCATCAAAATTCCAACTCAATTCTTCAATGAATTAGAAAGGGCAATCGGCAGATTCATCTGGAATAACAAAAAAACGAGGATAGCAAAAACTCTTCTCAAGGATAAAAGAACCTCTGGTGGAATCACCATGCCGGACCTAAAACTGCACTACAGAGCAATTGTGATCAAAACTTCATGGTACTGGTATAGTGACAGACAATAGACCAGTGGAACAGAATTGAAGACCCAGAGATGAATCCACACACCTATGGTCACTTGATCTTTGACAAGGGAGCTAAAACCATCCAGTGGAAAAAAGAGCATTTTCATTAAATGGTGCTGGTACAACTGGCGGTTATCATGTAGAAGAATGCGAATTGATCCATTTCTATCTCCTTGTACTAAGGTCAAATCTAAGTGGATTAAGGAACTCCACATAAAACCAGACAGACTGAAACTTATAGAGGAGAAAGTAGAAAAAAGCCTCAAAGATATGGGTACAGGGGAAAAATTCCTGAATAGAACAACTATGACTTGTGCTGTAAGATCAAGAATCGATAAATGGGACCTCATAAAATTGCAAAGATTCTGCAAAGCAAAAGACACCATCAATAAGACAAAAAGGCCACCAACTGATTAGGAAAGCATCTTTACCTATCCCAAATCGGATAGGGGACTAATATCCAATATATATAAAGAACTCAAGAAGGTGGACTCTAGAAAATCAAATAACCCCATTAAAAAATGGGGCTCAGAGCTGAACAAAGAATTCTCATCTGAGGAATACCAAATGGCAGAGAATCACCTGAAAAAATGTTCAACATCCTTAATCATCAGGGAAATGCAAATCAAAACAACACTGAGATTCCACTTCACTCCAGTCAGAATGATTAAGATCAAAAACTCAGGTGACAGCAGAAGCTGGCGAGGATGTGGAGAAAGGGGAACACTCCTCCATTGTTGGTGGGATTGCAAGTTTGTACAACCACTCTGGAAATCAGTCTGGCTGTTCCTCAGAAAATTGGACATAGTACTACCGGAGGATCCCTCAATACCTCTCCTGGGCATATATCCAGAAAATATGCCAACCAGTAAAAAGAACACATGCTCCACTATGTTCATAGCAGCCTTGTTTATAATAGTCAGAAGCTGGAAAGAACCCAGATGCCCCTCAACAGAGGAATGGATACAGAAAATGTGGTACATTTACACAATGGAATACGACTCAGCTATTAAAAAAATGAATTTATGAAATTCCTAGGCAAATGGATGGACCTGGACGGTATCATCCTGAGTGAGGTAACCCAATCACAAAGGAACTCGCACAGTATGTACTCACTGATAAGTGGATATTAGCCCAGAAACTTAGGATACCCAAGATATAAGATACAACTTGCCAAACGCATGAAATTCAAGAAGAAAGAATACCAAAGTGTGGACACTTTACCCTTTCTTAGAAATGGGAACAAAACACCCAGGGAAGGAGTTACAGAGACAAAATCTGGAGCTGTGACGAAAGGATGGATCATCTAGTGATTGCCATATGCAGGTATCCATCCCATAATCAGCTTCCAAATGCTGACACCATTGCATACAGCAGCAAGATTTTGCTGAAAGGACCCAGATATAGCTCTCTCTTGTGAGACTATGCCGGGGCCTAGGAAAAACACAGAAGTGGATGATCACAGTCAGCTGTTGGATGGGTCACAAGTCCCCCAATGGAGGAGCTAGAGAAATTACCCAAGGAGCTAAAGGGAACTGCAACCGTATAGGTGGAACAATGATATGAAATAACCAGCAACCCTGGAGCTCTTGCCTCTAGTTGCATATGTATTAAAAGATGGTCTAGTTGGCCATCACTGCAAAGAGAGGCCCATTGGACTTGCAAACTTTATATGTCCCAGTACAGGGGAAAGCCAGGGCCAAAAAGGGGGAGTGGATGGGTAGGGGATTGGGGGGTGGGTATGAAGGACCTTTGGGATAGCATTGAAAATGTAAATGAGGAAAATACCTAATAAAAAAAATCACACACACACACACAAAAGTGGCCCACAAAAACATTTGTTGCTAGTACGTCTCAGGGAAAACTTGTTTCTATTCAGTTTGCAGTGGACAACATTTAAATGTTAAAAATAGCTAGCTCCCTATTTATCACTTCTATTGATTTTCATTAACTCATGTATTTATTTTCTTTACCAGGTGATCATATCCTGCCTTTCTTTTCCTTCCAGTCCTACCTTCTGTCTTTCCCCCTCATTTCCTGCTCCCATTCTCCCCTGTAAAGAAGAGGCACCTACTCCCCACTATCCTGGCACACCAAGATGTGTAATACCATGTGGAGTTACAGTCAGATAGGTCTACACCAACCATACAGTTCCATGTTTTCTGCTACTAAACAGAAAAGTCTGGGAACACACACCAGAAATTTAGTAAGGTGTTTCCCCAGTAGGCAGAAGGGACCCTAAATGCCCAGATAGGGCCTGGTCAGCCTTTCTTGGGCTAAGAGGTTGGCATTTCAATGCTCTCATTCTTATGACCAACCTCCTAGCTGATCTTTGAGATAAGAATTAGACCCTTGGGTGACTTCTCTTCTTGAAAGCCATTCATAATCCCTCAGGCTCTTGTAGCAATTCCTAAATTCCTACATCTAGGTTGAACCACTTTCAGGCAAATTCAGTACATTCTTGTGATGACCTGAACATCTAGCCTTGGCTGTAGACTTAAACCTGTTACTGAACTCTGCTCTGGATGCCAGTACGAATAGTTCAGTAACACCCCATCACCCAGGGGGTGCTAAATTGTCTTTGAACACATCCATGGGCACTCCACTGGGATGTCTCCTGGAAAATCTCAAATCTCTGAAGTTAGTTCAATAAGGTCAGGATTAAGTACCCATTAAACAATAGCTCCAAATGGACACTTAAAGGTACACTAGATCTAATGATTTTAAGGGATCTTCATCCATACTTCAGAGGTCTGGTAAATGGAAAGAGGTTCCCTTTGTACAGGCATTCATCTATCTTCACTCCCATCCCTCCATGTGCTCCTCTTGTACCCCAACCAAACTTCTCTTAACTGTGAAACCTACATAACCTCTGATAGATGAGTCTACGACCCTTCATCCACCTCCTTTACAATGCAGACCTGTTCCACGCTGCTGAAAACCCAAACTGCTGCCTCAGTTTCTCCTTCTCACCAGGACAACCCATACCCTCCTAGCTTGACCTCTCAAACCCCTCCCCTCCTCCTGTGCCAGCTGCAGGTCACTACAATCACATTGCATTGGTGTTGACCTTTACTCCTCCTATAACCTGCTATAAGGCCACAGCCAAACCCCCAAGTCCTCTTCCAGGGCCACCTGACCAAGCACTGGTCCTTCCTCTAAGGGAAGTTACTGGGGTGGACAGCCTTGTCAGAGTACATGTCCCTTTCTACCTGAGTGAACTTTCTCAAATAGAAAACAGACTTGGTTCCTGTCTCTCTAATTCCTCTACCTTTATTAAAGAGTTTCAGTACATTACGCAATCTATTATTATTATTATTATTATTATTATTATTAGGTATTTATTTAATTTACACTTCCAATGCTATCCCAAAAGTCCCCCACACCCTCCCACACCTACTCCCCCACCCACTCACTCCCACTTCTTGGCCCTGGCGTTCCCCTGTACTGAGGCATATAAAGTTTGCAAGACCAATGGGCCTATCTTTCCACTGATGGACGACTAGGCCATCTTCTGATACATATGCAGCTAGAGACATGAGTTCTGGGGGGGGGGGTACTAGTTGGTTCATATTGTTGTTCCACCTATAGGGTTGCAGATCCCCCCAGCTCCTTGGGTACTTTCTCTAGCTCCTCCATTGGGGGCCCTGTGATCCATCCAATACTGACTGGGAGCATCCACTTCTGTGTTTTGCTAGGCCCTGGCATAGTCTCACGAGAGACAGCTATAGCTGGGTCCTTTCAGCAAAATCTTGCTAGTGTATGCAATGGTGTCAGCGTTTGGAGGCTGATTATGGTATGGATACCCGGGTATGGCAGTCTCTAGATGGTCCACCCTTTTGTCTCAGCTCCAAACTTTGTCTCTGTAACTCCTTCCATGGGTGTTTTGATCCCAATTCTAAGAATGGGCAAAGTATCCACACTTTGGTCTTCATTCTTCTTGAGTTTCATGTGTTTCACAAATTGTATCTCATATCTTGGGTATTCTAAGTTTCTGGGCTAATATCCACTTATCAGTGAGTACATATTATGTGAGTTCTTTTTTGATTGAGTTACCTCACTCAGGATGATGCCCTCCAGGTCCATCCACTTGCCTAGGACTTTCATAAATTCATTCTTTTTAATAGGTGAGTAGTACTCCATTGTGTAAATGTAACACATTTTCTGTATCTAATCCTCTACTGAGGGACATCTGGGTTCTTTCCAGCTTCTGGCTATTTTAAATAAGATTGCTATGAACATAGTGGAGCATGAGTCCTTCTTACTGGTTGGAACATCTTCTGGATATATGCCCAGGAGAGGTATTGCTGGATCCTCCGGTAGTACTATGTCCAATTTTCTGAGGAACGGCCAGACTGATTTCCAGAGTGGTTGTACAAGTGTGCAATCCCACCAACAATGGAGGAGTGTTCCTCTATCTGCACATCCTCACCAGCATCTGCTGTCACCTGAATTTTTGATCTTAGCCATTCTGACTTATATGAGGTGGAATCTCAGGGTTGTTTTGATTTGCATTTCTCTGATGATTAAGGATGCTGAACATTTTTTCAGGTGCTTCTAAGCCATTCATATTCCTCAGGTGAGACTTCTTTGTTTACTTTACCAAATCTTATAGCTTGACTTTCCATTATGTACATATGATCCTTACTAATAATTTACTTCCTGATGAACACAGGTGAGTTTGGGAAGAGACAAAAACACATGCAGACAAAATTCACCAAATAGATGGAACCTATCCAATTGGTTTAATTGCATCAGTGCAGTACCTGACCAAGTTCCTCGATGGAATTACAATTTTGCAGTTGGTATTTTACCCAGAGATTGATTTATAACATGCCTTCAGGCCAGCCTAAAAAAGGCAGTCTTAAAGATGGTAAATTTTGAAAAACTCCACGAGGTTTTCCAGGACAAAGAGAAAAACCCATCTCAATTTTTAGCATGCCTCACAAAGGCTTTATTTCAATACACTAATCTGGACCCTGAAAACCCAGAAGGTAAGCAACTTCTGATGCCTTACTTTTTTTCCCAGAGCTACTTCAAAATAAAAGTTAAACTTAACTTGTTGGAGAAGGGACCCCACTTCTCAGACAGAAGCCTTGGTGCTGGCCTTCAAGGTGTACCATAAGAGAGATGAGAAGCCCACGGAAAAAATTACCACAGGCTGGCAAAGGCTATCTGACCAGCCCCAGCTATGACACCATACTACTGGTCTTCTAAGCTCAGTGACCAACATGCCCCTGCTATAGATGTGGTCAACCAGGTCATTGGGAGAGAGCTTGCCTTATGCCCCACAAGCCAAGGAGTCCATGTCCTAGTTGCATCAGGAGGGACAATGTTGTTCATTGACTGGGTCTTGGAAACTGAGCTTGACATGGGGAACAGTTGTATGGACTGTGGGAACAGGGGCCTAGTGGAGTCAGATACACAGCTTTTCATTGTTACATGTCTTCTCCATGGACAGACTAACTAGTCTGGATACCTATAAACCTGGATGTTCTCTGTGTGGTATTTGACTGTTAACAACCTCACTACCTGGTTCAGGGTCAGGAAGGTTCAATGGGTGGAGAAATGGAAAGACACTGTTTTTCATTAGTGAAGCAAAGGTCTTGGTGAAATTAACCTGTTACATTAAAATGAAAGTTTCTTGACACTTCTTTCCCTTGTCCTTTTCCTGGGCTACATGTACAACACTCCTGTGTGGCAGAACAGTTACGTGCACAAAACATTTAAACTAATGTGAGCAACATAGACACACCTACTAGGAAGGAAGATTAAAAGGATCACAGATAATTAACATCTAGTATATTCAGACCACAAGGCACTGTGGACCTATAAGGAATGCCTAAAGGGAAGAAGACAACATAGTGCAAAGTAAACAGGCTTTATAGTCTGGCTTTGTAATCTTGACCTTTTTGACATGCTTTAAAGAGATGACTGCTGGAACCACTATATACATCTGTTATGCCACATGTCCCTAAAGCCTTATTCCAATGTACTCCAAAACTCTCTGAAGTACCCATATTTATTTAAAGATATCCAATGAGATGCAGGTCCCTCTTCTCCATAAACCATTTACTGTACAAAAAAAAATGTATTTTAAGTCTTCAGTTGTAATCAAAAGAAGAGAGAAAAGTATCACCCTCGGCCTCATCATTATATCCCATTTCTGTAGAGTAACCTCTCAATAAAATAATATGTTAATCTATATTTATTGAACAGGTAAAACATGAGTTCTTTCTTTAAATATCATTGTCTTCGTCCAAATTGAATAAAGCATGTACATTTAAAGATTATGCAACAATCACCCTCTGGCAAGAAGTCCAGTTTACAATCTTGGGAAGGTGGATAAAGTTATCAGCTATGGTGGGATACATATAAACTTTTAGGCTGGCCTAAAGTACAGAGGTAGACAAAAAGTAAAGAACATACCTCTCTCAGGTTCGTTCTTTCTGTCTTCCCCCACAACACGTCTCCCTGTCTGAATGTCCAGTTACCTGATCTTTTTCCTTAGGACCAGTAAACTCACCTGATATTTTCTGACAATTAAGATTCTTTCATATTCTTAAAACAAACAATGCATAGATGGAGAGAGATTCTTCACAGGTGAAGAGCACACGCTGCTTTTTCAGAGAACCAAAGTTTTGTTTCAGAGCTAATAATCAGGTGGTTGTCTAATGGAACTCAGGCTTCCTGTTCTAGGACCCTCCTTTCTATCCTCTATTGATCCCACCTTTCACAATCACTAATCCACATAATACATGTGTAGCTATTCAAATAGCTGAAGACGTCTTTAAAGATAAAATGGACAATCTACAGCAAACCAGTAGCCAACATCAAAGTAAATGGTGAGAAGCTGGAAGCAATCCCACTAAAATCAGGGAGTAGACAAGGCTGTCCACTCTCTCCCTACCTATTCAACATTGTACTTGAAGTCCTAGCCAGAGCAATTAGACAACAAAAGGAGATCAAGGGGATACAAATTGGAAAGGAAGAAGTCAAAATATCACTCTTTGCAGATGATATGATAGTATATATAAGTGACCCTAAAAATTTCACCAGAGAACTCCTAAGCCTGATAAACAGCTTCAGTGAAGTAGCTGGATATAAAATTAACTCAAACAAGTCAATGGCCTTTCTCTACACAAAGGATAAACAGGCTGAGAAAGAAGTTAGGGAAACAATACCCTTCTCAATAGTCACAAATAATATAAAATACCTTGGCGTGACTCTAACTAAGGAAGTTAAAGATCTGTATAATAAGAACTTCAAGTCTCTGAAGAAAGAAATTAAAGAAGATCTCAGAAGATGGAAAGATCTCCCATGCTCATGGATTGGCAGGATCAATAGAGTAAAAATGGCTATCTTGCCAAAAGCAATCTACAGATTCAGTGCAATCCCCATCAAAATTCCAACTCAATTCTTCAACGAATTAGAAAGGGCAATCTGCAAATTCATCTGGAATAACAAAAAACCTAGAATAGCAAAAACTCTTCTCAAGGATAAAAGAACCTCTGGTGGAATCACCATGCCTGACCTAAATCTGTACTACAGAGCAATTGTGATAAAAACTGCATGGTACTGGTATAGTGACAGACAAGCAGACCAAAGGAATAGAATTGAAGACCCAGAAATAAACCCACACACCTATGGTCACTTGATCTTTGACAAGGGAGCTAAAACCATCCAGTGGAAAAAAGACAGCATTTTCAACAAATGGTGCTGGCACAACTGGTTGTTATCATGTAGAAGAATTAGAATCGATCCATTCCTATCTCCTTGTACTAAGGTCAAATCTAAGTGGATCAAGGAACTTCACATAAAACCAGAGACAATGAAACTTAGAGGAGAAAGTAGGGAAAAGCCTCGAAGATTTGGGTACAGGGGAAAAATTCCTGAATAGAGCAGCAATGGCTTGTGCTGTAAGATTGAGAATCGATAAATGGTACCTCATAAAATTGCAAAGCTTCTGCAAAGCAAAAGACACCGTCAATAAGACAAAAAGACCACCAACAGATTGGTAAAGGATCTTTACCTATCCCAAATCGGATAGGGGACTAATATCCAATATATATAAAGAACTCAAGAAGGTGAGCTCCAGAAAATTGAATAACCCCATTAAAAAATGGGGCTCTGAGCTGAACAAAGAATTCTCACCTGAGGAATACCGAATGGCAGAGAATCACCTGAAAAAATGTTGAACATCCTTAATCATCAGGGAAATGCAAATCAAAACAACAATGAGATTCCACCTCACACCAGTAGAATGGCTAAGATCAAAAATTCAAATGACAGCAGATGCTGTCGAGGATGTGGAGAAAGAGGAACACTTCTCCATTGTTTTTGGGATTGCAAGCTTGTCCAACCACTCTGGAAATCAGTCTGGCGGTTCCTCAAAATATTGGACATAGTACTACCAGAGGATCCCGCAATACCTCTCCTGGGCATATATCCAGAAGATATCCCAACTGGTAAGAAGGACTCATGCTCCACTATGTTCATAGCAGCCTTATTTATAATAGCCAGAAGCTGGAAAGAACCCAGATGCCCCTCAACAGAGGAATGGATACAGAAAATGTGGTACATTTACACAATGGAATACTACTCAGCTATTAAAAAAATGAATTTATGAAATTCCTAGGCAAATGGATGGAACTGGAGGGTATCATCCTGAGTGAGGTAACCCCATCACAAAGGAACTCGCACAATATGTACTCACTGATAAGTTGATATTAGCCCAGAAACTTTGGATACACAAGATATAAGATACAATTTGTTAAACTCATGAAACTCAAGGAGAACGAAGACCAAAGTGTGGACACTTTGCCCCTTCCTAGAGATGGGAACAAAACACCCATGGAAGGAGTTACAGAGACAAAATTTGGAGCTGTGACGAAAGGATGGACCATCTAGTGATTGCCATATGCAGATATCCATCCCATAATTAGCTTCCAAACGCTGACACCATTGCATACACTAGCAAGATTTTGCTGAAAGGACCCAGATATAGCTGTGTCTTGTGAGACTATGCCGGGGCCTAGCAAACACAGAAGTGGATGCTCACAGTCAGCTAGTGGATGGGTCACACGGCCCCCAATGGAAGAGCTAGAGAAAATACCCAAGGAGCTAAGGGGAACTGCAACCCTATAGGTGGAACAACAATATGAGCCCCGGAGCTCTTGTCTCTAGCTGCATATGTATCAAAAGATGGCCTAGTCAGCCATCACTGGAAAGAGAGGCCCTTTGGACTTACAAACTTTATATGCCCCAGGACAGGGGAACGCCAGGGCCAAAAAGGGGGAGTGGGAGGGTAGGGGATCGGGGGGTGGGGGTGGTGGGTGAGTATGGGGAACTTTTGGGATAGTATTGGAAATGTAAACGAGGAAAATACCTAATTAAAAAATTAAATTAAAAAATTGACTTAATTTCACAAAGGAATAAAAATGGCCCATTTAATTAAAATGGTGATGTTGATCAGTCTCAGTTGTGTTGCTCTAGGAAGAGAGTATGTGGAGGTTTAGGTATATCCTTTGAGTTCCATTGGTGAGCAATAGTGTAGGGTGTTCTGGGATCCAGAAGTTTACCTCTGACACCATGGGTGAGTGAGAGGAAATTAGGAGTTTGTCCCGGTACATTTATTTCTGTATGCATTTATGTATATTCTTGTTCTATTTGCATGTATCCTTGCATGACAGAAAAGGGTATCAGAACCTTGTATAGATGGTTGTCAGCTACAAGGTGGTTGTATAGAATTGAACTCCCGTTGTCTGAAAGAGAAGCCAGGACTCATACTTACTGACAGATGATTCTTGCATGTGTGACAATGGTAAATGCGCTCATGGATACAGAATCACAAGGAATCAGGAATCTCATTTGCACAAAAGCTTATGACTTTGACATTATCTTTAATTCATTTCAGTTTAAACGATTTGTATACATGTGTGTGTTGCTGGTTTGCTTGATTGTTTGCTTTTTTTAGATAGTTTCTAAGTAGATCTGCCAATGCAATACCAATATCCTGAGTCATTCCAAGAATGGTCTGGATGTGCATCATTTCATAGATCATTTACCTAGCCATTCACAGGATCTGTGAACCCCATTAAACACAGTGTGATAATATGTAACAGTTATCTCAGTACCCTATAGGTTGAGAATTCAGAGCAGAAAATCAATATCATTCTATGTACTTATCTAATACCTAATATAAAAATTCTAGAAACTTCTTCTTGACATGGAGTTTGAGTCCCTGAGCACTTTCCTTTTGCTGTCTATTGACTTCATCTTATCCCTGATCAGCAACGGAATAAAAAAACTGCAAAATAGGTAAATAAAAATCAAAATAACAAAAACACCTAGACAATTTCTATACTATGAACTTTAAGGGTATGTTGATAACAGAAGGGAAAGAAACCATGTAGAAATGGAGGGAGATAAGGACTAAAATAAATATAACCATGCCTATTTATGTCTTAGGGAAATGTCTGACTGAAACAACATTCTTTGTAAAATTGACATGATCTAATTATCAGTTATAAGTGCATACTAACTATAGATACAAAGCTTCACACAAATATTCAGAACTTTATCTTATATCAAAATAATTGCAAATTTCATGTTTATTTAATGTAATTATAAGTACCTCATGAGAATATATGTTGTTAAGAAGTTTCAGGAAACCTTGTTTCCATTCAGTTTGTGCCAAGTTTAAATGCTAACACATCTAGCTCCCAGTTTTTCATTCCTTTTTGTTTTCATTAATTCATTTATGTATTCACTTTACTAGCTGATCACCTCTTGCCTTTCCTTTCCACTAAATCCTACCCTCTGACCTTTTCTCCTCATTTCCTCCTCCCATTATCCCCAGAGAAAGAAAGGCACCAATTCCCCACCCCTAACAGGTGCCACACAACCCTGACACACCAGGTTGCATCAGGATTGAATGCATCCTCTCCCTCTAAAGCCAGACAAGTCAGTCCACAAGTCAAAAAGGTTCCAAACGAAGAGAAAAAGGTCTAAAACAGACAACCCCCAATCTCATTATTGAGATACCCCATTAAGACCAAGCTTCACATCTGTTCCATGTGTGTAGAAGGCATAGGTCTAGGCCATGCATGCTCTTTGGTTGGTTCAGTCTCTCTGAACGCCCAATGGGTCAGAATAGCTTAGCTCTGTAGGTCTCCTTCTGGTATACTTGACCCCATTGTAAGGCATTGATGGCCCATAGCTACTGGAGACTGCTAAGTAAAGACTCAGTGCCAGTGATCAATTCAAAAGCATGAGAAATTTATTGTTCCAGTTTGCTGGGGTTGTCCTGCACCTCAAGAAGAGATGCCAATCCCACATGGCCCATTTGGCAAGTTTTTATACAACAACTAGGCACAATATCATTTGTGAAACAGTATGACTTTTAAACTGATTGGGCCTTAGGGAATGAGGTGACAAGGACTTCTCTTGTCTGTAGGTGGCCAACAGATAGTGTGCCCTGAGGTTTTCCTGAGAAATGTAATCCACGAAGGGAGGGTTGCGTACATGCTTCATGACATCCTCTGTCTTCCAGGAAGGGCTGGATCCTTAGGCTCTGGGGTTTGGTGGAATTTGGTAAAAGCCCTGGGCTGATCTCTTAACCATCTGGCTCCCTCTATTCTTCCTCTGATTTTTCCACAAGACTCCCAGAATTCTGCCTAATGATTGGCTGTGGATATCCATCTGTTGCCATCAGGTGCTGGATGAAGTAACTCACAAGACAGTATGCAAGGCTTCTGTCCTTAAGCATAACCAAGTATCATTGAGAGTGTCAGAGTTTGGCTCTCTTCCGTGGGGTAGGTCTCAAATTTGTTTAATCATTGGTTGTTTATTCCTTCAAACACTGCTTGATCTTTATCCCTGCATATCTTGTAGGCAGGGAAAATATTGGATGGAGAGATTTGTGGGTGGTTTTGTGTCCCCCCTCCCCCCATTGGAAATTCTGCCTGGCTAGAGGAGGTGGCTACTTCAATTCTTTATACCCATCTGCTGGGGTCTCAGCCAAGGTCATTCCCATATACTCCCAGCAGCCTGTTCTATCCCAGCTCTCTTGCTTGCCCCTATAATGATTCCACATGGATTGCTTTTCTATGTCTCAAAACTCTCAACCCCACAGGCCCTCCCACCACACCTGATACCACAAATTGTTCCTCACCATGTACACTCTCCCATACAATTCCCTCTGATCAATCACCTCGGATAGATATTTTATTTACCCTTCTTAGTGAGATTCAATCATCTTACCTTGGGCCCTATTGTTTCTTAGCTTCTTTAGGTGCTTGGATTGTAGCATGGACATCTTGTACAGTATGGGTAATAACTCATTATCAGTGACTACATACCATGCAAGTTCTTCGGGGTCTGAGTTACCTCACTCAGAATGATATTTCCCAGTTCCATCCATTTTCCTGAAAATTACATAATATTCCTTATTTTTAAGAGATGACCAGTATTCCATGGCATAAATGTACACGATATTCCTTATCAACTCTATGGTTGAGGGACAGGTGGGTTGTTTCCAATTTCTGCCTATTATGAATAAAGCTGCTATGAATGTAGTTGAGCAAGTGTCCATGTATTATGGGGAAGCATGTTTTGAGTATATGATCAGGAGTGGTATAACTGGGTTTTGAGGTAGAATTATTTGTGGAAAATACACAGATTGAATTACAAGTGTGGTGTAAAAGTTGGCACACTCATCAGAAATTGAAGACTGTCTCCCTTACTCCACAACCTCAAAGGATGTGCCCACAACCTTATAGGATGTGCCCTCAAAGTACTTTCAATCAGCATTTGACTAGGAAAATACAATATGTCTTGAATTGCTTCTTGACCATTAGAAATTCCTCTGTTGACCTCTCTGCCCAATTTTTAAATGGGGTATTTGGTTTGTACATATCTGGTTCCTTGAGATATTTATTTTGTTTGGATATCAGCAATCTGACAAATGAAAAGTTGGTAAAGATATGTTTTTTCATTCTATAGGCTGCTGTTTTGACATACTAATGCTGTTCATTGTCATCCAAAGGATTTTCTGTTTAATGGGGTCCATTTTATTAATTATTGAACTGAGTGCCTGAGCAATGGGTGTTCAGGAAGTCATCACATTTTCCAATCTGTTCAAGAGCCCTGACATTACTAATGATATTCTGCAGAAAGGAGCCTAGCACAACTGTCATTGGCGAGGAATCACATTGCCATAGATAGAAATACATACAGAGACTCAGCCAAACAGAGTTCAGGGAATTTTGTAGAAGGTGGGGAGGAAGGATTGAGGAGCCAGAGAGATCAAAAACAGCACTAGAAAAACCTACAGAATGAAGCTATCTAGCCACAGTTGAGATCACTGAGTTTCAACTACCAACCAGAGAAGTTTCATGAGACAGACCTAGGCCCCTTACACATATTTAACAGTTCTGAAACTTGGCCTTCATATGGCAATGAAATGACAGAACATGGGGCTGTTACTGACTGTTGACTAACTTTTGATCACTTTCCCTTACTTGCGCAGCCTTGTATAGCCTTAATCAAAAAAGATGCACTTTGATAAGGTAACATATATCCATGGGAGGGCTCTCCTTAACTGAGGAGAATGGGAGGCAAGGTGTGGAAGAGGATGGGGAGAGATTGAGAGGAGAGGAAGTGACTGAGTGTATGCTATGAACTGTAAACTAATCACATGACACTTCTGCTAGGCTTCTGTACTTAAGCATAACCATGTATCATCAAGAGTGTCAGAGTTTGGCTCTCTTCCATGAGGTAGGTTTCAAGTTTGTCCACTCAGTGGTTGGATACTCCTTCAATCTCTGCTCCAGCCTTTAAATTGTATATCTTGTAGGCAGGGAAAATTGTGGAAGGAAACTTTTGTGGGAAGGTTGGTGTCCCCCTACCTCCATTAGAAATCCTGTTGGGCTACAGTAGGTGGCCACTTCAGTCTTTATCTCCAGTTAGTAGGGTCTCAGCCAAGATCACTCCCTTAATCTCCCAGCAGCCTGCCCCAACCCAGGTCTCTGGATTCTTCCTGACATGCCCCCACATGGATGGCTTTTCCATTTCCCAGTCCTTTGGAGACAGCTCTTCCCACCACACCTGATCCCCAAAACTGTTCCTGTCTCCATATCCTTTCCCATACAGTTCCCACTAATCAAACACTATTGATATACATTTTATTTCCCCTTCTGAGTGAGATTCAATCATCATCTTACCTTGGGCCATACTGATTCTTAGCTTCTTTGGGTGTTTGGATTAGAGTATAGTTATCCTGTACTCTATGGGCAATATTTACTTATCACTGAATACACACTAAGCAAGTTCTTTTGTGTCAGGGTTACCTCACTTACAATGATATTTTCCAGTTTTATCCACTGGCCTGAAAATTATAAAACAGTCCTTATTTTTAATGGTTGATTGGTATTTCATGGCATAAATGTACAAGACTTTCCTCATCCATTCTATGGGTGCTGTACAGGTGGGCTGTTTCCAATTTCTAGTTATTATGAATAAATGTGCTATGAATGTACTTTAGCAAGTGTCCATGTGCTCTGGGGGAACACATTTTCAATATATTCCCTGGAGTGCTATAACAAGTTCTTAAAGTAGAATTATTTCTGAGAAATACCCAGATTCATTTCCAAATTTGTTGTACAAGTTTGCACACTTCTCACCACAGTGGGATGGTATTCCTAGCTCCACATCCTCACTAGCATGTGCTGGTAGTTGAGTTTTGATCTTAGCCATGATGATGTGTATAGGATGGAATCTCAGGGTCCTTTCAGTTTGCTTTTGACTAGGAATAGTAAATATTTCTTTAAGTGCTTCTTGACCATTAGAGATTCCTCTTTTGAAAATTCTCTGTTGACCTCTGCACCCCCTTTTTAACAGGTGTATTTGGTTTGCTGATGTCTAATTTATTGAGGTATTTGTAATGTTTGAATATCAGCCCTCTGTCAAATATACAGTCAGTAAAGTTAATTTTCCATTCTTTAGGCTACCATTTTGACTAAAGAGACCTGAGCTCTCTTGACTTTGGCCACAACCATCAGTAGCAATAAGCCCCAGGAAGCCATGATGGTATGTGGGTGGCCCATCTCTGTTCTCTTGGAAACTGGGGCCACTTACTTGGTCCTGACAGTTTTGGGGACCTACTTCCCCTTCATGTTTTTCTATTGTTGGGATAGGAGGACAATGTCACCTTCCCCATCAAACCACACCACTTATTTGCATTTTTAGTTGCATTTTCAGGTGTGCCTCTCACCCATTCCTTTTTGGAAGTGGCGGCATGACTTGTCTATTATTGTGAATGAAAGCTAAGTTGGAAGCATCAATTTTCTTTGATTCCGGATTCTTCTAAACCCAAGATCACCAGCAGTTCCTTTACTCTTCCTTCTAGCCAGTCAACCTACTAACTCTAGCATGCTGTTTCCTTTACCAGCTTCTCAGGTGACCCTTAAGTTTGGGAATTCCAGAACCGCACTGGTGCTAAACATGACAAGAACTACTCTTGCCATCCAGTTACTCTATTGTTCCAGGTAAAACACCCAAACTCATTAACTTCTCTCTCCAGAGCCTCAGACTTAAGCCTATCAGTTTTGACCTTTTAAGGTAAAAACTCCTTCATCACAACTCTTCACACTTTGACACCCCTTTAATAGTAGTTAAGAATCCTAGCGGTTTCTATTACCTGGTTCAAGATCTCAGGTGCATTAATTCTGCAGTGATTCCTCTCCATCCTGTTGTGGCTAACCCTTATATACTTCTTTCCACTATCCCCTCGGTAACTTCCCATTTCTCAGTCCCATATCTCAAGGATGCATCTTTCTGTATCCCTTTAGATGCCCAGTCACAGAACATATTTGCCTTTACCTGAACAGATTCTGACACCCACTTTTCTATGTAACTTACCTGGACTGTTCTACTTCAGAGATTCTGGGACAGCCCAAACCTATTTGGCCAGGCCCTGGCTTCTGACTTACTCTCTTTATCTCTCCCTAAATCTAATATTGTACTTTATATAGATGACATCCTTCTCTAGTCCATAGCTAGATATTAGCCAAGCTGACACCTTTGCTCTTCTAAATATCCTTTCCAGTGGATGCTACAGGTTCTCAACTTTTAAAGTTCAAATTTCTACTCCTCAGGTCACCTATTTGGGACTAAAATCACCCCAACTCACAAGGTTATTACCTTAGATAGAAAGAATCTGATTCAGTCTCCAAGATTCTTTATACAAAAGAAGAGATTTTATCATTCTTAGAAATGGTTAGCTTTGTATGTTCCCGGGTTCATTCCTTTTCCCTCCTCTCTTGCTCCTTATATGGAGCAGCTTCAGGCACCATCCATGAACCTCTTCTCAAAACTGTTACTAAGCCCTTTCAAAGGCTCCAACAGGCTCTCTTTAAGGTCCCAGCCTTATATCTCCCTGACCTGACTCATCCTTTTTCCCTCCATGTAACTGAAAAAGAGGGATTTACCCTTGGAGTCTTAGGTCACCAACTGGGACCCTCTTTTGCACATGTAGCACACCTGTCAAATAAACTAGATCTAACCATCCAGGGATGGGCACCTTGTATTCATACTTTAACATCCACTGAACTCCTTATTTGAGATTCAAAAAAACTAAACTTGGAGTCACCTAAAACTGCCTTCTCTTCTCATAACCAGTAACAGCTGTTAACTTACAAAGGCTTAAAGACTCAACTTCCCTCCAAGGTTCTTTATCTTCAGGTAGCACTAATAGAAGACTCCACATGCACCTTCCAATCATGTCCACCTCTTACTATTTCCAATCTTCTTCCTCAACCAAATACTATCTCACTCTTGCACTGAAACATTAGAGGAGCTATTACCTTGTCCTTCACACATGCAGGAGGGCACAATGCCTCAATCCATCTATACCTGGTACGCAAGGGTCCAGACAATCTGGACCTTATGCCATACTTTCAGACACCAAGGTAATGGAGGCAGAGGTCCTTCCTGCTCACACCACTAATCAACAGGCTGGACTAATAGCTCTTATCCATGTCTTTCAGCTGACACAGGGACAATCTCTCAACATCTCCACAAATTCCAAAAAAGCTTTCCATATCCTCCTGTCCACACCAGTATCAGGAAGGAGTTTGGGTTACTTACAACAAAAGGAGGATCAATAACTAATACAACCAAATTTATGACCATGCTATAGGCCTCCCATATCCTGACAGCTTTTGGGATTGTTCACTGCATATAACACAAGACAAATGACTCTATTGTCTCCAAGGGAAACAACCAAGCCTACGAGGCAGCTAGAGCTGCAGCCCAGAGAGGCCTAGACTCATCTCAACCTCCTCAGGACATCCTTAAATTGCAACCTACACCCCCACTTTCACCCCCTATCACTTGACAAACTCTGTCCTATCTTCACCAACTCTTTCATCCTAATAACCAAGCACTGTCTTATTTTCTTAAGACCTAACTACAGCCTACTCCTGAGAACTTAATTTTCTTAAAAATCTATCACTGGTTCTTGAAAAATCTGTTAGATATCAAACTACAACTCAAGGTCTTGTAGCAACCCTTTTCCTACCCATCAGGCTACAGGTTCCCTTCCTGAAACTGACCGGCAACTTGACTTTACCCACAAGTAGGCACACTGTCAAATGTGCCAAGTACCTCCTGGTCTTGGTGGACACCTTCTTGAGGTAGGTGGAGGCATTTCCCACAACTAACAAAAGGGATCAGACAGTCTCTGATATCCTTCTCCAAGAGGAATTCCCCTGATGTGTTGTTCAAGCCTCCCTCCACTCAGACAATGGTCCTGATTTTACTTTCTAAATTTCTCAAATTCTTTCTAAGGCCCTAGACTTCCCCTGGCATTTTCATGTTCCCTACCACTTTCAATCTTACGGTAATGTACAAAGAACCAACCACTCTTTAAAAACCACTCTTGCTAAGCTGTCACAGGAACATCACCTTGATTGGATAAAACTACCTCTGGGTCTCTTCAGGCTACAAGGTCTCCCCAACCAACCTCTACTCATCTTACCCTTTGAACTCTTGTATGGATATCTGGTACTAACTCCTGGTCTTTTACCTAAATGCTCTCCCCTCCCAGATCTACTCACCACGTTGTTTTGCCCCTTGTGTTCTCTCCTATGTATCTTTGGTTACCACCGTCTATGGCAGCCACACACTATCTCCTGTTCACTGCCTGCCAACATTGGAGACCAAATCCTTCTATGCTCTCCAAGCCATTGGCCCTCACCCCTCTCTCTCAAATGCCAGGGCCCATTTAAGGTAATTCTCATGACCCGGACACTGGAGGGACTCTCTCATTGGGTCCACCTGACACACCTCAAACTTTTTATCCCTCTACCTAAAAATGACTCTTCTTTATACATGTCAATCCTAACAGGACCATGCTCTGTTAAGTTCCAGAGGACATTGAGACAACCCACCTTCTCCCCAATCCCAGAAAATGAGATTCCACTCTGGCAGTCAAGCTCGACCTTATTGTATAAAACATGGGATTCTCGCCCTCCCCTTCCTGATCATTTCTATCCAGGGTAACCTTTACATCTGCAGATTTGAGGTGCAAGACAAACCCACAGATAACAAACAGTCTTTCAAAATAGGGTCAGGAAAATGCTCCATAGCCTGGTGCCAGAAACAAATCCAAATTGCTATCATCCCATGTTAACTCATTTAAATATTTTGATCTCTATACTTGATTTCTCTTTGACCAGACAAAAGATTATTGTTAACAATGGTCAGATGGATATAGAGCCAGTCCTGATTTGTCTTGTCAGGTACTTATATAGGATCATGGACCAGTCATTTCTTCTATCAACACCACAAGACACTCTTTTTCTACAAACAATACTCATGGGAT
The DNA here is from genome assembly GCF_000001635.26 of Mus musculus. NCBI lineage: Eukaryota > Metazoa > Chordata > Mammalia > Rodentia > Muridae > Mus > Mus musculus. Next base: position 95,047,499 of record NC_000071.6, read on the forward strand.
TCCAGGTGGGAAACAGGATTTGTTGGTAATCTCTACCATAAAAATGAACCTGGGTCCCCAGTAAGTACCATTCACATCAAGAGAAAATATATCTCAGTTGCCCAACTTCTAGATATTGGAAAAGTAGGGGGAGTAATCAAAAACTCCTCTGAGTTCCTCTCGTCTTTGACATCACCCTTCATAAATGGCAGGAAAATCACAGCCAGTCTTACTACAGAAGCAACTCATACAGTATAGCCAGTGCAACAGCAACAATGAGTCCCCCAGGAGCCAGTATGGACACTGATCCCATGCTTAGGGTCACTGTCTAACCTCTTGGACACTGAGATCTCTGCCCACCTGGTTCCGTATGTCCACACAGTGACCCATCCATGATCTTCAGCTTGTCTCTAAGACTGGGTTGTGGTCCAAGGTGATGCAGAATATTCATGTTTCCTCATAGAAACACATATGTGGCATAGTTTTAAACCATGTTTGCTGGCATGAGAAGATGAGGCAGGAGATTTGCAAATTTGAACAAACCCAATATGAAGGCTAAGTAGCCACCTCAATAAAAATTGTGAGTGTCTGTACATACCTCTTAGGTAGATAAAATTAATTATCAGTCAGGGTAGGCTACAAAGTAAGACCCTCTGGAAATATATCAGCTTGCAAAAATGAACCAATGAATGACTTGGCTAAAGTAAACTGGAGATGTATGTAAGTGGTGGATGCTTGCTTGGTTATGTATGATGCCCTGGGGCTCCATCCCCAGCCTCATTCATTGTGAAAGGACAGTGGATGAAAGGACAGGGGAATCAATCCTGATTATTCAACTCAGTAGCTGAGTACCAGCATAGCTTGATTCTGGTTCCTGGCCTTTCTTTTACACAATGGGTAAACTAAGAATATGGGGAATTTCTATAGGTAAAGTACTTGTAGGTATAAGATCCAAACAAATCAGATATTTATTTCACATAATAAAGGATTTGCATCACCTTTTTTTTTTTTTAGAGAGAGAGATTTGATTTATTGTATATGAGTACAGTCGCTGTCTTTAGACACTCCAAAAGAGGGCAACGGGTCACATTACAGATGGTTGTGAGCCACCATGTGGTTGCTGGGAATTGAATTCAGGGCCTCTGGAAGAGCAGTCAGTACTCTTTTTTTTTTTTTAAAGATTCACTTATTTTATATATATGAGTACACTGTCACTGTCTTCAGACACACCAGAAGAGGGCATCAGATCACATTACAGATTGTTGTGAGCCACTATGTGGTTGCTGGGAATTGAACTCAGGACCTCTGGTAGAGTAGTCAGTGCTCTTAACCACTGAGCCTCTCTCCAGCCCTGGAATTACCTTTAACTTTTCATTCACAATCTTTTTTTGTTTTGTTTTGTTTTGTTTTGTTTTGTTTTGTTTTGTTTTGTTTTTGTTTTGTTTTCATTGGTTGGGTTTGGTGTGTGTCTGTGTGTCTGTGTGTCTGTGTGTGTCTGTGTTTGTGTCTGTGTCTGTGTGTCTGTCTGTGTGTTTCAGTTTATTTAGAGATAGTCTCACTATATAGAAATATTAAGCAGTACCCAGAGCCCCAACACCCAGTATGAGGACAGACAGACAGGCAGACATTCTGCTAGGACAAACGCCTACTGTTCTTTCATTTTTCCATGGTGCAAGACCCAGTAATAGGGCCCACAGGAAAAATAAGAGAAATTTATCAGGCTCCAGTACTCTACCTCTACATGCATGTTCCCCAATACACAAATGAACTAAGACAGTCATCACATACAGAACAGGATGAGAGATGAACCAGTGTGGTGGCGCAAGCTTCAGGGGACTGATGAAGGATAGCTCCAAACTGAGTCTAGCCTACACTACATAATGAAATTCTGTCTCACCCAACCAAATACCAACAGTGGGAGCTGGTGTTAAATAGGCAGCTCAGCCACTTGTCCTGAATTTTCATGAGTGAAAATAGCTGCAGTAAAGATTCCAAGGTCCTCAGTTCAAGAGAAAAAGGCTTTCTACAAAGAACTGTAGATGTCTCCTGAGAAAAGTAAAGACAAGTCAGTAGTGGAAAGAAAGATTTTCAGGGTAAAATGGGACCAAGACAAAGGAGACTTTGAGCTGGGTGGGGCTCATGAGCAGGAAATTGGGGAGCCTAGAGGCTAGCATTGACCCAGACAAGTTAATAGGCACCATAGTTATTAATGGAAGGGCCACCAGTACCTCTGGCCAGATATAGACAATGACTCACTTTTTATCATGCGTGAAAAATTTCAAGCCTCAAAGGGAATGGAAGCTTTTGTCTAAATACACACTTGTGGAAAAAGGACTACCTTCAGGTCTAGGATTTGTGCTCAGTGGGAGGGGATAGATCCCTGATCCTGTTATATTGCTGCAATCTGTTTACCAGAGCTTTTCTGTGATTGACCTGTGTCCCTCTAAGGCACTTGTTCAAGGTGTCCTTGAAGAATTCCATGCCAGGGATAGAGCACAGTAGATTCTGCGGTTTGGGGAGGAATGGTTTCAGCATGATGCTAGGAGCACTGCCCAGGTGCCTTTCATCTTCTGTTCCATGCTCAAAAAGAGTAGAAGAATGGAGAGCCTGGCAGGTTTTGTTGTTTGCTTGTCTGTTTGTTTGGTTTTGTGACTTCTGTCTTTAGTTAAAGGTTTTCTCTGGACTTGGCTGAGGCTGAGATCCTGCTAATAAGCCCTATTCTCTGGCCTTGAAACTTTTAGCCCCTTGCTGGTCTGTGTCTTGAGATTACAAGCTCCCCAGATGAATCATTTTTAATAATGAAAGCTACTATTTGTAAGTGGCCATTTGATCTTTTTCTGGTTGCTTGCTGCCCTCTACCACCTATGCAGGTGTAGTAGCTGACTCACAGTTGTACCCTTAGTATTTAGCCATTCACATCTTCCTAGCCCACACAGTTTCTTTCTATTTTTAACCCTGAGCCTCCACAGTAAAATCTTGGAATGAACAATTTTGAGCATCAGAGCAAAACCAGCTTTTTGCCCAAGCCAGAAGCAGCAATTTTCTTCCCTGCTTGGCAGTTGCCCTCAAAAGGCAGGGGCCAGAGACTACAGACTTGGAATCCAAAGAAACTGTTGAGCGTGGCTTTTCCATTTGATTTTCTCTAGAAATTGGGCTTTCATAGGACACTGGCCACATCTAGGGTGGGTCATCAACCATTGCAAATCTAGAATCTCTCTACCAGATGTGCCTAGAGAGTAAAATCAGGGGTCACTTCAGTATTACTACTTCCAGGGAGGCAGCATCAACCACAGCAGATCCCTGTGACAGTACAGAACAAAGATCAGTTGCCTTCAGTCCAGGGCACATCTTGGAAAGTTTTGTCAGCAACAAGTTTGGGAACAAACTGTATTTAAGACTAGGGCTCACCATAAGGAGCCACTGGCCTTCTCTATATTGCTTCCTCTCTCTTGCTATAGGGTGCTAGAACTCTCAACTTCAGAGGTTCTTAAATTGTACTATCTCACTAATTAAGTCAGGATATTGAGATCTTTTCCTATATTGAACCCCAGATCCCATTTTCCAAGGCTGCCTAGGTGAAACAGTTTCCATCTATAACCCAGGTTACACCCAAACTAAGGAAGACCCTGTCTCTGCCTCCTTGTGTAGTATGAGCCTTTGCAAAGTCTAGCTACTATCTTGGTGGCATCATCTGTAGACAATGTGCTAAGCTGACCCTTCTTTGGATTTCCCCAATGCAGGTTGAACAGATAGTTCCACAGTTAAGAGCACTAGGAATACAGCACATAGGAGCTCTCAGGAGAAGGTTGGGAAATGAACCTGAGTGGTCTCTTAGAGCAGCCAGTGCTCTTAACTGTTCATTCATATCTCTAGCCCCTTTTCTTTGCTTTTCCTTTACTGAAAATATTTTTTTCATACAATGTTTTATGGCTTCTCCTCCCCCAACTCCTCTGAGATCTTCCCTACCTTCTCTTCCATCTCAATCCACACCCTCTCTGTCTCTCCTAAGAAAAGGAACAGCCATTTTAAGAGTCCTGAGACAGAGCCAGGCTTGGTATTACAAAAGTGTAATCCCAGCACATGGGAGGAAGAGGCAGGACGACCTCCACCCTGGTCTATCAAGTGACTTACAGAACAGCCTGACATACAAAGATACACTTTCTTTTTTTTTTTATCAGAAGGATTTTCTTTTCATTAAAATTTTGTGGTATGTTTTCTTTTTTTCCAATTTTTATTAGATATTTTCTTCATTTACATTTCAAATGCTATTTCAAATACCCTCCCCCTGCCCTGCTCCCTTACCCATCCACTCCCACTTCATGGCCCTAGAGTTCCCCTGAATTGGGGCATGTAAAGTTTGCAATACAAAGGGGGCTCTCTTCCCAATGATGGCCTACTAGGCCATCTTCTGATACATATGCAGATAGAGACACAAGCTCTGGGGATACTGGTTAGTTCATATTGTTGTTCCACCTATAGGGTTGTCGACCCCTTTAGCTCCTTGGGTACTTTCTCTAGCTCCTCCATTGGGAGCCCTGTGTTCCATCCAATAGATGACTATGAGCATCCACTTCTGTATTAGCCAGGCACTGGCATAGCCTCAAAAGTGACAGCTATATCAGGGTCCTTACAGCAAAATCTTGCTGGCAGATGCAATAGTGTCTGCATTTGGTGGCTAATTATGGGATGTATCAGGAGATAAGGCAGTCTCTGGATGGTCCATCCGTTTGTCTCAGTGACAAACTTTGACTCTGTAACCCCTTCCATGGGTATTTTGTTCCCAATTCTAAGGAGAAATGAAGTATCCATGCTTTGGTCTTTCTTCTTTCTGATTTTTTTTTTTGTGTGTTTTACAAATTCTATCTTGGATATTTTAAGTTTCCAGGCTAATATTCAGAAATCAGTGCATTCATATCATGTGTGTTCTTTGGTGATTAGGTTACCTCACTCAGGATGATATTCTCCAGATGCATCCATTTCCCTAAGAATTTCATGATTTCATTGTTTTTAATAGCTGAGTAGTACTCCATTGTGTAAATGTACCACATTTTCTGTATCCATTCCTCTACTGAGGCACATCTGGGTTCTTTCCAGCTTCTGGCTATTATAAATAAGGCTGCTATGAACATAGTGGAGCATGTGTCTTTATTACCAGTTGGAACATCTTCTACGTTTTTGCCCAGGATAGGTATTGCAGGATCTTCCAGTAGAACTATGTCCAATTTTCAGAGGAACCACCAGACTGATTTCTAGGGTGGCTGTACCAGCTTGCAATCCCACCAACAATGGAGGAGTGTTTCTCTTTCTCCACATCCTTGCCAGCATCTGCTGTCACCTAAATTTTTGATCTTAGCCATTCTGACTTTTTTTCCGGGGGGGGGGGGGATCTCAGGTTTGTTTTGATTTGCATTTCTCTGGTGATTAAGAATGTTGAACATTTTTTCAGGTGCTTCTCAGCCATTTGGTATTCCTCAGTTAGGAATTCTTTGTTTAGCTCTGTACCCCATTTTTAATGGGGTTATTAGATTTTCTGGAGTCTACGTTTTTGAGTTTTTTATATACATTGGATGTCAGTCCCCTATTTTATTTATGAAACTGAGACTGTCATACCCAGGTATCCATACCATAATCAGATTCCAAATGCTGAAACCATTGCATACACCAGCAAGATTTTGCTAAAAGGACCTTGATATAGCTGTATCTTGTGAGGCTATGATGGGGCCTAGCAAACACAGAAGTAGATCTTCACAGTCAGCTATTGGATGGATCACAAGGCCCTCAATGGAGGAGCTAGATATTGTACCCAAGGAGCTAATGAAGAATAAAAAATTACTGAACTCTTCCTCACCCCAGAGCCCGACCCCTCCCATCTAGAGAGTGTTCCCAGAACACTCCTGAACTCTTCACCCCAGAATGCATTCCTGAACTCCTCACCCTAGAGTTCGAACCCTCCCAACTAAAGACTGTTCCAAGAACATTTTTGAGATAAGGGCCTCCTGGAACAACCTCAGAATGAACCGGGTACATTGCCAAATAATAGGACATGACCCCTTAGTTACGTAGAATTCCCTTGGCAGAACCCCTTGTCCCTTGGCAGAACCCCTTAGTTATGCAAACTTGTACTTTCCCTGCCCCGCTCTCCCCCCTTGAGTTTTTCCTATATAAGCCTGTGAAAAATTTGGCTCGAGGTCGATTCTCCTCTACACCATACTAGGTGCATGAGTTTCGACCCCAGAGCTCTGGTCTATGTGCTTTCTTGCTGTTACTTTATTAAATCTTACCCACTTACATTTTGAGTATGGTCTCAGTGTCTTCTTGGGTCCGCGGCTGTCCCGAGGCTTGAGTGAGGGTCTCCCTTCGGGGATCTTTCATTTGGGGGCTCGTCCGGGATCAGCGCGACCACCCAGAGGTCCTAGACCCACTTAAAGGTAAGATTCTTTGTTCTGTCTTGGTCTGGTGTCTGTGTTCTGTTTCTAAGTTTGGTGCGATCGCAGTTTCAGTTTTGGGGACGCTCAGTGAGACCGCGCTCCGAGAGGGAACGCGGGGTGGATAAGGATAGACGTGTCCAGGTGTCCACCGTCCGTTCGCCCTGGGAGACGTCCCAGGAGGAACAGGGGAGGACCAGGGACGCCTGGTGGACCCCTTTGGAGGCCAAGAGACCATCTGGGGTTGCGAGATCGTGGGTTTGAGTCCCACCTCGTGCCTTGTTGCGAGATCGTGGGTTTGAGTCCCACCTCGCGTTTTGTTGCGAGATCGTGGGTTTGAGTCCCACCTCGCGTTTTGTTGCGAGATCGTGGGTTCGAGTCCCACCTCGCGCCTTGTTGCGAGACCGTGGGTTCGAGTCCCACCTCGTGTTTTGTTACGGGATCGTGAGTTCGAGTCCCACCTCGTGCAGAGGGTCTCAATCGGCCGGCCTTAGAAAGGCCATCTGATTCTTTGAGTTGCTTGTAGTCGATGCGAAGTCGCCGCCGCTTTTGGTTTCTTTTTTGTCTTAGTCTCGTGTTCGCTCTTGTTGTGTCTACTATTATTCTGGAAATGGGACAATCTGTGTCCACTCCCCTTTCTCTAACTCTGGAGCATTGGAAGGAGGTGCAGGTCAGAGCCCACAACCAGTCGGTGGAGGTCAGAAAGGGTCCGTGGCAGACCTTTTGCAACTCCGAGTGGCCGACGTTTGGAGTGGGCTGGCCACCAGAAGGTGCTTTTGACTTGTCACTAATCGCCGCCTGATCAGATCCCCTACATTGTGACCCGGCAGAATCTCGTCCAATTCCCACCTCCGTGGGTCAAGCCTTGGACCCCAAATTTTTCGAAACTGACGGTCGCGGTTGCCCAGTCTGATGCAGCCGGAAAGTCCGGCCCGTCAGCACCCCCCAAGATCTATCCAGAGATTGACGACCTCCTCTGGATGGACTCCCAACCTCCCCCTTACCCCCTGCCCCAGCAGCCACCTGCAGCCGCCCCACCACAGGGACCAATAGTGAGAGGGGCTCAGGGACCGGCGAGGGGGACTCGGAGCCGCCGAGGCCAAAGCCCCGGGGAGGAAGGGGGGCCAGATTCTACAGTTGCCTTGCCACTTAGAGCACATGTGGGAGGGCCAGCGCCAGGACCTAATGATCTCATTCCTTTACAATACTGGCCTTTTTCCTCTTCTGATTTATATAATTGGAAAACTAACCACCCTCCCTTCTCAGAGAACCCCTCTGGGCTTACTGGGCTCCTTGAGTCACTTATGTTCTCCCATCAACCCACTTGGGATGGTTGTCAGCAGCTTTTGCAGGTTCTTTTCACCACAGAAGAAAGAGAAAGAATCCTGATGGAGGCGAGAAAAAATGTTCTGGGAGAGGACGGCACACCCACTGCCCTCCCTAACCTCGTTGACGAGGCTTTCCCCTTGAACCGCCCCAACTGGGACTACAACACCACGGAAGGTAGGGGACGCCTCCTTGTCTATCGCCGGACTCTAGTGGCAGGTCTCAGAGGAGCCGCTAGACAGCCCACCAATTTGGCTAAGGTAAGAGAGGTCTTGCAGGGGCAGACTGAACCACCCTCAGTCTTCCTTGAGCGTCTCATGGAGGCATATAGGAGGTACACCCCTTTTGACCCCTTGTCAGAGGGGCAGAGAGCCGCTGTAGCCATGGCCTTCATTGGTCAGTCCGCTCCCAACATTAAGAAAAAGCTGCAAAGGCTGGAGGGGCTCCAAGATCATACGCTCCAAGATTTAGTAAAAGAAGCAGAGAAAGTCTATCATAAGAGGGAAACAGAAGAAGAGAGGCAGGAGAGAGAGAAGAAAGAAATGGAGGAAAGGGAAAATAGACGGGATAGCCGTCAGGAAAGAAATTTGAGTAAAATTTTGGCCGCAGTTGTAAATGATAGACAGTCAGGAAAAGGTAAAACAGGGCTCCTGGGCAACAGGGCAGTGAAACCGCCAGGTGGCAGAAAGATACCACTGGAAAAAGACCAATGCGCCTATTGCAAAGAGAAAGGACACTGGGCTAGAGATTGCCCTAAAAAGCGGGAGCGATCCAAGGTCCTGACCCTAGAAGATGATTAGGGAAGTCGGGGCTCAGACCCCCTCCCCGAGCCTAGGTTAACTTTGTCCGTGGAGGGGACCCCCGTCAACTTCCTGATAGACACCTGAGCAGAGCATTCAGTACTCACTAGCCCCCTAGGCAAGCTAGGCTCTAAAAAGACCATGGTGATTGGAGCCACTGGTAGTAAATTTTACCCCTGGGCGACCGAACGAGCCCTACAGATAAACAAGAACATAGTGACCCACTCCTTCCTGGTGATACCTGAGTGTCCTGCTCCCCTCTTGGGGTGCGATCTGATAACCAAGCTAAAGGCTCAAGTCCAATTTACTTCAGAAGGCCCACAAGTAAGCTGGGGAAAGGCCCCTGTTGCCTGCCTTGTCCTCAACACAGAGGAAGAGTACCGGTTGCATGAAGAACAACCCAAAAATGCAGTCTCTTCAGGTTGGCTAACTGCGTTCCCCAATGTCTGGGCAGAACAAGCAGGAATGGGGTTGGCTAAACAAGTGCCTCCGGTTGTGGTAGAACTTAAAGCTGATGCCACCCCCATTTCGGTAAAACAATACCCCATGAGCAAGGAAGCTAGAGAAGGCATCCGGCCTCATATCCAGAGGTTGCTGGGCCAAGGAGTTTTAGTGGCCTGTCAGTCCCCCTGGAATACACCACTTCTGCCGGTTCGAAAACCAGGGACCAATGACTATCGCCCGGTACAAGACCTCCGGGAGGTTAACAAAAGGGTCCTGGACATTCACCCCACAGTCCCGAACCCGTACAATTTATTAAGCTCTCTCCCACCTGAGAGAACATGGTATACAGTTCTGGACTTAAAAGATGCCTTCTTTTGCCTGCGTTTGCACCCTAAGAGTCAGCCACTGTTTGCTTTTGAATGGAGGGACCCAGAGGGCGGACAGACTGGTCAACTAACTTGGACTAGGCTACCACAGGGGTTCAAAAATTCCCCCACCCTGTTTGACGAGGCCCTCCATCGGGATCTCGCGCCTTTTCGTGCTTGAAACCCTCAGCTTACCCTACTACAGTATGTGGATGATCTCTTGGTCGCGGCGGCCTCGAAGGAGCTGTGTCACCAGGGAACTGAGAGGCTCCTCGCAGAACTGAGTGACTTGGGGTATCGAGTTTCGGCTAAAAAGGCACAAATCTGTCAAACTGAGGTAACATACCTGGGGTATACCCTCCGAGGGGGCAAAAGATGGCTCACAGAGGCCCGGAAGAAGACTGTTATGATGATCCCATTGCCAACTACCCCACGGCAGGTACGTGAGTTTCTGGGGACTGCTGGCTTTTGTAGACTCTGGATTCCAGGCTTTGCAACCCTAGCAGCACCTCTATATCCTTTGACTAAGGAAGGGGTTCCTTTCGAGTGGAAAGAAGAACACCGAAGAGCTTTTGAGGCTATCAAGTCGTCTCTAATGACTGCCCCTGCACTAGCATTACCAGACTTGACTAAGCCTTTCGTCCTATATGAGGACGAGAGAGCGGGTGTAGCCAGGGGAGTGTTGACACAAGCACTGGGACCCTGGAAGAGACCTGTAGCCTATTTGTCAAAAAAATTAGATCCTTTTGCTAGTGGATGGCCCACATGTCTGAAAGCTATTGCAGCAGTAGCCCTGTTGATCAAAGATGCTGACAAATTGACAATGGGACAACAGGTGACTGTTGTGGCCCCTCATGCCTTAGAAAGTATCGTGCGGCAGCCACCTGACAGATGGATGACAAATGCCCGAATGACACACTATCAGAGCCTGCTGCTAAATGAGCGTGTAACCTTTGCGCCCTCTGCCATCCTCAACCCAGCTACCCTTCTCCCTCTAACAAATGATTCCGTCCCAGTACATTAATGTATGGACATCCTCGCTGAAAAAACTGGGACCAGAAGTGAGCTGACTGACCAACCCTGGCCTGGAGCTCCCAGTTGGTACACGGACGGCAGCAGTTTCCTGATAGAGGGGAAGCGAAAGGCTGGAGCTGCGGTGGTAGACGGGAAAAAGGTAATTTGGGCAAGCGCTTTGCCTGAAGGAACGTCGGCACAAAAGGCTGAACTTATAGCGCTTATACAAGCCCTCCGAGAGGCTAAAGGTAAGATCGTTAACATCTACACTGACAGCCTCTATGCTTTTGCTACCGCACACATCCATGGGGCCATCTACAGGCAGCGAGGGCTATTGACCTCGGCTGGTAAAGACATTAAAAACAAAGAAGAAATTCTGGCCCTACTGGAAGCCATACATGCACCTAAGAAGGTAGCCATCATCCACTGCCCCGGCCACCAAAGAGGAGAAGACTTGGTGGCCAGGGGCAACCGAATGGCAGACTCAGTAGCAAAACAAGTTGCTCAAGGGGCCATGATCTTAACTGAAAAAGGTGATCCGCCCAAAAGCACTGAGGACGAGAGGTATAACAAAAAAAAAAAAAAAAATTGCTATGGTGGACCAGAGATCCCTTCCCATATTTTTTTGAAGGGAAAATAGAATTAACTCCCGAAGAAGGAATAAAATTTGTGAAAGGACTACACCAATTCACCCACCTGGGAGTTGAAAAAATGATGAGACTAATTAAAAATTCACGATACCAAGTCCCCAACCTGAAGTCAGTGGCTCAAAAGATTATAGACTCCTGCAAACCATGTGCATTCACTAATGCAACTAAAGCCTACAGAGAACCTGGAAAGAGACAACGGGGAGACCATCCTGGAGTGTATTGGGAGGTAGACTTTACTGAAGTTAAACCTGGAATGTATGGTAACAAGTATCTGTTAGTATTTGTAGACACCTTTTCAGGATGGGTCGAGGCATTTCCCACTAAAACAGAGACTGCCCAGATTGTGGCCAAGAAGATCCTTGAAGAAATCCTGCCAAGATTTGGAATCCCTAAGGTAATCGGGTCCGACAATGGACCAGCCTTTGTTGCCCAGGTAAGTCAGGGCTTGGCCACTCAGTTGGGCATCGATTGGAAATTACACTGTGCTTACCGCCCTCAAAGCTCAGGACAGGTAGAGAGGATGAATAGGACCTTAAAAGAGACCTTGACTAAATTAGCCATTGAGACCGGCGGAAAAGACTGGGTGGCTCTCCTTCCTCTTGCGCTCTTCCGAGCCCGAAACACCCCTGGTCGTTTCGGGCTCACTCCTTTTGAAGTTCTGTATGGAGGACCTCCCCACTTAATGGAAGCTGGTGGAACATTAGTTTCCGACTCTGACCCTGTCTTACCCTCCTCTTTGCTTATTCATTTAAAGGCCCTAGAAGTGATTAGGACCCAGATTTGGGACCAACTGAAAGCAGCCTATACCCCAGGGACCACCGCAGTACCCCACGGGTTCCGAGTTGGAGACAAAGTCTTGGTCAGGCGGCATCGAACCGGCAGCCTTGAGCCACGGTGGAAGGGACCCTATTTGGTGTTACTGACAACCCCTACTGCGGTAAAAGTTGACGGAATCGCCTCCTGGATCCACGCCTCCCACATCAAGAGGACCGCCAGCCAAGATGAAGAAAACCACGACGACAATTGGACAGTGGCAGCCACTGACAATCCTCTTAAGCTTCGTCTGCATCGCAGGCGCCACTCTACACCTAGGGAACCTTAACCCTCATGCTCCAATTCAACAGTCCTGGGAGGTGCTTAATGAAAAGGGAAACGTTGTATGGGCAACCACTGCAGTCCATCCCCTCTGGACTTGGTGGCCTGATCTCATGCCTGACGTCTGTAAGTTAGTGGCAGGATCCCCCAATTGGGACCTCTCAGATTATACTGATCTTAGCAACCCACCCCCTGAGGAGCGGTGTGTCCCAAATGGGATAGGGAGCACATATGGGTGTTCGGGGCAGTTCTACCGAGCTAATCTTAGAGCTGCACAATTTTATGTTTGCCCTGGTCAGGGTCGGAGCAAAAGGCTTCAAAAAGAATGTGGGGGGGGGGGCATCAGATTACTTTTGTGGTAAATGGACATGTGAAACGACAGGGGAAGCTTACTGGAAGCCCTCCTCTGACTGGGACCTAATCACGGTAAAACGAGGTAGTGGCTATGATAAGTCAAACCAAGGAGAAAGAAACCCCTATAAATATCCAGAAAATGGGTGCGCTTTTAAAAACAGCCCCCCAGGATCATGCAAAGGTAAATACTGCAACCCCCTACTTATAAAGTTCACCAAGAAAGGGAAACAACACTGTCTGAGTTGGCTTAAAGGAAATAGGTGGGGTTGGCGAGTATACATTCCACTAAGAGATCCTGGGTTCATTTTCACGATCAGACTGACAGTGAGAGACCCGGCGGTGACACTCGTAGGGCCCAACAAGGTCCTTATAGAACAGGGCCCCCCAGTCGTACTGGCTCCCCCAAAGGTCCCAACTGTACCAGCTCCACCAACTCCACAGCCCAACACAGTGGTACCCTCCCTAGGAACTAATACTCTCCTCATAAAGCCTACCTTGGCTTCCCCACCGCCCCTAGGAACAGAGGACCGTCTGGTCAGTCTAGTCCAAGGAGCTTTTTTAGTTCTGAATAGAACTAACCCTAATATGACTCAATCATGCTGGTTATGCTATGCCTCTAGCCCCCCTTATTATGAAGGAATAGCTCAGATCAGGACTTATAATATTACTTCAGATCATTCTCAATGCCTTTGGGGAGAAAACAGAAAGTTGACTCTAGCAGCAGTTTCAGGAAGAGGGCTTTGTCTGGGCCGGGTACCTCAGGATAAAGGGCACCTCTGTAATCAGACCCAGAACATCCAGTCTAGCAAAAGTGGTCAGTATTTGGTACCTCCCCTAGACACAGTGTGAGCTTGCAATAACGGTCTCACTCCTTGTGTGTCTATGTCTGTTTTTAATAGTTCTAAAGATTTCTGCATTTTGGTTCAGCTTATTCCCAGACTCTTGTATCATGATGATAGCTCTTTTTTAGATAAATTTGAACATCGGGTCCGATGGAAAAGAGAACCTGTTACCTTAACTTTGGCAGTTCTATTAGGATTGGGAGTAGCAGCTGGAGTAGGTACAGGAACCGCTGCCTTAATTAAGACCCCCCAATACTATGAAGAACTACGTGCAGCTATGGATATTGATCTTAGAACTATAGAACAGTCTATAACCAAATTAGAAGAATCTTTAACTTCCCTGTCTGAAGTGGTGCTGCAAAATAGAAGGGGATTAGACTTATTATTCCTTAAAGAAGGAGGACTCTGTGCTGCCTTAAAAGAAGAATGTTGTTTTTATGTTGACCATTCAGGAGTAATCAAAGATTCTATGGCTAAACTTAGAGAACGCTTAGATATACGTAAAAGAGAAAGAGAGAGCCATCAAGGATGGTTCGAAAGCTGGTTTAATAAGTCCCCTTGGCTCACCACTCTCCTCTCCACTATAGCAGGACCTTTAATTACACTTATGCTTTTGCTTACTTTTGGCCCATGCATCCTTAATAAGTTAGTAGCTTTTATTAGAGAAAGGATAAACACAGTCCAAGTTATGGTACTAAGGCCACAATATCGGGTCCTTCAGGAGGTTGAAAACTCGCTCTAAGATTAGAGCTATTTCCTAGAAGAAGTGGGGAATGAAGAATAAAAATTTTTACTGAACTCTTCTTCACCTCAGAGCCTGACCCCTCCCATCTAAAGATTGTTCCCGGAACACTCCTCAACTCTTCACCCCAGAATGCATTCCTGAACTCCTCACCCTAGAGTTCTAACCCTCCCAACTAAAAACTGTTCCAAGAACATTTTTGAGATAAGGGCCTCCTGGAACAACCTCAAAATGAACCGGGTACATTGCCAAATGATAGGACATGACCCCTTAGTTACGTAGATTCCCTTGGCAGAACCCCTTGTCCCTTGGCAGAACCCCCTAGTGATGTAAAGTTGTACTTTCCCTGCCCAGCTCTCCCCCCCTTGAGTTTTACTATATAAGCCTGTGAAAAATTTTGGCTGGTCGTCGATTCTCCTCTACACCACTAGGTGCATGAGTTTCGACCCCAGAGCTCTGGTCTATGTTCCATGTGCTTTCTTGCTGTTGTTCTATTAAATCCTGCCTTCTACATTTTGAGTACGGTCTCAGTGTCTTCTTGGGTCCGTGGCTGTCCCGGGGCTTGAGTGCTTGAGTGAGGGTCTCCCTTCGGGGGTCTTTCAGTGGCATTGGGTAGACTGAAAAGCAAGAACCTCCTTACTCATAAGCCTCCTCAGTTCTAAGATTCCTAACATGTTCCCTCATCCCTCACATTTCTATTCCCTCAAATGTTTTTGTTTTTGTAAATCACTGACTCACACTGGAGACATGGAGAGCATGTACCTTTGAACACCTTTAACTCACAATAGCTGGAGTTACACTTGGGTAACTACTCAATGCCTTACCTTATGCTTTGCCTTACATCGCTTTCACATAGCTTTGTTTTTTTTTTTTGATATGGTCTTCATTAAGGACCCAGGAAACCTGGAGAATTATAGGAATCCATTGACATCAACATGCTTAGTAGGCCAATATTGACTTTTTTGTGTTTATAGTTTTTTGCTTGTTGTTTGTTGCATTTTGTTCAGTTGGATGTTTTGTTGTTTTTTTTTCCTTTTTCCTTTTTCCTTTTTTTTGTTGATTATTTAATTACATTTGAACTGTTGTTCTCTTTCCCAGTCTTCCCTTTGCAAGCACCCCTACCATACTCTATCCACTTTGATTTGAAGACAATACTCCCTTACACCCACACCCAGTCCCTAATAAACCCTCTAGCATCCCCATTCCCAGGGCAACAAGCCTCCACAGGTGCACACTTTGGGTGGTGGTTTCATCCATCAGAGCTCTGACGGGTCAAGTTAGTGGATAATGTTGTTCTTCCTATGGGATTTCAATATCCTTCACCTCTTCTGTTCTTCCCTAAGTCTTCCATTGGGTTCCCCAGGCTCAGTCCAATGGTTGCCTATAAGTGTCTGCAATTGTCTTACATGCTGGCACAGCCAACATCATGTCTGTAAGCACATCTTGGCATCAGCTATAATGTCAGGGATTGGTGTCTGCTATTGGGATGGATCCCAGGGTAGGCAGTCTCTGCATGGTCTTTCCTTCAATATCTGATTCTTTGTTTTTTTTTTTTTTTTTTTTGTCCATGTTTTTCTTTAGAAGGGAACAATTCTACTTTAAAAATATTTAGATGGGTTACTGTGTCCTTCCCTCACCTGGGGAACCTGCCTATCCACTCGGGCTGGTCTCTTAAGGTTCTATCTCCCTTGTGCTGCACATTTTGGATTGGGCCATCAACATTAAGTCCTGTGAGTCTTGTTAATTCAATATTTTTTTCATGCTTTCATTTTTTAAGCGTGTCACAAACAAAATTTTTGATCCAATAATTATATACCACTTTTGGTGATAGAGAGCCTGGCATGACGCTAGTGTGAGGGACTGTCTTTCCATAACCAGTTAAGGATGCAGAGGTAAATTGATGTCTCTATCATTGCTTGAGCAGTAACGCAGAAGCTTGGTGGTTAATGTGATGGTGAGGAAGTTTTATAAACTTTGTCTTAAACGTATATGCATTTCTGACTCCTTCCCCAGGATTCTTTTGATTGGAGACCTTTAGAAGATGAGTGTTCATACCCAACCCACACTCCAGAAGCTGGCAATTCAGATTTTGGTGAAAGAGGAGGCTCTAGGCAGTTCTGATCTGGAGGAGATAGCCCATGGACTCTTCCCAGCACTGTTCAAGGAGGCCTTTGATGGCAGACATATCAAGCTCATAAAGGCATTGGTGATAGCCTGGCCTTTCCGATGTCTCCCTGTGGGGGCATTGATGAAGACTCCTGACCTGGAAACATTGCAGGCTGTGCTAGATGGAGTAGAAATTCATTGAACAAGAGGGTTTCACACCAGGTAAGCAATTTCCAAGTCCTGTAGAAGGGAGCAGAAGGAGTACACATTAAACATTGTCAGGGAGATTAGCTTTGTCATAAATGGATTAGATGCTTCTGATGGCATCATCAGACAGGGATACAGGGTTCTTGACAGCTACTGTTTACTTGTACTGAGCACAGTTGGATATGGATTAGATTTGAATATGGACTAGAGTAAATGTGGCCTCACATTGGAATGAGCCTATCCCTGACATCCGCACAAGAACTAATAATATATGTAAGGAGAAGTAAAGTGTACCTTACTGAAAGAAAAGTATTCATGTGTACAGAAGCACAGGAAAGCCTCAGTAGTAAGCCTGAGTCCAACTTGGATATCAGGTCCTGAAAAAAAAATGTACACTTTAGCAGGGAAGAGAGACGAGTTTAGATATATGTAGTAAAAGCTAATTCAAGGTCTGCCATCATACTTATGTTTCACCTACAGGAGGAAAAAACTTCAGTTTCTCGACCTGCAAAATGTGCACCATAATTTCTGGGACATATGCACTGATTCAGAGGACAGTGACTCTTCAACTGAGATCTTGGATGAAAAGCAAGCGGTGAAGGTCCATCCCAGATATGCACTGAGCCAGCATCTGAAGGTCACAGTTGACCTGTGCATTAGGTCCTGCCTTGATGAACCACAAGCATGGTTCTCGAAGTGGGCCCAGGAAAGAAAGGGCTCCCTATATTTCTGCTGTACAAAGATGAAGATCTTGGCTCTGCCTGTAAAAGATCTCAGACAGATCTTCCATGTTTTTGATCCAGAGCACATCATGGAGTTAGAACTAAATACTGAATGGACTCTGATAGAGTTGACACATTTTGCCCCCTATTTCGGGCAGATGAGAAATCTTCACAAAGTATTCCTGGAACTCCTCCACAAAATCGACTTCCATTTACCCAATAGAACCAGAGTCACCGAAGTCAAGTGTATCAACAAGTTTGCTTCTCAGTTCTCCAAATTCAACTGTCTGCAGCATCTTTTCATGTTCTGCGTCCATTTTCTCAGATCCCAAATGAATCAGGTCCTAGGGTAAGCCATGATGGAGAGCTGGTTCAGCTATCAGAGCAAATCTGTCTGTCTTATATAAAAGATTAGTGGTACATGATGCCAGTCAGTCACTAGGAACAAACATTTAGAGATTCATAAGACTCTTAAAGTTGTCTCTTTTTTCCATGTTTGCTGAGATATACAAGGGAAATTTTACAAGTGAAATCAGTATCTGAAATGAGCACTCATGATCTAGAGAAGTGATTTTGCATAAAGAGTAGGTCAGAACTAGTAAGAATAGGAAGTCATTCTTTCTGGAATCAAGCCCACATAATCAAATGGAAAGGGAAGAGAAAGGGGAGTCTGTAGTGAGGAGTCAGGGTACTCATTAGCACAGCATGAACTTGAGTTATATGCTCAGAACTAGAAGAGTAGCCTTCTATATTCCCCAGTCACCATGGGTAAAATATTTTGAGCCCAAGAAGTGCTGAGTGCATGGGACAGGAGGATGTGCCTGGGCTGTAATGAGATCAAGTATGACTACAGAGAGAATGATAAAATACAGATTCAGTGAGACCACAGCAAATATTGAGATCCTGTCAGAATTTTATAGGGATGTTATTTCTTCTGTGTGCTTTCTGGGATTAGAGAGCAAACTGGTTTTCAGGTTTAGAGTAAGGCCATGAGATAAATTGTGAGGTTGACATAACTAAACAGTTTCCAAAAGGAAGCATCATAGATGATGTCCTTGACCATTTACTCAAACTGACACTAGGGCACTTGGTTCCTTCTACAACTTTGTATATCCCAGTCAAACCTCTACAAGACTATTTGCCAGAACTAACCATCTGTCTACTTTATCCCTAGGTGCCTGATGACACCCTTGAAGACCCTCTCCATTACTTACTCCCTGATTTCACAGAGAGATTTGGTTTCCTTTTCCTGCTGTCAGAGCCTCTTTCAGCTAAAACATCTGGAGTTGAGAGGGGTGGCCTTACTTGATTTAGATCTTAAGCCTCTGAGAGATCTCCTCATGAAAGTGGAATGCACTCTTCAGACTCTGGACTTTCAGGGGTGTAGAATGAAGGACTCCCAGCTCAGTGTCTTCCTACCTGCATTCAAACACTTCTCTCAAATCTCCAATGTCAACTTCTACAACAATGACTTCTCCATGCCTATCCTGAAGGACCTTTTGCAGCACACAGCCAACTAGAGGAAGATTAATGTGGACAATACCCTGCCCCTCTGGAATGCTATGATGAGTTGGGTCATGTCTCTATAGAAAGATTTGCTCAACTTTGTCAGGATCTCATGGATACACTAAGGATAATTAGGCAGACCAAGAATAGCACCTGTGCTACAGATATCTGCCACACATGTGGGGAGCGCTGGGTCTTTGACCAGGTGTCCAGACTTTGTAGTTGCTGGCAATAAATTGGGAATGTTCTAGATTCAAATAAACAATAGGCTTGGGACACATCTCTCACCTGGGGAACTCAGAACTTGTGGCTTCTGACACTGTTCATATGGTTAGAAACTAAATGTTGTTCATTGACTGGGTCTTGGAAACTGAGCTTGACGTGGGGAACAGTTGTATGGACTGTGGGAACAGGGGCCTAGTGGAGTCAGATACACAGATTTTCATTGTTACATGTCTTTTCCATGGACAGACTAACTAGTCTGGATACCTATAAACCTGGATGTTCTCAGTGTGGTATTTGACTGTTAACAACCTCACTACCTGGTTCAGGGTCAGGAAGGTTCAATTGGTGGAGAAATGGAAAGACACTGTTTTTCATTAGTGAAGCAAAGATCTTGGTGAAATTAACCTGTTACATTAAAATGAAAGTTTCTTGACACTTCTTTCCCTTGTCCTTTTCCTGGGCTACATGTACAACACTCCTGTGTGGCAGAACAGTTACGTGCAGAAAACATTTAAACTAATGTGAGCAACATAGACACACCTACTATGAAGGAAGATTAAAAGGATCACAGATAATTAACATGTAGTACATTCAGACCATAAGGCACTGTGGACCTATAAGGAATGCCTAAAGGGAAGAAGACAACATAGTGCAAAGTAAACAGGCTTTATAGTCTGGCTTTGTAATCTTGGCCTTTTTGACATGCTTTAAAGAGATGACTGCTGGAACCACTATATACATCTGTTATGCCACATGTCCCTAAAGCCTTATTCCAATGTACTCCAAAACTCTCTGAAGTACCCATATTTATTTAAAGATATCCAATGAGATGCAGGTCCCTCTTCTCCATAAACCATTTACTGAACAAAAAAAATGTATTTTAAGTCTTCAGTTGAAATCAAAACAAGAGAGAAAAGTATCACCCTCGGCCTCATCATTATATCCCATTTCTGTAGAGTAACCTCTCAATAAAATAATTTCTTACTCTATATTTATTGAACAGGTAAAACATGAGTTCTTTCTTTAAATATCATTGTCTTCGTCCAAATTGAATAAAACATGTAAATTTAAAGATTATGCAACAATCACCCTCTAGCAAGAAGTCCAGTTTACAATCTTGGGAAGGTGGATAAAGTTATCAGCTATGGTGGGATACATATAAACTTTTAGGCTGGCCTAAAGTACAGAGGTAGACAAAAAAAATAAAGAACATACCTCTCTCAGGTTCGTTCTTTCTGTCTTCCCCCACAACCCGTCTCCCTGTCTGAATGTCTAGTTACCTGATCTTTTTCCTTAGGACCGGTAAACTCACCTGAGATTTTCTGACAATTAAAATTCTTTCATATTCTTAAAACAAACAATGCATAGATGGAGAGAGATTCTTCACAGGTGAAGAGCACACGCTGCTTTTTCAGAGAACCAAAGTTTTGTTTCAGAGCTAATAATCAGGTGGTTGTCTAATGGAACTCAGGCTTCCTGTTCTAGGACCCTCCTTTCTATCCTCTATTGATCCCACCTTTCACAATCACTAATCCACAAAATACATGTGTAGCTATTCAAATAGCTGAAGACGTCTTTAAAGATAAAATGGACAATCTACAGCAAACCAGTAGCCAACATCAAAGTTAATGGTGAGAAGCTGGAAGCAATCCCACTAAAATCGGGGACTAGACAAGGCTGTCCACTCTCTCCCTACCTATTCAACATTGTACTTGAAGTCCTAGCCAGAGCAATTAGACAACAAAAGGAGATCAAGGGGATACAAATTGGAAAGGAAGAAGTCAAAATATCACTCTTTGCAGATGATATGATAGTATGTATAAGTGACCCTAAAACTTCCACCAGAGAACTCCTAAGCCTGATAAACAGCTTCAGTGAAGTAGCTGGATATAAAATTAACTCAAACAAGTCAATGGCCTTTCTCTACACAAAGGATAAACAGGCTGAGAAAGAAGTTAGGGAAACAACACCCTTCTCAATAGTCACAAATAATATAAAATACCTTGGCGTGACTATAACTAAGGAAGTGAAAGATCTGTATGATAAGAACTTCAAGTCTCTGAAGAAAGAAATTAAAGAAGATCTCAGAAGATGGAAAGATCTCCCATGCTCATGGATTGGCAGGATCAATATAGTAAAAATGGCTATCTTGCCAAAAGCAATCTACAGATTCAATGCAATCCCCATCAAAATTCCAACTCAATTCTTCAACGAATTAGAAAGGGCAATCTGCAAATTCATCTGGAATAACAAAAAACCTAGGATAGCAAAAACTCTTCTCAAGGATAAAAGAACCTCTGGTGGAATCACCATGCCTGACCTAAATCTGTACTACAGAGCAATTGTGATAAAAACTGCATGGTACTGATATAGTGACAGACAAGCAGACCAATGGAATAGAATTGAAGACCCAGAAATAAACCCACACACCTATGGTCACTTGATATTAGACAAGGGAGCTAAAACCATCCAGTGGAAAAAAAGACAGCATTTTCAACAAATGGTGCTCGCACAACTGGTTGTTATCATGTAGAAGAATTAGAATCGATCCATTCCTATCTCCTTGTACTAAGGTCAAATCTAAGTGGATCAAGGAACTTCACATAAAACCAGAGACACTGAAACTTATAGAGGAGAAAGTAGGGAGAAGCCTCGAAGATTTGGGTACAGGGGAAAAATTCCTGAATAGAACAGCAATGGCTTGTGCTGTAAGATCGAGAATCGATAAATGGGACCTCATAAAATTGCAAAGCTTCTGCAAAGCAAAAGACACCGTCAATAAGACAAAAAGACCACCAACAGATTGGGAAAGGATCTTTACCTATCCCAAATTGGGTAGGGGACTAATATCCAATATATATAAAGAACTCAAGAAGGTGAGCTCCAGAAAATCGAATAACCCCATTAAAAAATGGGGCTCTGAGCTGAACAAAGAATTCTCACCTGAGGAATACCGAATGGCAGAGAAGCACCTGAAAACATGTTCAACATCCTTAATCATCAGGGAAATGCAAATCAAAACAACCCTGAGATTCCACCTCACAACAGTCAGAATGGCTAAGATAAAAAATTCAGGTGACAGCAGATGCTGGCGAGGATGTGGAGAAAGAGGAACACCCCTCCATTGTTGGTGGGATTGCAAGCTTGTCCAACCACTCTGGAAATCAGTCTGGCGGTTCCTCAGAAAATTGGACATAGTACTACTGGAGGATCCTGCAATACCTCTCCTGGGCATATATCCAGAAGATGTCCCAACTGGTAAGAAGGACACATGCTCCACTATGTTCATAGCAGCCTTATTTATAATAGCCAGAAGCTGGAAAGAACCCAGATGCCCCTCAACAGAGGAATGGATACAGAAAATGTGGTACATTTACACAATGGAATACTACTCAGCTATTTAAAAAATGAATTTATGAAATTCCTAGGCAAATGGATGGTCCTGGAGGGTATCATCCCGAGTGAGATAACCCAATCACAAAGGAACTCTCACAATATGTACTCACTGATAAGTGGATATTAGCCAAGAAACTTTGGATACACAAGATATAAGATACAATTTGTTAAACTCATGAAACTCAAGGAGAACGAAGACCAAAGTGTGGACACTTTGCCCCTTCCTAGAAATGGGAACAAAACACCCATGGAAGGAGTTACAGAGAAAAAATTTGGAGCTGTGACGAAAGGATGGACCATCTAGTGATTGCCATATCCAGGGATCCATCCCATAATCAGCTTCCAAACGCTGACACCATTGCATCCACTAGCAAGATTTTGCTGAAAGGATCCAGATATAGCTGTGTCTTGTGAGACTATGCCGGGGCCTAGCAAACACAGAAGTGGATGCTCACAGTCAGCTAGTGGATGGGTCACACGGCCCCGAATGGAAGAGCTAGAGAAAGTACCCAAGGAGCTAAGGGGAACTGCAACCCTATAGGTGGAACAACAATATGAACTGACCAGTGCCCCGGAGCTCTTGTCTCTAGCTGCATATGTATCAAAAGATGGCCTAGTCAGCCATCACTGGAAAGAGAGGCTCTTTGGACTTATAAACTTTATATGCCCCAGTACAGGGGAACGCCAGGGCCAAAAAGGGGGAGTGGGAGGGTAGGGGATCGGGGGGGGGGGGTAAGTATGGGGGACTTTTGGGATAGCATTGGAAATGTAAACGAGGAAAATACCTAATAAAAAATAAATTAAAAAAATGGACTTAATTTCACAAAGGAATAAAAATGGCCCAATTAATTAAAATGGTGATGTTGATCAGTCTCAGTTGTGTTGCTCTAGGAAGAGAGTATGTGGAGGTTCAGGTATATCCTTTGAGTTCCATTGGTGAGCAATAGTGTAGGGTGTTCTGGGATCCAGTAGTTGACCTCTGACACCATGGGTGAGTGAGAGGAAATTAGGAGTTTGTCCCGGTACATTTATTTCTGTATGCATTTATGTATATTCTTGTTCTATTTGCATGTATCCTTGCATGACAGAAAAGGGTATCAGAACCTTGTATAGATGGTTGTCAGCTACAAGGTGGTTGTCTAGAATTGAACTCCCGTTGTCTGAAGGAGAAGCCAGGACTCATACTTACTGACAGATGATTCTTGCATGTGTGACAATGGTAAATGCACTCATGGATACAGAATCACAAGGAATCAGGAATCTCTTTTGCACAAAAGCTTATGACTTTGACATTATCTTTAATTCATTTCAGTTTAAACGATTTGTATACGGGTGTGATGCTGGTTTGCTTGATTGTTTGCTTTTTTTAGATAGTTTCTAAGTAGATCTGCCAATGCAATACCAATATCCTGAGTCATTCCAAGAATGGTCTGGATGTGCATCATTTCATAGATCATTTACCTAGCCATTCACAGGATCTGTGAACCCCATTAAACACAGTGTGATAATATGTAACAGTTATCTCAGTACCCTATAGGTTGAGAATTCAGAGCAGAAAATCAATATCATTCTATGTACTTATCTAATACCTAATATAAAAATTCTAGAAACTTCTTCTTGACATGGAGTTTGAGTCCCTGAGCACTTTCCTTTTGCTGTCTATTGACTTCATCTTATCCCTGATCAGCAACGGAATAAAAAAACTGCAAAATAGGTAAATAAAAATCAAAATAACAAAAACACCTAGACAATTTCTATACTATGAACTTTAAGGGTATGTTGATAACAGAAGGGAAAGAAACCATGTAGAAATGGAGGGAGATAAGGACTAAAATAAATATAACCATGCCTATTTATGTCTTAGGGAAATGTCTGACTGAAACAACATTCTTTGTAAAATTGACATGATCTAATTATCAGTTATAAGTGCATACTAACTATAGATACAAAGCTTCACACAAATATTCAGAACTTTATCTTATATTAAAATAATTGCAAATTTCATGTTTATTTAATGTAATTATAAGTACCTCATGAGAATATATGTTGCTAAGTAGTTTCAGGAAACCTTGTTTCCATTCAGTTTGTGCCAAGTTTAAATGCTAACACATCTAGCTCCCAGTTTTTCATTCCTTTTTGTTTTCATTAATTCATTTATGTATCACTTTACTAGCTGATCACCTCTTGCCTTTCCTTTCCACTAAATCCTACCCTCTGACCTTTTCCCCTCATTTCCTCCTCTCATTCTCCCCAGAGAAAGAAAGGCACCCATTCCCCACCCCTAACAGGTGCCACACAACCCTGACACACCAGGTTGCATCAGGGTTGAATGGTTCCAAACGAAGAGAAAAAGGTCTAAAACAGACAACCCCCAATCTCATTATTGAGATACCCCATTAAGACCAAGCTTCACATCTGTTCCATGTGTGTAGAAGGCATAGGTCTAGGCCATGCATGCTCTTTGGTTGGTTCCGTCTCTCTGAACGCCCAATGATTCAGAATAGCTTAGCTCTGTAGGTCTCCTTCTGGTATACTTGACCCCATTGTAAGGCATTGATGGCCCATAGCTACTGGAGACTGCTAAATAAAGACTCAGAGCCAGTGATCAATTCAAAAGCAAGAGAAATTTATTGTTCCAGTTTGCTGGGGTTGTCCTGTACCTCAAGAAGAGGTGCCAATCCCACATGGCCCATTTGGCAAGTTTTTATACAACAACTAGGCACAATATCATTTGTGAAACCGTATGACTTTTAAACTGATTGGGCCTTAGGGAATGAGGTGGCAAGGACTTCTCTTGTCTGTAGGTGGCCAACAGATAGTGTGCCCTGAGGTTTTCCTGAGAAATGTAATCCACGAAGAGAGGGTTGCCTACATGCTTCATGACATCCTCTGTCTTCCAGGAAGGGCTGGGTCCTTAGGCTCTGTGGTTTGGTGGAATTTGGTAAAAGCCCTGGGCTCCCTCTATTTTTCCTCTGATTTTTCCACAAGACTCCCAGAATTCTGCCTAATGTTTGGCTGTGGATATCCATCTGTTGCCATCAGGTGCTGGATGAAGTAACTCACAAGACAGTATGCAAGGCTTCTGTCCTTAAGCATAACCAAGTATCATTGAGAGTGTCAGAGTTTGGCTCTCTTCCGTGGGGTAGGTCTCAAATTTGTTTAATCATTGGTTGTTTATTCCTTCAAACACTGCTTGATCTTTATCCCTGCATATCTTGTAGGCAGGGAAAATATTGGATGGAGAGATTTGTGGGTGGATTTGTGTCCCCCCTCCCCCCATTGGAAATTCTGCCTGGCTAGAGGAGGTGGCTACTTCAATTCTTTATACCCATCTGCTGGGGTCTCAGCCAAGGTCATTCCCATATACTCCCAGCAGCCTGTTCCATCCCAGCTCTCTTGCTTGTCCCTATAATGATTCCACATGGATTGCTTTTCTATGTCTCAAAACTCTCAACCCCACAGACCCTCCCACCACACCTGATACCCCAAATTGTTCCTCACCATGTACACTCTCCCATACAATTCCCTCTGATCAATCACCTCTGATAGATATTTTATTTACCCTTCTTAGTGAGATTCAATCATCTTACCTTGGGCCCTATTGTTTCTTAGCTTCTTTAGGTGCTTGGATTGTGGCATGGACATCTTGTACGGTATGGGTAATAACTCATTATCAGTAACTACATACCATGCAAGTTCTTCGGGGTCTGAGTTACCTCACTCAGAATGATATTTCCCAGTTCCATCCATTTTCCTGAAAATTACATAATATTCCTTATTTTTAAGAGATGACCAGTATTCCATGGCATAAATGTACACTATATTCCTTATCAACTATATGGCTGAGGGACAGGTGGGTTGTTTCCAATTTCTGCCTATTATGAATAAAGCTGCTATGAATGTAGTTGAGCAAGTGTCCATGTATTATGGGGAAGCATGTTTTGAGTATATGATCAGGAGTGGTATAACTGGGTTTTGAGGTAGAATTATTTGTGGAAAATACACAGATTGAATTACAAGTGTGGTGTAAAAGTTGGCACACTCATCAGAAATTGAAGACTGTCTCCCTTACTCCACAACCTCAAAGGATGTACCCACAACCTTATAGGATGTGCCCTCAAAGTACTTTCAATCAGCATTTGACTAGGAAAGTACAATATGTCTTGAATTGCTTCTTGACCATTAGAAATTCCTCTGTTGACCTCTCTGCCCAATTTTTAAATGGGGTATTTGGTTTGTACATATGTGGTTCCTTGAGATATTTATTTTGTTTGGATATCAGCAATCTGACAAATGAAAGGTTGGTAAAGATATGTTTTTTCATTCTATAGGCTGCTGTTTTGACATACTAATGCTGTCCATTGTCATCCAAAGGATTTTCTGTTTAATGGGGTCCATTTTATTAATTATTGAACTGAGTGCCTGAGCCATGGGTGTTCAGGAAGTCATCACCTTTTCCAATCTGTTCAAGAGCCCTGACATTACTAATGATATTCTGCAGAAAGGAGCCTAGCACAACTGTCATTGGCGAGGAATCACATTGCCATAGATAGAAATACATACAGAGACCCAGCCAAACAGAGTTCAGGGAATTTTGTAGAAGGTGGGGAGGAAGGATTGGGGAGCCAGAGAGATCAAAAACAGCAGTAGAAAAACCTACAGAATCAAGCTATCTAGCCACAGTTGAGATCACTGAGTTTCAACTACCAACCAGAGAAGTTTCATGAGACAGACCTAGGCCCCTTACACATATTTAACAGTTCTGAAACTTGGCCTTCATATGGCAATGAAATGACAGAACATGGGGCTGTTACTGACTGTTGACTAACTTTTGATCACTTTCCCTTACTTGTGCAGCCTTGTATAGCCTTAATCAAAAAAGATGCACTTTGATAAGGTAACATATATCCATGGGAGGGCTCTCCTTAACTGAGGAGAATGGGAGGCAAGGTGTGGAAGAGGATGGGGAGAGATTGAGAGGAGAGGAAGTGACTGAGTGTATGCTTTGAACTGCAAACTAATCACATGACACTTCTGCTAGGCTTCTGTACTTAAGCATAACCATGTATCATCAAGAGTGTCAGAGTTTGGCTCTCTTCCATGAGGTAGGTTTCAAGTTTGTCCACTCAGTGGTTGGATACTCCTTCAATCTCTGCTCCAGCCTTTAAATTGTATATCTTGTAGGCAGGGAAAATTGTGGAAGGAAACTTTTGTGGGAAGGTTGGTGTCCCCCTACCTCCATTAGAAATCCTGTTGGGCTACAGGAGGTGGCCACTTCAGTCCTTATCTCCAGTTAGTAGGGTCTCAGCCAAGATCACTCCCTTATCCTCCCAGCAGCCTGCCCCAACCCAGGTCTCTGGATTCTTCCTGAGATGCCCCCACATGGATGGCTTTTCCCTCTCCCAGTCCTTTGGAGACAGCTCTTCCCACCACACCTGATCCCCAAAACTGTTCCTGTCTCCATACCCTTTCCCATACAGTTCCCACTAATCAAACACTATTGATATACATTTTATTTCCCCTTCTGAGTGAGATTCAATCATCATCTTACCTTGGGCCATACTGATTCTTAGCTTCTTTGGGTGTTTGGATTATAGTATAGTTATCCTGTACTCTATGGGCAATATTTACTTATCACTGAGTACACACTAAGCAAGTTCTTTTGTGTGTGGGTTACCTCACTTACAATCATATTTTCCAGTTTTATCCATTTTCCAGTTTTATCCATTGGCCTGAAAATTATAAAACAGTCCTTATTTTTAATGGTTGATTAGTATTTCATGGCATAAATGTACAAGACTTTCCTCATCCATTCTATGGGTGCTGTACAGGTGGGCTGCTTCCAGTTTCTAGTTATTATGAATAAATGTGCTATGAATGTACTTTAGCAAGTGTCCATGTGCTCTGGGGGAAACACATTTTCAATATATTCCCTGGAGTGCTATAACAAGTTCTTGAAGTAGAATTATTTCTGAGAAATACCCAGATTCATTTCCAAATTTGTTGTACAAGTTTGCACACTTCTCACAACAGTGGGATGGTATTCCTAGCTCCACATCCTCACTAGCATGTGCTGGTAGTTGAGTTTTGATCTTAACCATGATGATGTGTATAGGATGGAGTCTCAGGGTCCTTTCAGTTTGCTTGTGACTAGGAATAGTAAATATTTCTTTAAGTGCTTCTTGACCATTAGAGATTCCTCTTTTGAAAATTCTCTGTTGACCTCTGCACTCCCTTTTTAAAAGGTGTATTTGGTTTGCTGATGTCTAATTTCTTGAGGTATTTGTAATGTTTGGATATCAGCCCTCTGTCAAATATACAGTCAGTAAAGTTAATTTTCCGTTTTTTAGGCTACCATTTTGTCATATAGATGATGTCATTTGCCTTACAGAGGATTTTCAGTTTCATGAATTCCATTTATTGTTGATCTTTTGCATGAGCTATGGGAGTTCTGTTCAGGAAGTAGTCACCTTTTACAATAACACCAAGAGCCCTGACACTATTAATGATATTCTTCAACCAGGAGCAAGTAGGAGTGGACGATATTAAAGTATTTACACTATTGCAGTTTTGTTCTTCTAATCTGATTGTGACTGAGCACCTTTCTTTTCTCTTGAAGTAAGAAAGTATTTCATACCCAAGAGCCACCATGAGCTATAGCCTAAAGAGGAATTTTCTCTTACTCTGAACTGGGGACCACTGAGCAAGAGTGAGGGAGAGGGACTGACATTTTTTGTCAATAGTTTCCTGAAGGACCAAGGTCTGCTGCCAGGAAAGGCAGAAGAATCCAAAGAACTGAACATGTCGAATAAAATCACCCTGAGGCCCAGTTGAGCTAAACAACTTTGATGATACATGAGGACATTGCAGCCCATTTCCCACTGCAAGAAGGATCAGTACAAGCTCAGCTTCTGTTAGCTTCATTTCTAATGGATTTCAATCTAGTTATATTTTCAAGTACAAATTAATCATGTGCAAGAGCTGGGGAGAGGGTGGTGGTGTACAGAAGCTTCTCAACCTAGCCCTTGGTGAGAACACACAACCACCCGAGGAACCATTTATACTCTGTGTCAGTGCTGCCCCCTACTGGAAACTGGGTTGATCTTGGTCACAGGATTGGTTCAGAGAATTAAAGAACCTACTACCTGCACTCCCAGCCAGTAAGGATCATTCTTCAAAATAACATGTATTTTCTAAGACAGAAAAAAAAATCACAATCCATTACTAACTGTATTGTGAGAACTTAGCAGAACTTAAAAACTAAATTCATTATCTTACTTAGTGTTTCTATTGCTGCAATAAAAAATCATGACCTTGCCGGGCAGTGGTGGTGCATGCCTTTCATCCCAGCACTTTGGAGTCAAAGGCTGGTGGATTTCTGATGTCAAGACCAGCCTGGTCTACAGAGTGAGTTCTGGGACAGCCAGGGCTACACAGAGAAAATATGTCTCTATAAGGACCAAAAAAAAAAATCATGACCAAAATAAAATTGGGGAAATTTATTTGGCTTCCCATCAGAGAAGGGGAGCCCTCAGACAAACACGCATTAACTTATCAAGGTGCTTATTTTTCTATTGAGGCTAGACAAGTTATCCCACATGGAGGAAAGGGACCAATGAGAGCCAAAATTCTTTCTCTCATATACCCCTCCAGGTCCCTGGTTACTGTCCTGTTGTAATGCCCCTCGGTTTAGGACTGGGACCTGAGGGATGTAAGAGGAAAAAATCCTGTCTCTTCAAGTTCCTTTTAGTCAGATTGTTTTGTCACACAGCAGAAAACTGATTAAGACAGCATGTCCCTAATCCAGATGCCTTGTCTACATTGACAAAGCACCCATATGGTAAAATGTATCTTATAGAGAGGCCACCTGGTCCAGGGAATACAGAGTAAAGACAAAAATCCTATGATTTCCCATCATATCTACTGTACCTCTAACTGAGTCCTGCTTCAGGAAATGCTCACTAATTGAATGGAGAGAGAGCTGTGTTTACATGCCAGGCTCTTGTAGGACTGAAGATGCAATACCTGAGACTCTTGTGGAACTTCCTTCCTCAAGGATTCTTTGGAAATTGCTTCTCTCATTGTAACGCATCATGTATCTGTCACACTTCAAGAATATGTTGGGGTGACAACTAACATGACAGCATAAAACAGAATCTGGGGTCATAGCTGCAAGGGAAGCATGTGGGGTGAACCTGGAAGAACCTGGGTGAGAAGAGAAGTGAAGCAGGTACAACCCTGATGACAGTATGGTGCATTACACAGCTTTTTCTTTCTCTTTGTCTGTGGGAACTAAAAAGGGGCCAGGGAAGAGAGGATAGCCCACTCCTGGCCAGATTCCCTACTATGCTCTGGGCAGGCAAATGTGGGAGTTCTGTCAGACTCTTTCCAATCTGCCCCAGGTGAGCATCTAAGCCATTGACCCCACTCAAGGGTGGCTGGACAAGGGGCAGCCCCTGATCAGGGCTGGGGACAAAACCCTGTTGCCCCGGGGTTATGGGAGAGAGGGCTTAGGGAGAGAGTTTCCCACACAGGTGAGAGTAAGCTCAGTGGGCCTTGACTGGAGCATAGGAAGGCCTTCCATTGGGAGATTAGAAACAGCTCATTAGGAGAAAGCATATCCCATCGTTTAAGCTCAGTGGGCCATGATGAACAAGACAGTCTATGATTTTAGAGCTTTACTTCAGAAAGGCAGGGAGAAAGGAGAGAAGGTGGAGAGAGAGAGAGAGAGAGAGAGAGAGAGAAGAGAGAGAGATGAAAGGCTAGAGAGTAAGAGGGAGAGAGTAAAGGAATGAGAGGAGAGAGGAGAGGAGAGGAGAGGAGAGGAGAGGAGAGGAGAGGAGAGGAGAGGAGAGGAGAGGAGCGGAGAGGAGAGGAGAGAGTAAGAGGAGTGTAGGGGAGTAAAAGAGGAAGGTGGGGCCAAGCAGCCCCTCTTATGGTCTTTACTGTTGCTAGGTAACTGGGGAGGAGTTTAGCCTGAAGTTCAAAAGCTTGGGACATTGCCTATGTGGCTACGAACCATGCTTCTCATGTGGGGGCTGAGGGGGAAGTAACTTAGGCGCCAGAGTTCCAGGAGCATGAGAAAACTCCTTCTGTCCCAGGTAGGTGAATTATCACCACTGGGTCCTGGGTTTTGTTTTTCCATATTTTTTATTGGGTATTTATTTCAATTACATTTCCAATGCTATCCCAAAAGTCACCCACCCGCTCCCCCACCCACTCCCCTACCCACCCACACCCACTTCATGGCCCTGGCGTTCCCCTGTACTGAGGCATATAAAGTTTGCATGACCAGTGGGCCTCTCTTTCCACTGATGGCCGACTAGGCCATCTTCTGATTCATATGCAGCTAGAGACACGAGCTCCAGCCTTTTTCATTCATTTATACCCTTTGTAAAAAAAAAATTGTGCTCACGATTAGGGTTATATTTAAGACTTAAACGATTATATTTATAAAGAAGTATGTGTATACAAAACATATATGGGCCCAATAACAATTAAGATGAAAACTGGCCATGAAGCTAAAGACAGGTGTAGAAGAATATATAGGAGTTTGGGAGGAGAAGAAAAAGTTTGTGATTGAAAATATTTCAATATTGAAGAAAATTGTTTACCCCATACATCTATTACAAGTCCACAGATACAGATGTATATATTGACCTCTTATTTAGCAAAACAACTTCTGTGGCTTTTTCTTTTGATTCTAGATCCTGGTGTTTCTCCTGCTCGTCACACTTCCCAGAGCTGTGATGCAGTCCACAGCACAGACTCTCTTCTCACCTGCCTGTCTAGACTAGAGGCTTCTTCCATGTGACTATCCTGGCAGGGATGAAAGGGGAAGACAGTCTAGAGCAGTGGGTCTCAATCTTCTTAATGCTGTGACACTTCTTCAATGCACTTCCCATTGTTGTGTGGACCCCCACCTAAAAGTTATGTCATGGTTAGTTTTTAACTGCAATTTGCTATTGTTATGAATTGTGGTATAAATTTATGATATGCAAGATATTTAATATAGTACGTCAAATGAGTCCTGTTACATAGGTTGAGAACCACTGATTTAGTAGATGGGCTGAAGAAAATTGAGCAATAGATGAAACTCATTTTAAACTCATTAAAATGCCAGTATCTGATAATAAAAGTGCTTCACAAAAAGAGATTTGTATCTGCCCTGGAGTTTTGATCACATTCTCCCATATGGTCCTCAGGCAAGAATGTTCTCCCAGCAGATAAGGAACCAGTGCTTCCTTTTGGCATTTCTACCCAGATATCCAGGGATATTACTAGAACTCTTGTTCTGGGAACTTACACAGCAAATCTTCAGTAAACTCATATCTCCTGATCTCATGAATTTCTTGGTTAATTGACTTATTAAGAAGAGTGACCACACTTGGATTTTTAGGTATCTCAAGCATCAGGCTCTGACCCTTACTTGCTGCAATAACAACTGCTGTCACCAGAACACTCACAAGAAGTAATTTAAAACAGAAACTGGTTTCTTTAACCAACTGTTCTAGGGATGCTCCAGCATGGTATTGTGGGAAAGGACTTGTGGAAAGAGAAGAGGCCTGGTCACTGTGTATCCAACGGGAAGCCAAGAGAATGTGGTGCTCAGGTTGATTTCTCTCTGTAATTCAGTCCTGGCCTCTTGTCGATTAGATGGTGCCACTCCCACTTAAGTTGGTTCACCTTCCTGCTCAGTCACAGGTTTTAGGAAACAGGTGGGTTTCCATAGAGATTCTAAATCCCATCAACCTGCTTAGCCATCACACCGAACCTAAACACCAAAAGTAGATGAGTGGATATTTTGACTGGCATTGGGAGGATGTGTAAGGTTTTGGCAAAAGAGATTGTCTATCAACTAGACAGGCTCTAATCACCTAAGAAGATGGTATCTTGGAATCCAGGAGAGTTAGTTTATGGATTGAGTTAAAGTTTGAAGGTCTGCTGGTTTGAATCTTTGTTACTAGAAAGTCCAACTTGCTCTCACCTGTGAAGATTCCACTTGCTGACTTGCTAGGGCTCTAAGAAATCAAATCCTTGGAAGTATTTGATGCTTTTGGCCACAGCCTTGTATCTTTCCTCCAACTTAAGTATAAACATCTTGTGTTCTACTTTGAGTGTTAAGAACCATTTAGGGGTCTGGGCTTGATGAGGCATACCTTCAATACCACCATCATAAGGCAGAGAGGCAAAAAGAGCTCTGAGCATTGTAGGCAAACCTGGTCTGCAGAGTTCAAGCACAGCCAAAGCTACACAGACAAACTGTCAAAATCCAAAAACAATCAAACAACAACAGAAGAAGCATTTACATAATGGTTAACATTGTCACATTGGTGTCCTTTAGACTCATCAAGGAAATATACCTGATGGTGTTGTGAAAAGAAGTTTTGGGCAGATGCTCCAGTCTGAATGTGGAGGTGCTATTTCATAGTCTGAGGTCAACACCCCATTTGCTGGTGTCATAACAGGATAAGAAAGAGAGTACAAATTAACTATGACCCTTGCCTACTCTTGGCTCATTACCTGTGCACACATCCTGATCATTCTCACTCTTGCAACTGTGTCTTCCTTGATGTGATGAACAGTATTCCCTTGAACTTTGAGACAAGGAAGTTCTTTTACCAGATATACTGCTTCTTTGTGGGTATTTCATCACAGCAAGTATCACTGGTCTTACTAGGGATCAGGCAGAGTAACTGGGTTTCTTGACAGTTATTAAAAGGAAGCAACATTCTCTTGGACATAGAATAGGATATGAGTTTGACCACTGACCATGAGAGAAACCTGTCACAGTACTATGTACCAAAGATTAGAACATTACATTGCATTATCCCTTTATCTTAGGAGTTAATCCAAGTTGACTTGTTAATCACTTGGCCAAGTAGACCATCCCACAGGAGAGCTGGTTCACCTGAGGATAATCCAAGGACATGGGAGGAGTGATCATCCCCTTAATAAGCTGCTGTTCTTACACTTTCCTCCTACCTGTTGCTCAGTCATCTTCACTGCCGAACCAGCCTGTTGCCTGGGTTCTAACTCAAAGTTGTAAGTGCAGTCTTTACCCTTCCTTTCTCCAATACCTGTGTAAATTCTAAACATGCCAGCTGAGATATTCTAGGCTTTTTGCCCTTGTCTTCTGTAGACCGTATCTGCATTTTCTATTATGTTTGCAGACCTCCACTGCTGCCCCTAACTCTAAAGACATGACTCTCTCATTATTTCCTTCCTCATCTGGTATTTTCTGGGATTTACAGCAGTCCTGTCTTCCTCTCAGACTCTAATAAGATGATAAAGGAGTTTCATTCTGAATTTCTTCATGAATTCTTTTTAATGTACTTCATCTCAGTGAGAAGGGCTATGAAGTAATTCCTGGGAAGATTCAGGGACTGCAGAGGCTGACTGACTGCATGCAGTGACATGAGGAGGATGGAATGCATCAGGCAGGAGAATGAACAGAGTTGACTTCGGGAAGCTTTAGGGTATTAAATAGCCATGCCTTGTCTCTCCCCACATGTCCCACCAAATATCCTGTCACTAACAAATAAAACAGTACCTAATATTCTAACAGATTTTTTATATCTTATAGTGTATTAAATTAAAAACACTAGTCCCAACAACGAGAAGACTTTAGAATGTTCTCAGATGGCATCTGAGGATGATATGAGAGATTTTTCAGCTTTCGAAACTTATCCATTAACTTTTTCAGCAAAGTAAATATTTTTAAATTTTTACCAATGTATCTAAGAACTGCTTTAATTTAAGATTTTTTAAAAATTCTTGCAAAAAAAATCATGAAACTGCTTTTATGTTGAAATAATGAAATTTGGAGTATTCTAAATCATTTTTCAAAACATGGCTTATTCTATTTGACTCCAGAATAAAGTTTTTTTTTTTTTTTAGTATATTTTGAGATGAAACCTGGTTGATTTGTTGTTGTTGTTGTTGTTGTTGTTGTTTGTATCAATAAAAGGAACTCCACTTCTCCCCTTCATTTATGTATCAATCTTAACACTTTGTTCATGATACAAAGTACCTGAGCACTGCACTGTTGAACTTTCTATGATCATTTCAAGTAATAATCATTGAGCTATAAAAAAAACTTCATCTTGGATGCAAACAGACTTTCTCTGGGATCAGAGTCATGAAACAGAAAACTCAAGAAATTAAAACAAAATAATTAGGTTGAAGACAAACACTCCACTGTGGAGTAAAGCCATATAATGTTTTCAACATTGTCTTTTAATTTTCTGTTAATATTTATGTTTAAAATTTTTAACTATGCATTTCTATCTGTGTATGAGTGGAGTCCCAGGGGAAGCCAGAAGAAGGTGATGGATCTCCCTGAATCTAGAGTTACAAGGGTTTGTGAACTTCCTTAAAGTGGTCCTGGGAACCCAATATGATACCCTGAAAGAGCAGACAGTGCTCTTTGTTGTGGAGTCATCTACTTATTCCCCATTTTTATTAATTGTTAATATTTTAAATTAAAATTTATTTATACTATTTCCTTTATCTCACTCCAACCCTTTCCATGTATGTACCTCTGATCCACAACAAATGCAGCGCTTCTATTTCGTTTTTTACAAATACACACACACACACACACACACACACACACACACACACACGCACAGAGAGAGAGAGAGAGAGAGAGAGAGAGAGAGAGAGAGAGAGAAGCACAAACACAATTACACATACACATGTGAACATACGAGTATGGGTATAGATGCCTATTATATAAATACAACCTGCTGAGTCTTATATGTGTGTTTTGGTAAACTGAAACATGGTCTCCTATAATCCAGACTACCCCAGAAAGATATATGTATCTTAGATGTGTGTGAGCAGCAGAGACCTTCTGCCTCTACCTCCTAAGTGGTGGGACACAAAGTCCAATCACTGTGGTCTCTTAACAGAGTGTGGTGATGGAGAATGCTCAAAGCATGCTAGGCAAGTCTTCCAGAAACTCACTAAATCTCTAGTATCTACCTTTAAACTTTTCTTTCATTTACTTTTTGTTAATATTCAGGTAACATAGACTCATTAAAGAAAAATGAAGTTCTCATGGGTGAGAGAAATGTAAATAAAAATACTTAAAATATCTTGAAGTGTGGTTTTCCTCTGTTAGTAGTAAAAGAAAACACTGTGGTGTTGGAATGTGTGTGTGATTGTGTGTAAGTCTGTGTATGTGTGTGTCTTGGAGAACTTGGAGAGTTTTGTGAAAACTTGACACTTGCTAGAGTCATCTGAGAGGAGGGACTATGGATTGAGAAAAAGTCTCAAGAAGATTGAGCTATAGGTAAGCCTGTAGAGCATTTTCTTAATTATTGATTAATGGGGGAGGACCATTCTATTATGGGCAGTTCCACCCCTGGGCTGGTGTACCTGGTTCATCAGAACAAAAAAAAATAAATCACCAAGACATAAGCTGGTACGGGCATAGTGGTCTGTTGCTTTGATGGGCCTGATAATGTTTTAGGGAGTATTGTGGAAGGACTTTGGAAATTGGGGCTAGAGAATCCATTGAGTAAGGAGAGATCAGTGGTATGTTCTACAGGAGGTTGGAATTGTTTAGAGCAGTTCAGATGATGGAGGCATAGCTTGTGATGCTTCAGAGGGAAGTCAAGACTCTACTGAGCCATTTGAGTTAAGACTTCATGGTTCAGGTTTTAGTTAAAGAATCTGCTCTGATTAACAAGTCACCAGAACAAGTAAAGTGAAACCTTTGCTTTCCTGAAATATCAATACAGGTCAGCTGGGGCTGAAGAATCAGCAGAGATACATTAAGAGGCCAGCATTATTCAGATGAAGTCATCTGTAAAGTGTTCTCTCAGAATCCAAAGAAGCTGTATTCCAAGATTAGCAGCTGAACTTGGTAGTGAAAGAGTTACCCAGGTGGTGCTGGTTTTGAAGGTAATTAGGGGAAAACAGATGAGGCATGACACTGGAGAGCAGTTCTGGAGTCTTGGAGTCTAGGAAAGGCTATGAGTGAAAGTGCTACCCAGTTGAGATACCCTAGCATTTGTAGATGCAGTACCTAGGCATGAGCACCAAGAACAACAAGTATGGAGTGGAGCCAGCCTGAGCCTAGAAGACAAGATCTCTGCGATGTACAGGGCAGAGTGTAGAAGTGAATCAAGCCCTTTAAAAGAGCCCAGAAGAGAGGGAGTAGATCCCAGGTATTAGACATTGAGTACTTTACACTATTGCAGTTTAGGATTTCTCTAAACTGATTATGACTGTGCCCTGGTTCTCTCCTCTTGAAGTACAAATTTAATTATTTTCATTATTTAAATGCATTTTACACTCAAACAAAGTAATACTGAGCATTTTGAGAATCAAATACTACATAAAAATTGTTTAGCTTTTACATTCATATAATTTCATACCATAAAATATCATTAATGAATATTTAATACTATCCATAACTGAGAATTCTACATATAATGATGAATAATAAATTGTTTCAAAACATGAAAAATAAGCATAATAAAATAGCATAAATTATTAATAATGAATCATAAAGAAATATATTCAAAAGCCCTTATGTAATATCACCTGACATAGTGAAAGAGTATTTAAAATGCATTGTACATTTGTGTACATTGTCTAACAATCAGTTTACATATAAAAGATTATCAGTGTTTCTAGGAGATAAGTTTTCTTATCAGTAAGTATATTTTAAAAATTTCTAAATAGGAAAAACTCTATGAGGTTAAATATTAAGAAAGTGTTAATTTCAAGTACACTGAGATAAATTCTCATAATATTTCCACAGTGTTTGTAAAACATGATTTTAATATTTTCAACTGTTAATATTCAACAAACATAATAATTATTTTAAGATATATTTCATTGTAATGTCTCCATTTTCAGTTCTGATTTTATTAATTTGGATATTGTCTCTGTGCCCTCTGTTTAGTCTGGCTAAGGGTTTATCTATCTTGTTGATTTTCTCAGCTCCTGGTTTGGTTGATTCTTTGTATAGGTCTTTCTGTTTCTATTTGGTTGATTTCAGCCCTGAGTTTGATTATTTGCTGCAGTCTACTCCTCTAAGGTGTATTTGCTTCTTTTTGTTCAAGATTTTTCAGGTGTGCTGTCAATCTACTAGTGTAAGCTCTCTTCACTTTCTTTATAGAGGCACTTAGAGCTATGAGTTTTACTCTTACCACTATTTTTATTGTGTCCCACAAGTTTTGGTACATTGTGTTTGTGTCTTCATTTTCATTAAATTCTAAAAAGCCTTTTATATCATTCTTTATTTCTTCCTTGACCACATTATCATTGAGTAGAGTGTTGTTCATCTTCCATGTGTATATGTGCTTTCTCTGTTTTTGTTGGTATTTAAGACCAGCCTTAGCCCATGGTGATCTGATAGGGTCCATGGGATTATTTCATTCTTTAGTATCTGTTGAAGCCTGTTTTGGAACCAATTATATGGTCAGTTTTGTAGAAGGTATCATGACCATGACTGCTCAGGGTACATCTAATCCTATGATCCTGGGAGAGTTAGAGCACCAGGGAGTGCATCTTCACCTTTGTGTTTTGGGAATGGCTGCAGAGTTCACACCCAACATCTCCTCAGGGCACCAGTCAAGACCAAAAGGAACCTGTGCCACTGGTCAGGCAGAGTTCCTGGGTGCCTGGATCACACTCTTCCCAGTTACTTCTGGTGTCAGGGCAGATGTTATGTCCTCCTCACCTCTGATCCTATCAAGAATTCAATTTACGTTTAATTTTTACAGGAGCCCAGACTTAGAGACTTTGCACTTTGAAAGGTGATTTTGAATTTTAAAAGAGACAGGATATTTTGTTTAAAAATGATCTTCTCTACTCTATATGATGCACCCCAAGCACGGTTTCCCCTTCCTCCACTCCTCCTAGCTCCCTCTTAAAACATAGCTCCTCATCCCTGGATCCAATCCTCCTTTGTTTTCTCTACAGAGAAAAACAGGTCTCCAAGAGATGACAGCCAGGGAGAACAAAACAAGGGAAGACAAAGGCCCCCATATTAAGGCGATACAAGTGAAGCCAATAGGAGGAAAGAGAGACAGAAGGATTTCCATTAATTTATGAATTTATTTATTTTACATCCAGAACTCAGCATCCCCCCCTCCTCCCAGTCACTCCCTCTAAACTCTCTTCCTTCCACTCTACTTCACTTCAACCCAGAGAAGCAGAGGCCTCTCATGCATTGCCTGGGTATATCAAGTTGCTGTGTGCTAGGTGCATCTTTTTTTTATTGAGGCTAGACAAGGCAGCCCAGTTAGGGGAAAGAGATCTGAAATCAGCTACAGTTAAACAACCCCTGGTCCCGCTATTAGGGTTCCCACGGAAAGAACAAGGTACACATCTGTTATATCTGTGTAGGAAGTCTAGGTCTATCTCATGTATACGCTCTGGTTTGGTAATTCCGTCTCTGTGAGCCCCTATGGGTATAGCTTTGTTGAATCTGTAGGTTTTCTTATATCCTTGGCTTATCTGATTCTTTAATCCTTCCTCCCGCTCTTCCACATATTCTCCAAACTCTGCCTAATGTTTTCCTGTGGATGTCTGCATCTGTTTCCATCAGTTGCTGGGTGAAGCCTGTCAGATAACATGCATACTAGGCTCCTGTCTATAATTATTTCACAATATAATATCAATGGTGGTGTCTTTCTCATGTCTTGGGTCTCACATTGGGCCATTCATTGTTAGGCATTCCCTAAATTTCTTCACCTTACTTATCCATGCATATTTATAGGCAGGAAAAAAATTTTGAGTCAAATATTTGAGACTGGGTTTTTGTCTCCATCAGAAGGCTTACCTAGCCAGGCATGGTGGCACACGCCTTTAATCCCACCACTCGGGAGTTCAGAGGCAGGCAGATTTCTGAGTTCGAGGCCAGCCTGGTCTACAAAGAGAGATCCAGGACAGCCAGGGCTATACAGAGAAACCCTGTCTCGAAAAACAAAAACAAACAAACAAAAAAGAAGTCTTGCCTAGTTACAGGAGGTGATTGGTTCATGTTCCATATGTCCTATTGCAAGAAGTCATTGCTAGGGTCACTCTCATAGATCCTGGGAATTTCCATTATCCTGAGTTTCTAGCTTATCTCAGAGATTCTCCACAACCACAGATTCCACTCCTTTCTCCCTTCACACTCCCCACATATGATTCCTCTGATTACCATCCAGAATTTCTCTCACACATCGTACCCTCCATCCATCTACCCCTGATGTGTACTTTATTTCTGTCCATAGTAAGATTCAAGCATCCTCTGCCAGGCCTTCCTTGTCAGTTTCTTTGCTCTATGGATAGCATGGTTATCCTATTCTTTCTTACTAATATCCACTTATGAGTACACACCACGTTTATCTTTCTGGGTCTGGGTTTGGCCTACAAATTTCATGATGTCATTGTTTTTAACCAGTGAGTAGTATTCTGTTGTGTAAATGTTCACTTGAGGGACATTTTGGTCATTTTAAGATTATGGCTATTACAAATAAAACTATGAGCATAGTTAAAACACTGTTCTTATGGTATAGTGAAGCATCTTTTAAGTATATGACCAGGGATGGTATAAATAGTCCTGAGAGAACCATTTACAGTTATTTGAGAAAGCACTGAATTGATTTCCAGACTGAGTGTACAAGTTTGCACTCCTACTAGCAAAGGAAGAGAGTGTTCACCATGTTCTACATCCTAGTCACCATGAACTGTTTCCCTTTTAATGGGAGTAAAATGAAATCCCAGAGTCATTTTGATTTGGATTTCCCTGACGACTAAGGATGTTGAACATTTCTGTAAATGCTTCTCAGTCATTAAATATTCCTCTGTTGAGAATTCTATCACCTATGGGCCCCATTTTTAAAAATTGGGTCATTTGGTTTGTTGGTGTCTACTTTTTTTGGTGTCTACTTTTTTTTTTTTTTTTTTTTATAAATTTTGGATATCAGCCCTCTTTTAGTTTTAAAGTTGGTGGAGATTTTTGCCCAATCTCTAGGCTGCTGTTTTGTCTTTTTGATATTGTCCTTTTCCATACAAGAGGTTTTCAGCTTCAAGTGGTCTCACTTATTTTTTATATTAGTGGCTGAAATGTTGGATCTTTTCAGGAAGTTGTCTCCTGTACTAATGGGTTCAAGGTTATTCCCCACTTTTCTATTAGAATTAATGTATCTAGGTTTACTTTGCTTTATTTGATTCACCTGGACTTGAGTGTTGTGTAAGGTGATAGATATGGATCTGTTTGCATTCTTATGCATGCAGACATCCAGTTAGAGCAGCAACATTTGTTGAACTTCTTTTCTTATTTTCATCGTATGGTTTTGCCTTATCTAAAAAAAAAAAAAAAAAAAAAAAAAAAAAAAAAACCAATGTCCATAATTCTGCTGGCTTATTTCTGGGTCCTTATTTTGATTCCATTGATCAACCTCTCTGTCTTGATAGCAAAATTCATGGTTTATGACCATTGTTCTCTAGTACCACTTGAAGTCAGAGATGATGATGACTCCAGAAATTTTCTTATACAGGATTGTTTTAGCTGTCTTACTTTTTGGTTTTCCATATGAAGGTTAGAATTTGTTCTTTCCAGGCCTGTAAATAATTGTGTGGAATTTTGATGGAATTGCATTAAATCCTTAGATTGCTTAAGATACATGGCAATTTTCACTAGATTGAGCCTATGAATCTATGACCGTGGAAATTTTCCCATGCTATGATATCTTCCTCAATTTCTTTCAGATTT
Source organism: Mus musculus (assembly GCF_000001635.26). Classification (NCBI taxonomy): domain Eukaryota; kingdom Metazoa; phylum Chordata; class Mammalia; order Rodentia; family Muridae; genus Mus; species Mus musculus. The sequence continues at coordinate 95,089,423 of NC_000071.6, forward strand.
CTTTCATCCAAAACGAAGTTCTTGTCATTCAGGCCTTATACTTTCTTGAGTAGAGTTACACCAAGATATTTTGTAATGATAAAGGGTGATGTTTCCTTAATTTCATTCTAAGCCAGTTTATAATTTGTATAAAAAGGGGTCATTTTTTTTACCATGACTTTTGTATCCAGCAATTTTTCTGAAGTTGTATATCAGCTGTAGGAATTCTCTGGTAGAATTTTGGATATCTCTTATCTATACTATCATATGATCTGTGACTAGTGATACTTTGATTTCTTCCTTTCCAATTTGTATCCCCTTCAAATCCCTTAGTTTTTGTTCTAGCTATAATTCCAAGTACTGTGTTGAGTAGATAGAGAGAAAGGGGGAAGACTTGTCTTATCCCTGGTTTTACTAAGATTGCTTTAAATTTCTCTTTTTAATTTGAAGTTGTCTATTGCCTTTTTCTATGTTTTTCTGTGATGTTTACATATCCACCTTGTATCCTGATAACTCCAAGACTTTTAACATAATAGGCTGTTAGGTTTTGGTCAAAGACATTCTCAGCATCTAGTGAGTTGTTCATGAGATACTTTTTCTTTAAGTTTGTTTTTATGGTGGAATACATTGATAGATTTTCATGTTGAACTATCCTTGCATACCTAGGATGACGACTACTTGATTATTGTGGATTATGTATTCAATGTGTTCTTGGATTCAGTTTCTGTTATTTTATTGGGTATGTTTGCATAAATATTCATTAGAAATGTTAGTATGAAATTCTACTTTTCTGTTTAGGCTTTGTATGGTTTAAGTATTCGGGAGACTCTGGCCTCAGAATCGGTTTGTCAATGTTCTTTGTTTCTATTTTACGGAATAATTTGAGGATTATTGGCATTAGCTCTTCTTTGAAAGTATGGTAAAGTTCTTCACTAAAACAGTCTGGCTCTGAGCCATTTTTTTTGGATGCAGGCTTTTAATGATTACTAGTAGTTCTGTAGGGGTTATAGGACTAGACAGTTAGCTTGACATTGAGTTTTAAATTTTGTAAGTTGCAATTGTCTTGAAAATAATCCATTTCCTTTATATTTTCCAATTCTGTAGAGTACAGTTTTTTACTTAAAACCTAAAGATTTCCTTGGTGTCTGTTGTCCTGTCTCCCTTTTCTTTTTTATTACTAGGCATTTTCTTTATTTCCATTTCAAATGTTATCCCACTTCCTGATTTCCCCTCTGAAAAATACCCTCCCCCATCCTGTCCTACTTTCCCCTTGCTAAGTCTGTGGCTAAGTCTTCCTTTTCTTTTCTGATTTTATTAATTTGGACTCTAGCTCTGTGCCCTTTAGTTAATTTGGCTAAGAATTTATCCATTTTAGTGATTTTACTCAAAGAATCAGCTCTTGGTTTTGTTGATTCCTCATATGATTGTCTTTGGGTTTTGTTTGTTTGTTGTTTTGTTTTGTCTTCGATATTTTCTATATTTACATTTCAAATGTTTTTCCCTTTCCATGTTTCCCTTTTGCAACCCCACCTTTCCAATCCCCCTCCCTTTGCCCCTGTGAGGGTGATTCCACAACCACTCAGGACATGGGGGTTCTGGGTCAATATCTTACAGATGATGTGCCCTGATCTACTTTCCGTACATATATCTTTATTTTTGAGACACCTGATATAGACTAACCTAGCCTGCAGGCAATTATGAAGCTGAGGCTAGCCTGCATACTTACCCTGATGCTACCACCCCTAAATCCTGAGAGTGGAGCTGTGGACCACCACAGCCAGCAGTAAAACAGTTCCTGTGGAACTGCATACTTTTGTTCTCTATTAAGGAAAAAATCAGAGAGTAAAAAGCACCTTTGGTACTGCAAGCTACTGGTTGAAATGAGAGGTCTGATTCCAAAGGCCATTGAAATCCTTGCTGGAGACTGGGCCTGATATATTGTCCGCTTGCCTTCACATGGAAAGAAGAGGGAGGAGTATCAGGAGTACACAGCTGTCTTGCTGCAGAGGCAGCTCATACACGACAGCCTGTCTCAACAGCAAAAAAGAGCCCCAAAGAAGATAGTAGAGAGACTGATTTTCTTTCTTTTTTGTTTTTTTTTTAAATTAGGTATTTTCCTCGTTTACATTTTCAATGCTATCCCAAAGGTCCCCCATACCCACTCCCCCAATCCCCTACCCCACCCCCCCCCATTCCGCTTTTTGGCCCTGGCGTTCCCCTGTACTGGGGCATATAAAGTTTGCAAATCCAATGGGTCTCTCTTTGCAGTGATGGCCGACTAGGCCATCTTTTGATACATATGCAGCTAAAGACAAGAGCTCCGGGGTACTGGTTAGTTCATAATGTTGTTCCACCTATAGGGTCGCAGTTCCCTTTAGCTCCTTGGGTAATTTCTCTAGCTCCTCCATTGGGGGCCGAGTGACCCAACCAATAGCTGACTGTGACCATCCACTTCTGTGTTTGCTAGGCCCCGGCATAGTCTCACAAGAGAGAGCTATATCTGGGTCCTTTCAGCAAAATCTTGCTAGTGTGTGCAATGGTGTCAGCATTTGGAAGCTGATTATGGGATGGATCCCTGCATATGGCAATCACTAGATGGTCCATCCTTTCGTCACAGCTCCAAATTTTGTCTCTGTAACTCCTTCCATGGGTTTTTTGTTCCCATTTCCAAGAAAGGGTAAAGTGTCCACACTTTGGTCTTCGTTCTTCTTGAATTTTATGTGTTTGGCAAGTTGTATCTTATATCTTGGGTATCCTAGGTTTTGGGCTAATATCCACTTATCAGTGAGTACATATTGTGCGAGTTCCATTGTGAATGGGTTACTTCACTCTGGATGATACCCTCCAGTTCCATCCATTTGCCTAGGAATTTCATGAATTCATTTTTTTAATAGCTGAGTAGTATTCCATTGTGTAAATGTACCACATTTTCTGTATCCATTCCTCTGTTGAGGAGCATCTTGGTTCTTTCCAGCTTCTGGCTATTATAAACAAGGCTGCTATGAACATAGTGGAGCATGTGGTCTTCAACCAGTTGGGACATCTTCTGGATATATGACCAGGAGTAGTATTGCGGGATCCTCCAGTAGTACTATGTCCAATTTTCTGAGGAACCGCCAGACTGATTTCCAGAGTGGTTGTACAAGCTTGCAATCCCACCAACAATGGAGGAGTGTTCCACTTTCTCCACATCCTCGCCAGCATTTGCTGTCACCTGAGTTTTTGATCTTATCCATTCAGACTGGAGTGAAGTGGAATCTCAGTGTTGTTTTGATTTGCATTTCCCTGATGATTAAGGATGTTGAACATTTTTTCAGGTGCTGCTCTGCCATTCAGTATTCCTCAGGTGAGAATTCTTTTTTCAGCTCTGAGCCCCATTTTTTAATGGGGTTATTTGATTTTCTGGAGTCCACCTCCTTAAGTTCTTTATATATATTGGATATTAGTCCCCTATCTGATTTGGGATAGGTAAGGATCCTTTCCCAATCTGTTGGTGGCCTTTTTGTCTTATTGACGGTGTCTTTTGCTTTGCAGAAGCTTTGCAATTTTGAGGTCCCATTTATCGATTCTTGATTTTACAGCACAAGACATTGCTGTTCTATTCAGGAATTTTTCTCCTGTACCCATATCTTTGAGGCTTTTCCCTACTTTCTCCTCTATAAGTTTCAGTGTCTCTGCTTTTATGTGGAGTTCCTTAATCCACTTAGATTTTACCTTAGTACAAGGAGATAGAAATGGATCAATTCGCATTCTTCTACATGATAACCACCAGTTGTGCCAGCACCATTTGTTGAAAATGCTGTCTTTTTTCCACAGGATGGTTTTAGCTCCCTTGTCAAAGGTCAAGTGACCATAGGTGTGTGGATTCATCTCTGAGTCTTCAATTCTGTTCCATTCGTCTACTTGTCTGTCACTATACCAGTACCATGCAGTTTTTATCACAATTTCTCTGTAGTACAGTTTTAGGTCCGGCACGGTGATTCCACCAGAGGTTCTTTTATCCTTGAGAAGAGTTTTTGCTATCCTAGGTTTTTTGTTATTCCAGATGAATCTGTCGATTACCCTTTCTAATTCGTTGAAGAATTGAGTTGGAATTTTGATGGGGATTGCATTGAATCTGTAGATTGCTTTTGGCAAGATAGCCATTTTTACAATGTTTATCCTGCCAATCCATGAGCATGGGAGATCTTTCCATCTTCTGAGATCTTCTTTAATTTCTTTCTTTAGAGACTTGAAGTTCTTATCATACAGATCTTTCACTTCCTTAGTTAGAGTCACACCAAGATATTTTATATTATTTGTGACTATTGAGAAGGGTGTTGTTGCCCTAATTTCTTTCTCAGCCTGTTTATCCTTTGTGTACAGAAAGGCCATTGACTTGTTTCAGTTAATTATATATCCAGCTACTTCATTGAAGCTGTTTATCAGGCTTAGGAGTTCTCTGGTGGAATGTTTAGGGTCACTTATATATACTATCATATCATCTGCAAAAAGTGATATTTTGACTTCTTCCTTTCCAATTTGTGTCCCCTTGATCTCCTTTTGTTGTCTAATTGCTCTGGCTAGGACTTCAAGTACAATGTTGAATAGGTAGGGAGAGAGTGGACAGCCTTGTCTAGTCCCTGATTTTAGTGCGATTGCTTCTAGCTTCTCACCATTTACTTTGATGTTGGCTATTGGTTTGCTGTAGATTGCTTTTATCATGTTTAGGTATGGGCCTTGAATTCCTGATCTTTCCAAGACTTTTATCATGAATGGGTGTTGGATTTTGTCAAATGTTTTTTCAGCACCTAACGAGATGATCATGTGGTTTTTGTCTTTGAGTTTGTTTATATACTGGATTACATTGATGGATTTCCATATATTGAACCATCCCTGCAACCCTGGGATGAAACCTACTTGGTCAGGATGGATGATTGTTTTGATGTGTTCTTGGATTCGGTTAGCAAGAAACTTATTGAGGATTTTTGCATCAATATTCATAAGGGAAATTGGTCTGAAGTTCTCTATCTTTGTTGGGTCTTTTTTTGGTTTAGGTATCAGAGTAATTGTGGCTTCATAGAATGAGTTGGGTAGAGTACCTTCCGTTTCTATTTTGTGGAATAGTTTGTGAAGAACTGGAATTAGGTCGTCTTTGAAGGTCTGATAGAACTCTGCACTAAACCTGTCTGGTCCTGGGCTTTTTTTTTTTGGTTGGGAGACTATTAATGACTGCTTCTATTTCTTTAGGGGATGTAGGACTGTTGAGATCATTAACCTGATCTTTATTTAGCTTTGGTACCTGGTATCTGTCTAGAAACTTGTCCATTTCATCCAGGTTTTCCAGTTTTGTTGAGTATAAGCTTTTGTAAAAGGATCTGATGGTGTTTTGGATTTCTTCAGGATCTGTTGTTATGTCTCCCTTTTCATTTCTGATTTTGTTAATTAGGATGCTTTGCTTGTGCCCTCTAGTGAGTCTGGGTAAGGGTTTATCTATCTTGTTGATTTTTCTCAAAGAGCTAGCTCTTTGATTGGTTGTTTCTTTGAATAGTTCTTCTTGTTTCAATTGGTTGATTTCACCCCTGAGTTTGATTATTTCCTGCGTTCTACTCCACTTGGGTGAGTTTGATTCCTTTTCTTCTAGAACTTTTAGGTGTGTTGTCAAGCTGCTAATGTGCGCTCTCTCTAGGTTCTTTTTGGAGGCACTCAGAGCTATGAGTTTTCCTCTTAGGAATGCTTTCATTGTGTCCCATAAGTTTGGGTATGTTGTGGCTTCATTTTCATTAAACTCCAAAAAGTCCTTAATTTCTTTCTTTATTCCTTCCTTGACCAAGGTATCATTGAGAAGAGTGTTGTTCAGTTTCCACGTGAATGTTGGCTTTCTATTATTTATTTTGTTATTGAAGATCAGTCTTAGTCCATGGTGATCTGATAGGATGCATGGGACAATTTCAATATTTTTGTATATGTTGAGGCTTGTTTTGTGACCTATTATGTGGTCAGTTTTGGAGAAGGTACCATGAGGTGCTGAGAAGTAGGTATATCCTTTTGTTTTAGGATAAAATGTTCTGTAGATATCTGTTAAGTCCATTTGTTTCATCACTTCTGTTAGTTTCACTGTGTCCCTGTTTAGTTTCTGTTTCCATGATCTGTCCATTGGTGAAAGTGGTGTGTTGAAGTCTCCCACTATTATTGTGTGAGGTGCAATGTGTGCTTTGAGCTTTACTAAAATGTCTTTAATGAATGTGGCTGCCCTTGCATTTGGAGCGTAGATATTCAGAATTGAGAGTTCCTCTTGGAGGATTTTACCTTTGATGAGTATGAAGTGCCCATCCTTGTCTTTTTTGATGACTTTGGGTTGGAAGTCAATCTTATCAGATATTAGGATGGCTACTCCAGCTTGTTTCTTCATACCATTTGCTTGGAAAATTGTTTTCCAGCCTTTCATTCTGAGGTAGTTTCTATCTTTTTCTCTGAGATGAGTTTCCTGTAAGCAGCAAAATGTTGGGTCTTGTTTGTGTAGCCAGTTTGTTAGTTTATGTCTTTTTATTGGGGAGTTGAGACCATTGATATTAAGAGATATTAAGTAAAAGTAATTGTTGCTTCCTGTTATTTTTGTTGTTAAAGTTGGCATTCTGTTCTTGTGGCTGTCTTCTTTTAGTTTTGTTGAGGAATTATCTTCTTGTTTTTTCTAGGGCGTGGTTCCCGTCCTTTTATTGTTTTTTTCTGTTATTAACCTTTGAAGGGCTGGATTCGTGGAGAGATAATGGGTGAATTTAGTTTTGTCGTGGAATACTTTGTTTTCTCCATCTATAGTAATTGAGGGTTTGGCTGGGTATAGTACCCTGGGCTGGAATTTGTGTTCTCTTAGTGTCTGTATAACATCTGTCCAGGCTCTTCTGGCTTTCATAGTCTCTGGTGAAAAATCTGGTGTAATTCTGATAGGCTTGCCTTTATACGTTACTTGACCTTTTTCCCTTACTGCTTTTAGTATTCTATCTTTATTTAGTGCATTTGATGTTCTGATTATTATGTGTCGGGAGGAATTTCTTTTCTGGTCCAGTCTATTTGGAGTTCTGTAGGCTTCTTGTATGTTCATGGGCATCTCTTTCTTTAGATTTGGGAAGTTTTCTTCAATAATTTTGTTGAAGATGTTTGCTGGTCCTTTGAGTTGAAAATCTTCATTCTCATCCACTCCTATTATCCGTAGGTTTGGTCTTCTCATTGTGTCCTGGATTTCCTGGATATTTTCAGTTAGGATCTTTTTGCATTTTCCATTTTCTTTGATTGTTGAGCCGATGTTCTCTATGGAATCTTCTGCACCTGAGATTCTCTCTTCCATCTCTTGTATTCTGTTGCTGATGCTGGCATCTATGGTTCCAGATTTCTTTCCTAGGTTTTCTATCTCCAGCGTTGCCTCACTTTGGGTTTTCTTTATTGTGTCTACTTCCCTTTTTAGGTCTAGTATGGTTTTGTTCATTTCCATCACCTGTTTGGATGTGTTTTCCTGTTTTTCTACAAGGACTTCTACCTGTTTGGTTGTGTTTTCCTGTTTTTCTTTAAGGACTTGTAAGTCTTTAGCATTGTTCTCCTGTATTTCTTTAAGTGAGTTATTAAATTCCTTCTTTATGTCCTCTACCATCATCATTAGATATGCTTTTAAATCCAGGTCTACCTTTTCAGGTGTGTTAGGGTGCCCTGGACTGGGTGAAGTGGGCATTCTGGGGTCTGATAACGGTGAGTGGTCCTTGTTTTTGTTAGTAGGATTCTTACGTTTACCTTTCACCATCTGGCAATCTCTGGAGTTAGTTGTTAGTTGTCTTTGTTTAGAGATTGGTCCTCTGGTGATTTTGTTACCCTCTAGCAGCAGACGTGGGAGACTAGCTCTCTCCTCTGATTTTCACTGGTCAGAGCAGTCTCTGCAGGCAAGCTCTCCTCTTTCAGGGAAGGTGCACAGTTATCTGGTGTTTGGACCTCCTCCTGGCTGAAGATGAAGGCCCAAAACAGGATCTTTCCCAGAAGCTGTGTTGCTTTGGCCAGGAAGGTGGCCGGTTGTCTGGAGCCGAAGATGGCACCGCCTCAGAAGCTCTGTGGCTTTTGCCTGTCTCAGAAAATGATGGCCTCTGTATTCCACACCCTCACCTGTGCTGCCTGCCCTCCGTGGAGTCCCGAAACCTAGGTGGCTACCGCAGAGACTGAGGCAGAAACCTTTCGAGACTGATTTTCTGAATGAGGTCACGTTCTGGTCTCTTGGTAACTGAGAGCTCTGCTTACCTGGTTCAGTGTGTCCATCCCTTGACCAAATGGGCATGCACACGTCTCAGATCTTCCGGCTGCCTCTAAAACTAGCATGTGGCCCAAGGTGACACTGAATATTTTTCTTTCCTCATATAAAGACATTTGTGACTTTGGTTTAAAATGAAGTTTACTGGTATGAGGAATGAGGCAGGAGATTTGTAAATTTGACCAAACCTGATCTGAAGAATAAGTGGCCACCAGATAAAAAAAATCTCTGAAGGACTGCACATCCTCTGAAGTAGACAGAATTATCAGCCAGAATAGACTACGAAGTAAGAACCTTTGGAAGTAAATCAGAAATGAAAAACTAAATGAGTTGATCAAAGTCAACCTGAGATATACCTCAGTGGCTCAATGTTTGCTTGGCATGGATGATATCTTGGGACTCTATCTCACATAGTGTGAAAAGAATTTGAAATTTTCAACCTTGATGGCTCAGCTCAGTGACTAATTACCACCATAGCTCAAGTCTAGTTACTGGTGTTTCTCTTTCCACCCTGGGTAAACTAAGGATGTGAGGAATTGCTATAGGTATAGTACTTGGAATATACAATCAAGAGTTTATTTCACATACAGAGAATATTTGGAATAACCTTTACATTTTCATTCTCAATACTTTCTTGTTTTCATTTGTTTGGTGTGTGTGTGTGTGTATGTGTGTTTGAATGTATATGTGTATTGTAGATTCTTTAGAGAGAAACCCAGTATTTAGAACTGTTGAGCAATACTAAGTATCCCATTCACTGTCTTGAAAAGAACTGACAGGCAAATAGACAGAAAGATAGATATTGTTCTAGGATGAAGTCCTAGTATTCTTTCAAATATCCAAGGTGCAGACCTCAAACCAGAGCCCAGAACAAACTGGGCTACTACTCCCGAATTAAGATCAATTCCACATGAAACTTCACACATTCTCTTCACACTGTGGTGGAGGGGAATACCATTGGAGGCACACAAACCTCAGGCAACTGCTACTGGACAATGCCATTTATTCAATTACTTCATTTTTCTGAAATCTTTGTGAAATGGTGTGATTTTTGTCTAAGACATTCTAAATTTTGTGTATATGCAGATTTATTGTACATATTGTGCATATAAATGCCAGGATCCACAGATGTCTGAAGAAATGGGACTAACACCTGAAGCCTGAGTTGCAGCTGCAGGCACCTGATGATAGTTCTGAAAACAAATTCTGCCCTCTTCTAAAGCAACATGTACTATTAAAACATGACTCATTGCCTTTTGGGGCTCGTGAACTTTTGTTTGTTGATTTGTTTGTTTTCCTGAAGAACATGAAAGGAATTTTCTGTGAGCAAACTTCCAGCAGGTTCACAGGTTCCAAGCAACAAGGCCTGTGAAGTTGACGGGCAGACAGAGAGATAGGGTGAGGGGAAGGAAGAAAAAAGAAGTGTGAGAGACATGGAGATTGTGTTTGTGACTTCTTTTTTTACCACGGGCCAACCTAGACATCCATATGTAAACCACCTTAGCTGATAAGTTTATTCACCTACCCAAGATTTTGAATCATGATGTCTGGCATCCATGTGTTCATTTTGACTCTCTCCAGAGGATATTTGCTACAGAATTCTTAAAGTTAGATATTTTATTCTACTCAGACAAGAGGAACGAAATCTAAAAAAGAACCCATGTACTATGTATTCACTTAATATTACAGTGAAGAACAAAAAGTGTACAAGTCCATGACAAAGGATCTAGCTAATCTGTCCTGGCAGAGTCCACTCATACCATCCAAGTTGTCTTTATCACTCCACAAGGCACCTAACCGCACAGTCTGTTCCCCATGTCAAGCTCAGCCTCCAAGGTCCCAATTACTGTTCATCCTTTTCTTTCCAAGCATCTGTACACTGCCTAAAGTCACAGTCTCTGAGCACCCCAGATGAGAGGTATGTCCCAAACCTGTCATTGATTCACATGTAGAAATTCTGTATCCATGTTCACCGCTAGCAAAAGCAAAGTCTGGCTCTCTTGCCATAGACACAACACTCGCCACATTTGTGGCATACACGTGTAGCAAAAGAGAGGCACTTGGGCTGCCTTATTGCCCTCAGTGTATCCATGAGATCCTGAAAAATTGGGCAAATCTTTCTACAGCGACATGACCCAACTCATTATAGCACTCCAGAGGGGCAGGGTATTGTTCCGCATTCATCTTGCTCCAGATGGCTGTGTGCTGTAAAAGGTTCTGCAGGATGGGCATGGAGAAGTCATTGTTGTAGAAGTTGATCTTGGTGAGCTGAGAGCATTGTATGAGGGAAGGTAGGAGTGCATTGAGCTGGTAGTCCTTCATCCTACATCCCTGCAAATTCAGAGTCTCAAGAGTTTTTAACCACTTTCTCTAAGAAACCTCTCAGAGGCCTCACATCCAAAACCTGTAAGACCACACCTTTCATCTCCAGATGTTTTAGCTGAAAGAGACTCTGACAGCAAGAGAACGAATCCAAGTCTGACTGTGAAATTTGGTAGTGAGTGATGGAGAGGGACTCCAAGGGTATCATCAGGCACCTAGAGATAAATGAGACCAGATGGTTAGTTCAGGCAAAAGGTAATGGAGAACATGGAGTGTGGTTTACACAGTCATCAAGTGACCAAGTGACTAAGTTCAGTGTGACCAAATGACCATAGATATTATCTGAGATGCTTCCTTTTGAGATCAGCTTAGTCAAGTCAAACCCACACCTAATCAGCTGGCTTCAGTCTCAAGCAGAAAACCTATTTAGCACCTAAGAAACAAAGAGGAATTTCCATACCAAGAGAGTCCTGACAGGATCTAGGGATATTACATGTGGGCTCATTCAAAGCTGCATTTAATCCCAGCATCTGAACAGTCACTCTTCCTATCCATTACAGTTCCACACAATCCCTCATGTCTCTTTTATTCCACAGTACTGGGGCTCAAAAACCTTTACTCATGGGAAAACAGGGGAAGATAGTAGGCTGTAACCACAGATCTTAGCACAGAGCTCACCTCCTTGCTTTGATGGTCGCCCCCATCTCCTAACTACATCCTCACCTCCCTGTTGGCTGTGATTCTAAGAAGAATTACAGTCCCTTCTGACCTGATCTGAGCTACTCCTTACCTCCCTTCAGTCTTCTGCTTCAGGAGTACTCATTTGAGACTTTGAATCACTACACATAATGTCCATATTCTAAAGAGTCCCTAAAATTGTTTCACGTGACTGACTGGCAGGCATGCTACAGGAATAATCCTTAAAATGGACAAGAAGAAATGCTCTGCTAGGTAACCCAGCTCTCCATCCTTGCTTACCTGAAGACCTGACTCATGTGGTCTGTGAGAAAGTGGACACCACGCATGGAGAGATCCTGGAGACAATTGAATTTGGAGAAGATAGAAATGAACTCCTTGACACACTTGTCTTCTCTGTCTCCTGTCCTATTGGCAATCTTGAAGCTGTTCTCATAGAAGGGTGCCAGGAGAAGTTTGCAAAGATTTCTCATCTGCCAGAAGCAGGGAGCCAAACGGGCCAGATTGAACACATTCCACTCAGTGTTCAGTTCGAATTTCTCGATGTGCTCTGGATGAAAAACATTCAAAATCTCTAAGACAAAGTTCACGTGCATAGCCTAGATCTTTACGTTTATACAGCACAAATGTAGGGAGTCCTTTCTCTGCTGGGCCCACTTCAAGAAGTATGCTTGTGTTTCATCATGGTGGGGACTGAGGCACAGGTCAGCTACCACCTTCAGCTGCCTCCTCTGTGCATATCTGCGACGGAATTTCACTACTGTAGGCTTCTCATCCAAGGGCTCTGAAGAACAGCTACCATCCTCTGCACCAGCCCATATGTCCCAGAAGGCATGGTGCACATTCCTCAGGTCCAGAACCTGAAATTTTCCCTTGCTGGGAGTGAAACATGTCAAATGTCAGCATACATGACAACCCTCAGTCAGCTTTGACTACCTGACTCTAAACACAAGTACACACACATTGGTAAGGTATAATTTCTATTAAACAGAGTGCAATGTGCACACAAGCATGCTACAGAATCTTTCCTTGAGCTGTGTGTGTAGACCTGACCACTTTCATTCCACTAAGGTACTCTTTATTTCTCCTTAGTCCCATTAATAGTGGTTATGGGAAAACCAGGGATAGGCTCATTCTAGAGGCTACTTATAGAAGCTGTAGTCCACTGACAACTGTCCTTAGTCCAAGAAGACGATAACTTCAAGGTTCCTGCACCACTGCCTGATGATCCCATCAGAAGCCATTCTCCCTGACCCCACAATCTCTGCTGTGTACCCAAATGCTCCCTTATACACGACTTGATTATTACTCACCTGATGTGAGATTCTCTTGTCAGTCGCATATCTATTCCATCTAGCACAGCCTGTAAGGTCTCCAGGTTAGGTGACTTCATCAAAGACCCCACAGGGAGACAGGGAAAAGTCCAGGTTGCCACCATTGCCTTAATGAGCTTCTTAAGTCTGCCAGCAAAGGCCTCCTTGAACAGTGCTGGGAAGAGCAGAAAAGGTACCTCATCCAGAGAGGACAAGGCCAAAGCCTCATCTCTCAGCAGAGCCTGTAATGCCAGCTTCTGGAGTGTGGATGGAGTCTGAACATTCATCCTCTTCGGTCTCCAGTCAGAAGGCTCCTTGGGAAGGATTCAGAAAAAAATATACTTTCAAGACAAAGTTTGTAAAACTTCCTCACCATTACATCAACCACTAATCTTCAGAGTTACTACTCTGACAGTGACAGAGAAATCAGTTTACCTCTTCAACCTAAACTGGTGGTGGAAAGACAGACTCCCACAACCGGGGTCTTTCTAAAAACCAAATGAGCACATAATTTTCAAATCAAAATAATACTTTTTGTGTGACCCTTTCTCAAAAACAATCTTAAAAAAAAATTCCAAAATCAAACAAAACCAACCGACTGACCAACCAAACAAACAAACAAACATAAATCCTTGTGATGCAGATCAATATTAATTCACAGGAAGCAGAATGACTTCAGTGCATTTCTACAATTTTTAGGGTTTCCTGTGTATGGGAAGAAGATCATGTACACAGAACAAAGCTATGTGGAAAACATGAAATGCAAAGCCTAAGGCAATACATATGCATAACTCACAAGTATCATTCGAACAATTGGGCACTGAAGATCAAACATACATGGTCTACAGGTCTACAGTGTGAGCCAGGGTGTCTCTCTCTCTTTCTTTCACACATACACACACACACACATACACACACACACACACACACAAAACACACAAATTCAGAGAAGGGGAAACATGGAAACATGAGAGAACAGGTTACTCAGAATGATCTGATTTCCATCTTCCCCGGAGTCACAGGGCCAGTTCTAAGAGAGTTTGAACGAGATACAGAATCCTTGTCTCAAAAAAAATATGAATCATACTAATGAACTCTGCAAGCTATCATGAAAATATATCGATGATGAGGCTAAAAATTCATGTGGAATGAAACTCAAGGTCTTCAACCTGTTCCTCTAAAGGAGTCTAAACTTCTCTATATCAAACTGCATTACCCAAGGAAAACCCAGTTCATACCAGTTGAGCACTGCAGATAGGTCTCAAAGTCCCAGCTCCACCAGATAGTTATCCAGGTTGCTGGTCTCTGAATGTGTTCTCTGGATCGACTGGTGCCTTTATATACCTCTGTGCTAAACCCCTCCCTATTGTAGCCACACCCTCTAATCCACAACTGAAATTGGATGTCCTAGTTTAATCTCCACCACTTAAATTCCAGATTAAAGGTGTGTGGGGAGGGGGGGGCAAAACGGGGGAACATGTAAGGAGATACAGAGACAAATTGTGGAGTAGAGACTAAATAAATGACAATCTAGACACTGGCTCACCTGGTGATCCATCCCATTTACAGTCACCAAACCCAGACATTGATGTGTACATACTTTTTCAGCATGCATTAAGAATGTCACACCTCAGAGTTGGAATGGAGGCTTTGTATACATACCCAATGGTGGGCAAAAGCTTTCTTCACGTCCAGGCTTTGTGCTCAATGGGAGACAATAGATCCCTGATCATGTTATATTGCAATAAGTTTTTTTTCTAGAGATTTTCTGTGATTGACCTGTGTCCCTCTGAGCAGCTTTTCCACGCTGTCCTTGGGGAATTTCATGCACAGTAGAATCTGTTGTTTGGGTGGTATTGTTGCACAAAGGTTCAAGGAGCCCTGTCCTGGTGAGGTTGACCTTCTGTCCCATGCTCATCAGAGTAGAAGGATGGAAAGCCTCAAAGGTTTTCTAGATCTGGTTTGTTTCTTGTTTGTTTGTGGGGGTTTGGGGGGTATTTTTTATATCTGTCTTTGTTTGAGGGTGTCCTCTGGACCTGACTGCAGCTGAGATCCTGTTACTAAGCATTGTTCTTTGTTTGGCCATAAAACTTCTAGCCCCCTTGCTCATCTGGTACCCAGAGCTTTTATTCTGGTAGCTTGGTGCTCTCTACCACCTATTCAGATGTAGCAGCTGCTTCAACAACTGTGCCTATAGTATTTAGCCATTCACTTCTTCCTAGCACACACAATTCCTTTCTTTTTTCACCTCTGAGCCACACCAGTATGACCTGGGAAGGAACATTGTGAGGGTCAGACCAACACCTGTTTGCTGCCCAAAGCTATGAGCAAACATTTTCTTCCTTGACTGACAATTGAATTTAACAGGCAAAAGCCAGAGACTACAGACTCAAAATCCAAAGGAACTGATGATCTTGGCCTCTCCCATTGATTTTCTCCAGAAATGTGGCTGTCACAGAACAATAGTCACATCTAGCCTTGATCCTCAACCTTTGCATATCTTGAAAATCTCTACCAGATGTGCCTAGAGAGTAACCTCAGGGGTCATTCCAGAATCACTTCTTCCGGGGGGACAGCATCAATGACACTGGTTCCTATGAAAGTACAGAATATAGATCAGTTTCCTTCCAGTCCAGTGTACACCATGAAAAGGCTTGCTAGCTACAAGTTTGGGAAGAACTTCTCTTGAGGCACTTTCCTCAAGATTGTGTCTGATTCAAGGAGCCACTTTGCCTTCTCCATGTTGGGGGCTCTCTCATGATCAAGAGTTCTATAGCTCACAATTTTCAAGCTTCTAAAACTGAACTATCTCACTTATCAAGTCTGGATACTGAGATCCTTTCCTGTAATGAACCCCCATGCTATTCGTTATGGCTGCCTAGGTGAAATAGTCCCCATCTATAACCCTGTCTACATGCAAATTAAAGAAGATACTATCTCTGCCTCTTTGTGAAGTATGAGCCTTCAGCCTGTCTAGTTCCTATCTCGGTGGCATTATCTGTAGACAATGTGCTAAGCTGGCACTCCTTCATGTTAATCAGATATGGGATAAAGAGATGGTTTAGGAGTTAGAAGCATGGGGGGAAAAAGACACAGGAGCTGACAAACAGAAGCTGGGATATGAACCTAAGGTATCTGTTAGAGAAGCCAGTGCTCTAAATACTCAGTCATATCTCCCTCCCCTTTTCTTTGCTTCTCCCTTACTGAAAATATTTTTTTCATACAATGTGTTATGATTATGGTTTCAACTCCCCCAAGTCCTCTGAGGTCATTCCCACATTATTTTCCATCTCAATCCACACCCTTTATATCTCTCCTGAGAAAAGAAACAGGCACTTAAAGAATCCAGAAACATGTGTGGCAGAACACAAGTGTACTGCCAGGACAGGGAAGGAAGAGGCAGGACCACCTCCAGCCTGGCCTAGCAAGTGAGTTACAGAACAGTTTAACATACAATGAGACCCTGCTTGAAAAACAAACAGAGAAATGAACAAATAAACAAAAAGAGCAACAGAAAATCAAAAGAAAAGAAAAACACACAACTTGGAACAGGACAAAATAAATAAACCTACAGGAAAAAGAGAGCCAATCCCACCCCATCAAAAAAATAAAGTAGAATCACCAACAACAACAGCAATAACAAATCCCAAAGAAATAGAGAATACATTCAAAGACACAGAAATCCCAGAAAAACAGAAAAATGGTAGCTGTAATAGACAATCAAAGAATTTATAATCTAAAAGCAGAACAATATAAATAAACAAAAGTGTATAACACAACTTTCTAACACTCAGATATGCTAAATTGTCTTTGACTTTGTTTTGTTTTCCTACCTACAACTGGTTAATTAGTCTTCTTTTAAGCGTAGGATTTGCTAATATCCAGTTATCAGTGAGTACATATCTTTTGAGTTCTTTTGTGATTGTGTTACCTCACTCAGGATGATGCCTCCAGGTCCAACTATTTGCCTAGGAATTCTGGGCCCCTAAGGGAGGAGCTAGAGAAAGTATCCAAGGAGCTAAAGAGATCTGCAACCCTGTAGGTGCAACATTATGAACTAACCAGTACCCCAGAGCTCTTGACTCTAGCTGCATATGTATCAAAAGCTGGCCTAGTCGGCCATCACTGGAAAGAGAGGCCCATTGCACAGGCAAACTTTATATGCCCCAGTACAGGGGAACGCCAGGGCAAAAAAATGGGAATGGGTGGGTAGCGGATTAGGGGAGAGGGGGTGGGGGACTTTTGGGATAGCATTGGAAATGTAATTGAGGAAAATACGTTTAAAAAAAAAGAGTAGAATTTGCATCGAACAGAAAATTTCCATTGGTATTGTGGGTCCTCTTTGGCTTTCTGTCTGGGAGTGGTAACGCTGGGTCTAGAAGGTAGATTGAATCTCAATTATTTGAGAAACTGCCAGATTGATCTTACAAGTGGTTGTGCAAGTTTGCACTCTCTCCAACAATAGAGATGTGTTCCCTTTGTTCCATAACCTCCCCACATGAGCTGTCAAATGAGGTTGAGAGCTCTGATTCAATCACTGAAAAGGTTGCATGTTACAAATATGATTAAAAGGGTGGAGTTTAATCATTTACTCCAATTCCAGCTTGGGATTGGTGGGTGTGGCTACAAAAGGGTGTGGTGAGCAGAGAGGTATATAAAGGCTTCACTGGAGCCAGAGAACACATTCAGAGAACTGCAGCCTGAATAACCGTCTTGTTTGACCAGCACTCAGAGACCTGTCTACAGTGTTCAGAACTAGTAGGTAATGATATTCCCCTGGGTTTGATGTAGAGACATTTAGAATCCAAGTTAGGACAAAACATGTTAATTTTTTCTTCTTAGAGGAATACATTGAACACCTGGGATTTAATTCCAAATGAAGTTTTAGCTTCATCACAAACGTATATGTTAACCTGGTGATTTCATTATTATGGTTGATTTTCTATTTTGTTTAAGCTGTCCTACAAATGGCCATGTGGCATTGGGTAGGGTGAAAAGCAATAACGTTTTGACTCATAAGACTCCTCAGTACTAAGATTACTAGTGAGTTCCCTCACATTTCCATTCACTCAATGTTTGTGCTTGTTTTTGTGAGTCACTGGCTTACCTGGAGACCTGGGGACCATGTATCTTTGAACACCTTTAACTCACAATAGCTGGAGTTACACTTGGAGTGTCTTAATGTCTCACTCAATGTCTTACCTTAGGCTTTGCCTTATATCACTTTCACACAGCTTTGATTTTTTTTGTTATGGTCTATATTTGGGACCCAGGATACCCTGAAAATTATAGGAACCCATTGTCATCATCATGCTTAGTGGGTCAGTATTGATCCAAGACACAAGGTTTTGTGTGTATGTGTGTGTTTACTGCTTCCATGATTGTTGATTGTTGCATTTTTCTTTTGTTGGTTGTTTTGTTTTTTTTTATTATTTAATTACATTTGAATTGTTGTTCATTTTCCCAGTCTTCCCTTTGCCAGCCCCTGACCATCATTTATCCACTCTGACTGTAAGACAATACTCCCTTACACACACACAACCAGCCCCCAACAAGCCTCCACAGTACCAAGGATCTCCATTCCCATGGATACCAGATAATTCAATCATCAGCTACATATTGATCCAGAGCCATGGATGAACCCATGTACAAACTTTGGGTGGTTGTTTCATCCGTCAGAGCTCTGAGGGGTCAAGTTAGTGGATATTGATGTTATTCCTATGGGGTTTTAATCTCTTTCACCTCTTCTGTTCTTCCCTAAGCCTTCCATTGGGTACCCCTTGCTCAGTCCAATGGT
Source organism: Mus musculus (assembly GCF_000001635.26). Lineage (NCBI taxonomy): Eukaryota > Metazoa > Chordata > Mammalia > Rodentia > Muridae > Mus > Mus musculus. The sequence continues at coordinate 95,107,793 of NC_000071.6, forward strand.
TGCCTATAAGTGTCTGCAATTGTCTTACATGCTGACACAGCCTCTCAGAGAACAGCCATACCAGGCTCCTATCTGTAAGCACATCTTGGCGCCAACTATAGTGTCGGGGATTAGTGTCTGCTGATGGGATGGATCCCAGGGTAGGCAGTCTCTGGATGGTCTTTCCTTCAATATCTGATTCATTTTTTTGTACAAGTTTTTCTTTAGATGGGAACAATTCTAGGTTAAAAATTTTGAGATGGGTGACTGGGCCCTTCCCTCACATGGGGACCATGCCTATCCATTGAGGCTGGTCTCTTAAGGTTCTATCTCGCTTGTGATGCACATGTTGTCTTAGGCCATCCACATTAAGTCCTGTGAGTCGTGTCAATTCAATATTACTTTCAATTTTTTTAAAGAGTGTGTCACAAACAAAATTTTTGATCCAAAAATTATATACCCATTTGGGTGAGAGAGAGTCTGCCATGATGCCACTGTGGGGGACTGTCTTTCTATGACCTCTTAGAATGAAGAGGTAAATTGATGTCTCTACCATTGCATGAGCAGTAACTCAGAAGCTTAGTGGTTGATGTGATAGTGAGTAAGTTTTATAAACATTCTCTTAAACATATATTCATTTCTGACTCCTTCCCCAGGATTCTTCTGATTGGAGACCTTAAGAAGATGAGTGTTCATACCCCACCCACACTCCAGAAGCTGGCAATTCAGACTCTGGTGAGAGAGGAGGCTCTAGGCATGTCTGAACTGGAGGAGATGGCCCATGGACTCTTCCCAGCACTTTTCAAGGAGGCCTTTGATGGCAGACATATCAAGCTCATAAAGGCATTGGTGATAGCCTGGCCTTTCCACTGTCTCCCTGTGGGGGCATTGATGAGGACTACTGACCTGGAAACATTGCAGGCTGTGCTAGATGGAGTAGACATTCGTCGAACCATAGGGTTTCAACCCAGGTAAGCAATTTCCAAGTCCTGTAGAAGGGAGTAGAAGGAGTACACATTAGACATTGTCAGAGAGATTAGCTTTGTCATAAATGGATCAGATGATTCTGATGGCATCATCAGGCAAGGATATAGGGTTCTTGACAGCTACTGTTTACTTGTACTGAGCACAGTTGGACATGGATTAGCCTTGAATATGGACTAGAGTAAATGTGGCCTCACAGTGGAATGAGTCTATCCCTGACATTCCCACAAGTACTAATAATATAAGTAAGGAGAAGTAAAGTGTACCTTATTGAAAGAAAAGTATTCATGTGTACAGAAGCACAGGAAAGCTTCAGTAGCAAGCCTGAGTCCAACTTGGATATCAGGTCCTGAAAAAAAATGTACACTTTAGCAGGGAAGAGAGATGAGTTTAGATATATGTAATAAAAGCTAATTCAGGGTCTGCCATCATTCTTATGTTTCACCTGCAGGAGGAAAAAACTACAGTTTCTCGACCTGAGGAATGTGCACCATAGCTTCTGGAACATATGGACTGATTCAGAGGACAGTGACTATTCAGCAGAGATCTTGGATGAAAAGAAAGCCCTGCAGGTCCGTCCCAGATATGGACTGAGGCAGCGTCTGAAGGTCACAGTTGACCTGTGCATCAGGTCCTGCCTTGATGAAGCACAAACATGGTTCTTGAAGTGGGCCCAGGAGAGAAAGGGCTCCCTATATTTCTGCTGTACAAAGATGAAAATCTGGACTCTGCCAGAAAGAGCTCTCAGACAGATCTTCCATGTTTTTGATCCAGAGCATATCATGGAGTTAGAACTAAATACTGAATGGACTCTGATAGAGTTGACACATTTTGCCCCCTATTTCGGGCAGATGAGAAATCTTCGCAAAGTCTTCCTGGCACCCCTCCACAAAATCGACTTCCATTTACCCAATAGAACAAGAGTCACTGAAGTCAAGTGTATCAACAAGTTTGCTTCTCAGTTCTCCAAATTCAACTGTCTGCAGCATCTTTTCATGTTCTGCGTCCATTTTCTCAGATCCCAGATGAATCAGGTCCTAGGGTAAGCCATGATGGAGAGCTGGTTCAGCTATCAGAGCAAATCTATCTCACTTTTCTTAAGGGTTATCAGGACATGATGCCAACCAGTCACTAGGAACAAATATTTAGAGACTCCAAAGACTGGAAGTTATGTCCTGTTTCCATGAATACTCAGTTATACAAGGGAAATTTTACAAGGTAAATCAGTGTCTCAAATGAGCACTCATGAAGTAGGAAAGTAAGGTTCAGTTGTAATTCTTCCTAGAATCATGGATGCACAATCAAACGGAAACTGAAGAGGAATGGAAGTGTGTAGTGAGGAGTTGGGGGACTCACAAGTACAGGGTTAACAGGAGCTATATGCTCAGATCTGTTAGAACAGCCTTCTATCATCACCCAGTTCCCATGGGTTAAAAGTTTTGAGCCCGAATACTGCTGAATACATGGGACAGGAGGTAGAGCTTGGGCTATAAATGAGCGCAAGAATGACTGCAGAGGGAATGATAGAATACAGATTCAGTAAACCCACAGCAAATATTGAGATCCTGTCAGAATTCTATTGGGATGGTATTTCTTCTGTTGCTTTCTGCGATTAGGGGATGAACTGGTTTTCAGGTTTAGAGTGAGGCCAGGAGATAAATTATGAGGTTGACATGACTGAGCAGTTTCCAACAGGAAGCATCATAGATGATGTCCTTAATCACTTAGTCAAACTGATCTTGGGGCACCTGATTCCTGCTCCCACTCTGTATATCCCTGCCAAACCTCTCCAAGCCCATTTGCCAGAACTAACCATCTGTCTCCTTTATCTCTAGGTGCTTGATGACACCCTTGAAGACCCTCTCCATTACTTACTCCCTGATTTCACAGAGAGATTTGGATTCCTTTGCCTGCTGTCAGAGCCTCTTTCAGCTAAAACATCTGGAATTGAGAGGTGTGGTCTTACTGGATTTGGATCTTATGCCTCTGAGAGGTCTCCTCATGAAAGTGGCAGGCACTCTTGAGACTCTGGATTTGCAGGGGTGTAGGATGAAAGACTCCCAGCTCAATGTTCTCCTACCTGTATTCAAACAATGCTCTCAGATCTCCAATATCAACTTCTACAACAATGAATTCTCCATGCCCTTCCTGAAGGACCTTTTGCAGCACACAGCCAACTGGAGCAAGATGAATGTGGAACAATATCCTGCCCCTCTGGAGTGCTATGATGAATTTGCTCAAGTCACTGTAGAAGGATTTGCCCAACTTTGTCAGGATCTCATGGATACACTGAGGGCAATAAGGCAGCCCAAGAACAGCTCCTTTGCTACAGATATCTGCCACACATGTGGGGAGCGCTGGGTCTTTGACCAGGTGGCTAAACTTTGTAGTTGCTGGCATTAAAATGGGAAAGTTCTGGATTTGAATAAACAATGGGCATGGGACACATGTCTTACCTGGGGAACTCAGAACCTGTGGCTTCTTTCTGACATGCTCAGATGGTTGGAAACAAAAGGATGTTCAATGACTGATATTTTTGCAACTGCTCTTGACATGGGGAGCAGTTGGACGGACTGTGGGAACAGGGGCCTAGTGGAGTCAGAAACACAGCTTGGCATTGTCACATGGCTTCTCCCCAGACAGACTAACTAGATGCTTAGTTGTACACTTATAAACCTGGATGTTCTCTCTGTGTGGTCTTTGACTGTTACCAACCTCACTACCAGGTTCAGGGTCAGGAAGGTTCAATAGGTGGATAAATGGAAAGACACTGGTATTTTATGAGTGAAGCAAAAGTCTTGGTGAAATTAACATGTTACATTAAAATGTAAGTTTTCTTGACACTTCTTTCCCTTGTCCTTTGCCTGGGCTACATGCACAACACCACCTGTGTGGCTGAACAGTTACATGCACAAAACATTTAAACTAATGGGAGCAACAGAGACACACCTACTAGAAAGAAAGATTAAAAGGATCACAGACAATTAAAATTTTGTACATTCAGACCACAAGGCACCTTGGACCTATCAGAAATGCCTAAAGGGAAGAAGACAACATAGGACAAAGTAAACAAGATTTCCAGTCTGGCCTTGTAATCTTGACCTTTTTGTCATGATTTAATGAGATGACTACTGGAACCTCTTTTTCCATCAGTTATGCCACGTACCCCTAAAACCTTATTCTGGTGGACTCCAAAACTTTATGAAGTTCCCTTCTTATTTAAAAGTATGCAATAAAATGCAGGTCCTTCTTCTACATAAACCATTTACTGTACAAAAAAATTGTATTTTCCATCTTCAGTTGTAATAAAAAGAACAGAGAAAAAAATCTCGCTCAGCCTAGTCATTATACCCCCTTTCTGTAAACTATCAATAAAATAATTTGTTACTCTGTATTTATTGAACACTTAGAACATGGTTTCTTTGTTTAAACATCATTGTTATTGTCTAAATTAAGTAAAGCATCTAAATTAAAAGACTCTGCAATAATCACCCTCTGGAAAGAAGTAAAAAAGTACATATTGAAGCCAGGTATGTCACAATTCACAATCTTGGGAAGGTGGATAAAGTTATCAGATATGGTGGGAAATATATGAACTTCTAGGCTGGCCCTAAGCACAGAGGAAGAAAAAAATATAAAGAACATACCTCTCAGGCTCAGACTTTCTGTCTTCCCTCACACCCTTTCTCCCTGTCTGAATGTCCAATTCCCTGACCTTGTTCCTTAAGACCAGTGAACTCACCTGATATTTTCCCACAGTTAACATGCTTTCATATTCTTAAAACAAACAACATGTAGATTGAGAGAGACTCTTCACCAGTGAAGAGCACATGCTGCTTTTGCAGAGAACCAAAGTTCTGTTTCAGAGCTAATATTCAGATGGCTGTCAAATGGAACTCAGGCTTCAGGTGCTAGGACCCTCCTTTCTGTCCTCTGTGGATCCCACCTTTCACATGCAAAAATCCACATAATACACATGTAGCTATTCAACCAGCTGAAGAACTCTTTAAATAAAAAAAGGACTCAATTTCACAAAGAAATAAAAAATGGCCCAATTAATTAAAATGGTGATGTTGATCAGTAGCACTTGTGTCTCTGTGAAGAAAGCATGTGGAGTTTTAGGCATATCCTTTGAGCTCCATTGGTGAGCAATAGTGTAAGATGCTCTGCGCTCCAGAGTTTGAACTCTTGCACTATGGGTGAGTGAGAAGAAATTAGTAGTTTGTCACTCTGCAATATTTATTTCTGTATGCATTTTATGTATATTCCTGTTCTATTTGAATGTATCCTTGCATGATAGAAAAAGGCATCAGAACCTTGTATAGATGTTTGTCAGCTACCAGGTGGTTGTCTAGAACTGAACTCCAGTTGTCTGAAAGAGCAACAAGGACTCATAATTTTTTATCCTTACAGGCCCATGTTTGAGAATGGTAAACACACTCATGGATAGAGAATCAAAAGGAATCAGGAGTTTATTTTGCACAAAAGCTTACGACTTTGGCATTATCTTTAATTCATTACAATTCATCCATTTTGTGTACATGTGTGTGTTGCTGGTATGCTTGATTGTTTCCTTTATTTTTTAGATAATCACTATGTAGATCTGCCAATGCAATAGCAATATCCTGAGTCATTCCAAGAATGGTCAGGATGTGCTTCATTTCATAGAATGTTTACCTAGCCATTCACAGGAACTGGAAACCACATTAAACAAGGTGTGATAATATGTAACAGTTATCTCAGCACCATTTAGGTTGAGAATTCCCAGCAGAAATTCAATAGCATTCTATCTACTTATCTAATACCTAATATAAAAATTCAAAAACTTCCTCTTGACAGGGAGCTAGAGTCCCTGAGCTCTTTCCTTTTGATGTCTCTTGACTTCATCTTATCCCTGATCAGGAATGGAAAAAAAAACGTTCAAAATAAGTAAATAAAAATCAAAATAATTAAAAAAAACTGAACAATTTCTATAGTATAGTCTTTACGCATATGTTGATCAGAGAAGAGAAAGAAACAATATGCAGAGGGAGGGAAATAACTAAATATAACCTTACCTATTTATGTCTTAGGGAAATGTCTGACTGAAACAACATTCTTTGTGTAATTGACATATACTAATTATCAGTTACAAGTACATACTAACTAAAGGCACCAAGCTTCAATCCAATGTTCAGAACTTTGTCTTATATCAAAATAATTGCATATTTCATGACTATTTAGTGTAATTATAAGTGGCTCATGAGAATATATGTTGCTAACATGTTTCAGGAAAAACTTGTTTCTATTCAGTTTGTGGTGAGCAAAGTTTAAATGCTAACATGTCTAGCTCCCTGTTTATCGTTTCTTTTTGTTTTCATTAATTCATTTATGTATTCACTTTACCACCTGATCACTTCCTGCCTGTCTTTTCCTCCCAGTCCTACCCTCTGACGTTTTCATCTCATTTCCTTCTGCCATTCTCTTCAGCAAAGGAGAGGCACTCACTCCCCACCCCTACCAGGTTCCACACCACTTTGACACAGCAAGTTGCATCAGGACTAAATGCATCCTCTCCCACTGAAGCCACACAAGTCAGCCCATCAAGGGGAAAAGGTTCCAAAGGCAGAGAACAAAGTTCAAAAGGAGACAACACCCAGTCTGATTTTTAGGAGAGCCACATTTAAGACCAAACTTCACATCTGTTCCATATGATTAGGAGGCCTAGGTCTAGACCATTCATGCTCTTTGATCGGTAGTTCAGTCTGTGTGAACCCCAAATGGGTCCACATGACTTAGTTCTGTAGGTCTCCTTCTGGAATGCTTGACTCTGTTATAAAGCACTGATGACCCTTAGCTACTGGGGACCCTCGAGTGAAGAACTCGTAGAAGGTGATGATTTGAAAATCAAGAGAAATTTATTGTTCCAGTATGCTTGGATCGTCATGCACCTCAAGAAGAGGCCCCAACCACATATTTCCCATTTGGCCAGTTTTTATACAGCAACTAGGCACAATATGATTGGTGGAACAGTATGAATTTTAAACTGATTGGTCTTTAGGGAATGAGGTGGCAAGGACTTCTCTTGTCTGTAGGTGGCAAATGGACACTGTGCCCATGGGTATTCCTGAGAAATGTAATCCAGGAAGGGAGGAGTGCCTACATACTTCATGACTTCCTCTGTCTTCCAGGAATGGCTGAGTCCTTATGCTCTGCTGTTTGGTCGAATTTGGTAAAAGCCCTGGGCTGATCTCTTCACCATCTGGCTCCCTCTATCCTTCCTCTGACTTTTCCACAAGACTCTGAGAATTCTGCCTAATTTTTGGCTGTGGGTATCCATCTGTTGCCATCAGGTGCTGGATGAAGCCACTCACAAGACAGTTATGCAAGGCTTCTGTCCTTAAGTATAACCAAGTATCATTAAGACTGTCAGAGTTTGGCTCTCTTCCATGGGGTAGATCTCAAGTTTGGTTAATAGTTGGTTGTTTATTCCTTCAATCTCTGCTCTATCTTTATACCTGCATATCTTGTAGGCATGGAAATTTTTGGATAGGAATTGGTGGATTGGTGTCCCCATCCCTCCATTGGAAATCCTGCCTAGCTAGAGGAGTTGGCAACTTCATCTCTTTATACCCATCTGCTGGGGTCTCAGCCAAGGTCCTTCTCATATACTCCCAGCAGCCTGCTCCATCCCAGGTCTCTTGCTTTTCCCTGAAATGCCCCCACATGGATTGCTTTTCTATCTCCCAAATCTCTAAATCCCTTGACCCTTCCCACCATACTTGATACCCCAAAATGTTCCTGTCCCTGTACCCTCTCCTATACAGTTCTCCCTAAGAAATCACCACTGATATCGATTTTTTTTCCTCTTTTGAGTGAGATTCAATCACCTTACCTTGTGCCCTATTGTTACTTAGCTTGTTTGGGGATTTGGATTGTAGCATGGTCATCTTATACTCTATAAGTAATAATGCATTAACAGTGACTACATAACATGCAATTCCTTCTTGGTCTGAGTTACCTCACTCAGAATGATCTTTTCCAATTTCATCCATCTGCCTGAAAATAACATAATATTCCTTATTTTTAATAGATGACCAGTATTCCATGGCATAAATGTACAAAATATTCCTTATCCATTCTATGGTAGAGTACAGGTGGGTTGTTTACACTTTCTGCCTATTATGAATAAAGGTGCTATGAATGTAGTTGAGGAAGTATCCTTGTAATATAGGGAAGCATGTTTTAAGTATTTGCCCAGGAGTGATATAGCTGGGTTTTGAGGTAGAATTATTTGTGAGAAATACCAAGATTGATTTACAAATGTAGTATAAAAGCTGACACACTCACCAGAATTTGAAGACTGTCTCCCTTACTCTACATCCTCACCAGCATGTACTGCTTCTTGAGTTTTTAGTCTTAACCATGCTGATGGTTATAGGATGGACTCTCAAAGTACTTTCAATCTGCATTTGACTAGGAAAGTAGAATATGTTGTGAATTGCTTCTTGACCATTAGAGATTCCTCTGTTGAAAATTCTCTGTTGACCTCTGTACCCTATTTTTAAATGGGGTATTTGGTTTATAGATTTCTGGTTCCTTGAGATATTTATTTTGTTTGGATATCAGCCCTCTGACAAATGAATAGACAGTAAAGATGTTTTTTTTTTCATTCTATAGGCTTCTGTTTTGACGTACTAATTCTGTCCTTTGTCTTCCAGAGGATATTCCATTTAATGGGGTCCCTTTTAGTAACTGTTGAACTGAGTGCCTGAGCCATGGGTGTTCATTTCAAGAAGTCATCACATTTTCCTATCTGTTAAAGAGCCCTGAAATTACTAATGACAGACAGGAGCCTAGCACAACTGTCCTTGGAGAGGAATCACACAGCCATAAATAGAATCACATGCAGAGACCCCAGCCAAACAGAGTTCAAGGAATTTTATAGGGGAAGGGGGAGGATTGAAGGAGCCAGAGAGATCAAAGACAGCACAAGAAAAACGTACAGAATCAAGCTACCTAGCCACACTTGGGATCATTGAGATTGAACTACCAACCAGAGAACTTTCATGAGACAGAACTAGGCCCCTTACACATATTTAACAGTTCTGAAGCTTGGCCTTCATATGGCACTGAAACGACAGGACAAGGGGCTATTTCTGACTGTTGCCTAATTTTTGATCACTTTCCCTTATTTGAGCACCCTTGTCTAGCCTTAATTGAAAAAGATGCACATTGATAAGCTAACATTTATCCATCGGAGGTCTCCCCTTTTCTGAGGAGAATGGGAGGAAAGGTGTGGAAGAGAATAGGGAGTGATTGAGAGGAGTGGAAGTGACTGACGATATGCTATGAACTGTAAACTAATCACATGATACTGCTGCTAGGCTTCTGTCCTTAAGCATAACCAAGTATCATTAAGAGTGTCAGAGTTGCAACAGACAAGTAGACCAATAGAATAAAATTGAAGACCCAGAAATGAACAAACACACCTATGGTCACTTGATTTTCGACAAGGGAGCTAAAACTATCCAGTGGAAAAAAGACAGCATTTTCAACAAATGATCCAGGCACAAATGGTGGTTATCATGTAGAAGAATGTGAATTGATCCATTCCTATCTCCTTGTAGTAAGGTCAAATCTAAGTGGATCAAGGAGCTCCACATAATACCAGAGACACTGAAACTTATAGAGGAGAAAGTGGGGAAAAGCCTCAAAGATATGGGAACAGGGGAAAAATTCCTGAATAGAACAGCAATGGCTTGTGCTGTAAAATTGAGAATTGGCAAATGGGACCTCATGAAACTGCAAAGCTTCTGTAAGGCAAAAGACACTGTCAGTAAGATAAAAAGGCCACCAACAGATTGGGAAAGGATTTTTGCCTAATCTAAATCAGATAGGGGAATAATATCTAATATATATAAAGAACTGAAGAAGGTGGACTCCAGAAAATCAGATAACCCCATTAAAAAATGGGGCTCAGAGCTAAACAAAGAATTCTCACCTGCGGAATATCAAACAGCCGAGAAACACCTGAAAAAATGTTCAGCATCCTTAATCATCAGGAAAATGCAAATCAAAACAACCCTGATATTCCATCTCACACTAGTCAGAATGGTTACGATCAAAAACTCAGGTGACAGCAGATGCGGTCGAGGATGTGGAGAAAGAGAAACACTCCTCCATTGTTGGTGGGATTGCAAGCTTGTACAACCACTCTGGAAATCAGACTGGTGGTTCCTCAGAAAATTGGACATGGTACTACCAGAGGACCAGGCAATACCTCTCCTGGGCATATATCCAGAAGATGTTCCAACTAGTAAGAAAGAAACATACTCCACTATGTTCATAGCAGCCTTATTTATAATAGCCAGAAGCTGGAAAGAACCCAGATGCCCCTCAACAGAGGAATGAATACAAAAAATGTGGTACATTTACACAATGAAGTACTACTCAGCTATTAAAAAGAATGAGTTTATGAAATTCCTAGGCAAATGGTTGGACCTGGAGGGCATCATCCTGAGTAAGGTAACCCAATCACAAAAGAACTCTAACTACATGTACTCACTGATAAGTGGATATTAGCCCAGAAACTTAAAATTCCCAAGATATAAGTTAAAATTTGGAAAACACATGAAACTCAAGAAGAACGAAAACCAAAGTGTGGACACTTTGCCCCTTCTTAGAATTGGGAACAAAACACCCATGGAAGGAGTTACAGAGACAAAGTTTGGAGCTGAGACAAAAGGATAGACCACCTATAGACTGCCATATCCAGGGATCCATCCCATAATCAGCCTCCAAACGCTGATACCATTGCATACACTAGCAAGATTTTGCTGATAGGACCCTGATATAGCTGTCTCTTGTGAGACTATGCGGGGGCCTAGTAAACACATAAGAGGATGCTCACAGTCAGCTATTGGATGGATCACAGGGCCCACAATGGAGGAGATAGAGAAAGTACCCAAGGAGCTAAAGGGATCTGCAACCCTATAAGTGGAACAAAATTATGGACTAACAAGTACCTGGAGCTCTTGACTCTAGCTGCATATGTATTAAAAGATGGCCTAGTCATCCATCACTGTTAACAGAGGCCCATTGGACATGCAAACTTTATATGCCCCAGTACAGGGGAATGCTAGGGCCAAAAAGTGGGAGTGGGTGAATAGCGGAGTAGGGGGAAGGTTATGGGGGACTTTCGGAATAGCATTGGAAATGTAAATGAGGAAAATACGTAACAAAAATATACAAAATAAATAAATAAATGAAAAAAATATTCATAAAGCAAAAAAAAAAAGTGTATCAGACTTTGGCTCTCTTCCATGAGGTAGGGTTCAAGTTTGTCCACTCAATGGTTGGATACTCCTTTGATCTCTGCTCCATCTTTTAAATTGTACATCTTGCAGGGAGGGAGAATTGTGGATGGAATCTTTTGTGGGAAGGTTGGTGTCCCCCTACCTTCATTGGAAATCCTGATGGGCTAAAGGACGTGGCCACTTCAGTCTTTTTCTCAAGTTAGTAGGGTCCCAGCCAATATCACTCTCTTATCCTCCCAGCAGCCTATTCCAAACCAGGTCTCTGGCTTCTCCCTCAGATGCCCCCATATGGATGTCCTTTGGAGATAGCTCTTCCCACCACACCTGATCCCCAAAACTGCTCCTGTCCCCATACCCTCTCCCATACAGTTCCCACTAATCAACCACTATTGACATCGATTTTATTTCCCCTTTTGAGTGAGATTCAATCATCTTACCTTGGGCCCTACTGTTACTTAGCTTCTTTGGGTGCTTGGGTTATAGTATAGTTATCCTGTATTTTATAGGTAATATTCACTTATCACTGAGTACACACTATGCAAATTCTTTTGGGTCAGGGTTACCTCACTCGCAATGATGTTTTCCAGTTTTGTTTATTTGACTGAAAATTATAAAATATTCCTACTTTTAATAGTTGATTAGTATTTCATAGCATAAATGTACAAGATTTCCCTTATCCATTCTATGGTTGAGAGAAAGGTGGGCTGCTTCCAGTTTCTAGCTAATATGAATAAATATTCTATGAATGTAGTTGAACAAATATCCAGGTGCTATGGGGAAACATCTTTTGAGTATATTCCCAGGAGTAATAACTTTGTCTTGAAGTAGAATTATTTGTGAGAAATACTAAGATTGATTGCCAAATTTGTTGTACAAGTTTGTGAACTTTCCACAAAGGGAGGACTGTCTCCCTAGTTCTACATCCTCACCAGCATGTGCTGTCACTTGAGTTTTTGATCTTAGCCATGATTATGTGTACAGGATGGAGTCTCAGAGTCCTTTCCATTTGCATTTGACTAGGAGTAGTAAATATTTCTTTAAGTGCTTCTTGACCATTGGAGATTCCTCTGTTGAAAATTCCCTGTTGACATTTGCACACCTTTTATAAATGGGGTATTTTGTTTGTTAATGTCTAATTTCTTGAGGTATTTATAATGTTTGGATATCAGTCAAATGTACAGTTGGTGACATTCATTTTCCATTCTTTACACTGCCATTTTGTCCTATTGATACTGTCCTTTGCCTTACAGAGGATATTCAGTTTCATGAAGCCCATTTATTGTTGATATTAACGCATGAGCTATGGTTGTTCTGTGCAGGAATTACTCAACTTTTACTATAACTTTGAGAGCCCTGACACCATTAATGATATTCTTCAACCAATAGCAAGTAGGAGTGGAAGATATAAAACTATTTACACTACTACTGTTTTGTTTTCCTCTAATCTGATTGTGACTGTGCCCCTTTTCTTTTCTCTTGAAGTAAAAAATATTTCATATGCAATAGCCACCATGAGCTATAGCCTAAAAAGGAAGCTTCTGTTACTCGAACCTAGGCATCACTGAGCAAGAGTGAGGGAGAGTGACTGGCATTTCTTTCTTTTCCTTTCTTTCCTTTTCTTTTCTTTTTTTGATATTATATTTATTAGATATTTTTATTTACATTTCAAATGTTACCCCCTTTCCTAGTTTCCCCTCCAAAAATCCCCTATGTCCTACCCCTCCCCATGTTCCCCAGCCCACCCACTCCCATTACTTGTCCTGGCATTCCCCTATATTGGGGCAGAGAGTCTTCCCAGGACCAAGGGTCTCTCCTCCCGCTGATGACCGACTAGGCCACCCTCTGCTACAAATATAGCTAGAGCCTCAAGTTCCATGATGTGTTTTCTTTAATTGGTGGTATAGCTCCAAGGAGCTCTGAGTATACTGGTTAGTTCATATTGATGTTCCTTCTATGAGACTTCAGTCCTCTTCAGCTCCCTGGGTATTTCTCTGGCTCATTCATTGGGGACCTTGTGCTTAGTCCAATGGAGAACTATGAGCATTCACTTCTGTATTTGCCAGGCACTGGCGGAGCCTCACAGGAGACAGCTATATCAGGTTCCTGACAGCAGACTCTTGTTGGCATCTGCCTAGTGCCTGGGTTTGGTGGTTGTTTATGGGGTAGATTCCCAAGTGGAACAGTCTCTGGTTGGTCATTCCTTCAGGCTCTGCTCCGAACTTTGTCTCTGTAACTTCCTCCATGAGTATTTTGTTCACCATTCTAAGGAGGAACGAAGTATCCACACTTTAGTCTTCCTTCTTCTTGAGTTTCATGTGTTTTGAAAATTGTATTTTGGGTATTCTAAGGGACTGGCATTTCTTATCAATGGTTTCCTGAAGGACAAAACTCTGCTACCAGGAAAGGCAGAAGAACCAAAATAAGAAAACATATAGAATAAAATCATCCTGAGGCCATTCTAGTTATATTTCCATATATATATATATATATATATATATATATATATATATATATATATATATATATGGATTTCCATCTAGTTATATTTTCAAGTACAAATTAATCATGGTTGCAAGAGCTGGGGAGAGGGTGATGGTATATGGAAACTTCTCAGTCTAGCCCTTGGTTGAGAACACACAACTACTCGAGGCACCATTTATACTCTGTGTCAGTGCTGCCCCCTACTGGAAACCAGGTTGATCTTGGCCACAGGATTGCTTCAGAGACTCAAGGATCCTACTACCTGCACTCCCAGCCTGTAAGGATCATTCTTCAAAATCACATGTATTTTTTGAGACAGAAAAGTCATAATCCATTAATATCTGCATTCTATGGAATTGAGCAGAGCTTACAGGCCAAAATCATTATCTTACTTAAGGTTTCTATTGCTGCGATAACAGTCATGACCAAAAAAATTGGGGAGGTTTATTTGGCTTCCCCTCAGAGAAGAGGAGTGCTCACACAAATGCACATTAGCTTAACAAGGTGCATCTTTTTCTATTGACGTAGACAAGGTATTCCAGTTAGAGGAAAGGGACCAAAGGCAGGCAATAGTCAGAGGAGTCACTAGAGTGTAACCCCCCCCCATCCCCGCCCCTCCCCCCCCAACCTTAAAGCTCACTGAACCAGACCTCCTGGACATTGTTGCCACTAAGGAGATTATATAGGGTGGAGCCTGCCTCCCTAGATCACTCTATTGTTCAGCCTCTGTCTGCTGCTACCTGCTGGGAGTTGGCCTAGCTGTTCAGGAGTCTACATCTGATCCTACAGGTGGTCAACTGCAGCTGGGCTCCAAGGATGATTTGGCAGGAATGGGCTTCCCCTCTCCTTTATACAGCGTGGAGTGCAAGCTTGTACAACCACTCTGGAAATCAGTCTGGCGGTTCCTCTGAAAACTGGACATAGTACTACCGGAGGATCCCGCAATACCTCTCCTGGGCATATATACAGTAGATGTCCCAACCGGTAAGAAGGACACATGGTCCACTATGTTTATAGCAGACTTATTTATAATAGCCAGAAGCTGGAAAGAACCCAGATGCCCCTCAACAGAGGAATGGATACAAAAAAATGTGGTACATTTACACAATGGAGTACTACTCAGCTATTGAAAAGAATGAATTTATGAAATTCCTAGGCAAATGGATGGACCTGGAGGGCATCATCCTGAGTGAGGTAACACAATCACAAAGGAACTCTCACAATATGTACTCACTGATAAGTGGATATTAGCCCAGAAACTTAGTATACCCGAGATATAAGATACAAATTTGAAAACACATGAAACTGAAGAAGAACGAAGACCACAGTGTGGACACTTTGCCCCTTCTTAGAATTGGGAACAAAACACCCATGGAAGGAGTTACAGAGACAAAGTTTGGAGCTGAGACAAAAGGGTGGACCATCTAGAGACTGCCATATCCAGGGATCCATCTCATAATTAGCCTCCAAACGATGACACTATTGCATACACTAGCAAGCAGTGGCTGAAAGGAACCTGATATAGCTGTCTCTTGTGAGACTAGGCCAGGACCTATTAAACACATAAGTGGTTGCTCACAGTCAGCTATTGGATGGAGCACAGGGCCCTCAATGGAGGAGCTAGAGAACATTTCCAAGGAGGTAAAGAGATCTGCAACCCTGTAGGTGCAACAACATTATGAACTAACCAGTACCCCGGAGCTCTTGACTCTAGCAGCATATGTATCAAAAGATGGCCTAGTCGGCCATCACTGGAAAGAGAGGCCCATTGGACACGCAAACTTTATATGTCCCAGTACAGGGGAATGCCAGGGCCAAAAAATGGGAATGGGTGGGAAGGGAAGTGGGGGGGGATGGTATGGGGGACTTTTGGGATAGCATTCTAAATGTAATTGAGGATAATACATAATAATAAAAAATATTTTAAAAAAACTTTAAAAAGGAAAAAAAAATAAAATGTAAATTAAGGGAAAAAATTGGACATTGTACTACCGGAGATATAAGATACAAAAAAAAAAAAAAAAAAAATTGAACATTGATTAGAACACTGTCTTGGTTTCATCTCTCTCTCATCACGTAGCTTCCCTCTCTTTCAGCACCAAACTGTCATTCAGGTGTACCCATCCTTGTGAGCTGCTGGACGGCTTGCAACACTAGAGGACTTCAGATCTGGAACTACAACAGGGCAGGAACATGGAGGCAGAAACTGATGCAGAGGCCTTGAAAGGTGCTGCTTACTGGCTTGCTATACTCAATGCTGCTATTGTTATTGGGGTCATCACATGATAGTGGCAGCTCCAAAACACAGGAGTCTTCTGCTGTGACAAGATTGCACTCTTAGCAATAGGACTTCATAGGCTCTCCTCATGGTCCAAGCTTCATCTTCTCTCCATCAAGCCTACAAACATGTGCCTTCAACTGTCACTGAGGCTTTACCTTCACCAATGTCCTCTCCTGGCTTCTCACAGGGCCAAACTTCAGATGCTCTCCTTTACCCTTCATGCCTTCTAAACCAGTATAGCCTTGATGACTCTTAAACAACAAAGATTGGCTGCCAGTGCAGGAGGTTTAGACCATGTCTGTGACCTACTACATGGTGATTCTAAGATTACCTAAGATTTGAAATTTATGCCATGTACTTGATGCCCCTTAGTGTGTTCATGAAGACTTCAGAAAACAGGAGTGGTAACACTGGAAACATGCTGAATGCTAACACTTCCCTGGCAGAGTTTCATTTACTTGACACAGATGTGGCTAGTGTTATCTGGGAAGCAGTCTCTATTGAGAAAACGTCTTCCTCAGATTACATGTAGGCAATGCGTCTATGGGGGCATTTTCTTGATTAATGACTGCTGAGGGTGGACCTAACTCCCTGTGGGTAGGGCCACATGTATGCAAGTGACCTTGAGTTGTATGAGAACTTAGACAAAGAAAGACCCGTGGAACTAGTCCTCTCTAGTACTTTCTCCAGTATACCCCTCCAGGTTCCTGCTTGACTTCCTCCCCTGGTGCCCCTCAGTTAAGGACTTGGACCTGAAGGCTGTAAGAGGAAAGAAATCCTGACTCCTCAAGTTGCTTTTGGTCAGAATGTTTTGTCACACAGCAGAAAACTGGTTAAGACAGCATGTCCCAAAGTTTTCATGTGGGTGATGGGAAATGATCCCAGTAGTCTGAAAGAGCAGCCTCTTAACCATTGTGTGGTCTCTCCAAAACACCCCCATTTTTTTAAAATTCAAACCCATCCCTAGTGGCAAATATCCCCCAGCAGGATCATAGCTACTGAGACTTCCCAAACAATGCCACCAACTTGAGAGCAGGTATTCAGATACCCCTCTGACTAGAAACAGCATCATATACAAACCACCAGAGATTGTTCATTCACAAAACTCAGCATCAGCTCATATTTCATTTTCTTGGATGTAAATTATTGCAAAAAGGAGGGAATAAGGCACTCAGTTGTTGAGTAAAGTCTTTAATAAAATGTAGACTTTCCTAAGAACAAATGAACTAAATAAAGACAGAATATTAAAAGCAGTAAAGGAAAAAAAAGGTCAAGTAACATATAAAGGCAGGCCTATTAGAATTACTCCAGACTTCTCACCAGAGACTATGAAAGCCTGGAGAGATGTTATACAGATCCTAAGAGAACACAAATGCCAGCCCAGGCTACTACACCAAGCAAAATTCTCAATTACCATAGATGGAAAAACCAAAGTATTCCATGACAAAACCAGATTCACACAGTACATTTAGATAAATCCAGCTCTTCAGAGGATAATAATGGGAAAACACCAACACAAGGATGGAAACTACACCCTAGAAAAAGCAAGAAAGTAATCCTTCTTCTAACCTAAAAGCAGACAGCAGCAAGAACAGAATCCCAACTCTAACAACAAAAATAAAAGGAAGCAACAATTACTTTTTCTTAATATCTATTAATATCAATGGACTCAATTCCCCAACAAAAAGACATAGAGTAACAGACGGGCTGCACAAATAGGACCCAATTTTTGCTGCTTAGAGGAAACCCACCTCAGGGACAAAGACAGACACTACCTCAGACTAAAAGGCTGAAAAACAATTTTCCAAGCAAATGGTCTGAAGAAAAAAGCTGGAGTAGCCTTTCTTATAAGGAATAAAATTGACGTCCAACCCAAAGATATCAAAAAAGACAAGGAGGGGCACTTCATACACATCAAAGGTAAAGTCTACCAAGATGAGCTCTGAATTCTAAATATCTATGCTCCAACTGCAAGGGCAGCCATTCATTAAAGAAACTTTAGTAAAGCTCAAAGCACACATTGCACCTCACATAATAATAGTGGGAGACTTCAACAATCCATCCCACCAATGAACAGATCCTGGAAATAGATACTAAACAGAGACACATAGATATTAACAAAAGTTATGAAACAAATGGATTTAACAGACATTTACAGAACATTTTATCCTAAAACAAAAGGATATACCTTCTTCTCAGCACCTTATGGTACCTCCTCCAAAACTGACCATATAATCAGAAACAAAACAGGCCTTAACAGATACAAGCATATTAAAATTATCCCATGCATCCTATCAGATCACCATGGACTAAGGATGATCTTCAGTAACAGCATAAATAATAGAAAGCCAACATTCACATGGAAACTGAGCAAAACTCTACTCAATGAAGCCTTGGTCAAGGAAGGAATGAAAAAAGAAATTAAAGACTTTTTAGACTTTAATGAAAATGAAGCCACAATATACCCAAACTTATGGGACACAATGAAAGCAGTCCTCAGAGGAAAACTCATAGCTCTGAGTGCCTCCAAAAAGAAACTGGAGAGACCATACTCTAGCAGTCTGACAGCACACACAGAAACTCTAGAACGAAAGGAATCAAATTCACCCAAGAGGAGTAGACAGCAGGAAATAATCAAATTTAGGGCTGAAATCAACCAAGTGGAAACAAAAAGAACTATTCAAAGAATCAACCAAACCATGACCTGGTTATTTAAGAAAATCAACAAGATAGATAAACCCTTACCCAGACTAACTAGAGGGCACAGGGACAGTATCCTTCTTAACAAAATAAAAAATGAAGAGGAGACATAATAACAGATCCTGAGGAAATCCCAAATATCATCAGATCCTACTACAAAAGGCTATACTCAACAAAACTGGAGAACCTGGATGAAATGAACTACTTCCTAGACAGATATCAGGTACCAAAGTTAAATCAGGATCAGATTCACAATCTTAACAGTTCCATTTTTCCTAAGGAAATAGAAGCAGTCATTAATAGCCTCCCAACCAAAAAAAAAAAAAAAAAAAAAAAAAAAAAGCCCAGGACCAGAAGATGGGTTTAGTGCAGAGTTCTATCAGACATTCAAAGAAGACCTAATTCCAACTCTCCGCAAACTATTCCACAAAATAGAAACAGAAGGTTCTCTACCCAAATCATTCTATGAAGCCACAATTACTCTGATACCTAAACCACACAAAGATCCAACAAAGAAAGAGAACTTCAGACCAATTTCTCTTAGGAATATCGATTCAAAAATATTAAAATCCTCGCAAATGGAATCCCAGAACACATTAAAAAAATCATCCATCCTGAACAAGTAGGTTTCATCCCAGGGATGCAGGGATGGTTTAATATAAGGAAATCCATCAACATAATCCACTACATAAACAAACTCAAAGACAAAAACCACATGATCATCTTGTTAGATGTTGAGAAAGCATTTGACAAAATAAACACCCCTTCATGATAAAAGTTATGGAAAAATCAGGAATTCAAGTCCCATACCTAAACATAATAAAAGCAATCTGCAGGAAAACAGTAGCCAACATCAAAGTAAATGGTGAGAAGCTAGAAGCAATCCACTAAAATCAGGGTCTAGACAAGGCTACCCACTTTCTCCCTACCTATTCAAGATTGTACTTGAAGTCCTAGCCAGAGCAATTCGACAACAAATGGAGATCAAGGGGATACAAATTGGAAAGGAAGAAGTCAAAATATCACTATTTGCAGATGATATGATAGTATATATAAGTGACCCTAAAGTGATTCCACCAGAGAACTCCTAATCCTGATAAGCAGCTTCAGTGCAGTAGATAAATATAAAATTAACTCAAACAAATCAGTGGCCTTTCTCTACACAAAGGATAAATAGGATGAGAAAGAAGTTAGGGAAACAACACCCTTCTCAATAGTCACAAATAATATAAAATACCTTGCTGTGACTCTAACTAAGGAAGTGAAAGATCTGTAGACAAGAACTTCAAGTCTCTGAAGAAAGAAATTGAAGAAGATCTCAGAAGATGGAAAGATCTCCTATGCTCATGGATTGGCAGGGGTAATATAGTAAAAATGGGCTATCCTGCTGAAAGAAATCTTCAGATACAATGCAATCCCCATCAAAATTCCAACTCAATTCTTCACGGAGTTAGAAAGGGAAATTTGCAAATTCAAATGGAATAACAAAAAACCTGGAAGAGCAAAAACTATTCTCAACAATAAAAGAACCTCTGGGGGAATCACCATGCCTGACCTCAAGCTGTATAACAGAGCAATTGTGATATAGCAACAGACTGGTAGATCAATGGAATAGAATTGAAGGCCCAGAAATGAATCCACACACCTACGGATACTTGAACTTTGACAAGGGAGCAAAAACCATCCAGTGGGTAAAAGACAGCATTTTCAACAAATGGTGCTGGTACAACTGGTGGTTATCATGTAGAAGAATGCAAATTGATCTTTCTTATCTCCTTGTACAAAGCTCAAGTCTAAGTGGATCAAAGAACTCCACATAAAACAAGACACAGTAAAATTTATAGAGGAGAAATTGGAGAAAAGCCAAGAAGATATGGGCACAGGGGAAAAAATTCTAAACAGAAAAACAATGGCCTGTGCTTTAAGATCAAGAATTGACAAATGGGACCTCATGAAATTGCAAGGCTACTGTAAGGCAAAAGACACTGTCAATAAGACAAAAAGGCCACCAACAGATTGGGAAAGGATTTTTACCAATCCTAAATCAGATAGGGGAGTAATATCCAATATATACAAAGAGGTCAAAAAACTGGACTCCAGAAATTCAAATAAACCCCTTAAAAATGGGGTACAGAGATAAACAAAAAATTCTAAGCTAAGAAATACCAAAGGGCTGAGAAGCACATGAAAAAATGTTCAACATCCTTAATCATCAGGGAAATGCAAATCAAAATAAACCTGAGATTCCACCTCACAACAGTCAGATTGGCTAAGATCAAAAATTCAGGTGACAGCAGATGCTGGTGGGGATATGGAGAAAGAGGAACACTCACCCATTGAAGGTGGTATTGCAAGCTTGTACAACCACTCCGGAAATCAGTCTAGTGGTTCCTCAGACAACTGAACATAGTACTACCAGTAGATCCAGGAATACCTCTCCTGGGCATATACCCAGAAGATGTTCCAACTGGTAATAAGGACACATACTCCACTATGTTCATATCAGCCTTATTTATAATAGCCAAAAGCTGGAAACAACCCAGATGCCCCTCAACAGAAGAATGGATACAGAAAATATGGTACATTTACACAATGGAGTACTACTCAGCTATCAAAAACAATGAATTTATGAAACTCTTGGGCAAATGGATCTATCTGGAGGATATCATCCTGAGTGACATAACCCAATCACAAAAGAAGTCACTTGATATGCACTAACTGATAAGTGGATTTTAGCTCAGAAACCTAGGATACCCCAGATACATTTTCCAAAACACAAGAAAATCAAGAAGGAAGACCAACGCATAAATACTTCATTCCTCCCTAGAATAGGGAATAAAATACCCACGGAAGGAGTTGTAGAGACAAAGTTTGGAGCTAAGACAAAGGAAGGATCATCCAGAGACTGCCCCACCCAGAAGTCCATCCCATAATCAGCCAGCAAACACAGACAGTATTGCATATGCCAGCAAGTTTTTGCTGAAAGGTCCCTGATATAGCTGTCTCTTGTGAGGCTATGCCAGTACTTGGCAAATACAGAAGTGGATGCTCACAGTCATCTATAGGATGGAACACAGGGTCCCTGATGGAGGATCTAGAGAAAGTACCCAAGGAGCTGAAGCAGTCTGCAACCCTATTGGTGGAACAACATTATGATCTAATCAGTACCCCCAGAACTCGTGTCTCTAGCTACATATGTAGCAGAAGATGGACTAGTCAGCCATCACTGAGAAGAGAGGCCCCTTTTCTAGCAAATTTTATATGCCCCAGTACAGGGGAACGCCAGGGCCAAGAAGTGGGAGTTGTGTGGGTAGGGGAGGAGGGCCGGGGGAAGGTATAGGGGACTTTTGGGATAGCATTTGAAATGTAAATGAAGAAAATATCTAATAAAAGAAAAGAATAAGCCTCAATTTACCCAACCTTCAGCCCTCAGGACTTTTCTAGACATGTGGTTACAATTCAACAGCATCAATTCCTTGGTTCAAACTTATGACTGGCTGTGACCTCAAGACCTCCCACAAAAAGTGTTTCAATTGTTAATAAACTGGCTAACATTCTCTTCCCATCTTATGTCTACAAGTCCAGAAATCCCTGGTTTCGGGGGTTCTTGAGCAGAGATAATACCCTTATTTTAACAACCTCATTCCTGCTACAAGCCCCAATTGAGATGTGTTATCTTCAGACTGACAACCCCAGTAAGAACTAAGTTGTGGTTTGGAAAAGTCACTTTCCTTACCTATGACTTCAATTTCTGTGGCTTTTTTGTTTTTTATCCTAGAACCTGGTGTTTCTCCTGCACTTCACAGTTCCCAGAGCTGTGATGCAGTCCACAGGACAGACTCTCTTCTCACCTGCCTGTCTAGCCTAGAAGCTTCTTCCCTGTGACTATCCTGGCGGGGATGAAAGGGGAAGACAGTCTACACCAGTGGGTCTCAATCTTCTTAATGCTGTGACCCTTCAATGTACTGGCTTATGTTGTGGGAACCCCGACCAAAAAAAATTATTTCATGGTTACTTTTTAACTGTAATATTCCATGGTTATGAATTGTAGTATAAGTATCTGATATGCAGGATATTTAATATGGTACATCAAAGGTGTCCTGTCACACAGGTTGAGAAACACTGATTTAGTAGATGCACTGAAGAAAATGGTGCAATTGATATAACTAATTTTAAACTCATTAAAATTTTAGTATCTGATTCTAAAATCTCTTCACCAGAAGGGATTTGTGTCTGCACTGGGTTTTTGGTCACATTCTCCCATATGGCCCTCAGGCAACAATGTTCACCCAGGAGATAAGGAACCAATGCTTCCTTTTGGCATTTCTGCCCTGATAACCAGGGATATTATAAAAACTTTGTTCTAGACCCCTGCCCACCAAATAAATGCTCAGTCAACTCATATCTGCTGTTCTGAAAACTTACATTTTTTTAGATACTTTCTTTATTTACATTTCAAATGTTATCCCCTTTCCTATTTCCCCCCCCAAAAGACCCCTATCCTCTCCCCCTACATCT
The DNA here is from genome assembly GCF_000001635.26 of Mus musculus. Lineage (NCBI taxonomy): Eukaryota > Metazoa > Chordata > Mammalia > Rodentia > Muridae > Mus > Mus musculus. The sequence continues at coordinate 95,131,034 of NC_000071.6, forward strand.
GCTTCCCAACCTACCCACTCCCACTTCCTGACCCAGGCATGCCCCTATACTGGGGAATAGAACCTTTACAGGACCAAGGACCTCTCCTCCTATTGATGACCAACTAAGCCATCCTATGATACATATGCAGCTAGAGCCATGAGTCCCTCAATGTATTTTCTTTGATTGGTGGTTTAGTGCCAGGGGACTCCGGGGTTACTGGTTAGTTTATATTGTTGTTCCTCCTAGGGGATTGCTAACCCCTTCAACTCCTTGGGTCCTTTTTCTAGATCCTTCATTGGGGACACTGTGCTACTTCTAATGGATGACTGTGAGCATCTACTTCTGTATTAGTTAGGCACTGGCAGAGCCTCGCAGGAGACAGCAATATCAGGCTCCTATCAGCAAGCTCTTGTTGGCATCTGCAATAGTGTATGGGTTTGGTGGTTGTTTATTGGATGGATTCCCAGATGCGGTAGTTTCTGGATGGTCATTCCTTCAGTCTCAGCTCTGAACTTTGTCTCTGTAACTCCTTCCATGTTAATTTTGTTCTCCCTTCTAAGAAGAAGTATACACACTTTGGTCTTCCTTCTTCTTGAATTTCATGTTTTGCAAATTGTACCTTGGGTATTTTGCCTGCCTCTGCCTCCCAAGTGCTGGGATTAAAGGCATGTAGTTTCCATCCTTGTGTTGGTGTTTTCCCATTATTATCCTCTGAAGGGCTGGATTTGTCAAAAGGTATTGTGTGAATCTGGTTTTGGCATGGAATACTTTGGTTTCTCCACCTACGGTAATTGAGAGTTTTGCTGGATGTAGTAGCCTGGGCTGGCATTTGTTTTTTCTTAGTGTCTGCATAACATTTGTCCAAGATCATCTGGCTTTCATAGTCTCTGGTGAGAAGTCTGGTGTAATTCTAAGAGGTCTGCCTTTATATGGTACTTGATCTTTTCCCCCTTATTGCTTTTAATATTCTTTCTTTGTTTTGTGCATTTGGTGTTTTGATTATTATGTGACAGGAGGAATTTCTTTTCTGGTCCAAAACTATTTGGAGTTCTGTAGGCTTCTTGTATGTTCATGGACATCTCTTATTTAGGGTGGGAAAGTTTTCTTCAACAATTTTGTTGATGATATTTACTGGCCCTTTAAGTTGGAAAACTTCCTTCTCGTCTGTACTTTTTATCCTTAGGATTGATCTTGTCATTGTGTCCTGGATTTCTTGGATGTTTTAGGTTAGGATCTCTTTTGATTTCTCATTTTCTTTGATTGTTGTGTCAATGTTTTCTATGGTATCTTCTGTATTTGAGATTCTCTCTTCTATCTTTTGTATTCTGTTTGTTATGCTTGCATCTATGGCTCCTGACTTCTTTCCTAGGTTTTCTATTTCCAGAGTTGTCTTCTTTTGTGATTTCTTTATTTTTTCTACTTCCATTTTTAGATCCTGGATGGTTTTGTTTAATTCTTTTACCTGTTTGGATGTTGTTCTCCTCTATTTCTTTTTTTTAAGATTTATTTTATTTATATGAGTACACTGTAGCTGTCTTCAGACATACCAGAACAGGGCATCAGATTGCATTACAGATGGTTGTGAGCCACCATGTGGTTGCTGTGAATTGAACTCACCTCTGGAAGAGCAATCAGTGCTCTTAACTGCTGAGCCATCTCTCCAGCCCTCTCCTGTATTTCTTTAAGGGAGCTATTTATGTACTTATGTATTTATGTACTTCATTTTCATTGTGAGAAGTGGCTTTAGATCCATATATTGCTTTTCTGGTGTGATGGTATATCCAGGACTTATTATGGTGGAAGAGTTGGGTTCTGATGATGACAAGTAACCTTGGTTTCTGTTGCTTCTATTCTTATGCTTGCCTCTTGCCATTTGATTATTTCAAGTGCTCCTGCCCTCGATTATCTGATTGGAGCCTGTCTTTCCTCTAATCCCAGTTGAGTCAGAACTTCTCAGAGTCCAGCTTTCTTTGTGATCCTGTGACCCTGAGATCCTGATGTGACCAAGCTCCTGAGATCCTGGGATCCTGGGTGTTAGAGTGCCTGGAAGTTGTACCTCCTCTGGGGACAGTGGGGCTGTCTGCTGAGTTCAAAACCAATATAGACCACAGCTGACCTGAAGGAACCTGAGACACTGGTCAGTGGGGATCCTGTGTCTGTGCTCCAGCTGGGACCAGGCACTCCCGATTGTCTTTGAACAGATGTTGTGTCCTACTCACCAGTGATCCTAAGATCCTGGGCATGCTAGAGTACCTGGGGTGGGGGTAGAGAATTGGACAGTCGGTAAGACTGTCCACTGAGTTCGGGCCCAAGGTCCTGATGACTTACTTGATAACTGACTTACTGGGGAAGAGTGACCACATCTGACTTTTTAGGTCTATCAAGCCTCAGGCTCTGAACATTAGTAGCTGCAAAAACAAATGCTGTCATCAGAACGCTCACAAGAAAGAAGAGAGAAAGGAGTTTACTTCACCTACTGTTCTTGGGATGCTGCAGCATGGTATTGTGGGAAAGGACTTCTGGAAAGAGGAGAGGCCTGGTCACAGTGTATCCTAACAGGAAGAAGAGAGAATGTGGTATTCAGCTTGATTTCTCTCTTTAATTCATGTCGCATCTGCCCTCAACCAGCAAAAACGACATGGCCACCAGTTCTTCTCACAGCAGTTTATTCAGCAAACTTCAGTCTTCATCTCTCTCCCTCTTCATCTCTCTCCCCCGAACCCCGGGCCTCTCACTCTTATATACTCTCAGCCCCCATCCACTCACGGCAGGCTGCATCACCTCACCAGGCACGCAGCTTCAGCCAATTAGGGTGGCAGGGGCACGTCTCCACCAAATATGGACTTGTTTACACCCCCAGCATCTTAGTGCACGTGTGCAGTTCTCACGATGGTCGTGGCTTATTTTCAGGTGTATGAGAAAGTTCATAAGACTTAACAGAAGTCCCAGGCACCATCTTGGGACTGCTGCCACACCCACTCCTCACAAATTCAGTTCTGGCCTTTAGTCCATTTATGGTGCCACTCCCATTTAAGTTGGTTCACCTTTCTACTCAGTCACAGGTTTTAGGAAACATTCTCAGGTGGATTTCCATACAGATTCTAAATCCATAAACATGCTTAGCCATCACTTGGAACCTGTAGTGGCTATTCCTGGTTGTCAACTTGACTATATTTGGAATGAACTACAATCCAGAATTGGAAGGCTCACCAGTGACCCTAATCTGGAGGCTGGGAGATAGAAATTTTTGATCTGGATGTTGGTATGGAGATCTTGAGGCATAGTGGCTATGGATTCCAGAAGAATAAGACAGGGAGATCTCAGAGTTCAAGCTCATCTGGGATTAAAGGTGTGGTGGAACACACCTTTAACCTAGACTACACCTTCTGCTGGAGACCATATAAGGACATTGGAAGAAGGGATTCTCGCTCTTGCTCCTTTGCCTGCTTGCCCTGTGGGACTGAGTAACTGCTAGATCCTTGGGCTACCTTTTACAGCGACTACTGAACCATTGTTGGGAATTGGACTGCAGACTGTAAGTCATCAATAAATTCTTTTACTATATAGAGACTATCCATAAGTTCTGTGACTCTTGAGAACCCTGACTAATACAGAACCTAAACACCAAAATTAGATAAGTAGATATTTTGGCATTGGGATGAGGTATAAGGATTTGGCAAAAGAGATCATCTCTCAACTAGACTGGCTCTAACCACCTAAGAAAGAGGTCCCTGGGAATTCAGGAGAGTTAGTTTCTGAATTGAGTTAAAGTTGAAGGTGTGGTAGTTTGAATATTTGTTACTAGAAAGCACAACTTGCTCTCACCTTTGAGGATTCCATTTGCTGACTCACTAAAGCTCAAAGAGCAAATTCTTGGACATATTTAATGCCTTTAGCCACAGTTTTGTACCTTTTCGCCAACTTCACTGAAAACTTGTAGTGTTCTACTCTGGGTGCTAAGAGCCATTTATGGGGCTGGGCCTGGTGGATCATACCTTCAATACCAGCATCATAAGGCAGAGAGGTAAAAAGAGCTCTGAGTATTGTAGGGTAACCTTGTCTGCAGGTTTCAAGCACAGCCAAAGCTACACAGAGAAACTGTCCAAAACCAAAACCAATCAAACAACAACAGAAAAAAAAAACATTTACATAATGGTTAACTTTGTCACTATGGTGCAGTTTAGAAATCAAACATCAAGGAAATATACCTGATGGCGTTGTGTAAAGAGGTTTTTGCAGATGCTCCAATCTGAATGTGGAGGTGCTGTTTCATAGGCTGAGATCATCATCCCATGTGCTGGTGTCATAAGAGAATAAGAAAGGGAGTGCAAACTGACTATGACTCTCTGCTCCTGACGGTGCACATATCCTAACCACTTGCCTCTCACTCTTGACACCATGTCCTCCTTTCAATGATGGACAGTATTCCCTTGAACTTTGAGACAACGAAGATCCTTTTCCAGGTAAAACTGCTTCCTTTGGGAATTTCTTCACAGCAAGTGTCACTGGTCTTACTAGGAATCAGGCAGAGGTATTGGGTTTCTTAACAGATGTTAAAGGAAAGCTACTTTCTCTTGGGCATAGAATATGAGAGTTGAGTTATACACCTGACCCTGAAAGAACCTGTCATTTTAATCTGCACCAAAGATTAGAACATTACATTATATTATCCCTTTATCTTATGAGTTAATCCCACAAAGAAGACCATCCCACAGGAGGGCTGGTTCACCTGAAGATATTCCAAGGACATGGGAAGAATGATCAACCCCATAATGAGCGCCTGTTCTTACACTTCCCTACTACCAGTTGGTCAGTCATCTTCACTGCCAAACTAGCCTGTTGCCTTGGTTCCAACTCAAAGTTGTAAATGTAGTCTTTCTCCCTCCCAAGACCTGTGTAAATTCTAAACATGCCTGCTGAAATATTCTGGGCCTTTTGCCATTTTCTTCTGTAGACAGCCTTTATCTATTCTGTTTGCAAACCTCCACTGCTGCCCCTAACTGTAAAGACATGACTCTTCCTCATTAATTTCTTTTAAAAAAAAAGAATTATTAGATATTTTCTTCATTTACATTTCAAATACTATCCCAAAAGTCCCCTAAACCTCCCCTGACCCTGCTCCCCTACCCACTCCACTCCCACTTCATTGCCCTGGCGTTCCGCTGTACTGGGGCATATAAAGTTTGCAAGACCAAAGGGCCTCTCTTCCCAGTGATGACCGACTAGTCCATCTTCTGATACATATGCGCTAGAGACACGAGCTCTGGGGATACTGGTTAGTTCATATTGTTGTTCCACCTATAGGGTTGCAGACCTCTTTAACTCCTTGGGTACTTTCTCTAGTTCCTTCATTGGGGGCCCTGTGTTGCATCCTATAGATGACTGTGAGCAACCACTTCTATATTTTCCAGGCACTGGCATAGCCTCAAAAGGGACCGCTATATCAGGGTCTTTTCAGTAAAAACCTGCTGGCATATGCAACAGTGTCTGCATTTGGTGGCTAATTATGGGATGGACTCCTGGGTGGGGCAGTCTCTGGATGGTCCATCCCTTCATATTAGCTCCAAACCTTGTCTCTGCAACTCCTTCCATGGGTATTTTGTTCCCTATTCTAAGGAGGAATGAAGTATCCATGCATTGGTCTTCCTTCTTATTGATTTTTTTTTTTTTTTGTATTTTGGCAAATGTATCTTGGGTATTCTAGGTTTCTGGGCTAATATCCACTTATCAGTGAGTACATATCAAGTGATTTCTTTTGTGATTGGGTTACCTCACTCAGGATGATATCCTCCAGATACATCCATTTGCCCAAGAATTTCGTAAATTCATTGTTTTTAATAGCTGAGTAGTAGTCCATTGTGTAAATGTACCACATTTTCTATATCCATTCCTCTGTTGAGGGACATCTGGGTTGTTTCCAGCTTCTGGCTATTATAAATAACGCTGCTATGAACATAGTGGAGCATGTGTCCTTATTACCAGTTGGAATATCTTCTGGGTATATGCCCAGGAGAGGTATTGCTGGATCTACTGGGTCTGCAACAAGTACTATGTCCAGTTTTCTGAGGAACTGCCAGACTGGTTTTCATCTTATCTGGTACCTTCTTGGATTTACTGCTGGCTTCTCTTCTTCTCAGACTCTAATAAGATGATATAGACACTTCCTTCTGAATTTCATTTTCAATTCTTTTTAATGTAATTCATCTCAGTAAGAAGGGCCACGAAGGGATTCCCAGGAAGCTGCTGAGTCTTCAGAGGCTGACTGGCTGACTGGCATTCACTGACATAGGGAAGATGGAATGCTTCAGGCAGGAAACTAGATGCAGTAGACTTGGGGAAGCATTAGTATATTAAATAGCCATGCCTTGCTCTCCCAACATGTCCCACTTAACATCCTGTCACTAACAAATAAAACAGGACCTAATACCGTAATAGATTTTTTAAAATCTTATAGTATATTAAATTAAAAACACCAGTCCCACCAATCAAAAACTTTAGAATGTTCTCAGATGGAATTTGAGGCTGATATGAGAGATTTTTCAGCTTTTTAAACCATACACAATAACATTTCCAGCAATGTAAATATTTTTTTAATTTAGTTTTTAATTAGGTATTTTCTTTATTTACATTACAAATGCTATCCCAAAAGTTCCCCAGACCCTCCCCCCACTCTCCCCTCCCCCTCCACTCCTACTTCTTGGCCCTGGCGTTCTCCCGTACTGAAGCATATAAAATTTGCAAGACCAAGTGGCCTCTCTTCCCAATGATGGCCAACTAGGCCATCTTCTGATACATATGCAGCTAGAAATATGAGCTCCAGGGGTACTGGTTAGTTCATATTGTTGTTTCGCCTATATGGTTGCAGACCCCTTTAGCTCCTTGGGTACTTTCTCTAGCTCCTGCATTGGGGGCCCTGTGTTCCATCCAATAGCTGACTTTGAGCATCCACTTTTGTGTTTGCCAGGCCCTGGCATAGCCTCACAAGAGACAGCTATATAAGGGTCCTTTTTGTGCTCCACTATGATCATAGCAGCCTTATTTATAATAGCCAGAAGCTGGAAAGAACACAGATGCCCCTCAACAAAGGAATGGATACATAAAATGTGGTACATTTACAGAATGGAGTACTACTCATCTATTAAAAAGAATGAATTTATGAAATTCCTAGGCAAATGGATGGACCTGGAGGGCATAATCATGAGTGAGGTAACCCAATCACAAAAGAACTCACATGATATGTACTCACTGATAAATGGATATTAGCCCAGAAACTTAGGGTACCCAAGATATAAGATACAATTTGCAAATCATATGAAACTCAAGAAGAATGAAGACCAAAGTGTGGACACTTTGCCCCTTCTTAGAATTGGGAGCAAAACACCCATGGAAGGAGTTACAGAGACAAAGTTTGGAGCTGGGACGAAAGGATGGACCATCTACAGACTGCCATACCCGGGGATCCATCCAATGTAAATATTTTTACATTTTTACCGATATATCTAAGAATTGATTTAAGATTTCTTTTTTGAGTTGCTACCATAAGAACTTCATGAAACTGCTTTTATGTTCAAATATGAAATTTCGTGTAAAGTAAATCTTTTTTCAGAACATTGCTACTCCTATTTGGCACAAGAATAAAGTATGTTTTATTCCCTTAAAGATCAGAGCTGGTTTGTCTGGTTTTCTTTTGTTTTGTTTTGTTGTTGTTGTTGTTATTGTATTGTTTGCTTGGTATTGGGGGGGGGGTTGGTTGTTCTTATTGTTTTCTTATCAACAAGAGGAACTCCACTTCTCCCCTGGATTGATGTGTCAATGTTAACTCTTTGTTCATGACACAAAGAACCTGAGCATTGCATTGTGAGACATCATGGGATCACTTCCAGTAACAATACACATACAAAATTACACATACACACATGAACTTACGGGTGTGTGTATAGATGCCTAATATATATAACTACAAACTGCTGAGTCTTATTTACTCTTTACTTTGTATATGTGTTTTCAAGTACAACCACCTGGAACTGCACAGCAATTAGGAGGCTCAGGTTTTTGTAATAATTCCCCCCTCACTCAGCAGCCCTTAGTTAACTGCAATTTTTGAACTAGAGGTGGGGCTCTCTGAGATTTACCCCTTCCCATCAAATCAAATTGTAGATTGTGGGGGGATCTGTGGTGGTGAAGAGGAGAAGTGAGGAGGAAAGTGGCTTTTTGCTCCAGAGGAGTCAGGAAAACTTTCAGAGTTCTAGAACCTAAAACTTCAGCCTGTCCTTGCTTGCAATAGGAACACTGTCACCTCAGGTAAGTTAAACACCTGCATTCTGCAGCCCACCCTGCCACTCCATGCTGAGGACATTAGGTGGCACAAAGCACTGTAATTTCTGACCCAAGATTTGCAGATTAGAGATTTGTTTCAAACCCAAATTCAGTTTTATCTTTAACTGAGTGTTTTCTTTGATAATTTGTAAGTCTTTTAATTTTTGAGACAGCATTTTGCTATGTTGCCCAGATTGGCCTGGAACAGACCATGTAGCTAAGAGTGGTTGGAACCTGAAATCCACCTGTCCCTGTCTCCTGAATACTTGAGTCATTGGCATGTGTCACCAAATCCAGCCTCAGCTCCCAGGGGCTCACATTACAGGCTGTTACTCAAGAATCTTCTGTTTCATTTTAGTGTTTCTGGCTAGTTTGATTACTTAGTTAGTTTTTGCTAAGCTGAAACATGGTCTCCAGGCTACCCCAGAAATATATATGTATCTTAGATTAGTTTGAGCAGCAGAGACCTTCTGCCTCTACCTCCTAAGTGGTGGGACACAAATCCAAGCACCGTATCCTCTTAACAGCGTGTGGTGATGAAGAGTGCTCAAAGCATGCTAGACAAGCCTTCCTGAAACTCACTACATGTCTAGTATCTACATTTAAACTTTTATTTCAATTACTTTTTGTCAGCATTCAGGAAACATAGACTCATTAGAGAAAAGTGAAATTCTCATAGATAAGAGAAATTTATAGAAAAATACATTAAATATCTTGAAGAGGGGTTTTCCTCTGTTGCCAATAAGAGAAAATTCTGTTGGGTTGGAATTTGTGTGTGATTGTGTATAAGTGTGTGTGTGTGTGTGTGTGTGTGTGTGTGTTTGTGGAGAGAGAGAGAGAGAGAGAGAGAGAGAGAGAGAGAGAGAGAGAGAGGGAGGGAGGGAGGGAGGGAGGGAGGGAGGGAGAGAGATGTGTGTGTGTTTTGTGACAACCTGACACTGGCTAGAGTCATCTGAGAGGAGGGAATATGCCTCCATAAGACTGTGCTATAGGTAAGCCTGTGGAGCATTTTCGTAATTAGTGATTAATGGGGAAGGGCACAGCCCATTGTGGTTAGTTCCACCCCTGGGCTCATGGACCTGGTTCATCACAGCAAACAATCCCAAAGACATAACCTGGTACTGGAATAGTGGGCTGTTGTTTTGACACACCTGATCATGTTTTAGGGAGGATTGTGGAAGGACTTTGGAAATTTGGACTAGAAAATCCATTGAGTGAGGAGATCTGAGCTAGGTGTTCTGTAGGATGTTGGAAGGTAAGAGCATTGAGAGCAGTACAGATGATAGAGGCATGGCTTGAAATGCTTCAGAGGGAAGCCAAGACACTACTGAGTCATTTGAGTTAAGTCTTCATAGTTCAGATTTTAGCTTAAGAATCAGCTCTTGATTAACAAGTCACCAGAACAAGTAAAGTGAAACCTTTGATTTCCTGAAATTTCAACAGGTCAGCTGGGGCTGAAGAATCAGCTGAGATAACAGACCAGCATTATTGAGGTGAGGTCATCTGGAAAGTGTTCTCTCAGAATCCAAAGAAGCTTTATTCCAAGGTTGACAGCTGAACTAGGTAGTGAAAGAATCACCCTGGTGGTGCTGGTTTTGAAGTTACTAAGGGGAGAACAGGTGAAGCTTGGCACTGGAAAGCAGTGCTGGAGTCTTGGAGTCTTAGGGTCTAGGAAAGGCTATGGGTGAAAGTGCTACCCAGTTGAGAGACCCCAGCATTTGGAGATGCAGTACCTAGGCATAAGTAACAAGAACAGCAGATATGGAATGGAGCCAGCCTGAGCCTAGAAGACAAGCTCTGTGTGCTATACAGGACAGAGTGGAGAAGTGATCCAAGCCCTTTGAAGGAACCAAGAAGAGACAGGGTAGTACCCAGACATTGGACATTGAGTACATTATACTCTTGCCATTGAGGTTGGCTCTAATCTGATTGTGACTGTGCCCTGGTTCTCTCTTTTTTTGACATTTGATTTTCACAAGAGCCCAAACTTGAGAGACTTTGAATTTTGAAAGGAGATTTTTGTATTTTAAAAGGGAATGGATTTTTTTTAGAATATTCTTCTCTAATATATATGACACATCTAAAGCACATTTTCCTCTTCTACTCCTCCCAACTCCCTGTCAATATATACCTCCCTCCCCAGATCCTATCCCCCTTTGTTTTCTCTTCAGAAAAAAAGCAGGTTTCAAAGGGATGAAAGCCAGAGACAACAAAACAAGGCAAGACAAAGGCCCCAAGGCTGTACAAGGGAACCCAATAGGAGAAAAGAGACTAGATGATTTCCATTAATGTATTAATTTATTTATTTTACATCCAGAATGCAGCTTTCCCTCCCTGTCTTCCCAGTCACTCCCTCTCACCTCCCTTCCCTCCACTCCCCTTCATTTCTCCCGAGAGAAGTGGAGGCCTCCAATGGATTTGCCTTGGTATATCAAGTTTCAGTGGACTAGTTGCATCCTTTTCTATTAAGGCAAGAAAAGGCAGCCAAGTTAGGGGAAAGGGATCCAAAGGCAGTTAGCCCCTGGCCCTGCTATTAGGGATCCCATGGAAAGAACAAGGTGCACATCTCTTACATCTGTGTAGGGAGCCTATTTCTATCCTATGGATGCATTTCGGTTGGTAATTCAGTCTCAGTGAGCCCCTATGGGGCAAGGTTGGTTGAATTTGTAGGTTTTCTTGTATCCTTGGCTTATCTGATTCTTCAATCTTACCTCCCCCTCTTCCACATATTCTTCAAGCTCTGCCTAATGTTTTGCAGTGGGTCTCTGCATCTGTTTATATGTGGTGCTGGATGAAGCCTCTCAGATGGCATGTAAGCTAGGCTCCTGTCTGTAAATATCCACACTATTGTTACTATAACATCAGGGGTGGTGTTTCTCTCATGGCATGGGTCTCACATTGGGCCAGTCATTCATTAGGCATTCCTGCAATTTCTGCATCTTCTTTATCCATGCATATTTATAAGCAGGAAAATTTGTGTGTCAAAAGTTTGTGGGTGAGTTGTTGTCTCCATCAGAAGACTTGCCTAATTACAAGAAGTGACTGGTTCATGTTCCATAGGTCCTATTGCAAGAAGTCATAGCTAGGGTCACTCACTCTCATAGATTCCAGGGAGTTTCCATTGTCCTAGTTATCTAGCTCATCTCAGATATTCTCCGCAGTCACAGATTCCACTTCTCTCTCGCTTCATCTTCACCATATGTGACGACTCTGGTTACTGTCCAGAATTTCCCTTACATATAGTTCCCTCAATCCATCTACTCCTGAAGTGTACTTTATTTATGTCCTTATTTAGATTCAAATATCTTCTGCTGGACCTTTCTTCTTAGTTTCTTTAAGCCTCTGGATAACAAGGTTATCCTGTACTTTATGGTTACAATTCACTCCTGTGTACACGCCACATTTGTCTTTATGAGTCTGGGTTTAGCCTGCAAGTTTCATGATGTCATTGTTTTTAACAGCTGAGTAGTATTCTGTTGTGTAAATGTACCATATATTCATTTTCCATTCTTCAGTTGAGGGACATTTGGGTTGTTTCAAGTTTCTGGCTATTTCCAATAAAACTGCACATAGTTAAAACACTATTCTTGTGGTATGACGCAGCATCTTTTGAGTATATGACCAGGAGTGGTATAAGCATTTCAGAGATAATTATTTCCAATTATTTGAGAAAGCACTGAATTTATTTTCAGACTGGTTGTACAAGTTTGCACTCCTATCAGCAAAGGAAGAGAGTTTTCCCATGCTCCACACCCTAGCTAGCATGAACTGTTGCCCTTCTAAAGGGTGTAAAATGAAATCCCAGAGTCATTTTGATTTGGATTTCCCTGATGACTAAGGATGTTGAGCATTTCTGTAAGTGCTTCTTGGTCATTAAATATTCCTCTGTTGAAAATTCTATTTAGCTATGTACCCCTTTTTAAAATTTAGGCTATTTGGTTTGTTAGTGTCTACTTTTTTTAGTTCTTTAGGTACTTTGGATATCAGCCCTCTTTCAGATGGAAGGTTGGTGGAGATCTTTTCCCAATCTCTAGGCTACTGTTTTATCCTTTTGACCACTGTCCTTGACAAAAATCTCCTTTTCCATACAGGAGATGTTTTAGTTTCATGAGGTTCCATTTATTACTTTTTGATCTTAGTGACTGAGATGTTGGATCTTTCAGGAAGATGTCTCCTGTACTAATGGATTCAAAGCTATTACCCACTTTTTAATTATATTTAATGTATCTAGGTTTAGGTTGAGGTTTTTGGTCCGCTTGGACTGGAGTGTTCTGTAGGGTGATAGATATGGACCTATTTGAATTCTTCTACATGCAGACATCCAGTTAGAACAGCACCATTTGTTGAAGATCTTTTCTTTTTTGTTGTATGGTTTTGCCTTCTTTGTCAAAAACCAATGTCAATAATTGTAGTGGTTTATTTCTGGGTCCTCAATTTGGATCAACCTCTCTGTCTTGATACCAATGATTCAAGGTTTATTACTATTACTCTCTACTACCACTTGAAGTCAGAGATGGTGATGACTCCAGAACTTTTATTATACAGGACTGCTTTAATTATCTTGTTTATTTTTCCATATGAAGATTATAATAGTTCTTTCCATGTCTGTAAATAATTGTGTTGGGATTTTGACGGAAATTGCATTGAATCTGTAGATTGCTTTTGGTATTACAGCTATTTTCACTAGATTGAGGCCATGAATCGATGTATGTGGAGATTTTTCCATGTTCTGATATCTTCCTCAATTTCTTTATCCAATTTCTTTCAATTTTCTTTCTTCAAAAACTTGAAGTTCTTGTCATTGGTGTCTTACACTTGCTTGAGTAGAGTTACACCAAGATATTTTGTAAGTATTATAAAGGGTAATGTTTCTATAATTTCTTTCTAAGTCAGTTTATCATTTGTCTAAAAAAGGGTTATTTTTTTTACAGTGAGTTTTGTTATCTAGCCATTTTGCTGAAGGTATTTATCAGTTGTAGGAATTCTCTGATAGAATTTTGGAGATCTCTTATCTATACTATCATATGATCTGTGACTAGTGATACTTTTTCTTCGTTTCCAATTTTTGTCCCCTTGAAATCCTTTAGTTTTTGCTCTAGCTAGAATTTCAAGTACTGTGTTGAGTAGATAGGGAGAGAGTGGGAAGACTTGTTGCTGGTTTTACTGAGATTGCTTTAGGTTTCTCTTTTTAATTTGATGTTGCCTATTGGTTTGTTGTATGTTGCTTCTACTATGTTTACATATCCAACATGTATCCTGATAACCTTAAGACTTTTAACATAATAGGCTGTTTTTGTCAAAGGCTTTCTTATCATACAGTGATATAGATGGTCCTGTGATATTTTTAAGGTTGTATTTATGGTGAAATACATTGGTGAATTTTCATATGTTGAACTCTCCTTGCATCCCTGGGATGAAGCCTATTTAATTATGGTGGATTATGTCTTTGATGTGTTCTTGGATTCAGTTTCCTATATTTTATTGAGTATTTTTGTATAAATGTTCATAAGGGATGTTAATCTGAAGTTCTCCTTTATGTTGAGGCTTTTTATAAGTTAAGTAACAGGGAGACTCTGGTCTTAGAAATGAGTTTGTCAGTGTTCCTTTTGTTTCTATTATATGGAATAATTTGAGGATTATTGGCATAAGCTCTTCTTTGGAAGTATGGTAAAGTTCTGCACTAAAGCCATCTGACCCTAAGAATTTTTTGGATGAGTGATTTTTAATGACTACTACTATATCCCTAGGGGTTATAGGACTAGACAGTTAACTTGACATTGAGTTTTAACTTTTGTAAGTTGCATTTGCCTTGAAAATCATCCATTTCATTTAGATTTTCCAGTTTTAAGGAGTACAAGTTCTTGAAGTAAAACCTAATGATTTCTTTGGTGCCTGTTGTCATTATTTGCATTTCTGATTTTGTTAATTTGGGTAGTGTCTCTCTGCCTTTTGTTAGTTTGACTAAAGATTTGTCTGTCTTGTTGGTCTTCTCAAAAAACCAACTTGTTTGCTTGATTCTTTGTACTGTTCTTTTTGTTTCTAACTGATTGGTTTCAGCTCTATTGTCTACAACTATTGGATGTGTTTGCTTCTTTTCTTTCTAGGGCTTTCAGGTGTAGTATTAAATTGCTAGTATGAGAAATCTAATTCTTTATAAAGATACTTAGTGTTATGAATTTACCCCTGAGAACTGTATTCTCTGTGTCCCATAAGTTTCGATATGTTCAGCCTTCATTTTTACTGAATTATCAAAAGATTTTAATTTAGTTCTTCTTTGACCCAGTAATCATTGAGTAGAGAGTTGTTCAGCTCGTATGAGGTTGTTAGTTTTCTGTTGTTTCTATTGTTATAGTAATTGATAAGACACAGAGATTTATTTCAATTTTCTTATATCTTTTTAGGTTTTCCCTGTAACCAATTACGTGTTTAATTTGGTGAATGTTCCAAGAGGTGCTGAGCAGAAGGCATATCCTTTGTAATTGGGTGAAAGGGTCTGTAGATATCTGTTATGTCCACTTGAAACATACATCTCTTTCATTATTTCTCTGTTTACTGTTTGTCTCGATGACTTGTCTTTTAGTGAAAGTGGGGTATTGATGTATCACACTATTAATGTGTGATACTCCAGGTTTGAATTTAACTTTAGAAAAGTTTGTTTTATGTTTGTGTGTGCTTTGCATTTGGAGCATAAATGATCATACTTGAAACATTCTCTTAATGGATTTTTTTTTTTTTACTATGAAGTGTCCTACAATAATTTTCATTGAAAATCTGTAAAAATATCAAGATGGCTACACTAACTTGCTTTTTTGGTTTGTTTGCTTGGAAAATCTTTTTCGAGACCTTTACTCTAAGGTAATGTCTATCTTTGTTGTTGAAGTCTGTTTATTATATGGAGTAGAATGCAGGATGTTCTTTTCACATCCATTCTGTCTGTGTCTTTTTACTTGAAAATTGAGTCCTTGATGTTGAGAGATATTGATGACTAATGATTGGTAATTCCTATTTTGATGTTGGTGATGGGTGTGTGTGCACGTGTGTGTGTGTGTGTGTGTGTGTGTGTGTGTTCCCATGCTTTTGGTTTTGCTGGTGTGGAATTACTGTATTTGGGTTGGAGTGTTCCTTCTAGTATCTTCTGTAGGGCTGTATTTTGAGATAAATATTGTTTAAATTTTGTTTTCTCATGGAAAGTCTTGTTTTCACCATCGACAGTGATGCAAAGTTTTACCTGGGTATATTTGTCTGGGCCAGCCATTCGTAGTTTCTGCTGTAAGACATTTGCCAAGGCCCTTCTGGATATAAAGTCTCCTTTGAGAAGTTGGGTGTAATTTCAATAGGTCTCCCTTTATATGTAACATGACCCATGTAGCATCAAGTAGAGGACACTGGGATTCAGGGAAGCAACATACTGGAACTTTGACCCACTTGGCCTGAGTATTTTGCAGGGTGATAATTATGGATCTATTTACATTCTTCTATATGCAGGCATTGAGTTAGACAAATACCATTTGTTAAAGATCCTTTTTTCCATTGTCTGGTCTTGGCTTTGTCAAAAATCAAGGGACCATGGGTGTGGATAATCAATTCACTTCCATTGATCAACCTGTTTGTCTCAATACCACCATGCAGTTTATATAACTACTGCTCTGTAGTACCAGTAATACCACTTGAAATAAGGGATGGTGATAACTCCAGAAGTTCTTTCATTGTCCAGGATTGTTTTAACTATCTTAAGTTTTTTGTTTATTCATATGAAATTGAGAATTGCTCTTTCAAGGTCTATAAATAATTGTGTTGGAGTTTGATGGGAATTGCATTGAATCTGTAGATTGCTTTTGATAAGGTAGCCATTTTCACTATGTTAATCCTACTGATCTGTAGAAAAATGGTATGACTCCCAGCTTGCTATCTGCAAGGTGACTTAAGGATTTCTGTTAATCTCAGCATACTGGAACATGGGAAAGACATTCTTTCTCAGCAGAGAACCCTGATGTTCAGCCAATTTAGCTGTGTGCCTGAGGAAGTAGCCTTCATGGCCATTATTATCTCATTAGAAATGTACTTTGTTTTTAATTAAACTAAGCAACACTTAAAAGAGGTGGGCCACTGAGAGACTTCTCACACAGCAAGGAGGTTTGGGTCACCATGAACCTAGATAAGTTATTGCTTGGAATATGGAAGCTGTTGAGAATTAGAAGCTGTAGGAAAACTTTATTCTGCTTGCCTATAAAGATGATTGAATGCTCAATAAACTATGCATTGGCACACTGTTACTATGCATCCCCTGTGTACTGATTAATGCAACTCTACCCTTGGTACCCAATGAGTTAGACATTGATACCAATCTGTGAGCCTGGAAGATCTTACCATGTTCTGATGTCTTCCTCATTTTCTTTCTTCAAGGACTTGAAGTTCTTGTCATACAGGTCTTTCACTTGCTTGGTTATACAAAGATATATTATTTGTGATTGTTGTGAAGGGCATTGTTTGCCTAATTCCTTTTTCATCCCATTTATCATTTGTATAAAGGCAGGATACTGATTTTTTAAATTAGTTTTCTATCCAGCCACTTTACTAAAGATGTTTATCAGCTATCAGATTTCTCTGAAAAAATATTTGGACTCATAAACATATGTTATTATATAATCTGTGAATAGCAATACTTTGGCTTCCTCTTTTCCAATTTATATCCTATTTTTTTTCTATGCCTTGTATCCCTGATCTCTCCAAGTCTTTCAATATAATATGTTGGATTTTGTCAAAGTCTTTCTCAATAGCATGTAATTTTTTCCCTTGGTGTGTTTATATGGTAGATTACATTGATGTATATTTTTTGGGGGTGGGGGGTGCGTCAAGACAGTGTTTCTCTGTGTAGCCCTGGAACTCACTCTGTAGACCAGGTTGGCCTCGAACACAGAAAATTGCCTGCCTCTGCCTCCCAAGTGCTAAGATTAAAGGTGTGTGCAACCATGCCTGGCTGCATTTTTGTATTTTAACCCAACCCTGCTTCCTTGGTATGAAGCCTACTTTATCATAGTGGATTGTGACTTTGATGTCTTCTTGGGTTCTGTTTGCTAATATCATATCGAGTATTTTTGCATCAGTGTTCATAAGGGAAAGGTGTCTGAAATTTTCTTTGTTTGTTGAGGCTTTGTGTTGTTTAGTTATCAAGGTGACTCTTCCTTCATAGATTAGGTTTGGCAATATTCATTCTGTTTCTCCATTGTGGAATAGCATGAGGGGTATTTGTAGTTGTCCAGTAGCCATGGAAGAACTGGGTTGCCTGGAAATGATAATGGATGGAATGCAAGAGAAGGATGAAGCGAAGATAAAGTTTCTGATCAAGGCTCCAAGTTTAATATTCAGCATTTTGTTTATACAGGGAAAGCCCACAGACCTCATTCTTTGTTTCAGCTGGAATATGTTGCAAAGAAAGCACAGAAGGCAGTCTATTCCTCTAAGTTCCTGTAGGAAATTGCAGGTGCAGACAAGTCCACCTAGGTTGTAAAACCCATTGTGGCAAGCACTCAAGATCTGTTTATCCTGCTCAAGGCTGGGGAAAGAGCACACAAGTAATGATATTATCTGTTCTTGGAAAGTCTGGTAAAATTATGCACTAAAAACCATCTGCCCCTGGCAAAGTTTTGGTTGAGGTTGGTATAGAGATTCAGAAGTTCAAACCATTGTCATCAAGGCAGGAGCATGGTAGCATCCAGACAGAGCTGAGAATTTTACATCTTTATATGAAGGCTGCTAGTGGAAGACTAGCTTGCAGGATAAGTAGAACGTATTGTTTAAATTGGGTTTTGTAATGGAGTATCTTGTCTTCTCTGTCCATAATGATTGAAAGTTTTGCTGGGTATAATAGTCTGGGTTGGTACCTGTGATCTCTTAGAGACTGTAAGACATCTCCCCAGTCCATTATGGCTTTTAAAGTCTCCTCTAAGAATTCTCCTGTAATTCTACATTTTTATGTTACTTGGCCTTCATCCCTATCACCTTTTACTATTCTTTTCTTTGTTCTATATGTTTAGTGTTTGATTATTATGTGGCAGAAGGATTTTTTTTCCAATCTACTACTTGTTCTTTAAGCTTCTTGTATGTTTATAGGCATCCTTTCCTTTAGGGGAAATAAATTTTCTTCTATAATTTTGTTAAAGATATAATGTCAGCCTCTGAGGTGGGGCTTGTGGCTTATGAATATAGCCTGGTTGTGCCAGGCCTCCAAGAATGCAGGAGGAGCTAGCTGTGGACCAAGAAATAGACAGCAGAAGGTTCAGGGATTGCAGTGTCAGAACTCCCTAACACTGAGTTTGCTCAGAGGGGCCAGAAGGCAGGGAATTGTGATAGTGCTCAGTAATATTTTATACATCAAAGCCACTAGCAAAACATCTTAAGCTAACTTTATTAACAACCACCATTTCAACTCTTTCTAAGGTTGGTTGACATTAATAAAAATCTACAGCTCTAAGTCCTTTCTGAGGGAGGTGGTTAAACCATTAATCTGCTGTGAAGCCATGTTTGGAAAAGATCATTCACTATTAATGTAAGTGCCAATGATACTACCAGGCAAGGGGCTGGAAGCTTCCTTAGAGATTTCATAGAACTCATAGATTAGGAGGGGCATGAGAGCAAGAAGCAGAGCAAAACTCCATAACAGCATGAAGTCCACAGGACACAGCCTTCAGGGCTCTGCCTCTCCAAGGCACACCCATTGTGATTGTGCCAAATGTGAAATTCCATGGATTCTAAAGTTTTTTCTTGATACTCTAGTTCAGCTCTAACATTCATTTTTGTCCATATTTTATTTCCTTGTCATAGAATTTGCCATTGGTAAGTTAGGAGCATTGGCTGAGGACAAGTAGGAGGACATTGATCTGAGTCTGTCATCTCACATTCCAGAAAGTCCAGGGGCTGCAGAGTATCTACTACATTCTCTAAATGCTTGAAGAAGCTTCATATATAAAGGGAATTGGACACAAACCATGTCCAGATGTCTTAGTTGACTGAGGCTCTAACTCTGGGAAAATTAGTATAGGCATGCCCTATAAATCTGGTTAGAAATGATAGAGACCCTTTACAATAATGAATCTAATTTAGCCAAGCTTTCCACAATTGTCCAGCTTGGTTTTAGGTGGCAGTGTTAGTATTATTTTTGACTTCTTTAAAATGATCATGTCAGTATATGCACTCAGAACTTGTATATCCTGAGAGGTTTGTAGTCCAAAGGTAATTTGGGGTAATAGTTGTCTGTTTAGTGGCAACCCTGGCTAGGTAGAACACAGCTGTCAACTGAAATTGTCCACTGTTTGTGGAGAATCTCCTGGCATAGAGGCATCAGTCAGTTCGACCCAGTAGTTAGTATTACCACAGAGACCTCACATGTTACTATTAGGAGTAATAGAAAACTTAAACTTTTTTTTTAGATTTATTTATTTATAATGTGTACAGCATTCTGTCTGCATGTATCCTGCAGGGCAGAAGAGGGCACCAGATCTCATTATAGATGGTTGTAAGCCACCATATGCTTGTGGGGAATTGAACACAGGACCTCTAGTAGAGCAAACAATGCTCTTAACCTCCAAGTCATCTCTGAGGCCCAAACATAAACATTTTAAATATCATTATCTTAGGGTTTCCATTGCTTTGAAGAGATAGCATGACTAAGGCAAGTCTTCATCAAGTCAGCTTTTCATTAACCAACCAGGGATAATTGGGGAGCATTTTTACACCACAAAGATACAGGAGATGGATAAATACTCTTGACAATGCCTGTGCCTAGACTGTACCCAGTTCTCAGGATACAGAAATCATCATCTGAGTACACAACGCACAAGATCCTCCTCCAAAATCTCCCACCTTTAGTCCAAAAAAAGGCTTTATCCATATAACAAACTATACAATAGGAACAATGATGAAAAAGTTATCAAAACGTATCAGGTAAGAATTAGGCATAATATCCAGTCCACTTGTATTATCCAACATTGGAGAATGTACTGTACTATCTATGCTCTCTCCTTGAGTTCAGAGTCCTGTACTTAAGTCATTTTCTATCATAGCTTGCAGTTGTCATCGTGAAAAAAAATCTACTTAGACCTAAAACTATCTTTTTAAAGCATTTTGCTTAATCTAAAATATCTTCAGGTTAATTGTGAGATTAAAAGCATCTAGTGCTCCACCTCATTAGAGATTTGATAAGGAACATAACTTTAGTGTGCTTGCACAGTAAGCAACTTCTAAAATTATTGAAAAAAAAAACAGACAGCAGTCTACATGGAGAACTACCCAAATTTTCTATACAAAATTGGACTATCCAACTTAAGTCTTCTGACCAGTATGATATAAATTTTTGAGAAGCAGGAAGTATGAAGAACTTGCCCCCCTTGGACCTGGTAAAGTTCAGCAATCAACTTACTTTCTCTCTCTCTCTCTCTCTCTCTCTCTCTCTCTCTCTCTCTCTCTCTCTCTCTGGTGTGTTAGAGGTTGTGATTGTGTGGGCTTCTCTTATTTTGGTTATTCTGTAATGGAATTATTTTCTGTTTGTTTTTTTTAATCTACATGAAATGGATGATTTTATTGTATTTTGTTATTATTTTTTTTATGTATGAGTGCTCTGATGCGTTTGCACCGACATGCCAGAAGAGGGCATAAGAGCCCCTTATAGATCATTGTGAACTACCAAGTGGTTGATGGAAATTGAACTCAGAACCTCTGGAAGAGCAGCCAGTGCTCTTAACTGCTGAGCCATCTCTCTAGCCCCCCTGTAGTTTTTAAAGTTGTAGTTAACCTGTTGGGCTGAAGTTTTTCATCTAAAATTTTCTGTAGGTCTAGATTTGTTGAATAGATATTTTTAAAGTTTGCTTTTGACTTGGAATATCTTTTCCATCTATGGTGATTGAGAGTTCTGCTAGGGATAGTAGTCTACATTGGCATCTGTGGTCTCATAAAAGATGCAAGACATCTGTTCAGGCCCTTCTATATTTTAGAGTCTCTGTTGAAAAGTCAAATGTAGAGCTCTGCCTGACCAGTGGCACCAGTTCCTTCCAGTCTGGGCCAATGTCCTGAGCAGAACTGGGGTGTGAACTCCACAGCCAAACCCACAACAACCAGAGAAGATCCACTCCAAGGTGTTAACACTCCCGGGATCATAGAGGAGGACACAAAATCTGCCCCAACACCTGAAGTAACTGAGACGAGTGGGACCCGGGAACCCAGTAACTCCATCTGACCAGTGGCATGGATTTCTTCCAATCTGGGCCAGTGTGCCCTGAGCAGACCTTGGGTGTGAACTCAGAAGCCAGCCCCACAATACCCAGAAAAAAATCCACTCCCAGACGCTCTAACATGCCCAGGTCCTCAGGGTCCCAGGAGCTTGGTCACACCATGATCGCATGGTTCCAGAGAGAGCTTGACTTCCAGGAGTTCTGACACACACAGGACCTCAGGAATTCAGGATCCTAGGACTTCAGGAACCCAGAATCACAGGATCACAGAGAAAGCTGAACTCTGAGGAGTTCTGACACAACTAGGATCACAAGAAGGACAAGCTCCAGTAAATAGCAAGGGCAGGTAGCTCTAGAGATAATCAGATAGCTGGAGGCTATAAAAACATAAGCAACACAAACCAAGGTTACTTGGCATCATCAGAACCCAATTCTCCCACAATAGCAAGTCTGGGATATACCATCACATCTGATAGAGCAAAATTCAAATCTAAAATCGCTTCTCAGGGTGATGATAAAGAACTTTTTTTTTTTAATTACGTATTTTCCTCAATTACATTTCCAATGCTATCCCAAAAGTCCCCCACACCCTCTCCCCCCCTCCCCTACCCACCCATTCCCATTTTTTGGCCCTGGTGTTCCCCTGTACTGGGGCATATAAAGTTTGCCTGACCTATCGGCCTCTCTTTCCAGTGATGGCCGACTAGGCCATCTTTTGACACATATGCAGCTAGAGTCAAGAGCTCTGGGGTACTGGTTAGTTCATAATGTTGTTCCACCGATAGGGTTGCAGATCTCTTTAGCTCCTTGGATACTTTCTCTAGCTCCTCCAATGGGGTCCCTGTGATCCATCCAATAGTTGACTGTGAGCTTCCACTTCTGTGTTTGCTAGGCCCGGGTAAGAAGGACATAAATAACTCCCTTAAATACAGGAGAATACAGGTAAATAGCCAGAAGCCCCTAAAGAGGAAACATACACCCCTTAAAGAAATACAGGAAAACACAATCAAATAGGTGGAGGAAATGAACAAATCCATCCCAGATATAAAAATGGATATAGAAGCAAGAAAGAAA
This sequence comes from Mus musculus, assembly GCF_000001635.26. Taxonomy (NCBI): domain Eukaryota; kingdom Metazoa; phylum Chordata; class Mammalia; order Rodentia; family Muridae; genus Mus; species Mus musculus. The sequence continues at coordinate 95,153,629 of NC_000071.6, forward strand.
TCACAAAGGGAGACAACCCTGGCGTTTAAAAACCTAGGAAAGAGATCAGGCATCACCAACAGAATACAAGAGATAGAAGAGAGAATCTCAGGTGCAGAAGATACCATAGAAAACATTGACACAACAGTCAAAGAAAGTGCAAAAAGCAGGTTGACAGATTCCAAGTAAGAAGGCCTGTCAAGTTGACAAACTGGGAGAAGGTATGGGTGGAGGAAGATAAAAGGAGACATAGATATTGTTTTTATGACTTTTCTTTACCACAGGCTGCCACAAACCACTACAGCTGGGTAGGAGAGTCCCTGGGATTGGATTCTCAAAGTCAGGTGGGTAAGGATTTGGTGGTGACAAACAGAAACAAACACAGAGGCAGTTTGAATCTGAGTGTATTCTGCAGCTCTCAATCAACAGAGAAACTGGTGTTACAGCTCTGAAAAGCTGTATTCAGTGAAGCAGCAAAATAGAACAGACATAATCATTTACAATAATCATAATCATGTACAATAATCATTTTATACATCAAAATACAAAATCATCTAGGGATACTGGCAAATTCCCAAGAACAAGCTAATGAGTTTTTATGATCAGGTACTATTTAACCTCTAGTTCCTGTTCTTCTGTAATTCTTCAAAACATAAACTGTTTTAATTCTATTTAAGACTTTCTTAAACAAGATTCCAAAACCTACTTCTGATGACACACATGCAGACACATATAATATTATTGTTGGGAAAGTTTATATTTATCACTACTATCTTATACGTGATTTATAAAGTGAAGTCCTGGTTTTCCAAGAGATGAGGTCATGTTTAGTGATTCCATTTCAAGAGATGGTTTTGTAACCATAATACTTAAGATCTTGGGCTGGTGAGATGGCTCAGTGGGTAAGAGCACCTGACTGCTCTTCCAAAGTTCCAGAGTTCAAATCCCAGCAACCACATGGTGGCTCACAACCATCTGTAACAAGATCTGACTCCCTCTTCTGGTGTGTCTGAAGATAGCTACAGTGTACTTACTATAATAATAAATAAAAAAAAATCTTAAAAAAAATACTTAAGATCTTGGCCTGGGCTATTAGGAACATCTTGTATATAGGAAAAGAAATAGAAAACATAAAACTGATACGAGAACTATGGCTCATTAATTTTTCTCCTGTGAGGAATTTCACAACTGGTTCCAGGAGGCCTCCCCCTTTTGAAGTCAAATGCCTTAGTCTGTGGAAATTGTCACACAGATCTTTACTGGAGGTGATGTGGCAAAAGGCCAACCTAGATATCCATATGTGAACTACCTTAGCTGATAACTTTATCCACCTACTCAAGATTTTGAATCCTGACACGTCTGGCATCCATGTGTTCATTTTAACTCATCCCAGAGGGCATTTGTTGCAGAATCCTTCAATTTAGATACTTTATTCTACTTAAACAACAATAATGTCATCTAAAGAAGGGAACCATGTTCGTTTGCTCTTTCTTTCTTTCTTTCTTTCTTTCTTTCTTTCTTTCTTTCTTTCTTGACATTTTCTTTATTTACATTTCAAATGTTACCTCCTTTCCTCCCTGCCATTGAATTCTCCCTATACTGTTACATAGAGCCTTCAGAAGACCAAGGGCCTCTTCTCCTATTGATGCCCAATAATGCCATCTTTGGCTATATATGGTGGAGAGACATGGGTCCCTCCATGTCTTCGTTTGATAGTTTAGTCCCTTGGAACTCTGGGGGTTCTTGTTGGTTGATATTGCTGTTCTTCCTATGGGATTTTAAACCCCTTCAGCTCCTTCAGTCCTTTCCCTAACTCTTCCATTGGGGAGCCTATGCTTAGCCCAATGGTTGGATGTGAGCATCTGGCTCTGTATTTCTCAGGTTCTGGCAGAGCCTCTCAGGAGAGCTATATCAGGTTCCTGTCAGCTTGCACTTTTTGGCATCCACAATAGTGTCTGGGTTTGGTGACTGTATATGGCATGGATTCCCAGGTGGTGCAGTTTCTAGGTAGACTTTCTTTCAGTCTCTGCTCCATACTTTGTCTCCATATTTGCTCCTGTGAATATTTAGTTCCTCTATCTAAGAAGGGCCAAAGTACCCACACTTTGGTTTTTCTTCTTCTTGAGCTTCATGTAGTCTGTGAATTGTATCTTGGTTATTCCTAGGTTTTGGCCTAATGTCAACAAATCAGTGATTGCGGACCATGTGTGTTCTTTTGTTATTGGGTTACCTCACTCAGGATAAGGCCCTCCAGGTCCAACCATTTGCCTAGGAATTTCATAAATTCATTCTTTTTAAAGGCTGAGTAATACTCCACTGTGTAAATGTACCACATGTTTTGTATCCATTCCTTTGTTGAAGAGCATCAAGGTTCTTTCCAGCTTCTGGCTATTATAAATAAGGCTACTATGAACATAGTAGAGAAAGTATCCTTATTACGTGGTGGAGCATCTTCTGAATATATGCCCATGTGTGGTATAGCTGGATACTCTGGTAGGACTATGTCAAATTTTCTGAGGAACAGAGAGAGACTTATTTCCAAAATAATTGTACCAGCCTGCAATCCCACCAGCAGTGGAGGGGTTTTCCTCTTTTTCCACATCCTCATCAGCATTTGCTGTCACCTGAGTTTTTGATCTTAGCCATTCTGACTGGTGTGAGGTGGAATCTCAGGGTTGTTTTGATTTTCATTTCCCGGATGACTAAGGGTGTTGAACCATTTCTTTAGGTGCTTCTTGGCATTTTGAATTTCCTCTGTTGAGAATTCTATTTAATCTGTTACCCATTTTTTAAATTAGATATTTTCCTCATTTATATTTCCAATGCTATCCCAAAAGTCCCCCATACCCTCCCCCAAACCCCCTACCCACCCACTCCCACTTTTTGGCCCTGGCATTCCCCTGTACAGGGGCATATAAAGTTTGCAAGTCCAATGGGCCTCTCTTTCCAGTGATGGCCGACTAGGCCATCTTTTGATACATATGCAGCTAGAGTCAAGAGCTCCATGGTACTGGTTAGTGCATAATGTTGTTCCACCTATATGGGTTGCAGATCCCTTTAGCTTCTTGGGTATTTTCTCTAGCTCCTCCATTGGGGGCCCTGTGATCCGTCCAATAGCTGACTGTGAGCATCCACTTATGTGTTTGCTAGGCCCTGCATAGTCTCACTAGAGACTGTTATATCAGGGTACTATCAGCACAATCTTGCTAGTGTATGCAATGGTGTCAGTGTTTGGAGGCTGATTATGCGATGGATCCTAAGGTCAAATCTAAGTGGATCAAGGAGCTCCACATAAAACCAGAGACACTAAAACTTATAGAGGTGAAAGTGGAGAGAAGCCTCGAAGATATTGGCACAGGGGGAAAATTCCTGAATAGAACAGCAATGGCTTGTGCTGTAAGAACGAGAATTGACAAATGGGACCTCATGAAACTGCAAAGCTTCTGTAAGGCAAAAGACACCGTCAATAAGACAAAAAGACCATCAACAGATTGGGAAAGTATCTTTACCTATCCTAAACCAGATAGAAGACTAATATCCAATATATATATATAAAGAACTCAAGAAGGTGGACTCCAGAAAATCAAATAACCCCATTAAAAAATGGGGCTCAGAGCCAAACAAAGAATTCTCACCTGAGGAATACTGAATGGCCAAGAAACACCTGAAAAAATGTTCAGCATCCTTAATCATCAGGGAAATGCAAATCAAAACAACCATGAGATTCCATCTCACAGCAGTCAGAATGGCTAAGATCAAAAAATTCAGGTGACAGCAGATGCTGGCAAGGATGTGGAGAAAGAGGAACATTCCTCCACTGTTGGTGGGATTGCAAGCTTGTACAACCACTCTGGAAATCAGTCTGGTAGTTTCTCAGAAAATTGGACATGGTACTACCAGAAGATCCCACAGTACCTCTCCTGGGCATATATCCAGAAGATGTTCTAACTAGTAAGAAAGAAACATACTCCACTATGTTCATAGCAGCCTTATTTATAATAGCCAGAAGCTGGAAAGAACCCAGATGTCCCTCAACAGAGGAATGGATAAAAAAAAATGTGGTACATTTACACAATGGAGTACTACTCAGCCTTTAAAACAAATGAATTTATGAAATTCCTAGGCAAATGGTTGGACCTGGAGGGCCTTATCCTGAGTGAGGTAACCCAATCACAAAAGAACTCAAATGATATGTACTCAATGATAAGTGGATATTAGCCCAGAAAATTAGAATATCCAAGATATAAGTTACAGTTTGCAAAACACATGAAACTCAAGAAGAACGAAGACCAAAGTGTGGACACTTTGCGCCTTCTTAGAATTGGGAACAAAACACCCATGGCAGGAGTTACAGAGACAAAGTTTGGACCTGAGATAAAAGGATGGACCATCTAGAGACTATTACCCATTTTTAACAGGGTTATTTAATTCTCTGGAGTCAAACTTCTTGAGTCCTTTGTATATATTGGATATTAGCCCTCTATCAGATGTAGGATTGGTAAACATTTTTATCCTAATCTGTTGTTTGCCATTTTGTCCTAAAGTGTCCTTTGCCTTTCAGAAGCTTTGCAATTTTATGAGTACCCATTTGTCCATTCTTGATCTTAAAGCATAAGCCACTGGTATTCTGTGCAGGAAAATTTCCCCTATGCCTATGTGTTCCCTACTTTTTCCTCTATGAGGTTCAGTGTATCATGTTTTATGTGGAGGTCCTTTATCCACTTGGACTTGAGCTTTGTACAAGGAGATAAGAATGGATCAATTTGCATTCTCTTACATCCTGACTGCCAGTTGAACCAGCACCATTTGTCGAAAATGTTGTCCTTTTTCCACTGAATAGTTTTAGATCCTTTCCCAAAAATCAAGTGATCTTAGGTGCATCGGTTCATTTCCATAACTTCAATTCTATTCTATTGATCTTTGTGCCATTCTTCTGTATGAATACAATATATTTTTATTACTATTGATCTGTAATGAAGCTTGAGGTAAGAGATAGTGATTCCGCCAGAAGTTATTTTATTGTTGAGAATAGTTTTCCCTATTTGATCACTTCAGTATACTATCATATCATCTGCAAATGGCGATATTTTGACATCTTCCTTTCCAATTTGTATCCCTTTTACCTCCTTCCATTGTCCAATAGCTCTGGCTAAAACTTTGAGCCCTACATTGAATAGGTACTGAAAGCATGGGTAGCCTTGTCTAGTCCCTGATTTTAGTGGGATTGCTTCCAGGTTCTCTCCATTTAGTTTGATGTTGGCTACTGGTTTGCTGTAAATTGCTTTTAATTTGTTTAGGTACGGGTCTTGAATTCCTGATTTTTCCAAGACTTTTATCATCAAGGGGTGTTGGATTTTTTAAAATGGTTTCTCAGTATCTAATGTGATGATCATGTGGTTTTTGTCTTTGAGTTTGCTTATATAGTGGATTACATTGATGGATTTCCATTTATTAAATGATCCCTGCATCCCTGGGATGAAGCCTACTTGGTCATGGTGGATAATTGTTTTGATATGTTCTGTGATTCAGTTAGTGAGAATTTTATTGAGTATTTTTGCATCAATATTCTTAAGGGAAACTGGTCTAAAGTTCTCTATCTTTGTTGAGTCTTTATGTGGTTTAGGTACCAGAGTAAAGGTGGCTTCATAGAATGAATTGGGTAGAGTACCTTCTACTTCTATTTTGTGGAATAGTTTGAGGAGAGTTGAAATTAGGTCTTCTTTGAAGGTCTGATAGAACTCTGAACTAAACCCATCTGGTCCTGAGCTTTTTTTGGTTGGGAGACTATTAATGACATCTTCTATTTCTTTAGTGGATATAGGACTGTTTAGGTCATTAATCTGATACTGATTTAATTTTGGTACCTGGTGTCTGTCTAGAAATTTGTTCATTTCCTCAAGGTTTTCCAGTTTTGTTGAGTATAGCCTTTTGTAGAAGGATTTGATGGTATTTTGGATTTCCTCAGGCTCTGTTGTTAGGTCTCCCTTTTCATTTCTGATTTTGATAATTAGGATGCTGTCCCAGTGCCCTCTAGTGAATAAGAGTTTATCTACCTTGTTGATTTTCTCAAAGAATCAGCTAGTGGTTTGGTTGATTCTTTGAATATTTCTTTTTGGTTCTACTTGGCTGATTTCGCCACTGAGTGTCATTATTTCCTGTCTTCTACTCCACTTGGGTGAATTTGCTTCCTTTTGTTCTAGAGCTTTTAGGTCTGCTGTCAAGATGCAAGTGTATGCTCTTTTTTGGAGGCACTCAGGACTATGAGTTTTCATCTTAGGAATGCTTTCATTGTGTCCCATAAGTTTGAGTATGTTGTGGCTTCATTTTCATTAAACTATAAAAAGTCTTTAATTTCTTTATTTCTTTCTTGACCAAGGTATCATTGAGAAGAGTGTTGTTCATTTTCCACGTGAATGTTGTCTTTCCATTATTTATGTTGTTATTGAAGATCAGTCTTAGGCCATGGTGGTCTGATAGGATACATGGTACAATTTCAATATTTTTGTATCTGTTGAGGCCTGGTTTGTGGCCAATTATATGGTCAATTTTGGAGAAGGTCCCGTGAGGTGCTGAGAGGAAGGTATATCCTTTTGTTTTAGGATAAAATGTTCTGTAGATATCTGTCAGATCCATTTGTTTCATAACTTCTGTTAGTTTCACTGTGTCCCTGTTTAGTTTCTGTTTCCACGATCTGTCAATTGATGAAAGTGGTGTGTTGAAGTCTCCCACTATTATTGTGTGAGGTGCAATGTGTGCTTTGAGCTTTACTAAAGTTTCTTTAATGAATGTGGCTGACCTTGCATTTGGAGCATAGATATTCAGAATTGAGAGTTCCTCTTGGAGGATTTTACCTTTGATGAGTATGAAGTGTCCCTCCTTGTCTTTTTTTTGATAACTTTGGGTTGGAAGTCAATTTTATCCGATATTAGAATGGCTACTCCAGCTTGTTTCTTCAGACCATTTGCTTGGAAAATTGTTTTCCAGCCTTTCAGTCTGAGGTAGTGTCTGTCTTTTTCCCTGAGATGGGTTGCCTGTAAGCAGCAAAATGTTGGGTCCTGTTTGTGTATCCAGTCTCTTAGTCTATGTCTTTTTATTGGGGAATTGAGTCCATTGATATTAAGAGATATTAAGGAGAAGTAATTGTTGCTTCCTGTTATTTTTGTTGTTAGAGTTGGCATTCTGTTCTTGTGGCTGTCTTCTTTTTGGTTTGTTGAGGGATTACTTTCTTGCGTGTTGTAGGGTGTGATTTCTGTCCTTGTATTGCTTCTTTTCTGTTATTATCCTTTGAAGGGCTGGATACGTGGAAAGATAATGTGTGAATTTGGTTTTGTCGTGGAATACTTTGGTTTCTCCATCTATGGAAATTGAGAGTTTGGCCGGGTATAGTCGCCTGGGCTGGCATTTGTGTTCTCTTAGTGTCTGTATAACATCTGTCCAGGCTCTTCTGGCTTTCATAGTCTCTGGTGAAAAGTCTGGTGTAATTCTGATAGGCCTGCCTTTCTATGTTACTTGACCTTTCTCCCTTACTGCTTTTAATATTCTATCTTCATTTAGTGCATTTGTTGTTCTGATTATTATGTGTCGGGAGGAATTTCTTTTCTGGTCCAGTCTATTTGGAGTTCTGTAGGCTTCTTATATGTTCATGGGCATCTCTTTCTTTAGGTTTGGGAAGTTTTCTTCTATTATTTTGTTGAATATATTTGCTGGCCTTTTAAGTTGAAAATCTTCATTCTCATCAACTCCTATTATCCGTAGGTTTGGTCTTCTCATTGTGTCCTGGATTTCCTGGATGTTTTGATTTAGGATCCTTTTGCATTTTGTATTTTCTTTGACTGTTGTGCCGATGTTCTCTATGGAATCTTCTGCACCTGAGACTCTCTCTTCCATTTCTTGTATTCTGTTGCTGATGCTCGCATCTATGGTTCCAGATCTCTTTCCTAGGGTTACTATCTCCAGCGTTGCCTCACTTTGGGTTTACTTTATTGTGTCTACTTCCCTTTTTAGTTCTAGTATGGTTTTGTTCATTTCCATCACCTGTTTGGATGTGTTTTCCTGTTTTTCTACAAGGACTTCTACCTGTTTGGTTGTGTTTTCCTGCTTTTCTTTAAGGGCCTGTAACTCTTTAGCAGTGCTCTCCTGTAATTCTTTAAGTGACTTATGAAAGTCCTTCTTGATGTCCTCTACCATCATCATGAGAAATGTTTTTAAATCTGGGTCTAGAGATTCGGTTGTATTGGGGTGCCCAGGACTAGGTGGGGTGGGAGTGCTGCCCTCTGATGATGGTGAGTGGTCTTGATTTCTGTTAGTAGGATTCTTAAGTTTGCCTTTCGACATCTGGTAATCTCTGAAGCTAGCTGTTATAGTTGTCTCTGGTTAGAGCTTGTTCCTCAGGTGACTCTGTTAGCCTCTATAAACAGACCTGGGAGGCTAGCTCTCTCCTTAGTTTCAGTGGGCAGAGTATTTTCTACAGGCAAGCTCTCTTCTTACAGGGAAGGTACTCAGATATCTGGTGTTCGAACCTGCCTCCTTGCAGAAGTTGTGTTCCACTCACCAGAGGTCTTAGGATCCTGTGGGGAATCCTGTGTGGGCCCTTGCGAATATTGGGCGACTCTGCTGGCAAGGCACCCCAGTGCTCAAGTGGAGCAGAAGGGACTAATGCCCCAGGTCAGGCCCAGGTCCACTGCTTCCCTAGTTACTGCAGTCTCAGGTTCCGCGAGATTGGATTGGGGCAGACACTGTGTTCCACTCACCAGAGGTCTTAGGATCCCGTGGGGAATCCTGTGTGGGCCCTTGCAGGTGTCGGGCGACTCCGCTGGCAAGGCACCCCAGTGCTCAAGTGGAGCGGAAGGGACTCGTGCCCCAGGTCAGGCCCAGGTCCACTGCTTCCCTAGTTACCACAATCTCAGGTTCCGCGAGATTGGATTGGGGCAGACACTGTGTTCCACTCACCAGAGGACTTAGGATCCCGTGGGGAATCCTGTGTGGGCCCTTGCGGGTGTCGGACGACTCTGCTGGCAAGGCACCCCAGTGCTCGAGTAGAGCATATTTTTTGCAACAAATGACTGCCAAAATTGTGGCAAGACCTGTGTCTATGGCCAAGGGGCAATACTTTGTTCCTGTTTGCAGTAAACATGGATACAGGACTTCTGACGATGAATAAATGACATGCTTGGGACACATCTCTCATCCAGGGTGCTCAGAGACTGTGACTTCAGACACTTCCCATATGGTTAGAAGTAAAGAGATGTGTGGTGACTGGGACCCTGAATGCTTAGATTGAGATGTGGACTATTCCAATAGACTGTTGGACCAGGGGCATGATAGAGTCAGAAAAACAGTTTGTGGCTTCTGCCCAGACAGTATATATAGATGCTTTTTTTGTACCTATCAACCTGGATGATGTCTCCCTGGGGTCTTGGACTTTTTCCAACCTTACTACCAGGTTCAGTGTCAGGATGATAGAATAGGTCCAGGATTGGAAAGACACTGTTATTTTATGAAGGAAGCAAAGTTCCAGGTGAATATGGCATGTATAAAATAAAAGTTTTCTTGACACATCTTTCCCTAGTCTCTTGCCTGGGCTACATGTATAACACTTTTGGGTGGCTAATCAGTTATGTGCACAAAACATTTACATTAATGTGAGCAACATAGACACAAATCTTGTGAAGAGGGATTAAAATGATCACAGATGGTTAATATCCAGTATGTTGAGACCACAAGGCACCTTAGACCCCTCAAAGATGCCTAAAGGTAGAGCAAAGTAAACAGGCTTTCCATTCTAGCTTTGAACTCCTGAACTTTTTGTCATGCCTTAATGAGCTTACTAAAAAGAACCTCTATATACAGTCTATGCCACATGTCTCTAGAGCTCTATTCCTATGGAGTCCCAAACTCTATGAAGTAACCATAGTGTATAAAAAGGTGCCCACTATTATGCAGGTACCTTTGCTACATAAAGTATTTACTTTCAAAAAGACTTGTATTTTAAGTCTTCAGTTGCAATAAAAATAAAAGAAACAAAAATCTCCCTCTGCCTAGTCATTATACCCCTTTCTGTATGGTAAAGTATTACTGTCTGAATTGAATAGCATATCTAAACAGATGCCCTCTGGAGATAAGTCAAAATGTACACATTGATGCCAGGCCTGTCACAATTCAATCTTTGGAAGGTGGGTAAAGTTATCAGCTATGGTGGTACACATGGACATCTAGGCCAGCTTAAGGGATAGAAGAAGACTAAAAAACAAACAACACACCTCTCTCAGGTTCCTTCTTTCTGTCTTTCCCCACAACCTGTCTCCCTGTCTGAATGTTCAGTTCTCTGGCCTTGTTCCTTGGGACCAGTGAACTCATCTGAGGTTTGCTCATAATAATGCATTTAAGTTCTTTAAAGAAACAAGCCATATATGAAGAGATTGCTCACAGCTTAAGGGTACATGCTGATTTTGCATAGGAGCAAAGTTTGATTTCAGTGCTAATAATCAGGTTGCACTTGACAGGTACTCAGTCTTCAGGTGATAGGACCCTCTTTTCTGGGTTGTGTGGATCCTGGCTTTCACAAGCACAGATCCACATAATATACATGAAGCTACACACCAATCCAAAGAAGTCTTTAAATAAAAAAGTAATGACTCAATTTCACGAAGAAATTAAAAATGGCTCGATTATTTAAAATGGGGATGTTGATTGCATGGCTCAAGAGAGCACATGGAGTTTCAGGTGTGTGCATTGACCTCAGTTGGTGAGCTGTATAGGGTGCTCTGGACTCCAGAGTTTGAACTACTGTTCCAAGAGTGAGGAAGAGGAAATTAGGAGTTTGTCAATGTTGACCATTTTTTCTCTATATATTTTAATGTATGTTACTGTTCTTTTCCATGTATGCTTACATATCATAAAAGGCACCAGAACCCAGGTAACAAATTCTTGGCTCTTAGTTAATTGCTAGGTTATTTTCAATATATTTTGTTTAGAAATAGCTGAGATTAGTTAATGGACAACAGTCCAGATTACTTTACATAGATACTTTCAAAGACATCAGATCCACAGCATGTGACGCTTAATATTTATTCATTTGTTGTTGAGACACATCTGTTCTTGAATCACCCATTTCTAGATTCAAGGAAAATGTGAGCAGCAAGTCAGTGCTCTTAACTGCTCAGCCATATCTTCCTTCCCTTCCCTTTGCTTTTATTTTACTAAAAATATTTTTTCATACATTGAGTTGTGATTATGTCTTCTCCTCCCTCACCCTCTCTGAAATCATCCCTGCCTTCTCTTCATCTCAATCCACACCCCTGGTGTTTCTCCGAAGAAACGAAACAGCCACTCTAAGAATGATGAGACAAAACCAGGTGTGATGGTACAGAAGTGTAATCCCAGCACTTGAGAGGAAGACACAGGGTACCCTCCAGCCTGATCTACTAAGTGAGTTATAGAATAGCCAGAGTTACTCAGAGACCCTGTCTTGAAAAAACAAAGAAAAGCAAATAAAAAAGCCAAAGCAAAAGAAAAATGCAAGTTGAACCAGGACAAAAAAAATAAACCAACAGAAAAAAGTCAAGCCAGGCATGGCAGTGCATGCCTTTAATCCCAGCACTTGGGAGGCAGAGACAGAGGCAGAGGCAGAGGCAGAGGCAGAGGCAGAGGCAGAGGCAGAGGCAGAGGCAGAGGCAGAGGCAGAGGCAGAGGCAGAGGCAGAGGCAGAGGCAGAGGCAGAGGCAGAGGCAGAGGCAGAGGCAGAGGCAGAGGCAGAGGCAGAGGCAGAGGCAGAGGCAGAGGCAGGTGGGTTTCTGAGTTTTAGGCCAGCCTGGTCTACACAGTGAGCTCCAGGTCAGCCAGGACTACACAGAGAAACTCTGTCTTGAAAATAACAAACAAACAAAAAGAAAGAAAAGATTTTAATTTAAAAAAATAAAAACAACAATTAAATGCCCTTAGAGATACAGAGCACATTCAACAACAGAGAAATCTTATAAAAATAGGAAATTTTTAGCTATCATATACAACCAAAGGACCTACTATATAAAAGGAAAATTAAATAAAGAAAAGGGCCTGATGCATGCTATTTCACACAGAGCTGCCTAAACGCACTTGAGTTTGCTTTGTGTTGGCATCTACTGCTGGTCACTCAGCCTCTCCTTAATGTGGAATCTCCTTCCACATGGAGACTCCATTTGACTGAAGTAGTGTTTCATTTGCAAGTCTCTATGGATTGGAGATAGCTTCTGTGTTAAAAATGGAAATTATGTGTCTACTTCTCTCAACATAGTCATGTCATGTAATATAAACTCATACATGCCCTCTGCACTCTACTTCAGACTGAGTTTATATGTGCATCAGTTCTGCTGTGTTTTAGAAAGCACGGTGTCTTCAGTTGAGGGACCGCTGCTATGAACATAGTTGAGCAAGTGTATTTTTGGTATTAAAAGTCCTCTCTAGGAGAGGTAAAGCTGGAACTAGAAGCATTCTCAAATTTCTGAATATACTGCAAGATTGATTTCAAAAGTGATTGTCCAAGTTTTCACTCTCAGAAACAATTGAGGAGTGTTCCCCTTGTTGTATAACCTCCCCAACATGAGCTGTCACTTGAGGTTGTGATCTTAGCCATTCTGAAGTGTGTAAGATGGAATCTCAAGAGTCATTGCAATTTGCATTTCTTAGATGATTTGGAATGTTGAACATTTATTTAGGTGCTTCTCAGCCTGTAGAGATTCCTCTGTTGAAATATTCTGTGTAATTTAGTGCTTGATTTTTAAATTGGAGGATTTGGCTTGTGGATAACTAATATTTTGTTATATTTATAGTTTTTGGATATCATCCTTCTGTCAGATGTAGTGTTAGTGAGGATCTTCTTCCAATCTTTAGGCTGTCGTTTTGGCATGCTGATGTTCTCTTTTGCTGTATAGAAGCTTTTCAGTTTCACCAAGTCCCATTATTAATTGTTGATCTCATGGTCTGAGCTATGGGTTTCTCTTCAGGAAGTTATCTCCTGGGGCAATGTGTTCCAGACTAATCCCCTACTTTCTCTTGTATTAGATGTTGTGCATCCATTTTTACTTTGAGGTCTTTGATCAGTTGGACTTGAGAGTACTGGAGGATGAAAACTATAGAGCAACTAGCTTTCTTCTACATGCAGATATCCAGTTAGACAGCCACCCATTGATGAAGATGCTTTCTTTTTTCCAATGTCTCTTTTGCCTTCTCTGTTAAAAATGAAGTGTTGATGGTTGATAGTTGTATTGGTTTATTTGTGCACATTCAGGGGTATTCCGTTGATCAACTTTTCTGTTTTTCAGTCAATACTAGGCAGTTTTCATTTTACTATGGTTATGTAGTACAACATGAGATCAGGGACGGTGATTCTTTTTAGAAGTTCTTTTATTGTAGGGGATTGTTTTAGCTATCCTGTATTTTTTATTTTTAGTTTTCCATATGGAATAGAGAATTGAGCCTTCAAGGTCTGTAAGAATTGTGTTGGAATTTAATGGGAATTCCTTTGAATCAGTAAATTACTGTTGGTATGATGACATTTTGTATTACATTAATCACCTGATTGCAGGATCATGAGAGACCTTTGCATCTTCTAATGGCTTCTTCTATTTAATTCTTCAGAAACTTGGAGTTCTCTTCATGCAGGTATTTTGCTTGCTCAGATAGAGTTATACCAATAAATTTGGTATTTTTCTCTTTTGTAGGGTGTTGTTGCCCTAATTTCTTCCTCATCCTGGTTATCTTGAATTAACTCTCTATCTACCACTTTGAAAAAGGCATTTTCCATCTCTAGCATTGCTCTGGAAGAATCTGAAGTGTCTTTCATATATAGTATAAATGCATCTGTGAATAGAGACACTGTGACTTCTTCCTTCCCAAACTGTGCCCTTCAATTGGCATCAGTTGTCTATAGCTCTAGCTAGACCACCAAATTCTATATTGCATATATAGGCAGTTATTTGACTGCATTGTGTTCACCATGTCATTGATTCATTAATGGAACTGCTCCACCTTTCTCTCCCTTAATCTGAGGTTGGTTATCAGCTTGCTGTATATTGCTTTTATTGTGTTTATGTGTACGCCTTTTATCCCTGGTCTCTATAGCACTTTTATCATGAAAGAGTGCTGGATTTTGTCAAAAAATTTTCAGCATCTGATGAGATGACCATGTATCCTTTTACTTTCCACTTGTTTATATGGTGGAAATATGCTGCTGTATTTTCCTAAAATGAACCATTCCTGCATCCCTGGAATAAAGCCTACAGGATCATGATTGATGATTATTATCACATCTTCTTCAATTTTGATTCCACTTGTGTTATTTAGTATTTGGTATCAATATTTATATGGCAAACTTGTCTAAATTCTATCAACTTTATTTGTAGAGTCATTGTTGTGTGGTCTGTGTATCAACATGGCTGTGACCTCATAGGATAGATAGATAGATAGATAGATAGATAGATAGATAGATAGATAGATGGATGGATGGATGGATGGTTGCATAGATACCTAGTTAGATGGACAGACAAACAGATAGTCTGATGAACAGTGTCCTAATACAAACCCCTTGTATACTTTTACACATCCATGTTGTAGGCCTGAAACTGGACGCCAAAGCAGTCAAGGCTATGCTCACTAACTGAGCTCAATGGACACACCTGATACTCCACATCCTCTCTTCATTGTGTGGCATTAGGGAACAACACTGGAGCCACACAAAAGTCAGGCAAGCTCGCTGCTGCTTAACATCTCCATTTCAATAAATTAGTTCAGTTTATTTAGATTTTTATTAGATATTTACTTTATTTACATTTCAAAAGTTGTCCCCTTTTCAGGTTTCCCCTACGAAAACCCACTATCCCCTCCCTCCTCCCCATGCTCACCATCCCACCCACATGTGCGTCCTGGCCCTGGCATTCCCTACACTGGAGAATACAGCACTTACAGGACCAAGGGCCTCTCCTCCCATTGATGACTGACTAGGCCATCCTCTGCTACATATGCACCTTGAGCCATGAGTCCCACCATATGTGCTCTTTGTTTGGTTATTTAGTCCTTTGGAGCTCTGGGGTTAATGGTTAGTTCATATTGTTGTTCCTCCTATGTGGTTGCCACCCCCTTCAGTTCCTTGGGTCCTTTCTCTAGCTCCTTCATTGGGGATCCTCTGCTCAGTCCAATGGTAGCTTGTGAGGATCCATGTCTGTATTTGTCAGGCACTGGTGGAGCCTCTCTGGAGACAGCTATAACAGCCTCTGTCAGGAAGCACTTGTTGGCATCCACAAAAGTATCTGGATTTGGTGAATTAATATGGGATTGATCCCCAGGTGGGGGAGTCTCTGGACAAGCATTCCTTCAGTTTCTGCTCCACACTTTGTCTCTGTTACTCCATTCATCGGTATTTTGTCCCCCCTTCTAAGAAGGATTGAAGTATCCACACTTTGGTCTTCCTGTTTCTTGGTGGTTTGTGAATTACATTTTGCGTGTTCCAAGCTTCTGGGTTAATATCCACTTATCAGTAAGTACATACCATGTGTGTTCTTTTGTGATTGTGTTATCTCACTCAGAATAGTATTTCCTAGATCCATCCATTTGCCTATATCATAAATTGCCTATTCCATAAATGTGTTGGTTTTAATAGCTGAGTAGAAATCCATTGTGTAAATATACAACATTTTCTGAATCCACTACTCTGCTAAGGGACATCAATGTTCTTTCCAGCACCTGGCTATTATAAATAAGGCTGCTATATGCATCAGAAGATGGCCTAGTCGGCCATCAGTGGAAAGAGAGACCCATTGGTCGTGCAAACTTTATCTTCCTCAGTACAGGGGAACGCCAGGGCCAAGAAGTAGGAGTGGGTGGGGGAGCGTGGGGGAGACTTTTGGGATAGCATTGGAAATGTAAATGAAATAAATACCTAATTAAAAAAAATAAAATAATAAGTAAATAAATAAATAAGGCTGCCATGAACATAGTGGAGCATGTGTCCTAATTACTTGTTCAAACATCTTCTGGGTGTATGCCCAAAGTCGTATTATTAGGTCCTCAAGTAGTATTATGTCCAATTTTGGGAGGAACCACCAAACTGATTTTCAGAGTAGTTGTAACAGCTTGCAATCCCACCAGCAATGGAGGAGTGTTCCTCTTTCTCCACATCCTTGCCAGCATCTGCTGTCACCTGAGTTTATGATCTAAGCCATTCTGACCTGTGTGAGGTAGAATCTCAGAGTTGTTTTAATTTGCACTTTCCTGATAACTAAGGATGTTGAACATTTTTTTAGGTGCTTCTCAGACATTTGGTATTCTTCAGTTGAGAATTCTTTGTTTAGCTCTGTATCCCAATATTTGGTTCTCAGGAGTCTAGCTTCTTGAGTTCTTTGTATATATTGGATATTAGCCCTCTATCAGATGTAGGATTAGTAAAGATCTTTTTGCAATCTCTTCGTTGCCTTTTTGGCTTATTGACAGTGTCCTTGGCATTACAGAAGCTTTGTAGTTTTATGAGGTCCCATTTGTAGATTCTTTTTTGGTTTGTTTGTTTGTTTTTGTTTGTTTTTTGTTTTTGTTTTTTTTTTTTTTTCGTGATAGGTGTAGTGGCTATTCCTGGTTGTCAACTTGACAATATTTGGAATGAACTACAATCCGGAATTGGAAGGCTCACCAGTGACTCTTATCTGGAGGCTTGGAGATGCTTATCTGGATCTTGGTTTGAAGATCTTGAGCCACAGTGGCTATGGATTCCAGAAGATTGAATCTCTGAGTTTAAGGAACACACCTTTAATCTGGGCTACGCCTTTCATCTGGGATTAAAGGTGTGGTGGAACACACCTTTAATCTGGGCTACACCTTCTGCTGGAGACAATATAAGGACATTGGAAGAAGGGAGTCTAGCTCGAGCTCTTGCTCCTTCGCCTGCTTGCCGCGTGAGACTGAGTAACTGCTAGATCCTTGGACTTCCATTCACAGCTGCGACTGAATCATTGTTGGGAATTGGGCTGCCGACTGTAAGTCATCAATAAATTCCTTTACTATCTAGAGACTGTCCATAAGTTCTGTGACTCTAGAGAACCCTGACTAATACAGAAGTTGGTACCAGGAGTGGTTCTAGAGTAACAGAAGTACAAGGATGAATCTTTTAAAATACTGGAATTGGCTTGTTGATCCACCAGCACTTTCAACTATTGAAACCTCTCCAGATTCTCTCCCTCCTGGGAGCTCAGAGAATTTTGAAGACCCATGGTTGAAACTATATTCCGAACTTAAAGAAGCTAATGACCTTGATTTTCTTAATGAATTAGGTGATTCAGTGCACAAAGCTTTCTACAAGATGGGGAAAAAATCGGAAAATGATTTTACTGGCTGGCTGCTATTAGTATCTGTGGAAAGAATGATGAATAAAAGGAAGGAGTTGTGTGATAAAATCGAAAGGCTCCAGACACAAGTAAACGATCTAAAAGTTGCTAAGTGTGTCCTTGAGGAGAATCTTCTCTCTTGTAGCAATAGAGCTCAAGTTGCAGAAAATCAAACAGAAACTCTCATTGTAAGGCTGGCTGAACTACAGCGAAAATTCAAGTCTCAGCCTCAGAGTGTGTCGACAGTTAAAGTAAGGGCTCTAATTGGCAAAGAATGGGATCCTACAACATGGGACGGGGATGTGTGGGAAGACCATGTTGAAGCTGAGAATTTTGAATCTTCAGATTCTCAAGGGTTTGCCCCACCTGAGGAAGTAGTACCCTCAGCCCCACCCCTTGAAATAATGCCTTCCCCACATGAGGAAATTAATTTTGCAGAGTCTGATAAACCAGCAATGACTTTCACTACTGATGTTTCTCAAGGCCCACCAATAGTTTCTTCTAGACCTGTAATCAGACTCAAAGCAAAACAGGCTCCTAGAGGGGAGGTAGAAAGTGTAGTCCATGAGGAAATTCGCTACACTACTAAGGAGCTTAATGAGTTTGCTAATTCATTCAAGCAGAAACCTGGTGAATATGTGTGGGAATGGATTTTAAGGGTGTGGGATAAGGGTGGAAGGAACATAAAACTAGAGCAGGCTGAGTTTATTGACATGGGTCCTCTGAGTAGAGATTCTAGGTTTAATACGGAAGCTCGCATGGTTAAAAAAGGTGTCAAAAGTTTGTTTGAATGGTTGGCTGAGGTGTTTATCAAAAGATGGCCTACTGGAAATGACTTGGAGATGCCTGATATTCCGTGGCTTAATGTTGATGAAGGGATTTTAAGACTTAGGGAAATTGCAATGCTAGAGTGGATATATTGTGTAAAGCATAATTGTCCACAATGGGAAGGTCCAGAAGATATGCCTTTCACTAGCTCTATAAGACGCAAATTGGTGAGAGGGGCACCAGCACATTTGAAGGGTTTTGTTCTTTCCCTTTTCCTTGTGCCAGATCTTAGCATTGGAGATGCTTCTGCTCAATTAGATGAATTAAATTCACTGGGTTTAGTTGGATTCCGAGGTAACAAGGGCCAGGTGGCAGCATTGAATCGCCGGAGACAAGGTGATTCTAGTTATTATAATGGACAGCGTAGACAAAAGAAGGTTTATAATAACATACCCAGTAATGGTCAGCACAGGAGAGGTGAAATTTATAATGGCATGACTCGGTTGGACCTTTGGTACTGGCTAACCAATCATGGTGTTTCCAGGAATGAAATACATAGGAAGCCTACTGCGTATTTGTTTGATCTGTATAAGCAGAAAAATTCTCAAACAAATGAAAGAAAGGCTACATTAGATCGTGGTAAACAGCCAAATGAAAGAAAGGCTACATTAGATCGTGGTAAACAGCAATCTCGGCCAGTGAATCAATTTCCAGACTTGAGACAGTTTGCAGATCCAGAACCCCTTGAATGAAGGGGTGGCCAGGTTCCGCTGAGGAAGGATCTTGATAAGACACTCAAAGGTTTTGCTGTTACCCTTTCTCCAGTTCTTCCCCAGAGGGACCTACGGCCTTTTACAAGGGTAACTGTACACTGGGGAAAAGGAAATAATCAGACTTTTCGGGGTCTGCTGGATACTGGTTCTGAGTTGACACTGATCCCAGGGGATCCCAAGAAACATTGTGGCCCTCCAGTTAAAGTAGGGGCTTATGGAGGGCAGGTGATTAATGGAGTTTTGACTGATGTCCGACTCACAGTAGGTCCAGTAGGTCCCCGGACACATCCTGTGGTGATTTCCCCAGTTCCAGAATGTATAATTGGGATAGATATACTCAGAAATTGGCAGAATTCTCATATTGGTTCCCTGAACTGTAGAGTGAGGGCTATTATGGTTGGAAAGGCCAAATGGAAGCCTTTAGAGTTGCCTCTGCCAAAGAAAATAGTGAATCAAAAACAGTATCGTATTCCTGGAGGAATTGCAGAAATTACTGCCACTATCAAGGACTTGAAAGATGCAGGGGTGGTGGTTCCCACCACATCTCCATTTAACTCTCCTATCTGGCCAGTGCAGAAAACAGATGGATCATGGAGAATGACAGTTGATTACCGAAAACTAAATCAGGTAGTAACTCCAATTGCAGCTGCTGTACCAGATGTAGTTTCCTTACTTGAGCAAATTAACACATCTCCTGGCACCTGGTATGCGGCTATTGATCTGGCAAATGCCTTCTTCTCAGTACCTGTCCATAAGGACCACCAGAAGCAATTTGCTTTCAGTTGGCAAGGCCAACAGTATACCTTCACAGTTTTGCCTCAAGGATATATTAACTCTCCTGCCCTGTGTCATAATTTAGTTAGAAGGGATCTTGATCGTTTGGATCTTCCACAAAATATCACATTGGTGCACTATATTGATGACATTATGCTGATTGGACCAAGTGAGCAGGAAGTAGCAACCACTTTGGACTCATTGGTAACACATATGCGTATCAGAGGATGGGAAATAAATCCAACCAAAATTCAAGGACCATCTACCTCAGTGAAATTCTTAGGAGTCCAGTGGTGTGGGGCATGCAGAGATATTCCTTCTAAGGTGAAAGATAAGTTATTGCACCTGGCCCCTCCTACAACCAAGAAAGAAGCACAACGTTTAGTGGGCCTATTTGGATTCTGGAGACAACACATCCCTCACTTGGGTGTGTTACTTAGGCCTATTTACCAAGTGACTCAGAAAGCTGCTAGCTTTGTGTGGGGCCTGGAACAGGAGAAGGCCCTTCAACAGGTCCAGGCTGCTGTGCAGGCTGCTCTACCACTTGGACCATATGACCCAGCAGACCCGATGGTACTTGAGGTGTCTGTGACTGATAGAGATGCTGTTTGGAGCCTCTGGCAGGCCCCTGTAGGTGAATCACAGAAAAGGCCTTTGGGATTTTGGAGCAAAGCTCTACCATCATCTGCAGACAACTATTCTCCCTTTGAAAAACAGCTCTTGGCCTGCTATTGGGCCTTAGTGGAAACTGAACGTCTGACAATAGGACACCAAGTCACTATGCGACCTGAACTACCCATCATGAGCTGGGTACTATCAGACCCTGCAAGTCATAAAGTGGGATGTGCACAGCAGCAGTCTATTATCAAATGGAAGTGGTATATACGTGATCGGGCCAGAGCAGGTCCTGAAGGCACAAGCAAGTTACATGAAGAAGTTGCTCAAATGCCTATGGTTTCTACTCCTGTTACAATGCCATCTGCTGCCAAGCATGCACCTATAGCCTCATGGGGTGTTCCCTATGATCAACTGACCGAAGAGGAGAAGACTAGAGCCTGGTTTACTGATGGCTCTGCACGTTATGCAGGCACCACCCAGAAGTGGACAGCTGCAGCATTACAACCCCTTTCTGGGACAACCTTGAAAGACACAGGTGAAGGGAAATCTTCACAGTGGGCAGAACTTCGGGCAGTACACATGGTATTACAGTTTGTTTGCAAGAAGAAATGGCCAGATGTACGATTATACACTGACTCATGGGCTGTAGCCAATGGATTGGCTGGATGGTCAGGGACTTGGAAAGATCACAATTGGAAAATTGGTGAGAAAGACATCTGGGGAAGAAGTATGTGGATAGATCTCTCCAAATGGGCAAAGGATGTGAAGATATTTGTGTCCCATGTAAATGCTCACCAAAAGGTGACTTCAGCTGAGGAGGAGTTCAATAATCAAGTGGATAAGATGACCCGTTCTGTGGACAATCAGCCTCTCTCCCCAGCCATCCCTGTCATTGCTCAATGGGCACATGAACAAAGTGGCCATGGTGGTCGAGATGGAGGTTATGCTTGGGCTCAGCAACATGGGCTTCCACTCACCAAGGCTGACCTGGCTACAGCTGCTGCTGATTGCCAGATCTGCCAACAGCAGAAACCAACACTGAGCCCCAGATATGGCACCATTCCTTGAGGTGACCAGCCAGCAACCTGGTGGCAGGTTGACTACATTGGACCACTTCCTTCGTGGAAAGGACAGCGTTTTGTTCTTACTGGAGTAGATACTTATTCTGGTTATGGATTTGCCTTTCCTGCACGTAATGCCTCTGCTAAAACCACCATTCACGGACTGACAGAATGCCTTATCTATCGTCATGGTATTCCACACAGTATTGCTTCTGACCAAGGAACTCATTTCACAGCCAGAGAAGTATGACAGTGGGCCCACGATCATGGAATTCACTGGTCTTACCACGTTCCCCACCATCCTGAAGCAGCTGGTCTGATAGAAAGATGGAATGGCCTTTTGAAGACGCAGTTACAGCGCCAATTAGGTGGTAACAGCTTGGAAGGCTGGGGTAGAGTTCTTCAGAAGGCAGTATATGCTTTGAATCAGCGCTCGATATATGGTACAGTTTCACCCATAGCCAGGATTCATGGGTCCAGGAATCAAGGGGTGGAAAAAGGAATAGTTCCACTTACTATCACTCCTAGTGACCCTCTAGGAAAATTTTTGCTTCCTGTCCCCATAACTCTAGGTTCTGCTGGCTTAGAAGTTTTGGCTCCAGAGAGGGGAGTGCTCCTACCAGGAGCTACAACAAACATTCCATTGAACTGGAAGCTCAAACTTCCCCCTGGTCATTTTAGGCTTCTAATGCCCTTAAACCAACAGGCTAAAAAAGGAATAACAGTGTTAGGAGGGGTGATAGATCCAGATTACCATGGGGAAATTGGATTACCTCTTCACAATGGTGGTAAGCAAGATTATGTCTGGAGTGTAGGAGATCCCTTAGGGCGTCTCTTAGTACTACCATGTCCTGTGATTAAAGTCAATGGGAAACTACAACAGCCTAATCCAAGCAGGATGACAAAGGATGCAGACCCATCAGGAATGAAGGTATGGGTCAATCCTCCAGGAAAAGAGCCAAGACCTGCTGAGGTGCTGGCTGAAGGAGAAGGAAATACAGAATGGGTAGTAGAGGAAGGTAGTTATAAATACCAATTAAGGCCACGTAACCAGTTGCAGAAACGAGGATTATAAAGTAATATGAATGCCCATTGTAAATTTACTAATGCGTTTGCGATTGTACGAGGGATAGTTATATCATGTTAGGCGTATTTACAACCTTGTTATTGTTTCATGTGAACATGAGATATTATTTGTGTCAAATTGACAAGGGGTGGATTGTAGTGGCTATTCCTGGTTGTCAACTTGACAATATTTGGAATGAACTACAATCCGGAATTGGAAGGCTCACCAGTGACTCTTATCTGGAGGCTTGGAGATGCTTATCTGGATCTTGGTTTGAAGATCTTGAGCCACAGTGGCTATGGATTCCAGAAGATTGAATCTCTGAGATTAGACAAAGCTGCCCACTTTCTCCCTACCTATTCAGTATAGTACTCAAAGTCCTCCCCAGAGCAATTAGACAACAAAAGTAGGTCAAGGGGATACCAATTGGAAAGGAAGAAGTAAAAATACCACTATTTGCAGATGATATGATAGTATGTATATATATATATATGATCCTAAAGATTCCACCAGAGAATTCCTAAACCTGATAAGCAGCCTCAGTGCGAAGGCTGGATATAAAATTAACTCAAACAAATCAATGGCCTATTTCTACACAAAGGATAAATAGGATGAGAAAGAAATTAGGGAAAAGCACCCTTCACAATAGTCACAAGTAATATAAAATACCTTGGTGTGACTCTAACTAAGGAAGTGAAAGATCTGTATGATAAGAACTTCAAGTCTCTGAAGAAACAAAATGAGGAAGATCTCAGAAGATGGAAAGATCTCCCATGCTCATGGACTGGCAGCATGAATACAATAAAAATGACAATCTTGCCAAAAGCTATCTACAGATTCAATTCAATCTCCATCCACTTTCAACTCAATTCTTCAACGAATTAGACAGGGCAATCTGCAAATTCATCTGGAATAACAAAAAAACTAGGATAGGAAAATCTCTTCTCAATGATAAAAGAACCTCTGGTGGAATCACCATACCATGCCTTAACTAAAGCTGTACTACAGAGCAATTGTGATAAAAAATTTCATGGTACTGGTACAGTGACAGATAGGTAGAGCAATGGAATAGAATTGAAGAACCAGATATGAATCCACACACCTATGGTCACTTGATCTTTGACAAGGGAAATAAAACCATCCGGTAGAAAAAAAAGACAGCATTTTCAACAAATGGTGCTGGCACAACTGGTGGTATCTTGTAGAAGAATGTGAATTGATCCATTCTTATCTCCTTGTACAAAGCTCAAGTCTAAGTGGATCAAAGGCCTCTACATAAGACCAGAGACACTAAAATTAATAGAGGAGAAAGTGGGGAAAAGCCTCGAAGATATGGGCACAGAGGAAAAATTCCTAAACAGAACAGCAATGGCTTGTGCTGTAAGATCAAGAATTGACAAAAGGAACCTCATAATATTGCAAAGCTTCTGTAAGGCAAAAGACATTGTCAATAAGAAAAAAATAGGCCACCAAAAGATTGGGAAAGAATTTTTACCAATCCTAAATCTGATAGGGGACAAATATTCAATATATACAAAGAGCTCAAGAAGCTGGACTCCAGAAAATCAAATAACCACATTTAAAAATGGGGTTCAGAGCTAAGCAAAGAATTCTCAACTGAGGAATACAGAATGACCGAGAAGCCCCTGAAAAAATGTTCAACATCCTTAATCATCAGGGACATGCAAATCAAAACAACCTTGAGATTTCACCTCACACCAGTCAGAATGGCTAAAATCAAAAATTCAGGTGACAGCAGACGCTGGCGAGGATGTGGAGAAAGAGAAACACTAGCCAGGCATGGTGGCACATGCCTTTAATTCCAGCTCTCAGGAGGCAGAGGCAGGAAGATTTCTGAGTAAGAGATCAGCCTGTTCTACAAAGTGAGTTCCAGGACAGCCAGGGTTACACAGAATATCCCTGTCTTGAAAAACAAAATCAGAGCCAGGCGTGGTGGTGGCACACGCCTTTAATCCCAGCACTGGGGAGGCAGAGGCAGGTGGATTTCTGAGTTTGAGGCCAGCCTGGTCTACAAAGTGAGTTCCAGGATAGCCAGGGCTATACAGAGAAACCCTGTCTCAAAAAATTAAAAAAAAAAAGAAATAACCGGGCGTGGTGGCGCACGCCTTTAATCCCAGCACTTGGGAGGCAGAGACAGGCGGATTTCTGAGTTCGAGGCCAGCCTGGTCTACAAAGTGAGTTCCAGGACAGCCAAGACCATACAGAGAAACCCTGTCTCGAAAAACCAAAAACCAAACAAACAAACAAACAAGCAAAAAAAAAAAAAAAAAACATTAAAAAAATTAAAAAAAAAAAAAGAAATAAAGAAAGGAGAGAGAGGGAGAGAGAGACAGAGAGAGAGAGAGAGAAAAAAAAAACAAAAACAAAAAAAAAACAACAACAAAAGCCAGGCATGGTGGCACATACCTTTAATCCCAGTACTCAGGAGGCAGAGGCAGGCAGATTTCTGAGTTCAAGGCCAGCCTGTTCTACAGAGTGAGTTCCAGGACAGCCAGGGTTACACAGAATATCCCTGTCTTGAAAAACAAAATCAGAGCCAGGCGTGGTGGTGGCACACGCCTTTAATCCCAGCACTCGGGAGGCAGAGGCAGGTGGATTTCTGAGTTTGAGGCCAGCCTGGTCTACAAAGTGAGTTCCAGGATAGCCAGGGCTATACAAAGAAACCCTGTCTCAAAAAATTAAAAAAAAAAGAAATAAAGAAAGGAGAGAGAGGGAGAGAGAGACAGAGAGAGAGAAAGAGAAAAAAACAAAAACAAAAACAAAACAACAACAAAAGCCAGGCATGGTGGCACATACCTTTAATCCCAGTACTCAGGAGGCAGAGGCAGGCAGATTTCTGAGTTCAAGGCCAGCCTGTTCTACAGAGTGAGTTCCAGGACAGCCAGGACTACACAGAAAAACCCTGTCTCAAAAATACCAAAAAAAAAAAAAAAAAAAAAGATGAACATGCCTCCACTGCTGGTGGAACTGCAATCTTGTACAACCACTCTGGAAGTCAGTCTGGAGGTTCCTTGAAAAATTGGACATTCTACCGGAAGATCCAGCAATACCTCTCCTGGGGATATACCCAGAAGTTCCAACTGGTAATAAGAACACATGTTCCACTATGTTCAGAACAGCTTTATTTATAATCGCCAGAAGCTAGAAAGAACCCAGATGTCCCTCAACAGAGGAATGGATACAGAAATTGTGGTACATTTACATAATGGAGTACTACTCAGCTTTTAAAAACAATGGATTTATGAAATTCTTGGACAAATGTATGTATCTGGAGATTATCATCCTTAGTGATATAACCCAATCACAAAAGAAGTCATTAGATATGCACTCACTGATAAGTGGATATTAGCCTAGAAACATAGAACAACCAAGATACAATTTGCAAAACACAAGAAAATCAAGAAGAGGGAAGACTAATGGGTGGATACTTTATTCCTCCTTAATATAGGGAATAAAATACTCATAAAAGGAGTTACAAAGACAAAGTTTGGAGCAAAGATGAAAGGATGGACTATCCAGAGACTACCCCACCGGGGGATCCATCCCATTATCAGCCACCAAACCCAGACACTATTGCATATGCCAGAAAGATTTTGCTGAAGGGACCCTGATAGAGCTGCCTCGTGTGAGTCTCTGCCAGTGCCTGGCAAATACAGAAATGGATGCTCACAGTCATCTATAAGATGGAACACAGGGCCCCCAGTGGAGAAGCTAGAGAAAGCACCCAAGGAGGTGAAGGGGTCTGCAACCCTATAGGTGGAACAACAATATGAACTAACCAGTACCCCCCAGAGCTCATATCTCTAGCTGCATATGTAGCAGAAGATGGTCTAGTCGGTCATCACTGGGGACAGAGGACCCTTGGTATTGCGAACTGTTTTTTTTTTTTTTTTCTTTTTTTGATTTTTTGAGACAGGGTTTCTCTGTGTAGCCCCGGCTGTCCTGGAACTCACTCTGTAGACCAGGCTGGCCTATAACTCAGAAATCTGCCTGCCTCTGCCTCCCAAGTGCTGGGATTAAAGGCTTCACCATCATGCCCGGCTGGTATTGCAAACTTTATATGCCCAGTACAGGGGAATGCCAGGGCCAAGAAGTGGGAGTGGGTGGGGAGGGGAGCAGGGTGGAGGGAGGCTGTAGGGAACTTTAGGGATAGCGTTTGAAATGTATATAAAGAAAATATCTAAGAAAAAAAGAAAACAACCTGTTCTTAAGACTAAAGCTCACTTTAAGGAGACAAAGGCCTTCTCCATGTTCCTGGTTCTCTCATAATCCAGGGAACTACAGCTCCCTACTTCCAAGCTTCTAGAATTGTACTCTCTCTCTTATCAAGTCTAAATATTGAAAACCGTTCCTGTATTGAACCCCAGCACCCATTCTTTATGGTTGTCTCTGTGAAACTGTTTCCATCTATAACCCAGGCTACACTCAAACTAAAGAAGATCCTGTCTCTACCTCCATGTGTAGTATGATCCTTTAGCTTGGCTAGCTCGAGTGGCATCATGTGTACACAATGTCCAAAGTTGTCCCTTCTTGAGGTTTCCCTAGTACGGGCTGAAGAAATGGTTCAGGAGTTAAGAGCACTAGGGATACAGCACACACAAGTTGCCATGTGAATGTTGGGAAATAAACCAGAGCTGTGTGTCAGAGCAGCCAGTGCTGCTAAGTGCTCAGAGATAGCTCCAGACCCCTTTCTTTGCTTTTCCTTTACTCAAAGTATTTTTTATACAGTGTGTTATTATTAAGGCTTCTCCTCCCCCAACTCCTCTGACATCTTCTCTAACTTCTCTTCCATCTCAATCCACACCCTTTGTGCCTCTCCTAAGAAAAGAAACAGTCACTTACAGAATCCTGAGACAAAGCCAGTGCAGTAGAACACAAGTGTAATCCCAGCACTTGGGAGGAGGCAGGAAAACCTCCAGCCTGGTCTACTATGCGAGTACAGAACAGTCTGACTTACAATGAGACCATTTCTTGAAAAAAACAAAACAAAAAAAAAAAACAAACAAAAAATAAGCAAATAAACAAAACAGAAACCAAAGACAAAAGAAAAACACACTAGTTGAAACAGGACAAAATAAACCAACAGAAAAAAAGAGAGAGAGAGACCCAAAAAGAAGAAACAAACAAACAAACAAACAAACAATCAAACAAACACAACAACTAAAACTATCCCTTACAGATAAAGAGCACAATCAAAGACAGAGGAATCCAGTAAAAACAGGAAATTTGCAGCCTGACTATAAAAACAAAGGAACTGTAATTTAAAAGCCAAACAAAATAAATAAACAAAGGGGCCTGATACATTCTTCTCAGACAAAAGCTTTAAAATGCCTTTGAGTTTCTTTGTTTTGGCACCAACTGCTGGACATTCAGCCTCTCCTTAATAGTGGGATTTGCTTCCACGTGGAGACTCCAATTGACTGGAGCAGAGTTTCATCTGCAAGTCTTCATGGATTGGAGATAGCTTCTGTGTTGGGAATGGGAACGTGTATCTACTTCTTCTCTCAAGGCTGTCACGAGATGTGGTACAAGCTTGTGCAAGCCATATGCATGCTGCTTCAGCCTCTCTGAGTTCATATGAGCATCATAAGGCCTGGTGTCTTCAGTTGAGGGAGAGTTGCTATGAACAGAGTTGAGCAAGTGTCTTTTTGGTATTGTGGGTCCTCTTTGGTTATATGTCTAGGAGTGGTAAAACTGGTCTAGAAGGTAGGCAGTTTCTCACATTTCTGATAAAGTGTCAGATTTATTTCACAAGTGGTTGTCCAAGTTTGTACTCTCACCAGCAATGGGAAAGTGTTCCCCTCTTTCCATAAACTCCCCAACATGAACTGTCAGTGGTGGTTTTGATCCTAGCCATAATGATATATGCATAATGGAATCTCACAGTCATTGGGATTTGCATCTGTCAGATGATTTGGAATGTTGAACATTTATTTAGGTGCTTCTCAGCATGTAGAGAATCCTCTGTTGAAATATTCTGTATAATTCTATAGTACCCCATTTTTAAATTGAGGTATTTAGTTTGTGGATATCTAATGCTTTGTGTATTTATAGGGTTATCACCATTTATAGTGATATCACCCCTCTGTCAGATGTGGGTTGGTGAGGATGTTCTTCCAATCTTTAGGCTGCAATTTTGGCCTGCTGATGAACTCCTTTGACAAATAGAAGCTTTTCAGTTTCATCAAGTGCCATTATTCATTGCTGATCTTATTGCCTGAGCTATGGGTTTCTGTTCAGAAATTTATCTCCTGTGTCAGTGTGTTCAAGGCTAATCCCCCACTGTAGTGGATATTTCTGGTTTTCAACTTGACTATATCTGGAATGAACTGCAATCCAGAATTGGAAGGCTCACCTGTGATCCTGATCTTGAGACTGAGAGATACAAGATTCTGCCCTGGATCTTGGCATGGAGATCTCGAGGCATTGTGGCTATGAATCTCAGGAGACTAAAGCAAGGAGATCTATAAATTCAAGGTCATCTGGGGCAAAGTAAGTTCCAGATTTAGGTGTGGTGGTACACACCTTTAATCTGGGCCACACCTTCTACTGGAGACTTACACAAAAGTGGAAGAAGAAAGACTCTCTCTTCTCTGTGTGTGTGGGACTCAGCAACTGCTAGATCCTTGGACTTCCATTCACATCTGCTGCTGACCATTGTTGGGGAGTTGGACTACAGACTGTGAGTCATCATCAGTTCCCTTACTATACAGTGACTACCAGTAAGTTCTCTAACTCTAGAAAACCTTGACAAGTACATCCACTTCCTCTTGTGTTACATGCTGTGTATCCATTTTTATGTTGAGGTTTTGATCAGTTAGACTTGAGAGTATTGGAGGATAATAAATACAGAGCAGTTTGCTTTCTTATACATGCAGATGCCCAGTTAGACAGGCACAATTGGATAGGGATGATTTCTTTTTTACAATGTCTCTTTAGCATTCTCTGTTAAAAGTCTAGCGTCCATGCTTGATAGCTATGTGGGTTTATTTCTGGGTCTTCAGTTAAATTCCATTGATCAATTTATCTGTTTTACTGCCAATACCACACAGTTTTCGTTATACTATGGGCATGTAATACTACTTCAGATCAGAGAAGGTGATACTTCTAGGAATACATTTGTTGTAGAGGATTGTGGTCCTTGGTCTCAGTCCAATGGTTGTCTGTGAATGTCTGCAATTGTCTTAGGTGCTATTAGAACCTCTCAGAGGACAGCCACACCAGGCTCCTTTATATAAGCACATCTTGTCATCAACAATACTATAGGTTTTTGATGTCTGCTGATGGGATGGATCTAAGGATGCCTGTTCCTGGGTGGCTCTTTCTTCAGTCTCT
Organism: Mus musculus; assembly: GCF_000001635.26. Classification (NCBI taxonomy): domain Eukaryota; kingdom Metazoa; phylum Chordata; class Mammalia; order Rodentia; family Muridae; genus Mus; species Mus musculus. The sequence goes on from NC_000071.6 coordinate 95,183,369, forward strand.
GCTCCAGTTTTTGTCCCTGTTCTTCCTTTAGACAGGAACAATTCTAGGTTAAAATTTTTGAGATCGGTAGCTGGGCGGTGGTGGTACAAACCTTTAATCTCAGGTCTTGGGATGTAGAGACAATCAGATTTCTGAGTTCAAGGCCAGCCTGGTATACAAAGTGGGTTCCAGAACAGCCAGGGTTACACAGAGCAACCCTGTCTCAAAAAAAAATTTTTTTTTAGATGGGTGTGTGGTACTTTCCCTCAACTAGAAGCCATTCCTAGCCACTGGAGGTGGTCTCTTAAGGTTCTGTCTCCCCTCTGTTGCATATTTCATATTGAACTTTATTGTTTGCTTGCTTGGTTATTTATTGTTTGAACGATTTCTTTATTCTCCTTTTTGCTCTTGATTTTCTTGGTTCAAATAATATTCTGAGACAACATGGTTGTTCTTTACCTAGGGATAATTTAGAATTTCAATTCCCAGGGATCTTCTTGCCTTGGTCTTCCGGCTGGAAGGATTACTATGTGAGCCAAGACACCTGGTTATGTTTTCCTCATTTGTGACCAGCATGGGCCAGAGGGAAATTCACCTGGGAGCCATAATATGTCCTTGAAAATACATGCACAAAACCATAAAATACCATTGTAAGAGGGCATGACAAATACCCTTGTGCAGAACCTTTGGGGCCTACTTGTAGGAATTGGGCAAGAATTTGACATTGGGCTAGGACAGTGCAGTAGGCTCATATAAGAATATTTATCTTGGGCTAGTGCAAAGCTCAAGGAAAACTCGGCAGAGGAATGTGTGGCAATTGTTTTACCTTGTTCATCTTGATAAACCCAGAGAAATAGTGATCAGGGGACTTTGTTTGTTTGTTTGTTTTTGTCAATAGACTTTTTATTGGTTATTTTATTTATTTGCATTTCAATGTTCTCCCCTTCCCCATTTTGTCCTCTGGAAACCCTCATCCAAACCCCTTTCTCCTTGTTTCTATAAACGTGATCCCATACCCACCCACTACTGACTCTCCAACCTGGCATCCCCTACACTGGAGCATCAAGCCTTCACAGGACTGAGGGCCTCTCCTCCCATTGATGCCCAACAAGGCCATCCACTGACATACATGCAGCTAGAGCAATGGGTCCCTATGTGTGTACACTTTGGTTGGTGTTTCAGTCTCTGGGAGCTCTTGGGTTGTGTTGCTCTTCCTATGGGGCTGCAAACCCTTTCAGCTCCTCCAGTCCTTTTACTAACATCTCCATTGGGGACCCCTTACTCGGTACATTGTTTATTGCCTTGTTTGTTCTTTGACCTAAAACTGACTTTATCCTTTGCATGTATTTAGACTGGTATAAAAGCAGACTAGAGAAAAGTGAATCTGCTTAGGACGTAGCACTGGCTGGAGTCATGGAATAATGTTGTCTAATGGTCATTGTCTTTTCAATCATCATTCCCAACCTTGAGACCCTGTTGCCTGACAGAGCTAGCTTGATCACATTTTACAGTTATTTATCAGTTCTGGAATAAAGAGGTGAGCTTTATGCTTTGCCAATCGTATACTATGGTAGTACTCAGAAAGCAGAGCCAGGAGGATGGCTTCATCCACCTTGGAGGGAATTCTGTGGTGTGACTCCAGTAGTACAGTCCTTGCTTGGCATTCACAATTAAGGTTATAAATCACTGCATGATCTAGACAAATGGGGCATGCCTGTGTTCCCAGAACACGTGAGTCTGAATAGAGGCTCAGAAATCCAATGGTATCTTTGCTGTAATAGATAGTGTGAGGCAAACCTGTTCTATATTAAAATATTTTCAAAACAAGTTAAAAAGTGTGTCAGGGAGAGGCATAACATCAATGATTCTAAAAAGTCGGAGCAGGTTTGAGAAAGGAAGGATCAGTGGACATGGAGAGATGATCAGGGTTTCCTGGGCAGAGATAAAATCTCTAGGATTAGGAGATTTTCAGAATACCTGATATTTGCAGAACACATAAATTCAATGCCCAACAAGTGTGATTGTGGCTTGGAACTACCTTTAGCTTCAGTGTTTCTGGAATCCTCTTCCCTTTCCTAGACTTAATAAGCACTATGACAACATGCAGACACACACACACACACACACACTCACACAGAGACCTTGGATGATTCAGACCTAAAGGGGAAAGGCTCAGGGAATCCTGTAGAAGAGAACAAAGAAAGAGGAATAGAGTCAGAGGAAATGGTGGACATCAAGGAAGCCAGAGCTTCTTAAACAAACACAGGAGAACTAACACACACAGAGAGAGACTAAAGTAGACTAAAGTAGAATTCTCAGGGCTTGTGTGGGTCTATTCCACATGGGGTATCAGTGTTGAGAAAAAAGTAGACTGACACAAGCTCCTATCCCAACCCAGAAATTACTGAAAACCATTTACAAATGAAAAATTAGTTTTCTCAAATGGACTCTCCTTGAGGGTACAAGTCTCATTCATATGGGCAGGTCTACTGGCCAACACAAAGTGAACTCAGAGGCCTCTTTGGAGGTCCTAGGTCTCATAATGTTTTAACAGGCCTCTTTTGGGTTTTTTTGGATTTGCTTTTTAATTTAATTCTTTTTTTTTTAATTTACCTTAAATCCCCCACTAACTGTTCTTTTCCAGGTCAGACCCTAGTTCACTACTTCTAGGTACCTTCTTACCATGTTCTCTGAGTAGGTGGAAGTTCCCTGGGTATCCCCACACCCTGGTACTTTTAGTATTTTTAAGGCAGGGCATATCCTCTCCCACTGAGGCCAGGCAAAGCAGCTCAGCTAGAAGAACACACCCCACAAACAGGCAATGGCTTCTGAAGTGGCCTTCAGTCCAGTTGTTAGGGGACCGACGTGAAGACCAAGCTAAAAATCTCCTACATCTGTGTGGGGAGGCCTATGCCCAGCCCATGTTCTCTTTGGTTGGGGTTTCAGTTTCTGAGAGCCCCAAAGGTCCCGGTTAATTTACGCTGTTGGACTTCTACAGAGTTTTTATCCCCTTTGGGACCTTTGCTCATATATTAGGGCTACCAATTTTGTATTTTTATTGGATTCTTGTGTGTGTGAGATCCTGTCCTGTATCTATATGTATTCCTTGTGGTTTTTCATTGGTTCTTTATCCTCCATTTCTTTGTTTTGTCATACTACAATATGTAACAGTTACCTAGGACTTATATTTCATCAATGTCTTCATATTTTTGCTGGATCCCAAAAATGTGTTGGTGGTCTAGAAACCACTAGACCCTGAAGTGGTTTCTCTCCTTAAACCTTTGTGTCCCATTGCTGAATTCAGGCTTGGTAACAAGTGCCATTGATCACTGAGGAACTCACAGCCTACTAAGTAAGCTCCCTTAAAGTTTTTTCTTAGAAAACACTTTTTTGTTCCATTTTTTGTTTTTAGTTTTTTTCAGACAGAGTTTCTGTTTAACAGACATGGCTGACCCAGAACTCAAATTGTAGACCAGACTAGCTGAAACTCCAAGGTCCACCTACATCTGCCTCCTTAATTCTGAGATTAAAGGCCTATTGTAGCATCTCTCACCTAACTAGATTTTGTTTTTATTTGGTTTGGTTTGGGTTTTGAGAGAGTGTTTCTCTATTTTGGAGCCCTCCCTGTCCCACACTTTAATCTGTAGATCAGTCTGGGGTCTAAAGATCCAGCTCCTCCCCTTGCCTCCAGGGTGCTGGGATTAAAGTCAGGTGCTACCCCACTCTGCTCTGCCTTAATTGTAAAACAGACCCTTAGTCCTTAGGCTTCACTGGTTAAGAATTATCTGCTTAGATAAAACTAGCCTTGAACTCACTGTGCCCAGTTTACCTTTACCTACAGAGTACAGGGATTAAAGGTGTTTGCCACCATTCCTTTTACAAATTTAATTCTCTTAAAGATTTAGCCTGGCAGTGGTGGCACACACCTTTATTCCCAACCCAACACTTGAAAGGCAAAGGCAGGCAGATTTCTGAGTTCGAGGCCAGTCTGGTATACACAGTGAGTTCCAGGACAGCCAGACCTACACAGAGAAACCCTGTCTTGAAACAAAACAAAACAAAACAAAACAAAACAAAAAACGTTTTGTTCTCCATGTTTTGGTGTTTTTCCTGCATGTATGAATGTTCAGCAAATGAACGCCTGGTGTCCAAGAAGGTCAGATGGAGTTTTCAGGTTTCCGGAAACTGGAGTTACAGATCATTTCAAGCCACCATGTAGGTGTTCAGAATAGAGTATTAATAGGTGCTCATTATTGTGGAGCAAACTCTTTGGCACATGTCCCACTCCTGATTTCATCTTGGGCAAATCATTCTGGTCATATCAAACCTGACACATTATCTGTTTTCTGTCAGCCAAAGGCAACATCTCCCTCAGACCCTCCAATTTCTGTTTGCCTTTAGGTCTATTTAGAAGTAGACTCAAATGTAAGCTCAAGCTGTCCTTCTATTTACCATAAGGCTGAGGACAGCTTTGAATTGATTCCCCGGCTTCAACAGTTCAACTCTTGAACTGTTGAGTTTCCAGGCATAGCCATTATGTCTGCTGCATACAGTGCTGGAGAGAGGAATGGCTGTATGCTGGGTAGCTCCTTACACACTGAGTGCACACCCAGCACACTTGGACAATGTTAATGGAATCAGACAATGCTCCTTCCTCTAACATTTATGTAGGTGCTACTGCAGTTTATTGAAAAAACATCCAATTCAGGCCTTGAGCTCCAGAACATACTCCTGTCTATTAAAAACTCTTTGTCCCAGATCCAGTTACAATAATATCGATGAATTATTTTCTGTCTATGATCATCAATAGATTAAACCCTGATCTGAGGCAAATCAGACTGACTTTGTGCACATGAATAAAATTGGCCCAGGTGTGGTGTTTCTCAACATTAATCCTAGCAGCAAGAACTATGCTGAGGCAGGAGGATTGCTAGAACTTAGAGTTTAGAAACAACCCTGGCTTCACAGCAAGACCCAATCCTGTAGCAACCTCAAAACTATGTAATCATAAGGCAAATGAAGGAGAAAATCTACAAATTCAGTGATGTTTTATTAAGTAACAAGTGAAATGTTTGAGTGGTATGGTATGCTATGGAGGTATTCTCATTGAGAGCTCTGGTGCAATCAATGAAATGGCTGGATGTTACATATAGAATTAAAAGGGCAGAGTTTAACCATCCAATCTAATTCTAGTTTGAGGTTGAATTACATGGCTGCAATAGGAAGGGTTATTCAGAGAGGCTTCAGTGGAGACAGAAAATATTCAGATCTGGAGATTGGGTAACTACCAGGGTTGTCTAGGACTCAGAGACCTATCTGCAGTACTCAGAACTGGTATGTAATTGGTTTCCCTAGGGTCAAGCAGTTTGATTTGAAACCCTTTAGATTCCGGGGTAGTACAGGAAATTTCATTTTCTGTCTCTTTAGTAAAACACATTGAAGACCTTGGGTTTCATTCCCGATGACGTTTTAGCCTCATCTCCACTATATCTCTAAGATAACTTGTATATTTCATTACTGTGCTTGATATATTTTTTGACACAAGAATTTTCTAAGATGTTGGGCGTGTTGCTCTGGGTTAGCTGAAATCAGATCATTCTGACTAATGTGGTCTTTCATATTTCCTTTCACTGAAATGATGATTTTTTTTTTTTTTTGTGAGTCCCTAGCTCATGTAACTTTGATCATCTTTAACTCTGATCATCCTGGTAGCTGGAATTACATTCGTAAGTTACTCAAATGTCTTACCTTAGTCTTTGCTTTAGATCATTTTCACATAGCTGTGGTTTTTGGATAACGTCTGCTTTTGGAACCAAGGTGAGCCTGACAGTCTTGGTAGGAACCCACAGATGTTATCCTCCTTACTGGAAATTCAATATTGTTATACAACACAGGAACTTTTTGGTTGTATTATTGTTTCTTTCCTTGTTTGTTTTTGTTGTTGTTGTTGTTGTTTGATTGCTGGTTTGTTTCTTTGTTGTTTGTCCTTTTTTTTTCTTTTTTACTACTAAATTCAATTTCTCTTCAACTTAGTTTTACAGTCCAGTCATTATTCCCTTCCTGGTCTGCCATTTGTTCCTCATCACATTCTTCCTTCTCATCACCCCACCCTTTTGATAATTTTACATATTTACATTTAAAATGTTATCTCTCTTCCAGGCTTCACCTCACAAACCCCCTCCCATGATACTTTCCCTTTACCTCTAAAACATTACACCCCCACCTACCCACACACTCCTGCCTCTCCCTTCACTATGACAATAGGCCTCCAAAGGACAAGGAGCCTCCTCTCTGAAATAAGCCATTTGCTACATATGTTATCAGGAACCATAGACCCACTCATGTATGCTCCTTGTTTGGAGACTTAGTCCCTGGGAAATCTGAGAGGTCCACTTAGTTGATGTTGTTTTTCTTCCTATGAGGTTGTAATCCCCTATATCTCCTTAAATCCTTCCCTATCTCTTCCATTGGGGTCCACATGCTCAATGCAAAGGTTGCCTGTGAGTATCTGCAGTTGTCCTTAGACAGGTGGTGGCACAGCCTCTCAGAGGACAGTCATATGTTGACAACAGCAATAGTGTTTAGGTTTGGTGTCTGCTGATTTTATACATCCCAAGATCCCAGTCTCTCAAGCGCCTAATCTTCAGTCTCTGAACTATCTCTTTTCCCTGTTTTTCCTTTAGTCAGGAACAATTCTAGGTTAAAATTTTTGAGATGGATGAGTGGCCCCTTCCCTCATTAGGGAGCCATGCATATCGACTGGGGTGTCCTCTTCAAGTTCTATCTCCTCTATGTTCCATATTTCAGCTAGGATCATCTGTACTGGGTCCTGGGAATCTCTTCCATTTTGCTTCCTGTTGGGAGCTATTAAGACAACTCTTGATCTCTGAATTGGGCCTCTCCCACCGAGAAGAAAAAGGGGTCAAGAGCGGGCCAGGGACACATGGATTCCGAGAACCATGGGATGTTCTAGCCCTAGGTCATCACTGATGTCCTGACCACACCCTGATACCACCAAGCTTCCTGCTTCCCCGTGTAGCTGCCAAAAGAAAGAATTTCTATTGCCCCCCTCCCATAAGTACTTCTCCTTTTGCCTGTATTGGCCCACCCCTCCCACTGATAAGTGTCTGTACTTCCCCTTTTGCTTGTGCATTTAAGCCTTGGATCTTTCTCAATACATTGGGGTCTTGATACAACTTCAGAACGGTTTCCGTGTCCTTACTCGTACAAGGCCCTCGTCTCTCTCTACCTCCCATTAAGTTATTAGGAGGAGGTCCCCTCGAGATCCTCAAATAACTGGACGTGTTGGACAGGTCAGCTTCCTTTCATTCTTTCCTTTGTAAAGAAAGGGAAACACATAAAAATATTTTGACCCCAAAATTATGTGTCCATTAGAGTACTAGAGAGGCTCCCATGATGCCAGTGTGGGAGTCTGTCTTTACACCACCAGTTTAGGATACAGAAATAAATTGATGTCTCTAGCACTGTAACTCTAGAGCAGTAATTCAGAAACTAAATGGTTAATGTGGTGGTGAGGAAGCAGTATAAAGTTGTCTTGAATATGTATTCTTTTCTAAATGCTTCCCCAGGAGCCTTCTTCCTGAAGACCTGAGAGGATGAGTGGTCAGACCCCACCCACACTCCAGAAGCGAGCAAGGCAGACACAGCTGAGAGATGAGGCTTTGGCCATATCCCCTCTGGAGAACGTGCCAGCTGTGTACATCCCATGGCTGTTCCAAGAGGCCTTTGCTGGCAGACACAACTCGCTCATAAAGACAATGGTGGCAGCCTGGCCTTTCCAATATCTCCCTGTGGGGTCATTGATAAATATGCATAACCTGGAAACCTTGCAAGCTCTGCTAGATGGTGTAGACAGGAGACTGACAAGAAAATTTCCCCCCGGGTAAGCATATCCAAGTATTGTATATGGGAGCGTAAAGAGTACACAGTAGACATTGCCAGGGAGAATGGCTTTGTCCTAAGTCTATTAGATGCTTCTGATTGCATAAACAAGCAGAGATACAAGGTTCTTGAAATCTACTCTTTACTTGTAGAGAGCACATTTGGATATGGATTAGACTTGAATATGGACTAGAGTAGACTTAGCCTCACAGTAGAATGAGCCTATCCCTGGCCTTCACAGTAATAATAATAATAATAATTACTATTATTATTATTATTATTATAGTAATAATAATAGTAGTAGAAATAGTAATAGAAATGATGTATACCTTAGTGAAAGAAAAGTATTCAAGTGTACAGAAGCCCAGGAAAGCTTTTGTAGCATGCCTGAGTCCACCTTGGATATCAAAGTGCTTAAAAACAAAGACTGTAGCAGTGTGGGGCATGGTAGCACACGCCTTTAATCCCAGCACTTGGGAGGCAGAGGCAGTCGGATTTATGAGTTTGAGGCCTGCCTTGTCTACAGAGTGAGTTCCAGGACAGCCAGGGCTAAACAGATAAACCCTGTCTCAAAAAAAAAAAAAAGCTTTAGCAGGGAGGAGACCTGAGTTTAGACATATGTATCAAGAAGACTGCTGACATTCATAAGTTTCACCCACAGGAGGCCAAAACTTCAGGTTCTCGACATGAGAAATGTGCACCATGTCTTCTGGAACATAGGGAGCGATGCAAATGACAGTGACTCTGATGCAGAGACCTTGGATGAAAAGCAAGTAGTGAAGGCCCTTCCCAGATATGCACTGAGGCAGCGTCTGAAGATCATAGTTGATCTGTCAATCAGTTCTCAGCTCAATGAAGAAAAAGCATATTTCTTGAATTGGGCCAAGCAGAGAAAGGGGTCCATAAATTTCTGCTGTACAAAGATGAAGATCTGGGATGCACCAGACAAAGTTATCAGAGAAATCATGAATGTTTTTCATCCAGAGCACATTACAGAATTAGAACTGTATACCGACTGGACTCTGTTGCGGCTGGCACATTTTGCTCCCTACTTTGGGCAGATGAAAAATCTTGAAAAAGTCTTCCTGGCACCACTCCACAAGAATACCTCCCCTATTATGAATATAACAGGGGCCTCAAAAGTCAAGTGTATCAAAAAGATTATTTCTCAGTTTTCCAAATTCAACTGTCTCCAACATGTCTTCATGAAACGTGTCCATTTTCTCAGAGACCACCTGCATCAGATCCTAGGGTAAGCAAGTCAGCTACCAAAGCAAATCTGTCTCTCTTCTCTTAAGGATTAGTGGTACATAATGCCTGCCACTCACTAGGAACAAAATTTAGATACTCATAACACTCTGAAAGTTATGTCTTGTTTCCATGTATACTGAGATATGCAAGGGAAATTTTACAAGTTAATTCAGTCAACTGAAATAAGCACTCATGGAGTACAGAAGTGATTTGATCTAAGGGGAGGTCAGTTCTAGTAAGCATGGGTTGTAATTCTTCGTCAATCATGCCCACTCAATCAAATGGAAAGGGACCAGCAGGGGAGTGTGTAGTAAGGTGTCAGGGTACACATCAGCTCAGTGTGAACATGAACTATATGCTCAGATCTGTGGGAACAGCCTTCTATCTCTGCCCAGTTCCCTTGGATGAAATGTTTTGTGCGAGCCCAAGTAGCACTGAGTGCATGGGACAAGGAGTATAACTTGGACTGAAACTTAGAGCCAGCATGACTGCAGAGGGAATGATAGAATGCAGATTCAATGAGTTTATCAAAATCCTGTCAGGGGTTTCTTGGGTTGGAAGCTCAATCTTCTGTGTGCTTGCTTGCTTGCTTGCTTTTTTTTTTTTTTTTTTTTTTTTTTTGGTCTTTTGGAGACAGGGTTTCTCTGTGTAGTCCTGGCTGTCCTGGAACTCAGAAACCCTCCTGCCTCTTCCTCCTGAGTGCTGGCATTAAAGGCATGTGCCATCAAGCCCAGCTTCTGTGTGCCTTCTTAGCTTAAGTGATGAACTGGTTTTCGGCTTGAGGGTGAGGCCCAAGGGTGAATTGCGAGATTGTCATGACTGAGCAGTTTGCAAGAGGAAGCATCACAGATGTTGTCCTTGATCATTTACTTAAACTGACCTTGGGGCACTTGGTTCATTCTATCACTGTGTACATCCCAGCCAAACCTTTACAACACCACTTGCCAGAACTAACCCTCTGGTCTCCTCTATCCCTAGGTGCCTGAGGACGCCCTTGCAGACCCTCTCCATCACTCACTGCCTAATTTCACAGACAGACTTGGATTCCTTTTCCTGCTGTCACAACCTTTTTAAGTTAAAAAATCTGGAAATCAGAGGAGTGACATTATTTGCTCTCGATCTTATGCCTCTGAGAGGTCTCCTAGGAAAACTGGCAGGTACTCTTAAGTCTCTGGATTTTCAGTGGTGTAGCATGAAGGACTCCCAGCTCATTGTCCTCTTACCTGCCCTCAGTCAATGCTCTCAGCTCAACCAGATCAACTTCTACAGCAATGACTTCTCCATGGCCATCCTGAAGGACCTTTTGCAGCACACAGCCACCTGGAGCAAGATGAATGTGGAACAATACCCTGTCCCTCTGGAGTGCTATGATGCATTGGGTCATGTCTCCAGAGAAAGATTTGTGGAACTTTGTCAGGAGCTCATGGATACCCTCAGGGCCAAAAGAGAGCCTAAGAGCATATCTTTTGCAACAAATGTCTGCCAAAATTGTGGCAAGACCTGTGTCTATGGCCAGGGGGCAAGGCTTTGTTCCTGTTTGCAGTAAACATGGATACAGGACTTCTGACTATGAATAAATGACATGCTTGGGACACATCTCTCATCCAAGGTGCTCAGAGACTGTGACTTCAGACACTTCCCATATGGTTAGAAGTAAAGAGATGGGTAGTGACTGGGACCCTGAATGCTTAGATTGAAATGTGGACTATTCCAATAGACTGTTGGACCAGGGGCATGATGGAGTCAGAATAACAGTTTGGCATTTATATGTGGCTTCTGCCCCGACAGTATATATAGATGCTTTTTGTGTACCTATCAACCTGGATGATGTCTCCCCGGGGTCTTGGACTTTTTCCAACCTTACTACCAGGTTCAGTGTCAGGATGATAGAATAGGTCCAGGTTTGGAAAGACACTGTTGTTTTATGAAGGAAGCAAAGTTCCAGGTGAATATGGCATGTATAAAATAAAAGTTTTCTTGACACATCTTTCCCTAGTCTCTTGCCTGGGCTACATGTATAACACTTTTGGGTGGCTGATCAGTTATGTGCACAAAACATTTACATTAATGTGAGCAACATAGACACAAATCTTGTGAAGAGGGATTAAAATGATCACAGATGGTTAATATCCAGTATGTTGAGACCACAAGGCACCTTGGACCCCTCAAAGATGCCTAAAGGTAAGAAGACAACATAAAGCAAAGAAAAACAGGCTTTCCATTCTAGCTTTGAACTCCTGAACTTTTGGTCATGCCTTAATGAGCTTACTAACAAGAACCTCTATATACAGTCTTTATGCCACATGTCTCTAGAGCTCAATTCCCTTGGAGTCCCAAACTCTATGAAGTAACCATAGTGTATAAAAAGGTGCCCACTATTATGCAGGTACCTTTGCTACATAAAGTATTTACTTTCAAAAAGACGTGTATTTTAAGTCTTCAATTTTATTAAAAGCAAAAGAAAAATCTCCTTTGCCTAGTCATTAACCCTTTCTGTATGGTAAACTATCAATAAAACAATTTATCGTTACTCTGTATTTACGGAACACTTAGAACATGAGTTCTCTGTTTAAATATCATTGTTATTTTCTGCATTGAATAGCATAGCTAAACTTAAGGCCTCGGCAACAGATGCCCTCTGGAGATAAGTCAAAATGTACACATTGATGCAAGGCTTGTCACAATTCAAAAGGTGGATAAAGGAATCAGCTATTGTTGGACACATGGACATTTAGGCTGGCTTAAGGGATAGAAGAAGACAAAGAAACAACAAACCTCTCTCAGGCTCTTTTCTGTCTTTCCCCACAACCTGACTCCCTGTCTGAATGTCCAGTTCTCTGGCCTTGTTCCTTCGGACCAGTGAACTCACCTGAGATTTGCTAATAATAAACATGCATTCAAGTTCCTTAAACAAGAAAGCCATATATTTTTTTAAATGCTCCAAATACAAGGGCAGCCACATTCATTAAAGAAACTTTAGTAAAGCTCAAAGCACACGTTGCACCTCACACAATAATAGTGGGAGACTTCAACACACCACTTTCACCAATGGACAGATCATGGAAACAGAAACTAAACAGGGACACAGTGAAACTAACAGAAGTTATGAAACAAATGGTTCTGACAGATATCTACAGAACACTTTATCCTAAAACAAAAGGATATACCTTCTTCTCAGCACCTCATGGTACCTTCTCCAAAATTGACCACATAATAAGTCACAAAACAGGCCTCAACAGATTCAAAAATATTGAAATTGTCCCATGTATCCTATCAGATCACCATGCACTAAGGCTGATCTTCAATAACAAAATAAATAACAGAAAGCCAACATTCACGTGGAAACTGAACAACACTCTTCTCAATGATACCCTGGTCAAGGAAGGAATAAAGAAAGAAATTAAAGACTTTTTAGAGTTTAATGAATATGAAGCCACAACGTACCCAAACCTTTGGGACACAAAGCATTTCTAAGAGGGAAACTCATAGCTCTGAGTGCCTCCACAAGAAACGGGAGAGAGCACATACTAGCAGCTTGACAACACATCTAAAAGCTCTAGAAAAGAAGGAAGAAAATTCACCCAAGAGGAGTAGATGGCAGGAAATAATCAAACTCCGGGGTGAAATCAACCAAGTGGAAACAAGAAGAACTATTCAAAGAATTAACCAAACAAGGATTTGGTTCTTTGAGAAAATCAACAAGATAGATAAACCCTTAGCTAGACTTACTAGAGGGCACAGGAACAAAATCCAAATTAACAAAATCAGAACTGAAAAGGGAGACATAACAACAGATCCCGAAGAAATCCAAAACACCATCAGATCCTTCTACAAAAGGCTATACTCAACAAAACTGGAAAGCCATATATTGAGAGAGATTGCTCACAGCTTAAGAGTATGTGCTGCTTTTGCAGAGGACCAAAGTTTGATTTCAGTGGAAATAATCAGGTTGTTCTTTACAGGTACTCAGTCTTCAGGTGATAGGACCCTCTTTTCTGGGTTATGTGGACCCTGGCTTTCACAAGCACAAATCCACATAATACTCATTTAGCTATAGGCCTAGCCAAAGAAGTCTTTAAATAAAAAAAAAAAAAAATAATAAAGACTCAATTTCACAAACAAATAAAAAATGGCTCAATTAATTAAAATGGTGATGTTGATCAGTAGCAGTTTGTTGTGGCTGGCCAGCGGCTCACATGTGTGGGTTCTAGTCTGCAAAGGCATCTTGGAATCTGCAAGAGAAGGAGTGGGGGGCTAGGCGGTGCGATAAAGATGGAAACAAGACAGCCAGTCTGATCAAGGTTCGATTTTACTATTTCTGACACTCGGTTATGAAGCAGGGGAAGGGGCCTTTTCCTGCCAAATCATCCTGGAGTAAAGTTGCAAGTGACCAAGTGTTACTTACTCCAGAACAGTAAGCGGCAGTGGGAGTGGCAAAATGATGGGGCTGCAAGCTCCGCCCTGATGCTCTCTTCTAGCTAACACTGAAACCTGAGCAAACAGGTTTCAGGCTGGGGAGGTGACAGCAGTTGTATGGCTCAGTGAAGAGAGCATGTGGAGTTTCAGGTGTGTCCTTTGACCTCTGTTGGTGAGCAATAGTGTAGGGTGCTCTGGGCTCCAGAGTTTGACATCCTGCACCAGGGGTGAGTGAGAAGAAATTAGGAGGTTGTCAATGTTCAATATTTATTTCTGTATGTTCTTTAAGTATATTCCTGTTCTAGCTGCATGTATGCTTACATGTCAGGAAAAGGCATCAGAACCCTATATAGATGGTTGTAAACTAGCCAGGTGGTTGTGTAGAATTGAACTCTGGTTGTCTGGAAGAGCAGCCAGGACTCTTACTACTGAGCCATCTTCTCTCCCGGCCCATGTTTGACAATGCAAGAAGTACTTGTGGATACACAATCACAAGGAATGAGGTGTCTATTTTACATAAAAACTTACCAGTTTGGCATTATTGTTAATTCATTATATTTCAAATGTTTTTTTTTTCTTTTTCCAATTTTTTTATTAGGTATTTTCTTCATTTACATTTCAAATGCTATCCTGAAAGTACCCTATACCCTCCCCTCCACCCTGCTTCCCTACCTACCAACTCCCACTTCTTGGCCCTGGCATTCCCCTGTACTGGGGCATATAAAGTTTGCAAGACCAAGGGGCCTCTCTTCCCAATGACGGCTGACTAAGCCATCTTCTGTTACAGAGACACGAGCTCTGGGGGTACTGGTTAATTCATTTTGTTGTTCCACCTATAGGGTTGCAGACTCCTTCAGCTCCTTGGGTACTTTCTCTAGCTCCTCCATTGGGGGCCCTGTGTTCCATCCAATAGGTGACTGTAAGCATCCACTTCTGTGTTTGCCAGGCACTGACATAGCCTCAAAAGGGACAGCTATATCAGGGTCCTTTCAGCAAAATCTTTCTGGTGTATGCAATAGTGTCTATCAAACGTTTTTTGTATGTGTGTGTTGCAGGTTTCCTTGTTGGTTTCTTACATATTCACTATGTAGGTCTGCCAAAGCAATTGCAATATCTGGCCGGGGTCAGTCCAAGAAAGGTCTGGATGTAGTGCACTTCCTAGAGTGTTTATCTATCCACTCACTGGATCTGTGAACCCCATTAAACAGGGTGTTCATAACTGTTTTCTCAGCACCATACAGGTTGAGACTTCAGAGCAGAAATTCAGTATCATTCTATCTACTTTTATAAATACCTACTAGGAAAATTCAAGAAACCTCTTTTTGACATGGAGCTAGTGTCCCTCTGCACTTTCCTTCTGGTCTCTCTTGACTTTATCTTATTCCTGCTCAGGAATGGAATAAAAGCTGTGAAAAATAAGTAAATAAAAATCAAAATAATACAAAACCCTAGCTGGGCGGTGGTGGCGCCTGCCTTTAATCCCAGCACTTGGGAGGCAGAGGCAGGTGGATTTCTGAGTTCAAGGCCAGCCTGGTCTACAGAGTGAGTTCCAGGACAGCCAGGACTGCACAGAGAAACCTTGTCTCGAAAAACCAAAAAAAAAAAAACCAGAAAAAAACAACCTTAATGATTTTTATAGTATAAATCTTAAGCACATATTAACAAGAGAGGAGAAAGGAAAAAAGGAAAGAGGGAGGGAGATACAAAACTAAGAATAAATATAACTTTATCTATTTATGTCTGTAGGGAAAGGGCTGACTGAAACAAGATTCTTTGTATAATTGGCATATGCTAATTATCAGTTATAAGTACATACTAATGACAGCCATCAAGCTTCAAAGCAATCTTTAGAACTTTATTTTCTACCAAAGTACTTGCATATTTCATGAGGTTTTTTAGTGTAATTAAAAGTGGCCCATGAAAACATATGTTGCTAACATGTTTCAAGGAAAACATGTTTCATTTCTGTTTGCAGTGGACAAAGTTTAATTGTTTAAAATATCTACCTCCTTCTTTATCGTTTCTTTTGGTTTCCATTAACTCATTTATTCTCTTTACCAGGTGATCACATCATGCCTTTCTTTGCCCTCCAGTCCTACCTACCCTCTGTCTTTTCTCCTCATTTCCTTCTCCCATTCTCCCCAGAAAAGGAGAGTTACTAACAGAATATACAAAATGAATCCAAGACCACCAGTACCTTCCGCCTTCAAAAAGGACTTTCCAAACTGTACTAGCAGGCCAAGTGCAGAGCCAGATAAGGAAGCTGGATGACTAAACAAATGTAAAAACTTAGTTTGGGTGTTCAAAATGATTAAGCCTACAAGCTGCCAAAACAATATTAGCCGTTCTCAGAGAAATAACCATAACAGGATAGCAGCTCCCAGAGAAATCCCCTACCCCGCCCCACACTAAATTCTGAGAAAGACCACAAACCGCACTGACCTTGCTAGGATTCCCTGTGACGTTAGTAGCTGTGACTGACCCATAAGTTCAAAATGTACTATTGCTTTGCTGACCAAATCATAATAACCCACCATGGGGGCAACCAAAGTGAGTCACTAGGTCAGAGGTAGTCACTATACAAACCAACCAATGTCTGAAAGGGTTACTTGCTACACCACAGAGGTAGTCACTATACAAACCAACCAATGTCTGAAAGGGTTACTTGCTACACCAATGAGAACCCTGTTGCTTAAATCTGCTCCTTACAAGGTATAAAAAGTGTGTTCTTTTTTGTTCTGGGTCTCTCCTCTGGCCTGCATACAGAGAGGGGAGTCCCCAACATATTGGATCAATAAAAATCCTCATGCGGTTTGCAGTGATGGCGATCTCTGTGGTCTTTGTGAGTAAGACTTCAACACCTACTCCTCACCCCCACCAGGTACCATACCACCCTGGCACACCCAAGTTCCATCAGGACTAAATGCATCCTTTCCCACTGAGGCCAGACAAGGCAGCCCAGCACCTACCTGCTGGCTGGTAAGGAATTTGCATGTTGGTACTCCTTTTCCCTGAATTAGGAGTAATCCATGGAAATGAACCCTTGCCAATCCCAGTTGTAGACAGCTGCTCAACATAAGAGGGCAATTCAGGTTGTGCCACTCTAAGTCACTGCAGGAATAGCCATAGGAGCTGAAACTTGAATCACAGGGATAATGACTTCCATTTCCCAATATAATAAGTGCACTTCTAAATTTGAAAGCAGTTTTCAAAAAATGTCTGAAACTATTCTTACTATCCAGAAACAGACCAATTCTTTGACAGCTGTGGTGCTTCAGAACTGATGGGTGCTAGATGTCCTGACAGCTAAAGAAGGTAGTCTTTGCTTATTCCTCCAAGAAGAATGCTGTTTCTAAGTCAACCAATCCAAGATAGTGAGAAATAAAATCCAGTAGCTAGAATCAGACATACAGAATTTCAGGGAACCCAAGACCTCCAGTTCTGGGATTTTCCAGAACCCAACATGGATACCCCCAACCCAAGTGGATACTCCCTTTTGTAACGCCTCTCCTAGCCATCTTCCTGGTTTTATTATTCACACCCTGCCTCATTAATCTTCTACATTCCTTCAATGGCAAATACAAAAAATTTATAAACAAACTATTAATCAGTTCCTGTTACAGGATTACTAGACACTGTCTACAGAGGAGCTGCTGTCAACAGATGAACCTGGTGTGAACATTTACTAAGTAGACCCCAATAGTGAATGTTGGCTACACCCCAAAATTAATGACCACCCTAGACAGCAGGAAGCAGTTTAAGAGAATCCATACCCCCATTCTTTTAGACTGACATTTTGTCCTATTGATGCTGTCCTTTGCCTTACAGGGGATTTTCAGTTTCATGAGGCCCCATTTATTGTTGATCTTAGCACCTGAAATATGGGTGTTCTGTTTAGGAGGTGGTGACCTTTCTCAATTAGTTCAATAGCCCTGACACTATAATATTCTACAAACAGGAGACCTCCATAAGTGTTCTTTGAGAGATTTCACTCAGCTACTGATGGAAACAGATGCAGAGACCTACATCCAAATATTAGACAGAGTTTGGGGAATCTTCTGGAGGAGGGAAAGAAGGATTGAAGGAGCCAGAGAGGTCAAGCACACCACACCACACCACACACACACACACACACACACACACACACACACACACACACACACACTAACAGAATCAACCAACCTAGCCCCATAGGTGCTCACTGAGACTGAACCAACAACCAGAGTGCTTGCATAGGATAGACCTGAGCCACCTAGAAATGTAACAGTTCTGCAGCTTGGTCTTCATGTGGCACCTGGGACAATAGGAGCAAGGGCTCTCTCTGACTGTTGCCTGCCTTGGGATCCCTTTCCCCTAAGTGGGCTGCCTTATCTAGACTCAATAGAAAAAGATGCACCTAGGTCAGCCAACATATATTCATGGGAGGCCTCACCTTCTCTGAGAAGGGGAGGGGAGTTGGGAGAAGGGAGAAGAGAGGGAATGATTGAGAGGACGGGAGGGAGGGGAAGCTATGATATGTAAACTAACATAATATAGGGTGTAAAATAAATTAGAGAATGACTGAAAACATACCGTTTTCCTCTTGTTGGGTTCCCTTCTACATCCTTGACATGGAGATGTTTGCCTTGACTTACAGCATCTTGTTTTGTCCTGTCTGGCTGTCATCTCTGGGGAGGAGTGTTTCTGTGTATCTGGAGAAGTTAGTAGGAGTGGAGGACATTGAACTATTTACACTATTGCAGTTTGATTTTGCTCTAGTATCATTGGCACTGTGCCCTGGTCCTTTTCTCTATAGTAAGAAAGTATTTCATTTAATTTTTATTTTCACAGGAGCCCACAATAGAGAGACTGTAAATACCTAACTTCAAACAACCTTTGTCCACAGCATTGGTGTGGGAAGTGCCACACATGGCCTCTTGTTTGTAAGAGCCGAAGGAGGAGGTAGTCTATGTTATTTTTACCTTCCCATACCCAAGAGCCACCAGGAGCTGCAGCTTAAAGAGGAAGTATACATTACAGTGCTCTGGAAACACCTGAGCAAGGGTGAGGAAGAGAGACTGGCATTTCTTATCAATGGTTTCCTGAAGGAGCAAAGTCTGCTGGTAGGAAAGGCAGAAGAATCAAAAGAAGAAAAAATGTGGAATAAAATCACTCTGAGGCCCAGGTGAGCTAAACAACCTTGAAGACACGTGAGGACATTGTAGCCCATTTTCTACTGCCAGAAGGATCAGTACAAGCTCAGCTTTTGTTAGCTACATTTTTAATGAGTTTCTATCTAGTTATATTTTCAAATACAAATAAATCATACTTGCACGTGTTGGGGAGGGGTTGGTGGTGATGGGGACCTTCTTAGCCTAGGCCTTGGTGAGAACACACTACCCCCAAGCACTTTTAGTGTGTGTCTGTGCTGCCCTCTACTGGCCAACAGGTTGATCTGAATCACAGTATTGCTTCAGAGCCAGTAAGGATCATTCTTCAAAATATGTATTACCTGAGACAGAAAAGTCACAATCCATTAATAGCTGCATTCTATAGATTTGAGAAGATCCTACAAACCAAATTAATTATCTTACTTAGGGTTTCTATTGCTGCAATGAAAAATCATGATCAAAACAATTTGGGGATGTTTATTTGGGTTCCCAACACAGTTACTTGGGGAAGCTTTTGTGTATTAAATAGCCATGCCTTGTTTCTTCCTACAGGTCCCACTGAACATCCTGTCACTAACAAAAAAAAAAAAAACAGGACCTAATAGCCTAATAGATCTTTTAAGAACTTATAATGTATTATGTTAAAGAACCCAAGTCCCACCAAAGGGCTTTAGAATATTCTCAGATGCCATCTGAGACCAATATGAATATCTCAACTTTGTTAAACCCACACACTAATGTTTGCAGCAATGGAAATATTTTTAATTTTGTACTGATATACCTAAGAACTGCTTTAACTTAAGACTTTTTTTGAGTTGTAACCATAAGAACTCCATGAAACTGTTTCCGTGTTGAAAGATGATATTTGAAGTAACCTAGATCTGTTTTCAGTACATGGCTACTCATAATTGGGCCCAGAAGAAACTATTTTTTTTCTTTCCTTTGAGATCAGAGCCGTGATTTTGTATCAACAAGACGAACTCCACTTCTCCACTAATAGGTGTCAATCTTAACTCTTTGTTGATGACACAAAGAACCTGAGCATTGCATTGTGGGACATCATAGGATCACTTCCACTAATGATCCTTAAGCCATAAGGAAACTACATCTTGCTTGCAAACAGACCTCTAGGATCAGGCTCATGAAACAGAAAACTCAAGATAATCAAAATAAAAGTACTTTGGTTAGGTAGAAGAAGAAAAACACTCCACTGTGGAGTTAAGCTACATAATAATTTTAAAGTTGTCTTTTAATTTTCTGTTAATAATTTGGTTTAAAACGTTTAATTAAACATTTGTATCTGTGGGTGAGTGGGAGTCCCAAGGGCGGCCAGAAGAATATAATGGATCCTCCTGCATCTAGAGTTACAGAGGGTTGTGATCTAGCAGAAGGGAGTCCTGGGAACCCAAGTATGGTACCCTAAAAGAGCAGGCGGTGCTCTTTATTGTACAGTCATCTACTTATCCCATATTTTTGTTTTTAAAATAATTTTATATTAAAATATGTTTATACGATTTCTTTTATCTCACTGCAACTCTTTTCATGTATGTATCCCTCCCTGATCTACCCCAAATGCACGACTTCTATTTCTTTGTTACAAATACACACACACACACACACACACACACACACACTCACACAGGCACAAACAATTACACATACAAACATGAATACACGAGTGTATGTATAGATGCCTAATATATAAATACAACCTGTCGAGTCTTATTTACTATAAACTGTGTATAGAAGGTTGGAGATCTTGGCAGGTTTCGTTGTTTTTGTTATTTGCTTATTTATTTGTTTGTTTTTGTGCTTGAGTGTGGATTGATGTCTATTTGCAGGTGAGGGCAGGAACACTTTAAGTCTAGAGCCTGCAATTGGGCAGAGGATAAAGAGAGCAGGCTGAGAGTTTTAGAGACTGGAGAGATGGGGAGACACAAGGAGAAGGAAGAAAGATGGAGGAGGAGAAAGACTAATAAGATCTAATAAGATCTGAGTGGCTTTAAATTGCCACAGGTAGCTATAAATGTCATATAAGGGATAGATAATGACAGGATAATTTGACTAGTCTGGGTGAACAGTTTATATCAGTATCTATGGGCTCTCAGTTTATTGTGTGGGCATTTTGTTGGTTGAGAATTTTCTGATATAAATCTGACTGATAAATCACAAGCCTCCAGAGTTTTGATTTTACCGGGTTGTGGGGATTTGTGTCAGCTAACAACAGGGGACATATAGCTGGGAATGCAAGCAGGACCCACAGCAAGAGAACTGGGAGTTGGGCAGCCACACCATGAGTACCATGGAAACCTTGAGGGCACGGAGACCTCGAGAATATAACATAATCAACAATAGTGTGGGTGCCTTATTTAATATTTCATGCAATGGTGGCGATCTAACAATTGAAGCCATAATCCACTAGAAATTTAAGATTCTTAGCCCGTGAGTCAGTCATTTAGTCTGGGCAAGCCTCACAGGGACAAGTAACACAATGACTCAAGGGTGCGAACCTTAAAACAGAAAATGGACAGATTCCTGCTTGCAGGCTCTGAGGACCCCTGCTCTGGGGAGTGCAGGCTGCTCTGAGTCACAGAGAGGCAGAGATTGGAAGCTGCCTACTTCTTGGAGCAGATATCGATTGAACTATGAATTTATAACATTGGGATTATTTGCTTTTAGGATAGATTTATATACAGATTTTGACCGAATCATATGGGGAATTTTGCCAGTGGTTCAGAACTAGTATAGGGAAAACTTACTCACTGACTCCAATCAGAGAGCAGTGATAATTGCCAGCTATGAACAGGTATTAATACAACAAATTTCTGTAGCTCTGGGCAGAGAGCATAATGGATAGATGGTCTAATATATATAGTCTACAGGATACTCATATTCTTTGTGGGTTCCATGGGAATTTTGTGTTAATATCCTGGTGTGTCACATTAGAATAGGCCTAGAAATAGGTTTATACAGTATTGGTTTAGTTTCCTTCATTTGTTTTGAATAGGTATTATTATCAAAATTGGTAGGGTTATGAATTTTGTGGTTGTTTTATTATTCCTCTGGAAGAGAAGGAGAGCGACAAGATTTCCTGGTTGCCAACTAGAGGATATGCTGACTTGGGAGAAAGGTTTTGTCTTTGCATTTTTAGAGAAGGTTATTAGACTCTGGACACCTTCCAGAGCTATATGGATCAGCTGTGACAGAGGGGGGACCCCCTGAAGAACTAGAGTCAAGACAATCAAACAACAAAGGTAAAGACTTTTTATGCCATCCTTCACGTGGCACAAACGAAGACTTATGATTGCCACAGAATTTCATCCTAACTAGTCTGAACACCCTACCCAGACTAAAACAATCCATACAGATATATTGATAGAACTAAAATTTTGTTTTGAGATTTCTGTATTACAGAATGCACAGCTTGGTGAGTTTCTTTGCCAGACATGATGAACTGATCTCCTGATCTCATAGACTTTCAGCTGGATCCAGTCAGGACAGGGACACCAGAGGCTACAGCAACCATTGATGTAGCCTTTTTAAGACCAACCAACTCTGTCATTTTCCCTAACCCTGCCCATTCAATATCTCTTAATGCCCATATTAGGCTGGGAAAAGTTATGAAGAGTCATCCCACTTCCCTGGGCTTGGGGGCTGGCAGTGATCATTCTGAGGTTGTCTTTCTGGGGAATTTAGTAATGGTCAGACTTTAACAGGATATAGATAGAATTGATTATGTGGCCATAATCTCATTTGGTAGAAATCTTTATAATTGTTACCAACTCGAAGTTATAATTTCTTACACGGGTACAGAATTTATTTTGATGCAGAATCAAGGTTTTTATTAGTATAAATTTCTTCTATTGATACAAAATTTTTGAAAATACAGAGCTAGATCCACTTCTTCGATAAATGTCATTACAAACTGATCTAAAATGCTTATACATTATGAAATAAGGTCCAGATAACAAATTCTTGGCTCTTAGTTAATTTAGATATATTATTTGCAAGATATTTTGTTTAGAAATAGCTGAGTTAATGGAAAACAGTCCAGATTATTTTACATAAATAGGTAGTTTTCAAAAACATCAGAAATCAACATCATGTGACATTTAATGATATTTATTCATTTATTGTTGAGACACATCTGTTCCTGACATCATCATTTCTGGATTCAAAGAAGAAAGTAAGCATCAGTGGAGTTGTTCTAGTTGTGGAGAGACAACCACTAGGCAAGAGTTGCCTCAGTTCATCTATAGTCTCATATTGTTCATGAGAGGACACACGTTACAGGATAGCACAGCTTAGTTCTGCTAAGACAGAATAAGCTAGTCCTTAATATTTCCTGTTTCAAAGGACTGTCAGATGATCCTGTGCCAGAAGGCTGAAGATTGATACTCCAACTTCCTGACACACAGGGGTGGTATAGGTAAGCAGCTGTCTCTACAACTTGTCTCAGTTCTGGAAGCTGTATTAGGTTTCCTATATTTTCAGATAATATTGTTCCTTCTTGGATTTCTGACAGGATTGAAGACTAGTTATAGTCTCATAGTCAACCCAGGCTATTTAGTATAGAGAGTATATATTTGAGAGGATAGTGTTCAAATAGTATGCAAGCTAAACTAGGACATAACAGATATGGAATTATAAGCCTCTATTTAAATGGCAAAAATGATGAACTCTATATTAGGTGTAAGATACAGTTTATAAATTACAAAATGGTAATAGTGGTGTTCAATTTATTTTGGAGAGGAAAGAGCCTTTTAACTGGACAAAAAAGGAGAAATATGGATTGTTGTCTATATGCAGGTGAAGGCAGGCACAAGATAATAGGGCATAACCAGCAATCACTAGAGCCTATTATTGGGTAGTGGATAAAGAAGGCAGTCTGACAGTATTAGAGATGGGAGAGATAGGGAGACACAAGAAGAAGTAAAGAGCCTTGCGCTATCTTGGGTGTGATCTAGTCAGAGGGCCTGAAGGTCCCCAGAGGACTCTCCATGCTGCAGGCACCCTAGCACACCCAGGTCCTTGAGATCACTGGTGAGTGGAACACAACATCAGTTCCAAAAAACCCAGAGGGTCTTGTGCTAGCAGCAACAGGGACAAAGGACGGCTGCTGGCTGGGGTTCATTCTGGTCTGCACCACCCCCATGTCATCTTCTGTGCGATCTCCACGGAGGGCCCCAAGTTCCCCAGATGTCTCTCCATGCTGCAGGCACCCTAGCACACCAAGGACCCTGAGATCACTGGTGAGTTCGGCAACATCAGCTCCAAAATACACAGAGGGTCTTGTGCTAGCAGCAACAGGGTCAAAGGACAAAGGCAGGCCCTAGCAAACCCAGAATCTTGGGATCACTAACACCAATCTAAGCAGGAGAGCATGGGGGCAGCAGAAGCAAGAGAGCTTCGTGAACAGGGTCCCTTCGGTCCTTCATCCTCAGCCAGGAGACAGAGCTGAGATCCAGACCCATGGACACCTTCCCTGCCAGAGGAGAGTCGGCCTCCAGGGAGGGCTCTGACTCCAGGAATCAGGAGGTGGATCTGAGCTCCAAATTTCTGTGCACCTTCCCTGCAAGAGGAGAGCTTCCCTGCAGAAAATGTTCTAACCACTGGGACACAGGAGAGAGTTGGTCACCCATGAGTGATGACAGAGGCTAAAGAATCACAGGAGGAACAAGCTCCAGCCAGAGACAGGTAGAATATCTAACACTAGAGATTACCAGATGCCGAAAGGCAAAAAGAATCTTATGAACAGTAACCAGGACCACTGGACATCATCAGAACACAGTACACCCACCACAGTGAGTCCTGGATACCCCAACACACCCAAAAAGCAAGATTCAGTTTGTGTTGCTTCTATTCTTATGCTTGCCTCTTGCCATTTGATTATTTCAAGTGCTCCCTGCCCTTGATTTTTTGATTGGAGCCTGTGTTTCCTCTAACCCCAGTTGCGTCAGAACTTCTCAAAGTCCAGCTTTCTTTGTAATCCTGTGATTGTGGGATCATGTGATGCTGAGACCCTGAGATCCTGATGTGACCAAGCTCCTGGGATCCTGGGTGTTAGAGTGCCTGGAAGTTGTACCTCCTCTGGGGACTGGGGAACTGTCTGCTGAGTTCAAAACAAATGTAGACCACAGCTAACCTGAAGGAACCTGAGACACTGGTCAGTGGGGTTCCTGTGTCTGTGCTCCAGCTGGGCCCAGGCACTCCTGGTTCTCTTTGAAAAGATGTTGTGTCCTACTCACCAGTGATCCTAAGATCCTGGGCATGCTAGGGTACCTGGGGTGGGGGTAGAGAGTCCTCTGGGGACTGTAAGACAGTCCGCTGAGTTTGGGCCCAAGGTCCTGATGACTTACTTGATAATTGACTTACTGGGGAAGAGTGACCACATCTGACTTTTTAGGTCTATCAAGCCTCAGGCTCTGAACATTAGTAGCTGCAAAAACAAATGCTGTCGTCAGAACCCTCACAAGAAACAACTTAAGAGAGAAAGGAGTTTACTTTGCCTGCTGTTCTTGGGATGCTACAGCATGGTATTGTGGGAAAGGACTTGTGGAAAGAGGAGAGGCCTGGTCACAGTGTATCCTAACAGGAAGCAGAGAGAATGTGCTCAGCTTGATTTCTCTCTTTAATTCATGTCGCATCTGCTCTCGACCAGAAAGAACTACAGGGCCACCAGTTCTTCTAACAGCAATTTATTCAGCAAGCTTCAGTCTACATCTCTCTCCCTCTTCATCTCTCTCTTTCCCTGAACCCCGGGCCTCTCACTCTTATATACTCTCAGCCCCCATCCACTCACAATAGGCTGCGTCACCTCACCAGGCACGCAGCTTCAGTCAATCAGGCCCGCAGGGGCACATCTCCACCAAATATGGACTTGTTTACACCGCCAGCATCATGGTGCACCTGCGCAGTTCTCACGATGGTCGTGGCTTATTTTCAGGTGTATGAGGAAGTCAGGTGCAAGTCATAAGATTTAGCAGCAGTCCCAGGCATCATCTTGGGACTACTGCCACACCTGCTCCTCACACATTCAGTTCTGGCCTCTAGTCCATTAGATGGTACCACTCCCATTTTAGTTGGTTTTACCTTTCTTCTCAGTCGCAGGTTTTAGGAAATATTCTCAGGTGGATTTCCATACAGATTCTAAATCCATAAACATGCTTAGCCATCACTTGGAACCTGTAGTGGCTATTCCTGGTTGTCAACTTGACTATATTTGGAATGAACTACAATCCTGAATTGGAAGGCTCACCAGTGACCCTAATCTGGAGGCTGGGAGATAGAAATTTCTGATCTGGATCTTAAGGCATAGTGGCTATGGATTCCAGAAGATTAAGACAGGGAGATCTCAGAGTTCAAGGTCATCTGGGATTAAAGGTGTGGTAGAACACACCTTTAATCTGGGCTACACCTTCTGCTGGAGACCAGATAAGGACATTGGAAGAAGGGATTCTCACTCTCTCTCCTTTGCCTGCTTGCCCTGTGGGACTTAGTAACTGCTAGATCCTTGGACTTCCATTCACAGCTACTGAAAGACTCCGAGAGGAGCCCCTAGCTCAGGCCTCAGGACAATAGTGGACACCCAAGAACTCACGACAGACCGAGCTTGTTGCAAACCACATGAGGTTTTATTCGGGGAAAGCCAGAGCTCTGGGGACGACTCATATCCCACACAGGGGTAGAGGAGTCATCCTCGAGGGGAAAGAGTTCCCAGTTTTTATAGGCCCTCAGGGGGGAAAGGAGAAGAGGGAGAGTAGGGGATTTCCAGATCTAAACAATGTCTATTCTCAAGAAATGGGTATGGGAGGGGTACAAGGAAAGAGTCTAATGAAGGTGCAGCAATGGACACACACCTGGTCAGAACATTGGCAGACACACAGGTTCAAGGAGTGGCCAGAGCATTGTGCACCTCTATTTTTCTAAATCAGTGAAGCTAGTTCTGCTAACACTGACGTCTATCTTGCCAATTTCAGGACTTCTGTGTCCTTTTACATTCTGCCAGGATCTTTCACTACTACTGAACCATTGTTGGGAATTGGACTGCAGACTGTAAGTCATCAATAAATTCCTTTACTATATAGAGACTATCTATAAGTTCTGTGACTCTTGAAAACCCTGACTAATACAGAACCCAAACACCAAAATCAGATAAGTAGATATTTTGATTGGCATTGGGATGAGGTTTTGGCAAAAGAGATCATCTCTCAACTAGACAGGGTCTAATCACCTAAATAAGAGGTTTCTGTGAATTCAGGAGAGTTAGTTTCTGAATTCAGTTAAAGTTTGAAGGTGTGGTAGTTTGAATGTTTGTTACTAGAAAGCACAACTTGCTCTCACCTTTGAGGATTCCATTTGCTGACTTGCTAGGGCTCAAAGAGCAAATCCTTGGAAGTATTTAATGTCTTTAGCCACAGTCTTGTACCTTTTCTCCAACTTCAGTGAAAACTTCTAGTTTTCTACTCTGGGTGCTAAGAGTCATTTATGGGGCTGGGTCTAGTGGAGCTTACCTTCAATACCAGCATCATAAAACAGAGAGGTAAAAAGAGCTCTGAGCCTTGTATGCTCACCTTGTCTGCAGAGTTCAAGCACAGCCAAAGCTATACAGACAAACTGTCCAAAACCAAAACCAATCAAACTACAACATAAAAAGCATTTATAAAATGGTTAACTTTGTCACCTTGGTGCACTTTAGATACATCAAGCAAACATACCTGATGGCATTGTGAAAAGAGGCTTTGGGCCGATGCTCCAATCTGAATGTGGAGGTACTGTTTCATAGGCTGACCCCATTTGCTGGTGTCATGAGAGAATAAGAAAGGGAGTGTAAATTTACTATGACCCTTGCCTTCTCTCTGCTCCCGACTGTGCACATCCTGACCACTTGCCTCTCACTCTTGCCATGATGTCTTCTTTGCTGTGATGGACAGTATTCCCTTGAACTTTGAGACAACGAAGACCCTTTTCCAGGAAAAATGCTTCTTTTGGGAATTTCTTCACAGCAAGTGTCACTGGTCTTACTAGGAATCAGGCAGAGGTATTAGATTTTTTTAACAGATGCTAAAGGAAATCTACTTTCTCTTGGGCATAGAATGTGAGAGTTGAGTTATACACCTGACCTTGAGAGAACCTGTCATTTTAACCTGCACCAAAGATTAGAACATTACATTATATTATCCCTTTATCTTGTGAGTTAATCCCACAAAGGAGACCATCCCACAAGAAGGCTGGTTCACCTGAAGATATTCCAAGGACATGGGAGGAATGATCAACCCCATAATGAGCTGCTGTTCTTACACTTCCCTACTACCAGTTGGTCAGTCATTTTCACTGCCAAACTAGCCTGTTGCCCTGGTTCCAACTCAAAGCTGTGAATACAGTCTTTCTCCTTCCAATACCTGTGTAAATTCTAAACATGCCTGCTGAACTATTCTGGGCTTTTTGCCATTTTCTTATGTAGACGATCTTTTTCTATTGTGTTTGCAGACCTCCACTGCTGCCCCTAACTCTAAAGACATGACTCTTCCTCATTAGCTCCTTTAATTTTTTATTAGATATTTTCTTCATTTACATTTCAAATGCAATCCCAAAAATCCCCACAACCCTCCCCCAATCCTTCTCCCGTACCCACTCACTCCCACTTCTTTGCCCTGATGTTCCCCTATACTGGGGCATATAAAGTTTGCAAGACCAAGGGGCCTCTCTTCTCAATGATGGCCAACTAGGCCATCTTCTGATACATATGCAGCTAGAGACATGAGCTCTGAAGGGTACTGGTTAGTTCATATTGTTGTTCCACCTATATGGTTGCAGATCCCTTTAGCTCCTTGGGTACTTTCTCTAGCTCCTCCATTGGGAGCCCTGTGTTCCATCCAATAGCTGACTGTGAGCATCCACTTCTGTGTTTGCCAGGTACTGGCATAGCCTCACAAGAGACAGCTATATCAGGGTCTTTTCAGCGCTCCACTATGTTCATAGCCTTATTTATAATAACCGGAAGCTGGAAAGAACCCAGATGTCCCTCAACAGAGGAATGGATACAGAAAATGTGGTACATTTACACAATGGAATACTAGTCAACTATTAAAAAGAATGAATTTATGAAATTCCTAGGCAAATGGATGGACCTGGAGGGTATCATCCTGAGTGAGGTAACCCAATCACAAAGGAACTCACATGATATGTACTCACTGATAAGTGGATATTAGCCCAGAAACTTAGAGTACCCAAGATATAAGATACAATTTGCAAAACACATGAAACACAAGAAGAACGAAGACGAAAATGTGGACACTTTGGCCCATCTTAGAATCGGGAAGAAAACACCCATGGAAGGAGTTACAGAGACAAAGTTTGGGGCTGAGACGAAAGGATAGACCATCTACAGACTGCCATACCTGGGGATCCATCCGATGTAAATATTTTTAAATTTTTACCGATATATCTAAGAATTGCTTTATGATTTCTTTTTTGAGTTGCTACCATAAGAACTTCATAAACCTGCTTTTATGTTCAAATATGAAATTTGGTGTAAAGTAAATCCTTTTTCAGAACATGGCTACTCCTATTTGACACCAGAATAAAGTATGTTTTATTCCCTTGGAGATCAGAGCTGGTTTGTCTTGTTTTCTTTTGTTTTATTTTTGTTGTTGTTATTTTGTTTGCTTGGTTTTGGGGGGGGTGGTGGTTGTTGTTATTGTTTTCTCATCAACAAGAGGAACTCCACTTCTCCCCTGGATTGATGTGTCAATCTTACTCTTTGTTCATGACGCAAAGAACATGAGCTTTGCATTGTGAGACATCATGGATCACTTCCAGTAACAATACACATACACAATTACACATACACACATGAAATTACTTAAATGCCTAATATATATACCTACAACCTGCTGAGTCTTATTTACTCTTTACTGTGTATATGTGTTTTCAAGTCCAACCACCTGGAACTGCACAGCAATTAGGAGGCTCGGGTTTTTGTAATAATTCCCCCTTCTCTCAGCAGCCCTTAGTTAACTGCAATTTTTGAACTAGAGGTGGGGCTCTCTGAGATTTACCCCTTCCCATCGAATCAAATTGTAGCTTGTGGGTGGATCTGGGGTGGCAAAGAGGAGGAGTGAGGAGGAAAGTGGCTTTTTGCTC
The DNA here is from genome assembly GCF_000001635.26 of Mus musculus. Taxonomy (NCBI): domain Eukaryota; kingdom Metazoa; phylum Chordata; class Mammalia; order Rodentia; family Muridae; genus Mus; species Mus musculus. Next base: position 95,213,212 of record NC_000071.6, read on the forward strand.
CAGAGGAGTCAGGAAAACTTTCAGAGTTGTAGAACCTAAAACTTCAGCCTGTCCTTGCTTGAACTAGGGACACTGTCACCTCAGGTAAGTTAAACCCCTGCATTCTGCAGCCCACCCTTTCACTCCATGCTGAGGACATTAGGCGGCAACAGGCACTGTAATTTCTAACCCCAAATTTGCAGATTAGATATTGAATTCAAACCCAAATTTGTGAGGAGCGGGTGTGGCGGCAGTCCCACAGGCGCCAGGGACTGCAGCTAAGTCGTATGATTTGCCCCTGACTTCCTCATATAAGCCAAAAACATCTTGAGAGCTGCACAGGTGTTCCAGGATACCGGTGAATCCATTTTGATGGAGATATGCCCCTGCTGCCCTGATTAGCTGAAGCTGCATGCCTGGTGAGGTGGCGTGGCCTGCTATGCATGGATGGGAACTGAGAGTATAAAAGAGTGAGAGGCCCAGGGTTTGGAGGAGATCTAAACAAGGGAGATATAAACAAGGGAGATCTAAACAAGGGAGATCTAAACAAGAAGAAACAGGACTGAATAAACGTGTGCAGAAGGATCCTGTTGCAGCATCATTCTTCCTGGCCAGTTGAGTGCGCGCAAGACAAATTCAGTTTTAGCTTTAACTGAAAGAGTGTTTTCTTTGATAATTTGTAAGTCTTTTAATTTTTGAGACAGCATTTTGCTATGTTGCCCAGATTGGACTGGAACTGACCATGTAGCTAAGAGTGGTTGGAACCTGCAGTCCTTCTGTCCCTGTCTCCTGAATACTTGAGTCATTGGCATGTGTCACCAAATCCAGCCACAGCTCCCAGGAGCTGACATTACAGGCTATTACTCAAGAATCTTCTCTTTCATTTTAGTGTTTCTGGCTAGTTTGATTGCTTGGTTAGTTTTTTGTTAAGCTGAAACATGGTCTCCTATAGTCCAGGCTACCCCAGAAATATATATGTATCTTAGATGAGTTTGAGCAGCAGAGACCTTCTGCCTCTACCTCCTAAGTGGTGGGACACAAGTGTCTTAACAGCATGTGGTGATGAAGAGTGCTCAAATCATGCTAGACAAGCCTTCCTGAAACTCACTACATGTCTAGTATCTACATTAAAACTTTTATTTCATTTACTTCTTGTCAGCATTCAGGAAACATAGACTCATTAAAGAAAAGTGAAATTCTCATGGTTAAGAGAAATATATAGAAAAATACATTAAATATCTTGAAGAGGAGTTTACCTCTCTTGCTAATAAGAGAAAACTCTGTTGGGTTGGAATTTGTGTGTGATTGTGTATAAGTGTGTGTGTAAGTGTGTGTGTGGAGGGAGAGGGAGAGGGAGTGGTGTGTTTTGTGGCAACCTGACACTGGCTAGAGTCATCTGAGAGGAGGGAATACACCTCCATAAGACTGTGCTATAGGCAAGCCTGTGGAGCATTTTCTTAATTAGTGATTAATGAGGAAGGGCACAGCCCATTGTGGGTAGTTCCACCCCTGGGCTCGTGGACCTGGTTCATCACAGCAAACAATCCCAAAGACATAACCTGGTACTGGCATAGTGGGCTGTTGTTTTGACACACCTGGTCATGTTTTAGGGAGGATTGTGGAAGGACTTTGGAAATTTGGACTCGAAAATCCATAGAGTGAGGAGATCTCAGTTAGATGTTCTGTAGGATGTTGGAAGGTAAGAGCAATGAGAGCAGTACAGATGATGGAGGCCTGGCTTGTGATGTTTCAGAGGGAAGCCAAGACACTACTGAGTCATTTGAGTTAAGACTTCATAGTTCAGATTTTAGCTTAAGAATCAGCTCTTGATTAACAAGTCACCAGAACAAGTAAAGTGAAACCTTTGATTTCCTGAAATATCAACAGGTCAGCTGGGGCTGAAGAATCAGCTGAGATAACAGACCAGCATTATTGAGGTGAGGTCATCTGGAAAGTGTTCTTTCAGAATCCAAAGAAGCTTTATTGAAGGTTGACAGCTGAACTAGGTAGTGAAAGAATCACCCTGGTGGTGCTGTTTTTGAAGTTACTAAGGGAAGAACAGGTGAAGCTTGGCACTGGAAAGCAGTGCTGGAGTCTTGGAGTCTTGGAGTCTAGGAAAGGCTATGGGTGAAAGTGCTACCCAGTTGAGAGACCCCGGCATTTGGAGATACAGTACCTAGGCATGATCACCAAGAACAGCAGGTATGGAATGGAGCCAGTCTGATTCTAGAAGACAAGCTCTGTGTGCTATACAGGGCAGAGTAGAGAAGTGACCCAAGCCCTTTGAAGGAACCCAGAAAAGACAGGGTAGTACCCAGACATTGGACATTGAGTACATTATACTCTTGCCATTGAGGTTGACTCTAATCTGATTGTGACTGTGCCCTGTTTCTCTCCTCTTGAAGTAAGAATTTAATTGACATTTGATTTTCACAGGAGCCCAAACTTGAGAGACTTTGAACTTTGAAAGGAGATTTTGTATTTTAAAAGCGAATGGATATTTTGTTTACAATATTCTTCTCTAATATATATGACACATCTAAAGCACATTTCCCTCTTCCTCTACTCTGCCCAACTCACTGTCAACATATACCTCCCTCCCCAGATCCAACCCCCCTTTGTTTTCTCTTCAGAAAAAAGCAGGTTTCCAAGGGATGAAAGCCAGAGACAACAAAGCAAGGGGAGACAAAGGCCCCCATATCAAGGCTGTACAAGGGAACCCAAAAGGAGGAGAGACTGGATGATTTCCATTAATGTATTAAGTTATTTATTTTACATCCAGAGTGAAGCTTCCCCTCCCTGTCTTCCCAGTCACTCCCTTTCACCTCCCTTCCCTCCACTCCCAAAGTTTCTCCCCAGAGAAGTGGAGGCCTCCCATGGATTTGCCTTGGTATATCAAGTTTCAGTGGACTAGTTGCATCCTTTTCTATTAAGGTAAGAAAAGGCAGCCAAGTTAGGGGAAAGGGATCCAAAGGCAGTTAGCCCCTGGTCCTGCTATTAGGGATCCCATGGAAAGAACAAGGTGCATATCTGTTACATCTGTGTAGGGAGCCTATTTCTATCCTATGTTGGTAATTCAGTCTCAGTGAGACCCTATAGGGCAAGGTTGGTTGAATCTGTAGGTTTTCTTGTATCCTTGGCTTATCTGATTCTTCAATGTTACCTCCCCCTTTTCCACAGATTCTTCATGCTCTGCCTAATGTTTTGCAGTGGGCCTCTGCATGTGTTTCCATGAGTTGATGGATGAAGCCTCTCAAATGGCATGTATGCTAGGCTCCTGTCTGTAAATATCCACACTATTGTTACTATAACATCAGGGGTGGTGTTTCTCTCATGGCATGGGTCTCACATTGGGCCAGTCGTTCGTTAGGCATTCCCTCAATTTCTGCTCCTTCTTTATCCATGCATATTTATAAGCAGGAAAAAAAAAGTTTGTGGGTGAGTTGTTGTCTCCATCAGAAGATTTGCCTAATTACAAGAGGTGACTGGTTCATGTTCCATAGGTCCTATTGCAAGAAGTCATAGATAGCTAGGGTCACTCTCATAGATTCAAGGGAGTTTCCATTGTCCTAGTTATCTAGCTCATCTCAGAGATTCTCCAAAGTCACAGATTCCACTTCTCTATCACCTCATCTTCACCACATGTGACAACTCTGGTTACATTCCAGAATTTCCCTTACACATAGTTCCCTCCATCCATCTACTCCTGATGTATACTTTATTTATGTTCTTAGTAAGATCCAAATATCCTCTGCGGGGCCTTCCTTCTTAGTTCCTTTAGGTCTGTGGATAACAAGGTTATCCTGTACTTTATGTTTAATATTCACTCATGAGTACATGCCACATTTGCCTTTCTGAGTCTCGGTTTAGTCTGCAAATTTCATGATGTCATTGTTTTTAACAGCTGAGTAGTATTCTGTTGTGTAAATGTACCATATATTCATTTTCCATTCTTCAGTTGAGGGACATTTGAGTTGTTTCAAGTTTCTGGCTATTTCCAAAAAAAAAACTGTGCACATAGTTAAAACACTATTCTTGTGGTATGATGCAGCATCTTTTGAGTATATGGCCAGGAGTGGTATAATCATTTCTGAGAGAATTATTTCCAATTATTTGAGAAAGCACTGAATTTATTTTCAGACTGGTTGTACAAGTTTGCACTCCTACCAGCAAAGAAAGAGAGTGTTCCCCATGCTCCACACTCTAGCTAGCATGAACTGTTGCCCTTCTAAAGGGTGTAAAATGAAATTCCAGAGTCATTTTTGATTTGGATTTCCCTGATGACTAAGGATGTTGAGCATTTCTGTAAGTGCTTCTTGGTCATTAAATATTCCTCTGTTGAAAATTCTATTTAGCTGTCTACCCCATTTTAAAAATTTGGGCTACTTGGTTTGTTAGTGTCTACTTTTTTTAGTTCTTTAGGTAATTTGTATATCATCCCTCTTTCAGATGGAAGGTTGGTGGAGATATTTTCCCAATCTCTAGGCTACTGTTTTGTCCTTTTGACCATTGTCCTTGACAAAATCTCCTTTTCCATACAGGAGATTTTTTTTAGTTTCATGAGGTCCCATTTATTACTTTTTGATCTTAGCGACTGAGATGTTGGATCTTTCAGGAAGATGGCTCCTGTAATAATGGTTTCAAAGCTATTACCCACTTTTTAATTATATTTAATATATCTAGGTTTAGGTTGAGGTTTTTGGTCCACTTGGACTGCAGTGTTCTGTATGGTGATAGATATGGAACTATTTGAATTCTTTTACTTGAAGACATCCAGTTAGACCAGCACCATTTGTTGAAGATCTTTTTTTTTTGTTTTGTTTTGTTTTTTGTTTTTTCGAGACAGGGTTTCTCTTTATAGCTCTGGCTGTCCTGGAACTCACTTTGTAGACCAGGCTGGCCTCGAACTCAGAAATCCACCTGCCTCTGCCTCCCGAGTGCTGGGATTAAAGGCGTGTGCCACCACACCCGGCAATCTTTTCTTTTTTTATTGTATGCTTTTGAGTTCCTTGTGAAAAACCATTGTCCATAATTATAGTGGTTTATTTCTGGGTCCTCAATTTGATTCAACCTCTCTGTCTTGATACCAATGATTCAAGGTTTATTACTATTACTCTCTAGAGCCACTTGAAGTCAAAGATGGTGATGACTCCAGAACTTTTATTATACAGGATTGTTTTAATTATCTTGTTTATTTTTCCATATGAAGATTATAATAGTTCTTTCCATATCTGTAAATAATTGTGTTGGAATTTTGACGGAAATTGCATTGAATCTGTAGATTGCTTTTGGTATTACAGCTATTTTCACTAGATTGAGGCCATGAATCGATGTATGTGGAGATTTTTCTATGTTCTGATATCTTCCTAAATTTCTTCCTCCAATTTCTTTCAAGTTTCTTTCTTCAAAAACTTGAAGTTCTTGTCATTCATGCCTTACACTTGCTTGAGTAGAGTTACACCAAGATATTTTGTAAGTATTATAAACGGTGATGTTTCCCTAATTTCTTTCTAAGTCAGTTTATCATTTGTCTAAAAAAGGGTTATTTTTTTTTTTTACAGTGAGTTTGGTTATCTAGCCATTTTGCTGAAGGTGTTTATCAGCTGTAGGGATTCTCTGATATAATTTTGTAGATCTCTTATCTATACTACGATATGATCTGTGACTAGTGATACTTTAATTTCTTCCTTCCCAATTTTTGTCCCCTTGAAATCCTTTGGTTTTTGCTCTAGCTAGAATTTCAAGTACTGTGCTGAGTAGATAGGGAGAGAGTGGGAAGACTTGTTGCTGGTTTTACTGAGATTGCTTTAGGTTTCTCTTTTTAATTTGATGTTGCCTATTGGTTTGTTGTATGTTGCTTCTCTTATGTTTACATATCCAACATGAATCCTGATAACCTTAAGACTTTTAACATAATAGGCTGTTAGTTTTTGTCAAAGGCTTTCTCAGCATATAGTGATATAGATGGTCATGTGATATTTTTTCTTTAAGTTTGTATTTATGGTGAAATACATTGGTGAATTTTCATATGTTGAACTCTCCTTGCATCCCTGGGATGAAGCCTACTTGATTATGGTGAATTATGTCTTTGTTGTGTTCTTGGATTCAGTTTCCTATATTTTATTGAGTATTTTTGTATAAATATTCATAAGGGATGTTAGTTTGAAGTTCTCCTTTTATGTTGAGGCTTTATATAAGTTAGGCAGCAGGGAGACTCTGGCCTTAGAATGAGTTTGTCAGTGTTCCTTTTGTTTCTATTATATGGAATAATTTGAGGATTATTGGCATAAACTCTTCTTTCGAAGTATGGTAAAGTTCTACACTAAAGCCATCTGACCATAAGAATTTTTTGGATGAGTGATTTTTTTCCATTTTTTAATAGGTATTTAGCTCATTTACATTTCCAATGCTATACCAAAAGTCCCCCATACCCATCCACCCCCACTCCCCTACCCACCCACTCCCCCTTTTTGGCCCTGGCTTTCCCATGTACTGGGGCATATAATGTTTGCAAGTCCAATGGGCCTCTCTTTGCAGTGATGGCCGATTAGGCCATTTTTGATACATATGCAGATGAGTGATTTTTAATGACTACTACTATATCCCTAGGCGTTATACGACTAGACAGTTAACCTGACATTGAGTTTTAACTTTTGTAAGTTGCATTTGTCTTGAAAATCTTCCATTTCATTTAGATTTTCCAGTTTTGAGGAGTACAAGTTCTTGAAGTAAAACCTAATGATTTCTTTGGTGCCTGTTGTCATTATTTGCACTTCTGAATTTGTTAATTTGGGTAGTGTCTCTCTGCCTTTTGTTAGTTTGACTAAAGATTTGTCTGTCTTGTTGGTCTTCTCAAAAAACCAACTTGTTAGCTTGATTCTTTGTACTGTTCTTTTTGTTTCTAATTGATTGGTTTCAGCTCTATTGTCTACAACTATTGGATGTGTTTACTTCTTTTCTTTCTAGGGCTTTCAGGTGTAGTATTAAATTGCTAGTATGAGAAATCTAATTCTTTATAAAGATACTTAGTGTTATGAATTTACCTCTGAGAACTGTATTCTCTGTGTCCCATAAATTTTGATATGTTGGTTGTGTTTTCCTGTTTTTCTTTAAGGACTTGTAACTCTTTAGCAGTGTTCTCCTGTATTTCTTTAAGTGAGTTATTAAAGTCCTTCTTGATGTCCTCTACCATCATCATGAGATATGCTTTTAAATCCGGGTCTAGCTTTTCGGTTGTGTTGGGGTGCCCAGGACTAGTTGGGGTGGGAGTGCTGCATTCTGATGATGGTGAGTGGTCTTGATTTCTGTTAGTAGGATTCTTTCGTTTGCCTTTCACCATCTGGTATTCTCTGGAGCTGTGCAGGATACACTCAGCGGGGTCCTGGAACCAAGATGTCTGTGGAGGGTACACTCGGCAGGATCCCGGAACCAAGATGTCTGCTGCTGATGCTCAGGCAAAATGCTCCCACGTCGGGCAGATCCCTATCCTCTGGCCAGGAAAATGGCCAGCTGTCTGGGCAGGATACACTCGGCAGGGTCGAGGAACCAAGATGTCTGCTGCTGATGCTCAGGCAAAGCCCTCCTGCTCCGGGCAGATCCCAATCCTCAGAATTCTTAAGATGGCGTGGCTGGTGTTGTGGGTATCTAGTGGTAGTCAGCCGACTGTGTGCCTTAGCTACCCTGGTGCTGCTCAGACCGGAGGGGGCTTGTGCCCCTACTCAGACCGGGTTTTCTGCTTTCCTAACTAATGCAGTCTTAGGTCCCGCGCGATTGGATTGGAGCAGATGCTGTGTTCCACTCACCAGAAGTCTTTTTTTTTTTTTTTTTGTTTCCCAAAGAAACAGTAAGTACCTCATTTATTGATGGTAACATACAATGGAAATTCGCAGCAAATTGTAGCACAGGCTAGACACTGTTATAAGCATGTATTTCATTCAATCTTCAGAGTATTATTTCTGTTTTATTAGATAAAGTGGAGTTATGGGCAGATGGGTTGGAAATTTGCCAAATTCTTCCTGTTAGTAGAAAAAAAGCCAAACCCAAACAATGAAACATGGTCAGTGGCTATATCCCTAGCTGGTTTAACTACCTACTTGTGGGTTTCAGTGTACAATCTGATAGATATAACACTTCAAGCTCTGGAGGTCAGGTAGCCAGGTCTGACCCTAAGTCTATGTCCTCATTTGTAAAACAGCTTAGACTATGCCGAGCAGGAAGGAAATACTCTCTAAACCGTTGGTTCTCAACCTTCCTAATGCTACGTCCCCCCCCCCTTTTTTTTAATCTGTCCTCCAATTGTTTTTTTTTTTTCTTTTTTATTAGGTATTTAGCTCATTTACATTTCCAATGCTATACCAAAAGTCCCCCATACCCACCCACCCCCACTCCCCTACCCACCCACTCCCCCTTTTTGGCCCTGGCGTTCCCCTGTACTGGGGCATATAAAGTTTGCGTGTCCAATGGGCCTCTCTTTCCAGTGATGGCTGACTAGGCCATCTTTTGATACATATGTAGCTAGAGTCAAGAGCTCCGGGGTACTGGTTAGTTCATAATGTTGTTCCACCTATAGGGTTGCAGATCCCTTTAGCTCCTTGGGTACTTTCTCTAGCTCCTCCATTGGTAGCCCTGTGATCCATCCATTAGGTGACTGTGAGCATCCACTTCTGTGTTTGCTAGGCCCCGGCATAGTCTCACAAGAGACAGCTACATCTGGGTCCTTTTGATAAAATCTTGCTAGTGTATGCAATGGTGTCAGCATTTGGATGCTGATTATGGGGTGGATCCCTGGATATGGCAGTCTCTACATGGTCCACCCTTTCATCTCAGCTCCAAACTTTGTCTCTGTAACTCCTTCCAAGGATGTTTTGTTCCCACTTCTAAGGAGTGGCATAGTGTCCACACTTCAGTCTTCATTTTTCTTGAGTTTCCTGTGTTTAAAAAATTGTATCTTATATCTTGGGTATCCTAGGTTTTGGGCTAATATCCACTTATCAGTGAGTACATATTGTGTGAGTTCCTTTGTGAATGTGTTACCTCACTCAGGATGATGCCCTCCAGGTCCATCCATTTGCCTAGGAATTTCATAAATTCATTCTTTTTAATAGCAACCAGAAGTCTTAAGATCGCTTGGCGGGTGTTGTGGGTAGCTGGCGGTAGTCAGCCGACTGTGCACCCTAGCTACCCTGGTGTTGCTCGGACCGGAAGGGTGATTGTTTGTTTTTTAAGACATGCTTTCCCTGTGTAACTCTGGCTGTCCTGGAACTCACTTTGTAGATTAGGCTAGACCGCCTCATGGAGATCTGCCTGCCTCTTCCTCTTAAATACTAGGATTAAAGGTGTGTTCTACCACACTTGGCTCCTTCTTGTATTCTTTAGCTACCTGTTTGTTTTGAGAAGAGACAGCAAGGGCATAAATTGAGATAAAGGAGAAGTAGGAGAGGATCTAAGAAGAGTTGAGGGTGGAACAAATATAATCAGAGCATACTGTATTAAAAGTCTATTTTCGACATATGGAGAACACAAAGTGGGGGTTGGGAGATGTCTAAGGAGTCAAGAGCACTGGCTGCTCTTACAGAGAACCAAAGGTCATTTTCCAGTGTCCAACAAAGAAGCTCCCAAATATCTGTAACCCCATTTATGAGCCTAACTACTGATATCCATAAAATACACATAGTACTACATAGTGCAAAGATAAATAAATTAAAATAAGTAGTTTAAAAATTATGTAAATCTGCTTTTGACTTTTATGTCCTTTATTATCTTTTATTTTACCTGCGTTTGTATGTTGCCTGCAAGTATGTTTGTGTGAAGGCATTGGAAGCCCTGGAACTGGAATCATAAACAGTTGTGAGCCATGATAAGTGTGTTATGAATGAACCCATGTCCTCTGCAAGCACATCCCATGCTCATTACTGCTTAGCTGTCTCTCCAGCTCCTACTATATGAATCTTAAGAAAACCACCAGAAAGAATCAGCTTGGCACATTGTCTCGAGCTTGTGGTACCAAATATGGGAGCTAGACCGGCTTAAGGCTCATACTACACAAGGAGGCAGAAACAAGATCCTATCTAGTTTGAGTCTAGCCTGTGGTATAGACTGGAAGTATTTCACCTAGACACCTTTAAATAATATGTACTGGGTTGAGCATCTCAATATCCAGACTTGAAATGTGAGATAGTACAAGTATACAAGCTCTGAATGTTGGAGCTCTGTCACTCCGGATTGGGGAAGAGCAAGCAACATAGACAGGGACCTTGGCTCATTATAGTCACACTGGCCTAAGTTTCAAATCAGGTAAAATTATAGGCTAGCACCCCTCATTAATTTCTAAGTTGCTCCCCAACAAAACCTGAGTCTAGCTCCAGTCTCTAGGCTAATCCACAACAATACCAGTTTCCAGGTTAAACCCTCAACAAGACCAGTGTCTAAAAGTTATTCCCCCCAACAAACCTGCACCTGCTGACTCTTTCTGATTGTTTTCTTAAGATTCATATAATAGGAGCTGGAGAGATGGCTAAGCAGTTATGAGCATTGGATGTGCTTCCAGAGGACGTGGGTTCATTCATAGGTTGCAAGCTCACCCCTTGCCTAATGACCACCAATGCAGAGGGGAACAGAAGTTAAGTTTATGATATGACACCCAGCACAAGCAAATTTTATTAAAGGCCACAGTCTCTTTCCAATTAGATGTTTGCACACATACTCTCTGCTTGCTGCTTACTAGAAAACCTTGCCCCATAGACATTCAGGGCTCCCCTACTACCAAAACAGTCCTGCATGATGAAGGTGCTTTGGGGGTCATGAGCTACCTAGAATAGAATAAAAACCCTACTGTGGGTAGCACCCTACTGGCTCCTGGGTATGTGTTGGGGGATCACTAACATATACCTGGCACAACATTTTGGTGCATTGGTTGGGAAGTTTCCCATGACATCTAGGACTACTGATGTAGAGGGTCTTGAAGGTGGCAAACTAGTCTAGGTATTTGCATTTTATGTTTGTGACATTGTGTTAAACTTTCTGCTTTTTCCCTGTCTGAGTGCTGAATTTGTCAGAGCTTTCTGTGGGAGATCTACAGAGCAGAACAGAAGCCAGCTTGTGTGGAGATAAATGTTTCCAACCAAGCTCAGATAATTTATTTGTGTGGAACCTGGTGGCTTGTGTTGCCATGGTAATACTTCTAGGTTTGAGCCATGCTGAGGAACCTGAGTGTCAGAAGTTTTCTGTGTGCTCTGACCAGGTGAGCACTTGCTCGTTGGAGCAAAAACTTGTGAATTGTGCAAGAGCTAATTTGTCTGAATGTTAGAAACTTTCTGTGAGATCAAGAGTGTAAGGAAAACCTGTGTAAAGAAAACTGACTCACACTATGATGGTGATTTTTCCAGGTCTGAGGAAACATTTGTGCAGTACTGAGGGGTGCCATTTGTGTGTTAGCACCACTTTCTGGTTGGTTCTTGTTACTGAGGGCTGTATATTTTTTCTTCCAGATCTGAGTGGTGCCACTTCCACCTTCTGTGAGCAACACTTTCTGGTTGGTTCTTGTTATTTCCAGCTGCTGTATTTTTTTTTTAGTAGGACATGATTTTAAAGTTTTCAACTGTTAATATTCAACAAACATAATTATTTTAAGATATGTCTCATTTTTCATTTCTGAATTTATTAATTTGCATACTGTCACTGCCCCCTCTGGTTAGTCTGGCTAAAAGTTTATCTATCTTGTTGATTTCCTCAACGAACCAACTCCTAGTTTGGTTGCTGCTTTGTATAGTTCTTTTTGTTTCTATTTGGTTGATTTCAGCCCTAAGTTTGATTATTTCCTGCCATCTACACTTCTTGGGTTTATTTGCTGCTTTTCATTATGGAGATTTTAGGGGTGCTGTCAAGCTGTTAGTGTAAGCTCTCTTCATATACTTTTCGGAGGCATTTAGAGCTATGAGTTTTTCTCTTACCACTGATTTCATTGTGTCTCATGTGGTTTTTGTTTTTCGTTTTTTGTTTTTTGTTTTTTGTTTTTTTTTGTTTTTTTTTGTTTTTTTTTTGTTTTTTTTTTGTTTTTTTTTTGTTTTTGTTTTTTTTTTTTTTGCTTGTCCAAACTGCTTTATTCATGGTGGGTGAGGATGCAAACTAGAGATTAAATAACTTTTGCAGGAAGGGGTGTTCAGGGGTGGTGCTCATTGGCTAAACACTTGGGGCCTATCTAGATACCTCATTAGCTGCAAGAACTCTAAGTTCTATGCTACATTACAGGTTATCATGGTCCCTTAGTGGGGTGTCATTATCTCGTGCTCCAGGACAGGAATCTGGTCAGGAGCTAGTTCAAACTCCTGCTGCTCTTAATTATGAGTTTTATGGGAATTCTGAACTTTGCTACTGCCTTAACAGTTCTTCTGTCTGTTGGCATGGTCCACTGACTCACAACTCCTTTTCCTTTTTATAAAGGAGAGGTGTTGTTGGAGTGACTGTTGGCTGTTATTTGTAGTTAAAATTTTGGATGGGGTGGAATGTAACAATTAAAATACAGCACAACATAAACTAGAGGGGAAACGGGTGGGGCTGGGAAGACAGGGGGCTATTGAACCAACTTAATTGCTCAGTGGATTGAAATCAAGAGTAAGTCTGTACAAGTTTTTTTAGAGTATTAACATTGGTCTCAGACAACATTTGCTTTATCTGTGTAGAGATCTTTTTCCTTACTATCATGCAAGTCCTCCCCCCCCAATTCTAGTAGCCATTAGGCTCTGGCAAGAGATTCTATCTGTTGCTGGAAGGACCCAAGACTGTCTGTCATCTATGGATCTCAGCTTCTGCATGTCTCAAAAGTCTCCAGTCTGATGATATGTCTGGACAAAGTCAGGTTCATGGCCCCAGGCAGGTCCAAGGAGATGGCTGGTCGGTGTCTGCCAAGCCTGTGAATGCAGGGCTGTCTTCTTCTTTTTGTAGAGATAGACCTGCAGAATAATCATAACTGGGGAGCAGAATCGCAGCAGGGGAATATCTGCACAGGGATGTATATGATTTATATGTATATGTATGTACACACACACACACACACCTTAAGAAGGGATTAATGTACATGTTAAACACAGTCCACTGCCCCACATTTTATGTTGTTTTGTTTTCTTTTACCTTTTTTAATTTATTTTTTCTTTTTTTTAATTAGATATTTTCTTTTTTTCCCATTTTTTATTAGGTATTTAGCTCATTTACATTTCCAATGCTATACCAAAAGTCCCCCATAGCCACCCACACCAACTCCCCCCACCCACCCACTCCCCCTTTTTGGCCCTGGAGTTCCCCTGTACTGGGGCATATAAAGTTTGCGTGTCCAATGGGCCTCTCTTTCCAGTGATGGCCGACTAGGCCATCTTTTGATACATATGCAGCTAGAGTCAAGAAATCTGGGGTACTGGTTAGTTCATAATGTTGTTCCACCTATAGGGTTGCAGATCCCTTTAGCTCCTTGGGTACTTTCTCTAGCTCCTCCATTGGGAGCCCTGTGATCCATCCATTAGGTGACTGTGAGCATCCACTTCTGTGTTTGCTAGGCCCCGGCATAGTCTCACAAGAGACAGCTACATCTGGGTCCTTTTGATAAAATCTTGCTAGTGTATGCAATGGTGTCAGCATTTGGATGCTGATTATGGGGTGGATCCCTGGATATGGCAGTCTCTATATGGTCCATCCTTTCATCTCAGCTCCAAACTTTGTCTCTGTAACTCCTTCCAAGGGTGTTTGTTCCCACTTCTAAGAAGGGGCATAGTGTCCACACTTCAGTCTTCATTTTTCTTGAGTTTCCTGTGTTTAGGAAATTGTATCTTATATCTTGGGTATCCTAGGTTTTGGGCTAATATCCACTTATCAGTGAGTACATATTGTGTGAGTTCCTTTGTGAATGTGTTACCTCACTCAGGATGATGCCCTCCAGGTCCATCCATTTGCCTAGGAATTTCATAAATTCATTCTTTTTAATAGCTGAGTAGTACCCCATTGTGTAGATGTACCACATTTTCTGTATCCATTCCTCTTTTGAGGGGCATCTGGGTTCTTTCCAGCTTCTGGCTATTATAAATAAGGCTGCTATGAACATAGTGGAACATGTGTCCTTCTTACCAGTTGGGGCATCTTCTGGTTATATACCCAAGAGAGGTATTGCTGGATCCTCTGGTAGTACTATGTCCAATTTTCTGAGGAACCGCCAGACTGATTTCCAGAGTGGTTGTACAAGCCTGCAATCCCACAACAATGGAGGAGTGTTCCTCTATCTCCACATCCACGCCAGCATCTGCTGTCACCTGAATTTTTGATCTTAGCCATTCTGACTGGTGTGAGGTGGAATCTCAGGGTTGTTTTGATTTGCATTTCCCTGACGATTAAGGATGTTGAACATTTTTTCAGGTGCTTCTCTGCCATTCGGTATTCCTCAGGTGAGAATTTTTTTTTCAGTTCTAAGCCCCATTTTTTAATGGGGTTATTTGATTTTCTGAAGTCCACCTTCTTGAGTTCTTTATATATGTTGGATATTAGTCCCCTATCTGATTTAGGATAGGTAAAGATCCTTTCCCAATCTGTTGGTGGCCTTTTTGTCTTATTGATGGTGTCTTTTGCCTTGCAGAAACTTTGGAGTTTCATTAGGTCACATTTGTCAATTCTTGATCTTACAGCACAAGCCATTGCTGTTCTGTTCAGGAATTTTTCCCATGTGCCCATATCTTCAAGGCTTTTCCCCACTTTCTCCTCTATAAGTTTCAGTGTCTCTGGTTTTATGTGAAGTTCCTTGATCCAATTAGATTTGACCTTAGTACAAGGAGATAAGTATGGATTGATTTGCATTCTTCTACATGATAACAACCAGTTGTGCCAGCACCAATTGTTGAAAATGCTGTCTTTCTTCCACTGGATGGTTTTAGCTCCCTTGTTGAAGATCAAGTGACCATAGGTGTGTGGGTTCATTTCTGGGTCTTCAATTCTATTGCATTGGTCTACTTGTCTGTCTCTATACTAGTACCATGCAGTTTTTATCACAATGCTCTGTAGTAAAGCTTTAGGTCAGGCATGGTGATTCCACCAGAGGTTCTTTTATCCTTGAGAAGAGTTTTTGCTATCCTAGGTTTTTTGTTATTCCAGATGAATTTGCAAATTGCTCCTTCTAATTCTTGAAGAATTGAGTTGGAATTTTGATGGGGATTGCATTGAATCTGTAGATTGCTTTTGGCAGGATAGCCATTTTTACAATGTTGATCCTGCCAATCCATGAGCATGGGAGATCTTTCCATCTTCTGAGATCTTCTTTAATTTCTTTCTTCAGAGACTTGAAGTTTTTATCATACAGATCTTTCACTTCCTTAGTTAGAGTCATGCCAAGATATTTTATATTATTTGTGACTATTGAGAAGTGTGTTGTTTCCCTAATTTCTTTCTCAGCCTGTTTATTCTTTGTATAGAGAAAGGCCATTGAATTGTTTGAGTTTATTTTATAGCCAGCTACTTCACCGAAGCTGTTTATCAGATTTAGGAGTTCTCTGGTGGAATTTTTAGGGTCACTTATATATACTATCATATCATCTGCAAAAAGTGATATTTTGACTTCCTCTTTCCCAATTTGTATCCCCTTGATCTCCTTTTGTTGTGGAATTGCTCCGGTTAATACTTCAAGTATTATGTTGAAAAAGTAGGGAGAGAGTGGGCAGCCTTGTCTAGTCCCTGATTTTAGTGGGATTGCTTCCAGCTTCTCTCCATTTACTTTGATGTTGGCTTCTGGTTTGCTGTAGATTGCTTTTATTATGTTTAGGTATGGGCCTTGACTTCCTGATCTTTCCAGAACTTTTATCATGAATGGGTGTTGGATCTTGTCAAATGCTTTTTCTGCATCTAACGAGATGATCATGTGGTTTTTGTCTTTGAGTTTGTTTATATAATGGATTACATTGATGGATTTTCGTATATTAAACCATCCCTGCATCCCTGGAATAAAATCTACTTGGTCAGGATGGATGATTGTTTTAATGTGTTCTTGGATTCGGTTAGCAAGAATTTTATTAAGGATTTTTGCATCGATATTCATAAGAGAAATTGGTCTGAAGTTCTCTATATTTGTTCGATCTTTCTGTGGTTTAGGTATCAGAGTCATAGTGGCTTCATAAAATGAGTTGGGTAGAGTACCTTCTACTTCTATCTTGTGAAATAGTTTGTGCAGAACTGGAATTAGATCTTCTTTGAAGGTCTGATAGAACTCTGCACTAAACCTGTCTGGTCCTGGGCCTTTTTTGGCTGGGAGACTTAATGACTGCTTCTATTTCTTTAGGGGATATGGGACTGTTTAGAAGGTCAACTTGATCCTGATTAAACTTTGGTACCTGGTATCTGTCCAGAAATTTGTCCATTTCGTCCAGGTTTTCCAGTTTTGTTGAGTATAGCCTTTTGTAGAAGGATCTGATGGTGTTTTGGATTTCTTCAGGATCTGTTGTTATGTCTCCCTTTTCAGTTCTGATTTTGTTAATTAGGATTTTTGTCCCTGTGCCCTTTAGTGAGTCTAGCTAAGGGTTTATCTATCTTGTTGATTTTCTCAAAGAACCAACTCCTCATTTGGTTACTTCTTTGAATAGTTCTTTTTTCCACTTGGTTGATTTCACCCCTGAGTTTGATTATTTCCTGCCGTCTACTCCTCTTGGGTGAATTTGCTTCCTTTTTTTCTAGAGCTTTTAGATGTATTGTCAAGCTGCTAGTATGTGCTCTCTCCCGTTTCTTCTTGGAGGCACTCACAGCTATGAGTTTCCCTCTTAGAAATGCTTTCATTGTGTCCCATAGGTTTGGGTACGTTGTGGCTTCATTTTCATTAAACTCTAAAAAGTCTTTAATTTCTTTCTTTATTCCTTCCTTGACCAAGGTATCATTGAGAAGAGTGTTGTTCAGTTTCCATGTGAATGTTGGCTTTCCATTATTAATGTTGTTATTGAAGATCAGTCTTAGGCCATGGTGGTCTGATAGGACACATGGGACAATTTCAATATTTTTGTATCTGTTGAGGCCTGTTTTTTGACCAATTATATGGTCAATTTTGGAGAAGGTCCCATGAGGTGCTGAGAATAAGGTATATCCTTTTGTTTTAGGATAAAATGTTCTGTAGATATCTGTCAGGTCCATTTGTTTCATAACTTCTGTTAGTTTCACTGTGTCCCTGTTTAGTTTCTGTTTCCACGATCTGTCCATTGATGAAAGTGGTGTGTTGAAGTCTCCCACTATTATTGTGTGAGGTGCAATGTGTGCTTTGAGCTTTACTAAAGTGTGTTTAATGAATGTGGCTGCCCTTGCATTTGGAGCGTAGATATTCAGAATTGAGAGTTCCTCTTGGAGGATTTTACCTTTGATGAGTATGAAGTGTCCCTCTTTGTCTTTTTTGATAACTTTGGGTTGGAAGTCGATTTTATCCGATATTAGAATGGCTACGCCAGCCTGTTTCTTCAGACCATTTGCTTGGAAAATTGTTTTCCAGCCTTTCACTCTGAGGTAGTGTCTGTCTTTTTTCCTGAGATGGGTTTCCGGTAAGCAGCAGAATGTTGGGTCCTGTTTGTGTAGCCAGTCTGTTAGTCTATGTCTCTTTATTCGGGAATTGAGTCCATTGATATTAAGAGATATTAAGGAAAAGTAATTGTTGCTTCCTATTATTTTTGTTGTTAGAGTTGGCATTCTGTTCTTGTGGCTGTCTTCTTTTTGGTTTGTTGAGGGATTACTTTCTTGTTTGTTCTAGGGCGTGATTTCTGTCCTTGTATTGCTTCTTTTCTGTTATTATTCTTTGAAGGGCTGGATTCGTGGAAAGATATTGTGTGAATTTGGTTTTGTCGTGGAATACTTTGGTTTCTCCATCTATGGTAATTAAGAGTTTGGCCGGGTATATTAGCCTGGGCTGGCATTTGTGTTCTCTTAGTGTCTGTATAACATCTGTCCAGGCTCTTCTGGCTTTCATAGTCTCTGGTGAAAAGTCTGGTGTAATTCTGATAGGCCTTCCTTTATATGTTACTTGACCTTTCTCCCTTACTGCTTTTAATATTCTATCTTTATTTAGTGCATTTGTTGTTCTGATTATTATGTGTCGGGAGGAATTTCTTTTCTGGTCCAGTCTATTTGGAGTTCTGTAGGCTTCTTGTATGATCATGGGCATCTCTTTTTTATGTTTGGGAAGTTTTCTTCAATTATTTTGTTGAAGATATTAGCTGGCCCTTTAAGTTGAAAATCTTCATTCTCATCAATTCCTAATATCCGTAGGTTTGGTCTTATCATTGTGTCCTGGATTTCCTGGATGTTTTGAGTTAGGATCCTTTTGCATTTTGTATTTTCTTTGACTGTTGTGTCGATGTTCTCTATGGAATCTTCTGCACCTGAGATTCTCTCTTCCATTTCTTGTATTCTGTTGCTGATGCTCGCATCTATGGTTCCAGATCTCTTTCCTAGGGTTTCTATCTCCAGAGTTGCCTCGCTTTGGGTTTACTTTATTGTGTCTACTTCCCTTTTTAGTTCTAGTACGGTTTTGTTCATTTCCATCACCTGTTTGGATGTGTTTTCCTGTTTTTCTTTAAGGACTTCTACCTGTTTGGTTGTGTTTTCCTGCTTTTCTTTAAGGGCCTATAACTCTTTAGCAGTGCTCTCCTGTGATTCTTTAAGTGACTTATGAAAGTCCTTCTTGATGTCCTCTATCATCATCATGAGAAATGTTTTTAAATCTGGGTCTAGATTTTTGGTTGTGTTGGGGTGCCCAGGACTAGGTGGGGTGGGATTGCTGCGTTCTGATGATGGTGAGTGGTCTTGATTTCTGTTAGTAGGATTCTTACGTTTGCCTTTCATCATCTGGTAATCTCTGAAGCTAGCTCTTATAGTTGTCTCTGTTAAGAGCTTGTTCTTCAGGTGACTCTGTTAGCCTCTATAAGCAGACCTGGGAGGGTAGTACTCTCCTTAGTTTCATTGGGCAGAGTATTCTCTGCAGGCAAGCTCTCTTCTTGCAGGGAAGGTACCCAGATACCTGATGTTCGAACCGGATTCCTGGCAGGAGTTGTGTTCCTCTCACTAGAGGTCTTAGGATCCCGTGGGGAATCCTGTGTGGGCCCTTGCGGGTGTTGGGCGAGACTCCACTGGCAAGGTACCTCGGGGCTCGAGTGGAGCGGAAGGGGCTTGTGCCCCAGGTCAGGCCCGGGTTTTCCACTTCCCTCGTGGTTTTGGTTTTTGTGCTGGCTGACTGTTCACAATTGAGTGGCAGCACATCCCTCTCTGTGAGTGCCATCTTCTGGTTCATTCTTGTTACTACAGACTCTATTTTATTTATTTATTTATTTCTAGTTTGATTGATTTTTGTTTCTGGTTCCTTTGTTCACTGACTATAAATGGTGTAACATCCTTCTGGGTACAAGGCCTTGAATTTGTTTTTGTGGTTTGTTATGGTGAGGAAAGATGTATCTGGGTGCAGGGCCAGGAACCATTCTGAGCCTAGGTTTGGGTGGGCATGGGCTCAAATCCCCACCAATCTGTTTCTTTCTTGTGAATGTGCATTGCTTCTGGTTATATTTCCTTCCTACCTAATAAGGAGAGACGATTGGATTTGTGTTTGTGGTGTTATAAAGAGGTGTTTTTCAAAAGTATTAAGTTCTGGTCATTATTATTACTGCCCTGTAGACAGTGAAGTTTTTGTGGTTTTGTGTGTTGTATTTGTGGTTTTTGATACAAAATGACTGACTTTGATGAGATAACTTTGACTGGTGACTTTGACAGGTGACTTTGACAAAGTGACTGATTTGTTTTTTTTACTTTGATTGACGTATTAATATGAGACAGATTACCTCTATCATATTCTACAGGGTGTATAATACAGGTTCCCTCCACCACAGACGGGGCCAGAAACCAGCTTCCTGGCCCCACAGTGGAGCCTCCCACAGTGTGCTTGCTTTCCCCTTATTTGCCCAGATTGAGATTTTTTAACACCATTGAAGGAAGGGAGAGGCTCTTGGTCTACCATAGGCTCTACTGGAAGGTCTCAATGCAGCCACAAATGGACCCCAAATTTGGCCACAGTGTATGATATTAGACAGTAAAAGACTTTTAGAGAGGGTCATAGAAGCATTTCAACAATATACATCCATGTACCCTAAATTATTAGAAGCCAAGACAGCAATCACTCTAGCTTTTACCAGAAGACCATAAGAGATGCCAAAAACAAATAGCCTGAGAAAAAGAAGGCAAGGAGGCCCTAAAGATCAAAAGCGCCCCCTCCGTAAGCCCAGGGTAAACTTTAAGTCAAAGGAAAAGCCACTAGCTTTTTGTTGATAATTAATAAGTTTCAACATTTTGTCTTCTAAAGGCTGAAGATAAAGTTTCTTCATCTGTATAAATGACTTTCTTGTGACAACAGAAGTAATCAAAAATCCAGGACCTCTTAGAGACCTTGACAAGTTTGGACTATTAATCCTCCACTAAAATGGATTTACCCTGTCAGCTACAGGTTAGCTCCCTAGAACTGGGGATACATATTCAAAATTCAGGCCCTCTATTAGCCAATGGCTAATGTGTCACCAACTGGCAGAAGCTGGAACCTGCCCTGTTTACACATCAGTACAGAAACAACCTCCTGGTTAAAGAAGATGCCAGAATGACTCCTTACCAGCCTCTTTTCTTGAGCGCCCCTGGATAACTTTTCAGCTAGCCTGTTGCCTGATCCTTACCACAGTGGTTGGGCCTCTGCATGACTGCTCAGATGGATGCAGTGATGGCATTGTTCACCAATGGCAACAGCCTCATTCAAGATAAACAGAGGTATGCTGGAACAGCAGTTGTCTCAGACACCAAGATCATATGGAAAGAGCCACTCCTGGCAGGAATTTCAGCCCAGAAGTTTGAACTAGCAACTCTGACCAATGCTTTAGAGTTGAGAAAAGACAAGAGACCCAGACGGCCAGGGTGCCTTTGCTACTGCTCATTTCTGTAGGCCTATTTATAAGAAAGAGGCCTACTCACCAACCCAGGAAGGATTATCAAAAATATAGAGGATATCCTCTTCATACTAAGGCTTCTATAGGAGCCTAAAAAGCTGGCCATCATTCACTGTCAATGACTAGATTCCAACCAGTGGGAAAGAAGTCAGCCCAGTGGATGGCCCTAGAATTTGGACTTCTCATGTCCTTGATTTCACTAGACCCAGGAGATCCCACACACTCTGACCAATCAGAAGATGTGATCTAGGCCAAAACTGGCCCATGTCTCAGTGTCATAATTAATGATAGAGGATGCCAATTTGAAACCAGCTGACATTGTTAAGAACTATGAGGCCTGTCAATTAACTAATGTGGTTGACAATGAGAAAGACCCTGATACTCAATATCACATCACCAAGCCAAGAGTCTATCAGGGAATGGACTCTACAGAAATAAAACCAAATAAATCCGGGTACAAACATTTGCTGATATTTATAGATATCTTACCAGGATAGATTGAGACTTTCCCAATTAACATGAAACTATACAGATGGTAACAAAGAAATTCTTCCAAGATATATATTTTTTAAGTTTATAGGGTCAGATAATGGACCTACATTTGTGTCCTAGGTAAGTTAGAGATTAGCTAATATTCTGGGGATTGACTGGAAATTTCATGTGCTTATAGACACCAGAAATCAGGTCAGGTAGAGAAGATAAATAGAACCCCAAAGGAGACACTAACTAAATTAACCTTAAAGACTGATGGTGACTGGGTGACAATTCTCCCCTTCATCCTTATAGAGTATAGAACTTCCTGTACCTGATAGGGCTTCCCCCTTTTGAACTTATGTTTAGTTCACTTACTGACAGAAATTATTACAAAAACAGATGATTGCTAATTGTAACACAATTTAAAGTGTGTCCAATGGGTACATAAATGTGTTTGGCTTAACCTTTATGCTTCCCATAAAACATGACCACCTCTAGAGTTCCACCAACTTTACCCAGAGATTGTACCTTGGTCAAGAGACACTGCCAGAGCTTCCCTAAAGGGTCCCTGTGCTACAGAGTTGGAGCACGGATTCACCAAGCATTTGTTTGCACTTGAAGAAGACCCTGGCCAGCAGGAGGAGAATTCAGCCTCAAAACTCTTTCCTATCTCCCACAGATGGGCCCCTACCCATGCCCCAGGGACACCAAAAAAGACATAACCCTATTACTGATTTCATGAAGCTTCAGAAAGTTCCATGATTGAGATTTCTAGTCACAAGAGAAAGGGGGATGAGAGGCCAAATATTTTAAGTTCAGACTCCATTTTAGAGAACCTGACCTAAGTTTCCATTAGTTTCCAAGTTGCCCTCAACAAAACCTGAGTCTAGCTTCCATCTCTAGGCTAATTCCCAACAAGAACAGAGTTTTCAGGTTACACCCTCAACAAGGCCAGTGTCTCCAGTTCATTCCCCCCAAAATCCTGAACCCCAGGTTATAAGCCCACACTTTGCCTAACAACCACTACTGCAGAGTGAAACAGAAGGTTTATGTGTGATATGACTCCAAGTACCAGCCAATTATGTTAAAGGCCACAGTAGCTTTTCAATTAGATGCTTGCACATGTACTCCCTGTTTACTGCTTACTATTAGAGTCTTGCCCCAATAGACATTAGGCCCTCAACCACCACTAAAACAGTTCTGCATGATGGAAGTTAGTTGGGGGTGAAGGAGGGGCCAAACTAGATTGAATAGAATAATGGCCCAGCTGTGAGTTTTATCAGATCAGCTCCTGTGTGTACATTGGGGGACCACTAACATTTCCCTGGCAAAACAGTACAAGCACTGAATATCAGAGCTGTGACACTCAGGATTGTGGGAGAGCAAGAACCCATGACAGGGCGTGTCACTCATTAAAGCCAGCCAGAGCTTTCTGCTATCCTACAGGGTTCTCAAGCACAAAATCCACAACACTCTGTGCCGAGATATTTCACCAATCAAGATTTAGGGTTAAAGGATTCCTAAAAGAACATGTCTTTGTTATACAGCTGTCCTGCTCCATGGGTTGGAGTATTGAACTGTAGCATGGGACTCCAGAATGGGACTTTCTAACCTTCATATCTTAACTTGCCAACCAGGATGTCAGTTACCCACATACATGTACGTGTCTCCATCTGCCAAGTAAGATGTTAGTTGCCAGGAAGGTCCTGGGAACTTACACTAAACTGAGCCACTACTCAAAATGGAAATCTTATCCCAAATATTTTTTATATCAGTATGAGTGCTTCTCATATGTTGGGGTCCATCCCAGGGCAAGCTTACAAAGGAAAGTACTATAAATTTTATACATAAGTGCATGAAGTGCTGTTGGGTGGTTGGTTTGGGTTCTAGTTTATTGTGGGTAACTATACAAAACAGATCTACTGACTTCTATCATGATCCATTTCTATTGGCACAGTACATAACAGAATATGTAATTGATTTTGGGATTAGAAATTTTACTAGTGGGAGCAGGAACATATGAGAAAGTTTCCTTATACTTGGCAGTCAGGAAACAGTTACCTAGGCCTTAAATTCCATCTAGGCCTTCATATTTTACCTGGGTGTGAGGAATGTGTTGGTGTGTTGGCAGAGGACTTTACATGTAGACTTGGGAGCACTAGAACCTGTAGTGCTTTCTCTCCTTACACCTGTGGTCCCATTGTTGCATTCAGGCTTGGTAGGAAGTACCATTGATCACTGAGCCATCTCACAGCCTACTAAGATCTCTTAAAGTTTTTGTTTTTTTTTTTTTAGAAAACGTTTAATTTTCATTTTTTGTTTTTACACTTTTGAGACAGGCATTCTGTTTAACAGGACTGGCTGTCCCAGATCTCACTTGGTAGACCAGGCTAGCTCAAACTCAGAGGTCCACCTACCTCTGCCTCGCAAATGCTGGAATTAAAGGCCTGTAGTAGCACCTCCCAGCTAAATTAGATTTTTGTGTTGTTTGGTTTGGTTTGGTTTTTGAGAGTGTATTTCTCTATTTTAGAGTTCCCCCGTCTCACATTTCCTTCTGTAGATCGGTCTGGGCTCTAAAGGTCCACCTCCTTCTGTCTGTAGGGAGCTGGGATTAGAATTATGTGCCAGCCCAGCCAGCTCTAGTTAAATTCTAAAACAGATGCTTACTCCATAGGTTTCACTAGTTAATAAATATCTACTTACATAAGGCTAGTCTCAAACTCATCGAACCCAGGCTACCTTTGCCTCCAGATTTGAGAGATTAAAGGGGTTTGCCACTGTTCTACTTACAGATTTATTTTATTAATGACTTGTTCTCTTTGTTTTGGTGTTTTCCCTGAATATATGAATGTGCACCACATGTATGCCAAGAAAGTGCCCAAGAAGGTCAGAAGTAGGCTTCAGATTTCAAAAACCTGGAGTCACATCATCAAGTAGGTGCTGGGAATAGAAGATTAACAGGTGCTCATTATTGGGCAGCTAACTCCACAGCACCGATCCCACACCTGATTTCATCTTGAGCAAGCGTGCTGGCCTGATCCTTCCTGGCACATTATCTGTTTTCTTTCTGCTAAGAGTAGCATCTCTCTCAGACCTACCGTTTTCTGACTGTGTTTGGCTCTGTTAAGAAGTGGACCCAATTATAATGCTCAGGCTATCCTTCTCTTAACAATATGGCTGAGGATGGGCTTGAATTGATCCTCTTGCTTCCAACTTTTGAATTGTGATGTTCTAGGCATGGCCATATTGTTTGCTGCATGCGGTGCTGGAGAGAGGAATTCCTGTATGCTGGATAACTCTTTACAAACTGAATACACACCCAGAATCCTGGGACAATGTTAATGGAATCAAGCCTTGCCCCGTCCTCTAACTTTTGTGCAGGTATTACTGAAGTTTATTGCAAAAGCATCTAATTCAGTCCTTGAGCTCCAGAACATATTCCTGACTACTAGAAAATTGTTTTTCTCAAATCAAGTGACAGTAATATCTATGAATTATTTTATGTCTATTATCAGCAACAGACTGAACACTGTTCTGAGGCAAATCAGACTGATTTAATCATATGAACAACATTCACCTAGGTACAGTGATTCAAAACAGTAATACTAGCAGGAAAAAGGATGCTGAGGCAGGAGGATTGCTAGAACTTAGATTTATAAAATCATAGCTTCAGAGCAAGACACAGACCTGTCATATCAAACTCAAAACTACATAATAATTAAGCAAATGAAGGAAAAATATCACAAATTAAGTGATGTGATGTTAATTAATAAGTGAAATATTTGAGGGGCGGGGCAATATGGAGATATACTCACAATGAACTCTGAATCAATCCGTGTCATGGATGTTATGAATACAATTTAAAGGGTGAAGTTTAAAGATCTAATTCAATTCCAGTTTGTGTTTGGAGTCATGGCTGCAACAGGGAGGAGTAGGCAGAGAGTTTTATAAAGGCTTCAGTGGAGACATAGATGATATTCAGAGACCTGGAGCCTGGATAGCTGCCTGGTTCGTCTGAGACTCAGAGACCGATCTGCAGTGCTTACAATAGGCATGTCATGATTTTCCCTTCAGTCATGCAGTTTGAAGTAGAGAAATTTAGACTCCAGGATAGAATTCCAAATTTTAATTTCCATCTCTTTAGAAGAACACATTGAAGATGTTGGCTTTCATTCCAAATAAAGTTTTAGCCTCATCACCAATATATTTCTATGATAGCATGTATATTTCATTGGTGTTCTCCATATAATTTTTTGAGACAAGTATGCTCTATGTTGTTAACCATGTGAGTCTTGGTAAGGTAGAAATCAGATCATTATGACTAACATATGCCCTCCTGTTTCCTTTCACTGAAGTAATTGTCTTTATTTGTTTCTGTGAGACCCTTACTCACATTGTAGACCATGCATCTTTGATCTCCTTCCATTCCCAATAGCTAGAATGAAACTTGCGTGTTACTCATGTGTCTTACCTTTGTCTTTGCATCATTTAAACAAAGTTTTCTTTTTTGGATATGATATGCTTTTGCGACCCAGGAATGCCTGAAAATTGTAGAAACCCATTGTCATCAACCTGCTTAAGGGAATTCAATACTGATCCTCAACACAGGATGTATTTGTTTGTTTTATTGTATGTTAGCTTGTTTGGTTTGGTTTTATTGATTTTGTTTGTTGGTTGCTTTGTTTTTTTCTTATTTTACGTTTTTTCTTTTTCTTTATTAATAAATTTAATATTCCTTAAATTCTTTATTTACAGTACAGTCCTTATCCTAATGCTGGTCTGAGCTCTTATTGTTCCTCATCCCATAATTCCTCGCCATTTTTTTCCTTTTTTATTGAATATTATATTAATTTCTCATTTTCGGGGATGTTTTCTTTAGTTACATTTCAAATTTTATCCATCCCCTTTCCCAGTTTTCCTCCCTCCAGGAAACACCCTATCATATCCTCCCTCCCCCTGCTTCTATGAGGGTGTTCCTCTACCCAGCCACCCACTCCCACCTCCTTGCCATTGATTCCCCAGAGGCCATCCTCTGCTACATATGCAGCTGGAATTTTCTCCCTTCCAGTTTTCACCTTCAAACCCCCTTCCATTCTCTTCCCCTTTACCTCTAAGAGGGTGTACCCTACCCACTCACTCCAATCTCATCCCCACTAGCATCCCCCTTAACTGGGGAAACAAGCCTCCAAAGGAAAAAGGGCTCCTCTCACATTGATGCAAGATAAAGCAATCCTTTGTTACATATGTATCATGAACCATAGACCAATTCATGTATACTCTTTGGCTGGTGACTTAGTCCCTGGGAAATCTGAGGAGTCCAGTCAGTTGATGTTGTTTGCTTCCTATGGGGTTACAATCCCTTTCAGCTCCTTTAGTCCTTCCAGATCTACTTCATTAGGGTCCCCAAGGTCAATCCATTAGCTGGATGTGAGTGTCTGCAATTGTCTTAGACAGATGCTGACATAGCCCCTCAGAGGACAGCCATATCTTGGCATCAGCAACAGTGTTGGGGTTTCCTGTCTGCTATTTGAATGGATCCCAAGATCCCAGTCTCTGGATGGCCTTTCTTTCAATCTCTGCTCCATTTTTTTGTAACTATTTTTCATTTAGAGAGGAACAATTCAGGGTTAAATTTTTATGTTTTGTTTTGTTTTGTTTTTCGAGAGAGGGTTTTTTTTCCATTTTTTTAAATTAGGTATTTACTTCATTTACATTTCAAATACTATCCTAAAAGTCCTCTATACCCTCCCTCCACCCCTATTCCCCTACCCACACACTCCCACTGCTTGGAACTGGTGTTTCCCCTGTACTGGGGCATATAAAGTTTTCAAGACCAAGAGGCCTCTCTTCCCAATGATGGCCAACTAGGCCATCTTCTGATACATATGCAGCTAGAGACAAAAGTTCTGGGGGCACTGGTTAGTTCATATTGTTGTTCCACCTATAGGATTGCAGACACCTTCAGCTCCTTGGATACTTCCTCTAGCTCCTCCATTGGTGGCCCTATGTTCCATCCAATAGCTGACTATGAGAATCCAATTCTGTGTTAGTCAGGCACTGGAATAGCCTCACAAGAGACAGCTATATCATGGTCCTTTCAGCAAAATCTTGCTGGCGTATGCAATAGTGTCTGCGTTTGGTGTCTGATTATGGGATGGACCCCCAGATGGGGCAGTAACTGGATGGTCCATCCTTTCATCTCAGCTCCATAACTCCTTCCATGGGTGTTTTGTTCCCAATTCTAAGAAGGGGCAAAGTATCCACACTTTGGTCGTTGTTCTTCTTGAGTTTCATGTGTTTCACAAATTGTGTCTTGGGTATTCTAAGTTTCTGGGCTAATATCCACTTACCACTGAGTACATATCACGTGAGTTATTTGTGATTGGGTTACCTCACTCAGGATGATGCCCTCCAGATCCATCCATTTGACTAGGAATTTCATAAATTTATTGTTTTTAATAGCTGAGAAGTACTCCGATCTGTAAATATACTACATATTCTGTATCCATTCTTCTATTGAGGGACATCTGGGTTCTTTCCAGCTTCTGGCTATTATAAATAAAGCTGCTATGAACA
Organism: Mus musculus; assembly: GCF_000001635.26. Classification (NCBI taxonomy): domain Eukaryota; kingdom Metazoa; phylum Chordata; class Mammalia; order Rodentia; family Muridae; genus Mus; species Mus musculus. The sequence goes on from NC_000071.6 coordinate 95,241,207, forward strand.
TAGTGGAGCATGTGTTCTTATTGCTAGTTGGAACATCTTCTGGATATATGCCCAGGAGGGGTATTACTGGATCCTCCGATAGTACTATGTCCAATTTTCTGAGGAACCACCAGACTGATTTCCAGAGTGATTGTACAAGTTTACAATCCCACCAACAATGGAGGAGTGTTCCTCTTTCTCCACATCCTTTCCAGCATCTACTGTCACATGAATTTTTTACCTTAGCCATTCTGACTGTTGTGACGTGGCATCTCAGGTTTGTTTTGATTTGCTATTCCCTGATGATTAAGGATGTTGAGCATTTTTTCAAGAGATGGGGTTTCTCTGTATAGCCCTGGCTGTCCTGGAACTCACTTTGTAGACTAGGCTGGCTTCGAACTCAGAAACCCACCTGCCTCTGCCTCTCAAGTGCTGGGATTAAAGGTGTGTGCCACCACTGCCCAGCTCAGGGTTAAAATTACGAGATGGTTGACTGGCTACTTCGCTCAACTGAGAGGCATGCCTATGCACTGTGGGTAGTCTCTTAAGGTTCTATCTCTCCTTTGTTCCTTATTTCAGCTAGGGACATGTTGGGATCAAAAAAATGGGGCGGGGGGCGCAGGGGAAGGCCCTGGGAGGAGGGGGAAGGGAAAAGGGGCCCATATCTGGCCAGAGTTCCTGTGCTCTGGGCAGGACGCAGGCACTGGAGGGCTGCTGGACACTTTCCACTTGGCCCTGGGTGAGCATAGCTTCTGTCCCAGTTAGCAGGGGATGGAGAAGGGGCAGCCCCTGATCTGAGAACCCCAAGGCCACACCCTGTAGCCCCAGGGTTAGGAGAGCGAGGAATAAGGGAAGAGGTTCCCAACACTGACCAGAGTGCACAGTGGATCTTGATGGAGCAGAGACTCTCTCTCTGGTTTAAGAGCTTTATTATAGAAATGCAGAGAGAGAGAGAGAAAGAGAGAGAGGGAGAGAGAGAGAGCAAGCAAGAGAGAGAGAGAGGAGAGAAAGAGGGAGAGAGAAGAGGAGAGAAGACAAAGAGAGGAGAGAGAGAGGGTGAGAATGAAGGGTAAGAAGTAAGAGCATAAGAGTAAGAGAGAGCGAGGTGTGGGCTGAACACCTCTTTTATGGTCTTTACTGTTGCTAGGTAACTGTGTAGGAGTTGAGCATGAAGGTCAGAAGCTTGGGCCATTGTCTATGTCACTACTGACCATGCTTCTCTTGTGGTGGCTGTGGTGGACGTTAACTTAGGGAGGGGTCAGAGTTCCAGGACCATGAGGGAATGCCTAACATGTCATGAAGGTGAATTATGACCATCGGGGTTCAGACCTCAGCTCAACTGGATACTAGCCTGCAATTTCCCACAGTGACATCCTCATTGAGCCCTGTGAGTCTCTCCCATTTTTCTATCTACCTTTCATTCACTTGCTTTATGTTTCTTTTTTTATTTTTTTATTAGGTATTTTCCTCATTTACATTTCCAATGCTATCCCAAAAGTCCCCCATACCCTCTCTCGCACTCCCCTTACCATCCACTCCCACTTTTTGAACCTGGCGTTCCCCTGTAATGGGGCATATAAAGTTTGTCCAATGGGCCTCTCTTTCCAGTGATGGCCGACTAGACCATGTTTTGCTACATATGAAGCTAGAGTCAAGAGCTCCAGTGTACTGGTTAGTTTATAATGTTGTTCCACCTATAGTGTTGCAAATCCCATTAGCTCCTTGGGTACTTTCTCTGGCTCCTCCATTGGGGGCCCTATAATCCATCCAATAGCTGACTGTGAGCATCCACTTATGTGTTTGCTAGGCCCGGCATAGTCTCACAAGAGACAGCTATATCAGGGTCATTTCCACAAAATCTTGCTAGTGTATACAATGGTGTCAGATTTTGCAGGCTGATTATGGGATGGATCCCTGGATATGGCAGTCTCAAGATGGTCTATCCTTTTGTCTCAGCTCCAAACTTTGTCTCTGTAACTCCTTCCATGGGTGTTTTGTTCCCAATTCTAATAAGGGGCAAAGTGTCCACACTTTGGTCTTTCTTCTTCTTGAGTTTCATGTATTTTGCAAATTGTAACTTATATCTTGGGTATTCTAAGTTTCTGGGATAATATCCATGTATCAGTGAGTACATATCATGTGAGTTCTTTTGTGATTGGGTTACTTCACTCAGGATAATGCCATCCAGGTCCAACCATTTGCCTAGGAATTTCATAAATTCATTCTTTTTAATAGCTGAGTAGTAGTCCATTGTGTAAATGTACCACATTTTTTGTATCCATTCCTCTGTTGAGGGACATCTGGGTTATTTCCAGTTCGGGCTATTATAAATAGGTCTGCTATGAACATAGTGGAAAATGTGTCTTTCTTACTAGTTGGAATATCTTCTGCAGAGAGATTAATTCGTCAGATGAACACAGATTCGGACTCTTCTCTTAAGTATCATTCTGAAGACTAAAATTCCTCTTGTGCTTAAAATTCGGCTGGGAATGAAAGCTCCCAGAAAAGCTGTTTTCCTGCTACTCTCTGGGCCTGCTACCCAAAAGGAGGCTAGAGATTAACCTCAGCTTTACTATTTACATTTACATAAAGGACCTGAACTTTTCCAAAAGAATTTCTGCTTTCCTACTTTCTCACTGTCGAGATTTTGTTTTTCAAGCAGGTTAATCAATATTCTCCAGCCAGATCAACATATGTACATCCCTGCCCCCTAGAGCGCACAGGTGGCAGCTGTTATCTTCAGTCCCACAACATTCCAGCACGTGGCTTTCAGTCTAAGTTAAAAATTAGGTTTACCAAGAGGGCTAGAAAAGTAGATATTTCTAATATTAATAGAGATTAGTTTTTATTTTGATAGATGGGTTTAGTCCCTTAGCTGACCCCTGGCTTTTCACCCTTGCTCTTACTGCAAGGTGTCCTTAGTTCCTCAGGCTGTGGAAAATACAGGGATGAGGAGAAATGACTTCCAGCTCCTATTTTAGCCACAAATCGTGGTGTTACTAATAACATAATTCTTGCCTAGGCCTTGCTAAATCTGAGGTTGATAATTCTCCTTTAGGAGCTACACAGTACTCAGAACTGTGCATACTAGTTCGTAATCATATGAATATAGTATGGGTATCGCATGGTGCAGAGAACTACTGCAGGGAAAAGTCCAGCTTGACCATTTCTGATTTTCCTGTGGGTTATACCCGGTTTAAAAAGGAGGTTGATATATAATAAACCAAAAATATCTACGGCTCTGTCTCCCCTCCCCAAAAGATACCAAGAGCCACAGGTGTGGGTCGTGACAGCACCCACGGGAGGGATCGTGTCAATGTCCACCCAAGCCAAGGTTAAAAGCCCACTCATCTATGGATGAGAAAATCTTTTGATCACCTCAGTTAAGCGTTGCCTTATTTAACTTAATTAATAGGGGGGAGAGAGGTTGGAGACTGTACTGTCTTCACTGCCTCCCACCCCAATATAAAAAGCCAATTGGCCTTGTACTATGGAGCCGGTCATACCCCTCCTCCCTGTTTCCCTCCTGTCATCCAAAAGTGCGTAGGAATATCAACTAACTGTTATTCTTAATAAAGTGTATTTCAAATTTGTTCAGCCAAACTTAGCCAGGGTTCCAACGCCCTACTTAAAATTCAACTAGGAAGTTACCTATTCAGTACTAATTAGCATTATAAAGTCAGAGCCTACAGCTCCAGGCTTTTCTGTTAGTTGTTTACTAGGATAAAAAGGACAGTCTTAGCCAGATACAGTTTACCATAAAATAAGTTAGGGAATCCCACTGAGACAGGTTTTTTTTCTTTAGCCCTAAAATTCAGGCAAAACTATGGAGCATAAATAAATTTTTTGCCTTAGGCCAGCTTTTTCTTTTTTTTCTTTTTTTGTTAACAAAAGGGAGGAGATGTAGTCTCCCCTCCCCCAGCCTGAAACCTGTTTGCTCAGGGGTGGAGCTTCCCATTTAATTGTTCTGCCATGCCCACTGCTGGAACCTGCCTCTTTGCTGTTTGGAGCCCTGCACGTGGTCACCCTGCTATTGGACTCCAAGATTAATTGTCGGGAATCAGGCCCCCTTCCCCTGTTTTATAATTGCATGTGGAATAGTAAAATTGAGCTTTGATCAGAATGCCTGTCTTAGCTGCATTTCTTTATCTCGCCACCTAGCCCCTCTTCTCTTCCAGGTTTCCAAAATGCCTTTCCAGGCTAGAACCCATGTTGTGATCTACTGGCCGGACAGAACAGATATATAACCAAGAGAGGTATTGCGGGTTCCTCTGGCAATACTATGTCCAATTTTCTGAGGAACCAACAGACTAACTTCCAGAGTGGTTATACAAGCTTGTAATCCCACCAACAGTGGGGGAGTGTTCCTCTTTCTCCACATCCTTGCCAGCATCTGCTGTTACCTGAAATTTTTATGTTAGCCATTCTGACTGGTGTGAGATGGAATCTCAGGGTTGTTTTGACTTGCATTTCTCTAATGAGTAAGGACACTGCTCATTTTTTCAGGTGTTTCTCAGCCATTCAGTATTCCACAGGTGAGAATTCTTTGTTTAGTTCTGAACCCCATTTTTAATGGGATTATTTGATTTTCTGGTGTCCACCCTCTTCAGTTCTTTATATATATTGGATATTAGCCCCCTATCTGATTTAGGATAGGTAAAGATCCTTTCCCAATCTGTTGGTGGCCTTTTTGTCTTATTGACAGTGTCTTTTGCCTTACAGAAGCTTTGCAGTTTCATGGCGTCCCATTTGTTGACTCTTGATCTTACAGCACAAGCCATTGCTCTTCTATTCAGGAATTTTTCCCCTGTGCCAATATCTTCGAGGCTTTTCCCCACTTTCTCCTCTATAAGTTTCAGCGTCTCTGGTTTTATGTGGAGCTCCTTGATCCACTTAGATTTGATCTTAGTACAAGGAGATAGGAATCATCAATTCACATTCCTCTAAATGATAACCACCAGTTGTGCCAGCACCATTTGTTGAAAATGCTGTCTGTTTTCCACTGGATGGTCTTAACTCCTTTGTCAAAGATCAAGTGACCATAGGTGTGTGGGTTCATTTCTGGGTCTTCAATTCTATTCCATTGGTCTACCTGTCTGTCACTATACCATTACCATGCAGTTTTTATCACAATTGCTCTGTAGTACAGCTTTAGGTCAGGCATGGTGATTCCACCAGAGGTTCTTTTATCCTTGAGAAGAGTTTTTGCTATCCTAGGTTTTTGTATTTCAGATGAATTTTCAGATTGCTTTTTCTAATTCATTGAAGAATTGAGTTGGAATTTTGATGGGGATTGCAATGAATCTGTAGATTGCATTTGGCAAGATAGCCATTTTTACAATGTTGATCCTGCCAGTCCATGAGCATGGGAAATGTTTCCATCCTCTGAGATCTTCTTTAATTTCTTTCCTCAGAGACTTGAAATTCTTATCATACAGACCTTTCACTTCCTTAGTTAGAGTCACACCAAGGTATTTTATATTATTTGTGACTATTGAGAAGGGTGTTGTTTCCCTAATTTCTTTCTCAGCCTGCTTATTCTTTGTGTAGAGAAAGGCCATTGACTTGTTTGAGTTAATTTTATATCCAGCTACTTCATTGAAGCTTTTTTATCAGTTTTAGGAGTTCTCTGGCAGAATTTTTAGAGTCACTTATATATACTATCATGTCATCTGCAAAAAGTGATATTTTGACTTCTTCTTTTCCAATTTGTATCCCGTTGATCTCCTTTTGTTGTTGAATTGCTTTGGCTAGGACTTCAAATACAATGTTGAATAGGTAGGGAGAAAGTGGGCAGACTTGTCTAATCCCTGATGTTAGTGGGATTGCTTTCAGCTTCTCCCCATTTACTTTAATGTTGGCTATTGGTTTGCTGTAGATTGCTTTTGTCATGTTTAGGTATGGGCCTTGAATTCCTGATCTTTCCAAGAGTTTTATCATGAATGGGTGTTGGATTTTGTCAAATGCTTTCTCATCGTCTAAGGAGATGATTATGTGTTTATTGTCTTTGAGTTTGTTTATATAATGGATTAAGTTGATGGATTTCTGTATATTAAACCATCCCTGCATCCCTGGAATAAAATCTACTTGGTCAGGATGGATGATTGTTTTAAAGTGTTCTTGGATTCGGTTAGCTAGAATTTTATTGAGTATTTTTGCATCGATATTCATAACAGAAATTGGTCTGAAGTCCTCTATCTTTGTTGGATATTTCTGTAGTTTAGGTATCAGAGTAATTATGACTTCATAGAATGAGTTGGGTAGAGTACCTTCTACTTCTATTTTGTGGAATAGTTCGTGAAGAACTGGAATCAAATCTTCTTTGAAGGTCTGATAGAATTCTGCCCTAAACCCATCTGGTCTTGGGCTTTTTTTGTTTGGGAGACTATTAATGACTGCTGCTAAATTTTTAGGGAATATAGGACTGTTTAGATCATTAACTTGATCCTGGTTTAACTTTGGTACCTGGTATCTGTCTAAAATTTGTTCATTTCGTCCAGGTTTTCCTGTTTTGTTGAGTATAGCCTTTTATAGACGGATCTGATGTTTTTTTGGATTTTTTCAGGAATTGTTGTTATGTCTCCCTTTTCATTTCTGATTATGTTAATTAGGATGCTGTCCCTGTGCCCTCTCATTAGTCTGGGTAAGGGTTTATCTATCTTGTTGATTTTCTCAAAGAACCAGCTCCTTGTTTGGTTGATGTTTTGAATAGTTCTTCTTGTTTCCACTTGGTTGATTTCGCCCCTGAATTTGATTATTTCCTGTCATCTACACCTTTTGGGTGAATTTCCTTCCTTTTTCTCTAGAGCTTTTAGGTGTGTTATCAAGCTGCCAGTGTTTGCTCTCTCTAGTTTCATTTCGGAGGCACTCAGAGCTATGAGTTTTCATCTCAGAAATGATTTTATTCTGTCCCATAACATGGGGTATGTAGTGGCTTCATTTTCATTAAACTCTAAAAATTCTTTAATTTCTTTCTTTATTCCTTCCTTTACAAATGTATCATTGAGAAGAGTGTTGTTCAGTTTCCATGTGAATGTTGGCTTTCTATTAATTATGTTGTTATTGAAGATCAGCCTTAGTCCATGGTGATCTGACAGGATGCATGGGACAATTTCAATGTTTTTGTATCTTTTGAGGCCTGTTTTGTGACCAATTATATGATCAATTTTGGAGAAGGTACCATGAGGTGCTGAGAAGAAAGTATATCCTCTTGTTTTAGGAAAAAAATGTGCTGTAGATATCTGTTAAATCCATTTGTTTCACCACTTCTGTTAGTTTCACTGTGTCCCTGTTTAGTTTCTGTTTCCACAAGCTTTTTATTGATGAAAGTGGTGTGTTGAAGTCTCCCACTATTATTGATTGAGGTGCGATGTGTGCTTTGAGCTTTACTAAAGTGTGTTTAATGAATGTGGCTGCCCTTGCATTTGGAGCATAGATATTCAGAATTGAGAGTTCTCCTTGGAAGTCTTTACATTTGATGAGTATGAAGTGTCCCTTCTTGTCGTTTTTGATAACTTTGGGTTGGAAATTGATTTTATTAAATATTAGAATGCCTATTCCAGATTGTTTCTTCAGACCATTTGCTTGGAAAATTGTTTTCTAGCCTTTTATTCTGAGGTAGTTTCTGTCTTTTTCCCTCAGATGGGTTTCCTGTAAGCAGCAAAATATTGGGTCCTTTTTGTGTAGCCAGTCTGTTAGTCTATGGTTTTTTATTGGGGAATTGATTTCATTGATATTAAGATGTATTGAGGTAAAGTAATTGATGCTTCCTATTATTTTTGTTGTTAGAGTTGGAATTCTGTTCTTGTGTCTGTCTTTTTTAGGTTTGTTGAAGAATTACTTTCTTGCTTTATGTAGGGCGTGGTTTCTGTCCTTGTATTTTTTTTTCTGTTATTATTTTTTGAAGGGCTGGATTCGTGGAGAGATAATGTATGAATTTGGTTTTTTTCCTGGAATACTTTGATTTCTCCATCTATGATAATTGAGCGTTTGGCTGGGTATAGTAGCCTGGGCTGGCATTTGTGTTCTCTTAGTGTCTGTATAACATCTGTCCAGCATCTTCTGGCTTTCATAGTCTCTGGTGAAAAGTCTGGTGTAATTTTGTTAGGCCTGCCTTTATATGTTACTTGACCTTTTTCCCTTACAGCTTTTAATATTCTATGTTTATTTAGTGCATTTGTTGTTCTGATTATCATGTGTGGGGAGGAATTTCTTTTCTGGTCCAGTCTATTTGGAGGTCTGTAGACTTCTTTTATGTTCATGAGTGTGTCCTTTTTAGATTTGGGAAATTTTCTCCTATTATTTTCTTGAAGATATTTGCTGGCCCTTTAAGTTGAAAATCTTCATTCTCATCTACTCCTATTATCCGTAGGTTTGGTGTTCTCATTGTGTCCTGGATTTTCTGGATATTTTGATTTAGGATTCTTTTGCATTTTGCATTTTCTTTGGTTGTTGTGCCGATGTTCTCTATGGAATCTTCTGCACATAACATTCTCTCTTCCATCTCTTGTGTTCTGTTGCTGATGCTTGCATCCATCATTCCTGATTTCTTTCCTAGGGTTTCTATCTCCAGTGTTGCCTCATTTTGTGTTTTCTTTATTGTGTCTACTTCCCTTTTTAGGTCTAGTATGGTTTTGTTCATTTTCATCACCTGTTTGGATGTGTTTTCCTGCTTTTCTTCAAGGACTTCTACCAGTTTGGTTGTGTTTTCCTGTTTTTCTTTAAGGACTTGTAACTCTTTACCATATTCTCCTGTAGTACTTTAACTGAGCTATTAAAGTTCTTCTTGGTGTCCTCTACCATCATCATGAGATATGCTTTTAAATCCAGGTCTAGCTTTTCAGGTGTGTTGGGGTGCCCAGGGCTGGGCAAGTTGGGAGTGCTGCGTTCTGATGTTGGTGATTGGTCTTGGTTTCTGTTAGTAAGATTCTTAAGTTTGCCTTTCGTCATCTGGTATTCTCTGGACTTATTTGTTATAGTTGTCTCTCGTTAGAGCTTGTTGATGTCGTGATTCTGTTAGCCCTCATCAGCAGACCTGGGAGACTAGCTCTCTCCTGAGTTTCAGTAGTCAGAGCACTCTCTGCAGGCAAGCTCTCCTTTTATAGGGAAGGTGCCCAGATATCTGGCGTTTGAACCTGCCTACTGGCAGAAGTTGTGTTCTACTCACCAGAGGTCCTAAGATCAAGTAGAGAGTCCTCTAGTGACCTTGGGGGTGTCCGCTGACTTCATGCCTAAGGTGACCAGGTCCTGGCGCCAAAAGGAAGGAACTTGTGACCCTGGTCAGGCCGCATTTTCTGTTTCCCTAATTAATGCTGTCTCAGGTCCAGCGTGATTAGATTGGAACAGAACTTGTGTTCCATTCACCAGGGGTCCTAAGATACTGTAGAGAGTCCTCTGGGGACCTTGGCGTTGTCTGCCAACTCTTTGCCCCCTTGAATATTTTTTATGCAGAGCACATCACTGAATTGGAGTTGAATTGGACCCTGTTAGAGTTGGCATATTTTGTTCACTACTTTGGGCAGCTGTGAAATCTTTGAAAAGTCTTCCTGGTATCCCTTCCTGGTATCACCTTTCCTATTTTCAATAGAACAAGAGTCAGAGAAGCCAAGTGTATCAACAAGTTTACTTCTCAGTTCTTCTCATTCAACTGTCTCCAGCAACTTTTCATGTTCTGCGTCCATTTTCTCATATCCCAGATGAATCAGGTCCTACGGTAGGCCATAATGGAGAGCTGGTTCAGCTATCAGAGCAAGTCTGTCTGTCTTATCATAAGGATTAGTGGTACATGATGCCAGCCAGCCACTAGGAACAAACATTTAGAGACCCATAAGAATCAGAAAGTTATGTCTTGTTTCTATGTACACTGAGATAAACAAGGGAAATTTTGCAAAGTAAATCAGTGTCTCAGATGAGAACTCCTGATGGAGAGAAGCGATTGGGTGCAAATAATAGGTTAGAGCTAGTAAAAATTAGTTGTAATTGAAATCATTCCCACAGAATCATATGGAAATGGAAGAGAAAGGGGACACGGTAGTGAGTAGTAAGGGAACTCATTGTCACATTGTGAACATGGGTTTTATGATCTGAACTATGAGAGTAGCCTTCTATATTTACCCAGTTTCCATGAGTGAAATATTTTGAGCCCAAGTAGCACTGAATGCATGGGATAGGAGGTAGAGCTTGGGCTGTAAATGAGAGCAAGCACGACTGCAGTGGGAATGAAAGTATGCAGATTCAGTGAACACACAGCAAATATTGGGATCCTGTCAAAAATTTCATGGGATGGAAATTTCTTCTGAGTGCTTTCTGGGCTTAAGGAATGAATTGATTTTTAGCTTGAGAGTGAGGACAGGAGATGAATTGTGGGGTTGAATGGACTGAACAGGTTCCAATAGAAAGTATCATAAATGATGTCCTTAATCATTTAGTCAAACTGAACTTGGGGCACCTGGTTCTTTCTACCACTCAGTATATCCATGCCAAACCTCTACAAGACCATTTGACTGAACTAACTCTCTGTGTCCTTTAACCCTAGGTTCCTTGTGACACCCTTGAAGACCCTCTCCATTAGTTACTCCCTAATTTCACAGAGAGACCTGGATTCCTGCTCCTGCTGTCTGATCCTCTTTCAGCTAAAACATCTGGGATTGAGAGGTGTGGTTTTACTGGATTTTGATCTTATGGCTCTGAGATGTCTCCTCATGAAAGTGGTAAGCACTCTTGAGACTCTGGATTTGCAAGGATGTAGGGTGAATGACTCCGAGGTCAATGCCCTCCTACCTGGATTCAAACAATGCACTCAGATCTCCAATGTCAACTTCTACAACAGTGATTTCTCCATGCCCATCCTGAAGGACCTTTCGCATCAACAGCCAACTGGACCAAGATGAATGTGAAACAATACACTGCCCCTCTGGAGTGCTATGATCTATGATGGGCTCAGGAGCTCATAGATACACTCAGGGCAAAAAGGCAGCCCAAGAACAGTTCATTTGTTACAGATATATGCCATACATGTGGTGAGTGCTGTGTCTAACACCAGGTGTCCAGACGTTGTTGTTGTTGTTGTTGGCAGCAAATTGGGAAATATGAGTTCTGGATTTGAATAAACAATAGGCTTGATATACATCTTTCATCTGGGGACCTAGGAGCCCATGGCTTCTGACACTGCTCAGATGGTTGGAAACATAAGGATGTACAGTGACTGGTGTCTTGGAGACTGAGCTTGACATGGAGGAACAGTTGGAAGGGTGGAGGGAACAGGGGCCAATTGGAGTCAGAAACACAGTTTGGCATTGATACCTGGCTTCTCCCCGGACAAACTAACTAGATGCTTAGTTCTATACTTATAAACTTGGATGTTCTCTCTGTGTGGTCTTTGACTGTTACCAACCTCACTATCTGGTTCAGGGTCAGAAAGGTTAGATGGGCCCAGGAATGGAAAACACTGGTATTTCATGGGAAGAAAAAGTCTGTTTGAAATTGGAAATGTAGTGACAGACAAGTAGACCAATGGAACAGAATTGAAGACCCAGAGATGAATCCACACACCTATGGTCACTTGATCTTTGTCAAGGGAGCTAAAACCATCCAGTGGAAAAAAGACAGCCTTTTCAAGAAATGGTACTGGCACAACTGGCAGTTATCACGTAGAAGAATGTGAATTGATCCATTTCTATCTCCTTGTACTAAAGTCAAATATAAGTGGATTAAGGAACTCCACATAAAACCAGACACACTGAAACTTATAGAGGAGAAAGTAGGGAAAAGCCTCGAAGATATGGGTACAGGGGAAAAATTCCTGAATAGAACAACAATGGCTTGTGCTGTAAGATCAAGAATCGATAAATGGGACCTCATAAAATTGCAAAGCTTCTGCAAAGCAAAAGACACCGTCAATAAGACAAAAAGGCCACCAACAGATTGGGAAAGGATCTTTACCTATCCCAAATCGGATAGGGGACTAATATCCAATATATATAAAGAACTCAAGAAGGTGGACTCCAGAAAGTCAAATAACCCCATTAAAAATGGGGCTCAGAGCTGAACAAAGAATTCTCACATGAGGAATATCGAATGGCAGAGAAGCACCTGAAAAAATGTTCAACATCCTTAATCATCAGGGAAATGCAAATCAAAACAACACTGAGATTCCACTTCACTCCAGTCAGAATGGCTAAGATCAAAAACTCAGGTGACAGCAGATGCTGGCGAGGATGTGGAGAAAGGGGAACACTCCTCCATTGTTGGTGGGATTGCAAGCTTGTACAACCACTCTGGAAATCAGTCTGGCAGTTCCTCAGAAAATTGGACATAGTACTACAGGAGAATCACACAATAAGTCTCCTGGGCATATATCCAGAAAATGTCCCAACCGGTAAGAAGAACACATGCTCCACTATGTTCATAGCAGCCTTATTTATAATAGCCAGAAGCTGGAAAGAACCCAGATGCCCCTCAGCAGAGGAATGGATACAGAAAATGTGGTATATTTACACAATGGAATACTACTCAGCTATTAAAAAGAATGAATTTATGAAATTCCTAGGCAAATGGATGGACCTGGAGGGTATCATCCTGAGTGAAGTAACCCAATCACAAAGGAACTCGCACAATATGTACTCACTGTTAAGTGGATATTAGCCCAGAAACTTAGGATACCCAAGATATAAGATACAACTTGGCAAACACATGAAATTCAGGAAGAACAAAGACCAAAGTGTGGACCCTTTACCCTTTCTTAGAAATGGGAACAAAACACCCATGGAAGGAGTTACAGAGACAAAATTTGGAGCTGTGAGGAAAGGATGGACCATCTAGTGATTGCCATATGCAGGGATCCATCCCATAATCAGCTTCCAAATGCTGACACCATTGCATACACTATCAAGATTTTGCTAAAAGGACCCAGATATAGCTCTCTTGTGAGACTATGCCGGGGCCTAGAAAACACAGTAGTGGATGATCACAGTCAGCTATTGGATGGGTCACACAGCCTCCAATGGAGGAGCTAGAGAAATTACCCAAGGAGCTAAAGGGAACTGCAACCCTATAGTTGGAACAACAATATGAACTAACCAGTACCCGGGAGCTCTTGTCTTTAGCTGCATATGTATCAAAAGATGGCCTAGTCTGCAAAGAGAGGCCCATTGGACTTTCAAACTTTATATGCCCCAGTACAAGGTAACGCCAGGTCCAAAAAGGGGGAGTGGGTGGGTAGGGGATTGGGGATGTGGGTATGGGGGACCTTTGGGATAGCATTGAAAATGTAAACAAGGAAAATACCTAATTTTAAAAAAAAAAAGAGTATTGGTGTGGAAAGAACACACACACACACACACAAAAAAGAAATTGGAAATGTATAAAATGAAACTTTTCTTGACACTTATTTCCCTTGTACTTTGCCTGGGTTACGTGTACAACCCTCCTGGGTGGCTGATCAGTTATGTGCACAAAATATTTAAACAATTTGAGCAACATAGTCACACCTCCTACGAAGGAAGATTAAAAGGATCACAATTAATATCTAGTACATTCAGATTTCAAGGCACCTTGGACTCAACCGAGATGCCTAAAGGAAAGAAGACAACATAGGGCAAAGTAAACAGGATTTCCAGTCTGGCTTTGTAATCTTGATCTTTTTATCATGCTTTAATGAAGTGACTACTGGAACCTCTATATCCATCCATTAAGCCACATGTCTCTAAAGCCTTATTCCAGTGGACTCCAAAACTCTATGACACACCCATATTTTATATAAAGGTATCCCATAATATGCAGGTCTCTCCACTACATAAAGCATGTACTTTACAAAACAAATGTACTTTAATTCTTCAGTTGTAATAAAAAAAAAAGAACAAAAGAAAAAAGACTCCCTCTGCCAAGTCATTATACCCCTTTTCTGTATAGTAAACCCTCTGGAGTGAAGTTAAAATGTACACATTGATGCCAGGCCTTTCACAATCTTTGGAAGATGGATAAAGTTATCAGCTAAGGTGGGACCCATATGGACATTTAGGCTGGCCTAAGGTAAAGAGGAAGAAAAACCAAACAACAAATCTCTCTTACACTCCTTCTTTCTGTCTTCCCTTGCAACCTGTCTTCCTAGCTCAACAGTTCCCTGACCTTGTTCCTTAGGACTCACCTGAAATTTCCCCACAATTAACATGCATTTGTATTCTTAAAATAAACAATGCATAGATGGAGAGAGACTCTTCATAGGTGGAGAGCACAGGCTGCTTTTGCAGAGGAGCAAAGTTCTGTTTCAGAGCTAATAATCAGGTGTCTTTCCAATGGAACTCAGGCTTCAGGTGATAGGACCCTCTTTTCTGGCCTCTGTGAATGCCCCCTTTCACATACACAAACCCACATAATATACATGTAGCTATACACCTAGTCGAAGAAGTTCTTAAATAAAAAAGGACTCAGTTTCACAAAGTAATAAAGAAAATGGCCCAATTAATTAAAACTTGGATGGTGATCATCAACAGTTGTGTGGCTCTGTGAAGAGAGCATGTGAACTTTCAGGTGTGTCCATTGAGCTCAGCTGGAGAGCAATAGGGTAGGGTGCTTTGGGCTCCAGAGTTTGAGCTCCTAAACTATGGATGAGTAGAGGAAATTAGGAGTTTGTCAATGTACAACATTTATTTCTGAATGCATTTAATGTTTATTCTTGTTCTATTACTATGTAAGCTGGCATGACAGAAAAAGGCATCAGAACCCTGTATAGATGGTTATCAGCTACCAGGTAATTGTCTAGAATTGAACTCAGGTTGTCTGAAAGAGCAACCAAGACTCTTACTTACTGAGCCATCATCTCTCCAGGCCTATGTTTGACAAGGGAAAAAGCACTCACAGATACAGATTCACAAGGAAACAGGTATCTATGTTGCAGGAAAGCTTACCAGTTTGGCATTATATTTAATTAATTACATTTCAAATATTTGGTGACCTTGTGCGTGTTGATGGTGTGTTTGTTTGTTTGTTTGTTTTTAGATAATCACTGTGTAGATATATCAAAGTAATACCAATGTCCTAAGTCAATCCAAGAAATCTCTGGATGTGTTTTACTTTGTAAAGTGTTTTTCTATCCATTCACTGGATCTGTGAACCCCATTAAACAGGATGTAATAATACATAACAGTTATCTCCACACCCTGTAGGTTGAGACTGCAGAGGAGAAATTCTATGTCATTCTATCTACTTATGTAAATAACTAATATCAAAATCCACAAAACTTCCTCCTGACATGGAGCTAGAATCCCTTAGCACTTTCCTTCCGGTCTCTCTTGACTTCATCTTATCCCTGCTCAGGAATGGAATAAAAGCTGTGACAAATAAGCAAATAAAATTCAAAAGAATAAAAAACCTGAACAATTTTTGTAGTATAAATTTTAAGCATATACTGATAAGAGAGGAGAAAGAAACAATGTGAAGAGGGGGGAGATAAGAAACTAAAATAAATATAACCCTACCTATTTGTATCTGTAGGATTTTGTCTGACTGAACAACATTGTGTGTTTATAATTTACATATGCTAATTATCAGTTATAAGTACATACTAACTATAGCCACAAAGCTTCACAACAATCCTCACAACTTTATCTTATACCAAAATTTTTGCATATTTAATCACTATTTAGTTTAATTATAAGTAGACCATGAAAACATAGGTTGCTAATATATTTCAGGGAGAACACATTTCTATTCAGTTTGCAGTTGAAAAAGTTTAAATGTTAAACATGTCTAGTTCCCTATTTATCATTTCTGTTTATTTTCACTCATTCATTTATGCACTTTACCATTTGATCACATCCTGCCTTCCCTTTCCTCCCAGGCCTACCCTTCGACCCTTTCTCATCATTTCCTCCTCCCATTCTCCCAAGAGAAGGAAAGGTATTCACTATGCAACCCCATCAGCTACCACACCACCCTGGCAAACCAAGTTGCATCAGGAACAAATGCATCCTCTCCTACTGTGGCCAAATAAGATAGCCCCACTAGGTTCCCATAGATTCCATGGAAGGCAACAAAATTCAATGAGACAACCCCTGATCTAATTTTTAGGTGACACACATTAAGACCAAGCTTCACATCTGCTCCACATTTGTAGGGGCCCTAGGTCTGGACCATGCATGCATTTTGGTTGGTGGCTCAATCTCTATGAATGCCCAATGGGTCCAGGTGACTTGGCTCTCTAGGTCTCCTTCTGGTATACTTGACCCCATCTGGCTCCCTCAATCCTTCCTCTGACTATATCAAAAGATTCCCTGAATTCTGCCTAATATTTGGCTGTGCATGTCCATCTGTTGCCACCACTTGCTGTATGAATCCTCACATGATGTTTATGCTAGGCTTCTGTCCTGAAGTGCAACCAAGTATCATCAAGAGTGTCAGGGTTTGGCTCTCCTCTATGAGGTAGGTCTCAAATTTGTGCACTCATTGGTTGGTTATTCCTTCAATCTCAGCTCCATCTTTATCCCTGTATATCTTGTAGGCAGGGACATTTTTGGATGGAAGGTTTTGTGGGTGGGTTGGTGTCCCCCTCCTTCCACTGGAAATCCTGCCTGGCTACAGGAAGTGGCCATTTCAGTCTCCTTATCCCTAGCTCCTGGGGTCTCACCCAGGGTCACTCCCATATCCTCCCAGGAGCCTGACCCACCCCAGGTCTCTGCCTTGTCCCTGATATTCCCCCACATGGATTGCTTTTAGCTATCCTTAAAGGCTCTTTTTCACTTTCTCTTCTACTAGATTCAGTGCGTCTTGATTTATGTTGAGATCCTTAATCCACTTGGACTTGAGCTTTGTACAAGGTGCAAATGCGGGACTATTTTCATTCTTCTACAAACAAACAGCCAGTTAGACCAGCATCATTTATTGAAGATGCTTTCTTTATTCCATTGTATATTTTTGGTGTTTTTGTCAAAGACCAAATGACCATAAGTGTGAGCTTTTATTTCTGGGTCTTCAATTCTATTCCATTGTTCAACATGTCTGTCTCTCTACCAATACTGTGCAGTTTTTATCACCATTGCTTTGTAGTAAAGCTTCATGTCAGGGATGGTGATTCCCCCAGCTGCTCTTCTATTGTTAAGAATTGTTTTCACTATTCTGGGATTTTTTTCCTTTCCAGAAGAATTGGAGAATTGCTCTTTCTATGTCTTTGAAGAATTGTGTTGGGATTTTGATGGGGATTACATTGAATCTATAGATTGCCTTTGGCAGAATGGCCATTTTTACTATGTTAATTCTATCAATCCATGAGCATAGGAGCCATGAGTCCCATGATGTGTACTCTTTAGTTGGTGGTTTAGTTCCTGGGAACTCTGGGGATAATGGTTAGTTCATAATGTTGTTCCTCCTATGGTGCTGCAAAACCTGTCAGCTCCTTGGGTCCTTTCTGTAGGTCATTTATTGGGGATCCTGTGCTCAGCCAATGGTAGACTGTGAGTATCCACATCTGTATTTGTCAGACACTGGTAGAACAACTGCTCTGAGTGCAGCAGGTCCTCTAGGATAGATTGGGATATGGAGTTTTCACAGAGCAGACCAACTAGAAGTCTGCCACAGCAGCAAGTATCAGGTAGAAGGGGTGGAATGGATGGAAGAAAGGGGAGTGGTATTCGGGGGTCGGGGGTGGTTGATGGGTTCCAAGTCTACCAGGCTCCCAGCAGCAGCTCCAAGACTCTGAATGCAGTGGTTGCTCTAGGATGGACCAGGATATGGAGTCTACTCAGGAGCAGACCAACAAGAGTTTAACCCAGCAGCAAGTACCTTGCTAATTCTTTTTTTTCATTTTTCTTTTTTTTAATATTTTTGTTACATATTTTCCTCAATTACATTTCCAATGCTATCCCAAAAGTCCCCCATATCCTCCCTCCCACTTCCCTAACCACCCATTCCCATTTTTTGGCCCTGGCATTCCCCTGTACTGGGGCATATAAAGTTTCCATGTCCAATGTGGCTCTTTCCAGTGATGGCCAACTAGGCCATCCTTTGATACACATGCAGCTAGAGTCAAGAGCTCCTGGGTACTGGTTAGTTCATAATGTTGTTGTACCTACAGGGTTGCAGATCTCTTTAGCTATTTGGATACTTTCTCTAGTTCCTCCTTTGGGGGCCCTGTGCTCCATCCAATAGCTGACTGTGAGCATCCACTTATGTGTTTGCTAGGCCCCAGCCTAGTCTCACAAGAGAGAGCTATATCAGGGTCCTTGCAGCAAATGCTTGCTAGTGTATGCGATGGTGTCATCGTTTGGAGGCTAATTATGGGATGAATCCCTGGATATGGCAGTCTCTAGATGGTCTATCCTTTTGTCTCAGCTCCAAACTTTTTCTCTGTAACTCTTTCCATGGGTGATTGTTTCCATTTCTAAGAATGGGCAAAGTGACCATATTTTGGTCTTCGTTCTTCTTCAGTTTCATGTGTTTTGCAAGTTGTATCTTATTTTTAAATTTGATATTTTCTTTATATACATTTCAAATGCTACCCCAAAAGTTCCCCCCACCCTGCTCCCCTACCCACCCACTCCTGCTTTTTGACCCTGGCATTTCCCTGTACTGGGGCATATAAAGTTTGCAATACCAAGGGGCCTCTCTTCCCAGTGATGGCCGACTAGGCTATCTTCTGCTACATATGCAGCTAGAGGTATGAGTTCTGGGGGTACTGGTTAGTTCATATTGTTGTTCCCACCTATAGGGTTGCAGACCCCTTCAGCTCCTTGGGTGCTTTCTCTAGCTTCTCCATTGGTGACCCTGTGTTCGATATTATAGATGAATGTGAGCATCCACTTCTGTATTTGCCACGCAGTCATATGAGACAGCTATAACAGGGTCCCTTCAGCAAAAACTTTCTGGCATATGCAGTAGTGTCTGGGCTTGGTGGCTGACTATGGGATGGATCCCCAGGTGGGGTAGTCTCTGGATAGTCCATCCTTTCATCTTAACTCCAAACTTTGTCTCTGTAACTCCTTTCATGGGTATTTTGTTCCCTATTCTAAGGAGGAATGAATTATCCACAAATTGGTCTTCACTCTTCTTGATTTTCTTGTGTTTTGCAAATTGAATCTTGGGTGTTCTATGTTTCTAGGCTAATATCCATTTATAAGTGAGTGCATATCTAATGACTTCTTTTCATATCTAATGACTTCTTTTGTGATTGGGTTATCTCAGTAAGGATGATATCCTCCAGATACATCCATTTGTTCAAGAATTTCATAACTCCATTTTGTTAATAGCTGAGTAGTACTCAATTGGAACTTAGTGCTATGAATTTGCCTCTTAACACTGCTTTCATTGTATCCTTTAGGTTTCGGTATGTTCTGCCTTCATCTTCATTGAATTTTACAATGTCTTTAATATATTTCTTCTCTGACCCATTGAGTAATCATTGAGTAGAGGGTTGTTAGTTTCCAGGAATTTGTTGGCTTTCTGTTGTTTATACTGCTGTTGAAATCCAGTTTGATCCATTGTGGTCTGTTAAGAGACAGGTAATTATTTCAGTTTTCATGTATCTCTTAAGGTTTGCTTTGTAAGCAACTACATGGCCACTTTTGGACAAGGTTCCATGGGGTGCTGAGAAGGTATATTCTTTCTTGTTTGAGTGAAATGTTCTAAAGGTATCTGTTAAGTCCCGTTGATTCATAACTTCTGCTTGTTTCATTATTTCTGATTTTTTGCTTAGGTTCTGCCTCGATAATCTGTCTTTTGGTTAAAGCAAGGTGTTGAAGTCTCTCACTACCAATGTATGATATTGGAAGTGTGATTTAAGCATTAGTAATCTTTTACTAATATGTGTTCCCTGGCATTCATAATTGAGACATCCTTATAGTGGATTTTTATATTTTTTGAATATGAAGTGTCCTTCCATAATGTACATTGAAAGTCAAAATATATTATGATGGCTACACTGACTTGCTTCTTGGTCTTTTCGCTTAGAAAATCTTTTTCCTGCCCTTTACTTTAAGGTAATGTCTATCTTTGTTGTTGAATTCTGTTTCTTTTATGAAGCAAATTCAGGGTCTTGTTTTCACATCCATTCTGTTAGTCTGTGTCTTTGGACTGGAAAATTGAGCCCATTGATGTTGAGAGATATTGATGAGCAATAAGTGATGATTCCTGTTTTGATGTTGGTTATGAGTGTGTGTGCGTGCGTGTGCGTGTGCGTGTGCGTGTGCGTGTGTGTGTGTGTGTTTCCAGTTTGGGTTTGCTACTATGGGATTATTTCATTTGTTGTGTGGAGTTAACTTACTTGAGTGGAGTTTTCCTTCTAGTATCTCCTATGGGGCTGTATTTGGTGATGGACATGGTTTAAATTTGTTTTGTCATGGACAATCTTGTTTTCTCCATATATAGTGATGTAAAGTTTTACCTGGGTATAGTAGTCTGGGCCATCCACCTGTGGTCCCTTAGAGTCTGCACCAGGACCTTCTGGATTTTAAACTCTCTTTTGAGAAGTTGGGTGTAATTCTAGTAAGTATCCCTTTATATATTATTTGGCCTTTTCCCCTTGCAGCTTTTGATATAATTTCTGTTTGTTACATTTAGTGTCTTAATTATTATGTGGCAGGAGGATTTTTTTGGTCCAATCTATTTGGTGTTGTTTAAGCTTTTTGTATGTTTATAAGCAACTCTACCTTTAGGTTAGTAAATTTTTCTTTTATTATTTTGTTGAAAATATTTTCTGTGTCTTTGGAGCTAAGAATCTTCTTCTTCTATTTCTATTGTTCTTAGGTTTGGTCTTTTTATAGTGTTCCAAATTTCCTGGATGTTGTAAGTCAGAACCTCCTTCGATTTAACATTTTCTTTGACTTATGTATCAAATACTTCTACTCTATCTTTGACACATGAAATTTTCTTTTCTATGTCTTGTATTATGTTAAAAATGCTTGTGTCTGTGGTGTTTCTTCTCCTATCTAGGTTTGCCATCCCTAAGATTGCCTCTGTTTGTATTTTCTTCAGTGGTTTCTCTTCTATTTTCAAGTCTTGAACAGTTTTATGTGTTTCCTTCACCTGTTTGATTATATTTCTTGTGTTTCATTAAGGGATTTATTCATTTTTTTTCTTTAAAGGTGTCTATCGTCTTCATAAAATTGAATTTAAGATCATTTTGTTCTGCTTCAGCTACATTAGGATATCCAGAGCTTACTGTAGTAGAATATCTGGGATTTGGAGTTGCCATATTGCCTTGGCTGTTGTTGATTGTGTTCTTATGCTGACCTTTAGCTCTAGGGTTGTCTCTGGTGCCAGCAAGCCTCCTGAAAAGCAGGGCAGATTTGTGAGCAAGTAGGTGGACTGCAGGGTACAGGTGAAATTTGCTCTGCTGTGTGTGGCTAAGGAAACCTGGCAGGCAAGAGACCTTGGGCAGAGACTGACTAGAACATTCTAGATGCTGAGAGACCTGCAGAAATGCAGGCAGAGCCATTGACTGGAAAATGGAGCTCAGTGGACAGGGTACATCTAGGTGCCACAGTTGGATCTGACAGGCAGATGACTTGGAGGAGACTGGATTTTTTTTTCAGAGACTGTACTTTCGATGTGATAGAATTTGTAAAGGTTGTGAAGGTTTACTTATTCATGTTTTATATTTGTGATATTTATTAACCCGAGATCTTGGTGATCAACACCCGCCACCCAAAAGGGAAGGGTTATGTCTCACAAAGTGTTTTTGTGTCAAGCTTACCAGGGAAAGATGTGCTGGATAGTTTTATGTCAACTGACACATGTTAGAGTAATCTGAGAGGAAGGAACAACTGTTCAGAAAATGGCTTCATAGGTATGGGCTGTGAGCAGGTCAATGGAGAATTTTCTTAGTGCTTGATGGGGATGTCCAGCTGACTTATGGTGGTGCTATTCCTGGTCTGGTGGTCCTAAAAGAAAGCAAACTACCAAGAACAAGGCAAGAAGTTGCCATGTCCTCTGCCTCAGCTCTTGCTTCTAGGTTCCTGTCATGTTTTTCTATCCTTGCTTGCTTTGATGATGGACTACAGTGTAGAAGGGTGAGCCAAATAAACCTTTTTACCCTCAGCTTGCCTTTGGCTATGACTTTTCACCACAGCAATAGAATCCCAAAAAATGTGTGGTGTATGTGTATGGGTGTGTGGTTGTGTGTGAGTGTGCATGTGTGTTTTAAATACTCTTACCACATGGTTCTAAGTAGCCTGGAACTTATTGTGTGGAACAGGCTAGAAAGAAAAATCTCCACATCTTTGCATCCTGAGTGCTGGGATGAAAGGCATATACTGCAATGTGTGGAGTACTCTTTGTTTGTTTGGTTTTGTTTTTAAATGTTTGGGTTTATTTAGGTGTTCTCCATATGCATGGCTGATCTGGAACTACTTACCTTCTGGCACTTCACCCATCCAACTACCCTAGTCTGAGATTAGAGGCCAGAGACAGGAAGACTGAAAGAATATGTTTAGTAACTTTATCAGATTGTAAGCCTTTAGTGATACTTGTTGGACACTGATTTGTGTTTGTGTGAGTTAAAGTTTACTTGTTTGTTCTATCTTGGAATTTTTCCCAGAACCAATCAGGATGGCAGTTCATGGCCCACCCCAATTCCTGGAGCTGATAAGGAAGAAGGCACTGAAGTATGAGACCTTGGTTGTCTCTGGAGAAATTGCTCATTGATCTTCTCCCAGCAATGTTCAAGGAGGCTTTCACTGATAGATTCACTAAGGTTGTGAAGGCTATGGTGTCAGCATGGCCTTCCATCTTCTTTCCTGTGGTGCCTTGATATACAGGCTCGAGAAGGCAATATTTCAGGTATGCTGGGTGGATTATATGTCCTATTTACACATGAATTTCAACTCAGGTAAGCATGGCCAATGTAACATCAAGTGGGGGACACTGGGGTTTGGGGAAGTAATCGACTGGATCTTGCAGGATGGGAACAGAGGTAGATCAGAAGTTTCACTAGCAAGATTGCAGATGCCTTGACTGATGTTGTTCTCTGATGAGAAAATACTGTTCAGTGTACAGTGGACTAATAGTAAAGATGTAGGTACAGGGAAAGAGCCTTCCCTTGACTCTCCCACAGGTAGTAGTAGTACCAGTTAAAGAGTAACAAAATGGAGTAAACTCACAGGGCTATGGAGGCAGCTCAGAAAAAGTCATTAACAACATTAGGTTGTTAGTGGACATTCAGCACTAGGAGAAAAACCAAACACTGCCTAGACCAGATAGGAGAAAGGAGGAGCTGACTCCATGGAAAGTCATCTCTTTTCCACTGACACTTCACCTGTTACCCATAGGAGGTAGAAACTTTGAGTACCCGATATGCAGAATGAGCATCATGATGTTTGGGATACATGGACTGGAATTGCTGGTGCTAGCTGCTCAGGAGAGACCAAGATCCAGAAGTAGGTAGAAGAGCCTGAGCAGGAAGCTGTACCAAATCCTACTGTGAAGGTGATAACTGCTGACTTCTGTTTTGGAAAACTTACAAATGAGTGATGCACATACTTCTTGGATTGAGCCTAGGAAAGAAAAGTTTGCTTGCAATCCTGAAGTAAAATGTTGACATCTTCATTTTTCAAAGGCCAGCTTTGACATCCAGGGCAAACTGAGGCTGTGCATAGAGTTGGTAGCTGATCACCCAGCTGACTTTTCTCTGAAGGAGCAAAGGTTGATTCTATGGGGTTGGCAAGAAGCAATCTGTTGCCAGCAAAATACTCAGTGTGACTGGCAAGAAGTGTTGATGGATCATACATAATTTCTCTCTCTCTCTCTCTCTCTCTCTCTCTCTCTCTCTCTCACACACACACACACACACACACACCCACACACACACACACACATATAATTTACATACATATTTTCTCTCTCTCTCTTTCTCACACACACACACACACACACACACACACACACACACACACACACACGGTGGATGAAGTAAGCTTCAAAACCTTCAACTTTGTACATATACATACATACACATTTGATGGGTGGAGCAAAGCTCCAACACTCTTTTTCTTCCACAGCCTATATATCCCAGCTATATCTTCCAAACATTACAAAAATAACAGTGTACTTATAGTCTATGGTTTAAATGAAAGTTTACAATGAGTATACTAAGAGAAAATATGTTTCCCAACACCTTCACATGAGCCAATATTTTAAGTATTATGAATAAAATTATTATTCCCAAGAACCTAATTACATTTGTAACTAAGCAGCTTGAAATAGATCAGCAATGTGTAAGCAAACAAGGTAGTTTTTCTTTTTTTCTTTTTTCTTTTTTTTGTTTGTTAAATGTCAATAATAAAATAAAAAATATTTACTTATATTTTTTCTTCCAAACAACTATTTTCACTTTAATTATAAATAACTGTGGAAGCATTTGTAGCTGATAGGAAAACTGTCCACAGCATTTCCGATAATGCCATTCCTAACTTATGGGAAACAGTCTCTTGTTCTTCAGTTCAATTTACTTTGGTTCTTTAAGGGAGTAGCTTATATAAACATTGTATTAGTGTAAGATTGAAGCTTTTCTGATGGGACTGAGACAAAGGTCTCTAGTGTTCTCTCTTCACAGAGATATCATAAAAGCAATTTCATCCTCGATCTTGTCAATGTTTCTCTACTTTAAGAGTACAATTCTTTTGTACTAAGATATGATGATGATTTTTGGATGTCCTCAGTTTCTGTAGCTAAGTCTCCCTTTCCATTTCTTATTTTGTTCATTTGGATTCTTTCTCTATGGCCTTTAGTTAGTTTGGCTAGGGGTTTATCCACTTTATTGATTTTTCTCAGTCAGCTCTTGGTTTTGTTGATTCTTCATATCATGCATTTTGTTTCTTTTTTTGTTCTTGGATATTTTATTTGTTTACATTTCAAAAGTTTTTTTCCTTTCCAGGTCTCCCTTTTGGAACCCTCCTTTCCCATTCCCCCTGCCCCTGCCTCTATAAGGGTGCTTCTCCACCCACACAGAGCATGGGTGCTCTGGGTCAATATCTTAGAAATGATATGCCCTAATCCACTTTCCATACATATTTCTTTATTTTTGAGTCAGTCTGACGTAGACTAACCTAGCCTGCAGCCAATTATGAAGCTAAGGCTAGCTTGAATATTTACCCTGATGCTACCACCCCTGAATCCTGAGACAGGAACTGTGGACCACCAAACCAGCAGTGAGATCAGTTTCTGTGGAACTGCATTCTTTTTGTTTGTTTGTTTTTGTTTTTGTTTTGTTTTTCGAGACAGGGTTTCTCTGTATAGCCCTAGCTGTACTGGAACTTACTTTGTAGACCAGGCTGGCCTCAAACTCAAAAATCTGCCTGCCTCTGCCTCCCGAGTGCTGGGATTAAAGGCATGTGCCACCACGCCTGACATGGAACTGGATTCTTTTAAGGAGAAATTGGAGAGTAAAACGCACCTTTAATACTGCAAGTTACTGATTGAAATGAGAGGTCCAAATTCAAAGGCCATTGAAAACCTTGCTGGAGACTGGGCTTGATATATTGCCCTCTTGCCTTCACATGGAAAGAAGAGGGAGGAGTATCAGGAGTACACAGCTGTCTTACTGCAGAGGCAGCTCATACATGACAGCCTGTGTCAACAGCAACAAAGAGCCCAAAGAAGCTAGTAGAGAGACTGATTCCCTGGATGAAGTCACTGTCTGGTCTCTCAGACACTGAGTGCTCTACTAACCTGGTTCCATGTGTCCACACCTTGACCAAATGGGCAAGCACCCATCTCATGTCTACAGGCTGTCTCTAAGATAGGCATGTGGCCCAAGATGACACCAAATATTTTTCTTTCCTCATATAAAGACATTTCAGGCATTGATTTTAAATGATGTTTACTGGTATGAGAAGATGAGGCAGGAGATTTGTAAATTTAACCCAACATGATCTGAAGAATCAATGACCCCAGAAAAATATTTCTGAGGGATTGCAAACCCTCTTAGGTAGACAAAATTATCAGCCAGGATAGGCTACAAAGTAAAACCCTCTGGAAGTAAAGCATCTTACAGAAATGAACAACTGGATGAGTTGATCAAAATCAACCTGAGATGTACCTCAGTGGTTCTATGCTTGCTTGGCATAGATGATGTCTTGGGGCTCCATCTCACATATTGTGAAAATAATTTGAAATTTTCAAACTTGATGGTTCAGCTCAGTGACTAATTACCACCATAGCTCAAGTCTAGTTACTGGTCTTTCTCTTTCCACCATGGGTAAACTAAGGATATCACGAATTGCTATAGGTAAAGTACTTGGAGGTATAGAATAACAATGAATCAAAAGTTTATTTCACATACTGAAAATATTTGGAATTACCTTGAAATTTTCATTCTCAATTTTTTTATTCATTTGTTTGGTGTGTGTATGTGCATGTTAATGTATTTGTGTATTGTAGATTCTTTAGAGAGAAACTCATCATATAGGACTGTTGAGCAATAATAAGGGTCCCAAACACTGTCTTAAAAAGGACTGACAGTCAAATAGACAGATATTGTTCTAGGACAAACTACTAGTATTCTTTCACACTTCTAAGGTGCAGGCTTCAAACCAGAGAACAGAACAAACTGGGCTACTGGTCCCCAATTAAGCTCAATGAAAACACCTGAAACTTCACACATTCTCTTCACACTATGGTAGAGGGGAATACCATTGGAGGCACACAAAATTCTGGGAACTGCTACTGACCAATATCATTTTAATCAATTACTTCATTTTTCTGAAACCTGTGTGAAATGGTGTGACTTTCTCTAAGATGTTCTCAATATTGTGTATATGCAGATTTATTGTACATATGGTGCTTGTAAATGCTAGGATCCAGAGATGTCTGAAGAAATGGGATTAACACCTGAAGCCTGAGTTCCAGCTGGAGGCATCTGATGATAGTTCTGAAATCAAATTCTTCCCTCTTCTAAAGCAACATGTACTATTAAAACATGGCTCATTGTCTTTTTGGGCTCATGAGCTTTTGTTTGTTGATTTGTTTGTTTTTCTGAAGAGCATGAAAGGAATTTTCTGTGAGCAAACTTCCAGCAGGTTCACAGGTTCCAAGCAACAAGGCCTGTGAAGTTGACAGGCAGACAGGGACACAGGGTGAGAGGAAGGAAGGAAAAAGGAGTGTGAGAGACACAGAGATTGGGTTCATAAATTTTTTTACCACCGGCCAACCTAGATATCCATATGTGAACCACCATAGCTGATAACTTTATCCACCTACCCCAGATATTGAATCATGACATGCTAGCATCCATGTGTTCATTTTGACTCTCTCCAGAGGATATATGCTCAAAATGCTTAAAGTTAGATATATTATTCTACTCAGACGTTCAGGAATAACATCTAAAAAAGCACCCATGTTCTATTTATTCAATTATATATTACAGTGAAGAACAAAAAGTTTACAAGTCCATGACAAAGGATCTAGTTAATCTGTCCCAGCAGAGTCCACTCAAAACATCCAAGTTGCCTTTGCCAGTCCACAAGTCTGCTCCCCATGTCAAGCTTAGCCTCCAAAATCCCAATTATTGTACATCCTTTCCTTTCCAAGTATCTGTACATTGCCTGAAGTCAGTCTCTGAGCACCCCAGATGAGAGATGTGTCTCAAGACTGTCATTTATTCACATGCAGAAGTTCTGAATCCATGTTCACCGCCAGCAAAAACAAAGTCTACCCCCCTGACCATAGACACAGGGCTCGCCACATTTGTGGCATATACGTGTAGCAAAAGAGAGGCTCTTGGGCTGCCTTATTGCCCTTAGTGTATCCATGAGTTCCTGACAAAGTTGGGCAAATCTTTCTACAGAGACATGTCCCAACTCATTATAACACTCCAGAGGGGCAGGGTACTGTTCCACATTCATCTTGTTCCAGTTGGCTGTTTGCTGTAAAAGGTCCTTCAGGATGGGCATGGAGAAGTCATTGTTGTACAAGTTGATCTTGGTGAGCTGAGAGCATCGTATGAAGGAAGGTAGGAGTGCATTGAGCTGAGAGTCCTTCAGCTTACATCCCTGCAAATTCAGAGTCTCAAGAGTTTTTGCCACTTTCTCTAAGAGACCTCTCAGAGGCATCACATCCAAAACCTGTAAGACCATGCCTTTCATCTCCAGATGTTTTAGCTGAAAGAGACTCTGACAGCAAGAGAAGGAATCCAAGTCTGACTGTGAAATTTGGTAGTGAGTGATGGAGAGGGACTCCAAGGGTGTCATCAAGCACCTAGGAATAAGTGAGACCAGATGGTTAATTCTGGCAAGTGGTGATGGAGAGCGTGGAATGCAGTTTACACAGTTGTAGAAGGGACCAGGTGACCCAAGGTCACCCACACTTAATCTGCTCGCTTCAGTCCCACACAGAAAACCAGTTTTGCCCATAAGACAGGTAGAGGAAGTTCTGTGACAAAAGAGTCCTGACAGGATCTAGGGACATTACATGTGGGCTCATTTAAAGCTGCATTTCATCCAAGTTTCTGAACAGTCACTCTTGCTATCCCTTACAGTTCCACACAATCCCTCATATCCCTTGTACTCCACAGTACTGGGGCTCAAAACCATGGGAAAGTAGGGGAAGATATTAGGCTGTTCCCACAGATCTTAGCACAGAGCTAACCTCCTCACTTTGATGGTCTCCCCCAGCTCCTAACTACAACCTTAACTCTCTGTTCCCTTCTGATCATTTTTGTTTGTTTGTTTGTTTGATTATTTTGTTCCTTTTCTCTAGATAGGATTTCTCTGTATAGCCGGGCTGTCCTGGAACTCACTCTGTAGACCATGCTGGCCTCTAACTCAGAAATCCACCTGCCTCTGCCTCCCAAGTCCTAAGATTAAAGGCATGTGCCACCACTGGCCAGCACTTCTGATCATTTTGTTGGCTGTGATTCCAAGAAGAATTACAGTCTCTTCTGATCAGATCTGTGCTACTCCTTACCTCCCTTCAGTCTTTTGCTTCAGGAGTAATTATTTGAGACTTTGAATCAATACACATAACGGCCATATTCTAAAAGGTCACTAAAATTTTTTCCAGGTGGCTGACTGTCAGGCATTGTACATGAATAATCCTTAAAACGGACAAAAAAAATTCTCTGCTAGGTAACCCAGATCTCCATCCTTGCTTACCTGAAGACCTGACTCATGTGGTCTGTGAGAAAGTGGACACCTTGCATGGAGAGATGCTGGAGACAATTGAATTTGGAGAAGATAGAAACGAACTCCTTGACACACTTATCTTCTCTGTCTCCTGTCCTATTGGCAATCTTGAAGACATTCTTATAGAGGGGTGCCAGGAGAAGTTTGCGAAGATTTCTCATCTGCCCTAAGCAGGGAGCAAAACGGGCCAGATTAAACACATTCCACTCAGTGTTCAGTTCGAATTCCTCGATGTGCTCTGGATGAAAGACATTCAAAATCTCTAAGACAAAGTCCACGGGCATAGCCCAGATCTTCATGTTTATACAGCACAAATGTAGGGAGTCCTTTCTCTGCTGGGCCCACTTCAAGAAGTATGCTTGTGTTTCATCACGGCGGGGCCTGAGGCACAGGTCTGCTACCACCTTCAGCTGCTTCCTCTGTGCATATCTGCGAAGGACCTTCACTACTGTAGGCTTCTCATTCAAGGACTCTGAAGAACAGCTACCATCCTCTGCACCAGCCCATATGTCCCAGAAGGCATGGTGCACATTCCTCAGGTCCAGAACCTGAAGTTTTCCCCTGTCGGGAGTGAAACATGTCAAATGTCAGCAGACGTGACTACCCACAGTCAGCTTTGACTACCTGACTCTAAACTCAAGTCTCCCCCACTTTGGTAAGGTATAATTTCTTTAAAGAGAGTGCAATGTGCACACAAGCATGCTACAGAATCTTTCCCTGAGCTGCATGTGTAGACCTGACCACTTTCCTTCCACTAAGGTACTCTTTATTTCTTCTAATCCCATTAATAGTGGTTGTGGGAAAACCAGGGATAGGCTCATTCTAGAGGCTACTTAGAATAAGCTGTAATCCACTGACAACTCTCAGTTACAACTGTCCTTAGTCCAAGAAGACAATAGCTTCAAGGTTCCTGCACCACTGTCTGATGATCCCATCAGAAGCCATTCTCCCTGAACCCACAATCTCTATTGTGTACCCAAATGATCCCTTAAAGACAACTTGATTATTACGCACCTGGGGTGAGATTCTCTTGTCAGTTGCATGTCTATTCCATCTAGCACAGCCTGCAAGGTCTCCAAGTTAGGTGACTTCATCAAAGCCCCCACAGGGAGACAGGGAAAAGTCCAGGCTGCCACGATTGCCTTCATGAGCTTCTTAAGTCTGCCAGCAAAGGCCTCCTTGAACAGAGCTGGGAAGAGCAGAAAAGGCACCTCCTCCAGACAGGACAAGGCCAAAGCCTCATCTCTCAGCAGAGCCTGCAATGCCAGATTCTGGAGAGTGGACGGAGTCTGAACAGTCATCCTCTTCGGTCTCCAGTCAGAAGGCTCCTTGGGAAGGATTCAGAAAACAATATACTTTCAAGACAAAGTTTGTAAAACTTCCTCACCATTACATCAACCACTAATCTTCAGAGTTACTACTCTGACAGTGACAGAGAAATCAATTTACCTCTTCAACCTAAACTGGTGGTGGAAAGACAGACTCCCACAACCGGGGTCTTTCTAAAAACCAAATGAGCACATAATTTTCAAATCAAAATACTTTTTGTGTTACCCTTTCTCAAAAACATTCTTAAAAAAATATTCTAGGGGCTGGTGAGATGGCTCAGTGGGTAAGAGCACCCGACTGCTATTCCGAAGGTCCAGAGTTCAAATCCCAGCAACCACATGGTAGCTCACAACTGTCCGTAACAAGATCTGACTCCCTCTTCTGGTGTGTCTGAAGACAGCTACAGTGTACTTACATAAAATAATAAAAAAAAATTCGAAAATCAAACAAAACCAACCGACTGACCAACCAACCAAACAAACAAACATAAATCCTTGTGATGCAGATCAATATTAATTCCCAGTAAGCAGAATGACTTCAGTACATTTCTACAATTTTTAGGGTTTTCTGGGTCTGGTAAGCAGATCATGTACACAGAAGAAAGCTATGTGGAAAAGATGAAACGCAAAGCCTAAGACAATACATATACATAACTCAAAAGTTTCACTCGAGCAATTGGGCATTGAAGAAAATCAAAGATACATGGTGTACAGGTCTACAGTGTGACCCAGAGCCTGTCTCTCACTCTCACACACATACACACACACAAATTCAGTGAAGAAGAAACCTGAAGGAACAGGTTAGTCAGAATGAACTGCTTTCCAGCTTCCCAGGAGCCACATGGCCAGTTCTAAGAGAGTTTGAACAAGATACAGAATACTTGTCTCAAAAAATTATATGAAACACACTAATGAACTATGCAAGCTATAGAAATATATCAGTGATGCTAAAGAAGTATGTCGGTGATGAGTCTAAAAATTCAATTGGAATGAAACCCAAGGTCTTCAACCTGTTCCTCTAAAGAACTCTAAACTTCTCTACATCAAACTGCATTACCCAAGGAAAAACCAGTACATACCAGTTGAGCACTGCAGATAGGTCTCCAAGTCCCAGCTGCACCAGGCAGTTATCAGGCTGCAGGTCTCTGAGTGTGTTCTCTGGATCAACTGGAGCCTTTATATACCTCTGTGCTAACCCCTCCCTATTTTAGCCACACCCTCCAACCAAAACTGGAATTGGATTTCCTGGTTTAATCTCCACCCTTCAAATTCCAGATCAAAGATCTAATCATTTCATCGGTTAAATCAGAAGGAATTGTATTCACATACTCTCCACTCTTCCTCATCCCCCCCCCCAAAGTTTCATGTATAAATATGAACATTCCACTTGTTAATTAACCATATAACATCAAGTTTTTTGATTTGTTCTTTCATTTACTTAAGGTTTACTTAGTTTTCAATTTGTTCCAGGGATCTTGTTATGCTCAGAAGCCAAGGGTGTTTTAGAAGTCTAATTCTAGAAATTCTTCTGCCTCAGAATCCTTCTTATTGCTAGGATTACTGTTATGAATAAACACATCTGGTTGGATTTCATTCATGGGACCAGAGTCATTTTTAGTTTTCATCAGCTAAGGGTTTAATCTGTTATTGATCAGAGACATACCATAATTCAAAGGTATTCTTTTTAGCTGGATTTGGGACAGAATACAGAGTCAGAGTTAGGAATAGGTACTGGAGCTGAAGGGCTGGAGTGGATGCTCTGTCAGTAAACTGCAGCAGCAGCCACGCAAAAGGTAGGGTAGGAGAAAGGATTGATTCCATTACTATAGTGGCCAGGGTGTTGTGTGTGTACTCAGTTGGTAGGGAGCTACCCAGCATTCAAGGATTCCTCTCTAAAACTCTCTGTGCAACAGACAAGATGGGGCATGCTGGTAAGCTCAAAATTGGAAGTGGGAGGTAGGAGGCTCATTTGAATGTCATCTTCAGCCAAACTGTAAGCTGAAGTATAGTCTGATCCCTAAAAGACCTGCTTTCTAAATGGACAAAGGCAAACATGAACAGGAAGGTGTGAGGGAGATGGTGCCCTTGGCTGCTCAGGCAACTTAGATTATGACAAGTAGGATCAGCCTAACAACATTCCTCAGGGATGTGGGTCTTGGGCTGGAGACTTGGCTTAGAAAGAAGGAACACCTGTCAACCTTCTATTCCTATCATCTACATGGTGGCTTGAAATGATCTGTGACTCCAGTTCCAGCAGTTGTGAAACTGCGTTCTGACCTTCTAGGGGAGCAGCCATGAGAGGGCTGCCCATTCATAGTTGTAGGCAAAGCACCCCTACACATAGAACAAATCTTACTAAAACAATACATTTATACTGAGAATGGGAGCATACACATTGATTCCCTCCCCTCAGGAGTCAAAGTTTGACTGATTCAGGGAGTTCAGAGCTACCCTTATCTTAATAACTAATCCCCAACCAGTGAAATCTAAGGAGTGAGGATCTTTCACAAAATTAAACCAGAGCTGGGCAGGGTGGCACAGGGCATAAATCCCAGCACTACAGTAAGAGGCAGGAGCATCTTTGATTTCGAGGCCAGACTGCTCCTCAGAGTGGCTTATGGGACATTTAGGGCTCTTAAACAAAGAGACCCTGTCTAAAAACAAAACAAATACACAAACAAGATGAAATTTCTCAGATGGTGCAGGTACAGACTTAAAACCCAGGATTAGGTAGATAGATGCAGGAGAAGCTCTGAGGTCAAGGTTACTCTAGTATACAACTTGAGTTCAGAAAGAACCAGAGAAGGGTAAACTGACCAACCCTGTCAAAAATCAATCAAACAAACAAACAGACAGAGAGACAAAAACCAAACAAAAAAGTACCCAAAACACAAAATAAAATTCTTAAATTAACCTCAAGGGAGCTTAAGAGCCAGTGAGATGGCTCAGAGGGGAACGGCACTTGCTGTCAAGCCTGAGTTCAGTAGTGGTACCCACAGCTGTACTGACAGAGACCACTTCAGTTTACAGTCCACCCACTCGACATGCACACTCCCTAGCTGATCCACCAATTCACAAATGAACTAAGACAGTCAGCATGTACAGAAGAGCAGGAGAGCTATCAAGGGTGGTGGTGCAAGTTTCAGTGAACTGATGAAGGATGACCCCCAAACTACATAATGTAATTCTGTGTCTCCCATTCAAATACCAACAATGGGAGCTGGGTGTTTGATTGGCAGCTCAGCCTCTTGTTCTGGCTTCATGAATTAAAATATCTGCAGTAAAACTCCTTGGGTCAAGAAAAAAAGGTTTTCTCCAAAATGCTAACGAGATCTCCTTGGAAAAGAAAGAAGAAATCCAAAGTAGAAAGAAAGATTTTCAGAGTAAAATGGGACCAAGAGAAAAGAGACTTTGAGCTGGATGGGGCTCATGACCAGGGAATTCCGGAGCCTAGGGGCATTGACCTTGCCGAGTTAATAGGCACTACAGTTTTTAATGAAAGAGCCAGAGGTAACACTGTCTAGAGATAAAGACAATGACCCGCCTTTTCATTGGATATTTTCTTTATTTACATTTTCAAATATTAGCCCCTTTCCTGGTTTCCCCTGTGAAAAACATCCTTCCCCTATGCCCTCCCCCTCCCCCTGCTTACCAATCCACCCACTCCTGCTTCCTGGCCCTGCCATTTCCCCACACTGGGGCATACAGATAAGTGGATATTAGTCCAGAAGACCAGAAGCTCAGAATAGCCAAGATAAAATTAACAAACCACATGGAACTCAAGAAGAAGGAAGACCAAAGTGTGGATCTTTTATCTATCTTAAAGGGGGTGGACAAAAGGGGGGAACATGGAAGGAGATACAGAGTCAAAGTGTGGAGTAGAGACTGAATAAACGACCATCTAGAGACTGGCTCACCTGGTGATCCATCTCATTTACAGTCACCAAACTCAGACACTGATGTGTACACACTTTTTCAGCATGCATAAACAATGTCACACCTCAGAGTTGGAATGGAGGCTTTGTATACATACCCAATGGTGGGCAAAAGCTTTCTTCAGGTCCAGGCTTTGTGCTCAATGGGAGACAATAGATCCCTGATCATATTATATTGCAATAAATTTTTTTTCTAGAGATTTTCTGAAATTGACCTGTGTTCCTCTGAGCAGCTTGTCCAGGCTGTCCTTGGGGAATTTCATGCACAGTAGAATCTGTTGTTTGGGTAGTATTGTTGCACCAAGGTTCAAGGAGCCCTGTCCTGGTGAGGTTGACCTTCTGTTCCATGCTCATCAGAGTAGAAGAATGGAAAGTCTCAAAGTTTTTCTTGATCTGGTGTGTTTCTTGTTTTTTTGTGGGGGTTTTGGGGGGTATTTTTTACATCTGTCTTTGTTTGAGGGTTTCCTCTGGACCTGACTGTGGCTGAGATCCTGTTACTAAGCACTATTCTCTGTTTGGCCATGAAACTTCTAACCCCCTTGCTATTCAGGTGCCCAGAATTTTTATTCTGGTAGCTTGGTGCTCTCTATCACCTATGCAGATATAGCAGATGCTTCAACAACCGTGCCTATAGTATTTAGCCATTCACATCTTCCTAGCACACACAATTCCTTTCTTTTTCACCTCTGAGCGACACCAGTAGGACCTGGGAAGGAACATTGTGAGGGTCACACCAACACCTGTTTGTTGCCCAAAGCTATGAGCAACCATTTTCTTCCTTGACTGACAATTGAATTTAACAGGCAAAATCCAGAGACTACAGACTCAAAATCCAAAGGAACTGATGATCTTGGCCTCTCCCATTGATTTTCCCCAGAAATGTGGCTGTCACAGGACAATGGTCACATCTAGCCTTGATCCTCAACCTTTGCATATCTTGAAAATCTCTACCAGATGTGCCTAGAGAGTAACCTCAGGGGTCATTCCAGAATCACTTCTTCCAGGGGGAGAGCATCAATGACACTGGTTCCTATGAAAGTACAGAATATAGATCAGTTTCCTTCCAGTCCAGTGTACACAACGAAAAGTCTTGCTAGCTACAAGTCTTGGAACAACTTCTCTTGAGGCACTTTCCTCAAGATTGGGTCTCATTCAAGGAGCCACTGGCCTTCTCCATGTTGTGGGTTCTCTCATGATCAAGAGTTCTATAGCTCCCAATTTTCAAGCTTCCAAAACTGTACTACCTCACTTATCAAGTCTGGATACTGAGATCCTTTCCTGTAATGAACCCCCATGCTATTCGTTATGGCTGCCTAGGTGAAATAGTCCTCATCTATAACCCTGTCTACACGCAAATTAAAGAAGATACTATCTCTGCCTCTTTGTGTAGTATGAGCCTTCAACCTGTCTAGTTCCTATCTCAGTGGTATTATCTGTAGACAATGTGCTAAGCTGGCACTCCTTCATGTTAATCAGATATGGGATAAAGAGATGGTTCAGGAGTTAGGAGCATGGGGGAAAAAAACACAGGAGCTGACACACAAAAGCTAGGATATGTACCTGAGGTATCTGTTAGAGAAGCCAGTGCTCTAACTACTCAGTCATATCTCCCTCCCCTTTTCTTTGCGTCTCCCTTACTGAAATATTTTTTTTCATACAACGTGTTATGATTATGGTTTCAACTCCCCCAACTCCTCTGAGGTCATTCCCACATTATTTTCCATCTCAATCCACACCCTTTGTATCTCTCCTGAGAAAAGAAACAGGCACTTAAAGAATCCAGAAACATGTGTGGCAGAACACAAGTGTACTGCCAGGACAGGGGAGGAAGAGGCAGGACCACCTCCAGCCTGGCCTAGCAAGTGAGTTACAGAACAGTTTAACATACAATGAGACCCTGCTTGAAAAACTAACAGAGAAATGAACAAATAAACAAAAAGAGCAACAGAAAATCAAAAGAAAAGAAAAACACACAACTTGGAACAGGACAATATAAATAAGCCAACAGAAAAAGAGAGCCAACCCATCAAAAATATAAAGTAGAATCATCAAAAACAACAGCAAAAAAAATCCCAAAGAAATACAGAATACATTCAAAGACACAGAAATCCCAGAAAAACAGAAAGAATTTATAATCTAAAAGCAGAACAATATAAATAAACAAAAGTGTATAACACAACTTTCTAACACTCAGATCTGCTAAATTGTCTTTGAGTTTGTTTTGTTTCCCTCCTACAACTGGTTAATTAGTCTTCTTTTAAGAGTAGGATTTGCATTCAACAGAAAATTTCCATTTAACTCCAGGCAGTGGTGGTGCACATCTTTAATACCAGCATTTGGGAGGCAGAGGCAGGCGGATTTCTGAGTTCAAGGCCAGCCTGGTCTACAAAGTGAATTCCAGGATAGCCTGGCCTACACAGAAAAACCCTGACTCAAAAAACCAAAAAAAAAAAAAAAAATTCCATTTAACAAGTTTAGTGTTTCATTTGCAAGACTTTACTTTATAGATTGGAGACAGCTTCTGGGTTCGGAATGGGAGCTTCTTTCAATACTGTCATGAGGTAGAATCTGTGCATGCCCTGTGCCCGCTGCTTCATGCTCTCTAAATTCATATGTGCATCAGTTCTGCTGTGTTTTAGAAGGCCTTAAGGTATCTTCAGTAGAACGATGGCTACTATGAACATAGTCAAGCAAGTATCTTTGTGGCATTGTGGGTCCTCTTTGGCTTTCTGTCTGTGAGTGGTAAAGCTGGGTCTACAAGGTAGATTGAATCTCAATTATTTGAGAAACTGCCAGATTGATCTTACAAGTGGTTGTGCAAGTTTGCACTCTCTTCAACAATAGAGATGTGTTCCCCTTGTTCCATAACCTCCCCACATGAGCTGTGAAATGAGGTTGAGAGCTCTGATTCAATCACTGAAAAGGTTGCATGTTACAAATATGATTAAAAGGGTGGAGTTTAATCATTTACTCCAATTCCAGTTTGGGATTGGTGGGTGTGGCTACAAAAGGGAGTGGTGAGCAGAGAGGTATATAAAGGCTTCACTGGAGCCAGAGAACACATTCAGAGAACTGCAGCCTGAATAACCGTCTTGTTTGACCAGCACTCAGAGACCTGTCTACAGTGTTCAGAACTAGTAGGTAATGATATTCCCCTGGGTCATGCGGTTTGATGTAGAGACATTTAGACTCCAAGTTAGGACAAAACATGTTAATTTTTTCTTCTTAGAGGAATACATTGAACACCTGGGATTTAATTTCAAATGAAATTTTAGCTTCATCACAAACGTATATGTTAACCAGGTGATTTCATTATTATGGTTGATTTTCTATTTTGTTTAAGTTGTCCTACAAATGGCCATGTGGCATTGGGTAGGGTGAAAAGCAATAACCTTTTGACTCATAAGACTCCTCAGTATTAACATTACTAGTGTGTTCCCTCACATTTCCATTCACTCAAATGTTTGTGCTTGTTTTTGTGAGTCACTGGCTCACCTGGAGACCAGGGGACCATGTGTCTTTGAACACCTTTAACTCACAATAGCTTGAGTTACACTTGGAGTGTCTTAATGTCTCACTCAATGTCTTACATTAGGCTTTGCTTTATATCGCTTTCACACAGCTTTGATTTTTTTGATATGGTCTGTATTTGGGACCTAGAAAACCCTGAAAATTATAGAAACCCATTGTCATCATCATGCTTAGTGGATCAATATTGATCCAAGACACAGGGTGTTGTGTGTGTGTGTGTGTGTGTGTGTGTGTGTGTGTGTGTGTGTGTGTGTGTGTGTGTGTTTACTGCTTCCATGATTGTTGTGTGTTGCATTTTTGTTTTGGGATTTTTTTTTCATTTTTCTTTTTCCTTTTTTTTTGTTGATTATTTAATTACATTTGAATTGTTGTTCTTTTTCCCAGTCTTTTCTTTGGCAGCCCCTGACCATCATCTATCCACTTTGACTCTAAGACAATACTCCCTTACACACACACCCAGTCCCCAACAAGCCTCCACAGGACCAAGCATCTCCCTTCCCATGGATATCAGATAATTCAATCATCAGCTACATATTTATCCAGAGCCGTGGATGCACCCGTGTACAAACTTTGGGTGGTGGTTTCATCCGTCAGAGCTCTGAGGGGTCAAGTTAGTGGATATTGATGTTATTCCTATGGGGTTTTAATCTCTTTCACCTCTTCTGTTCTTCCCTAAGCCTTCCATTGTGTTCCCCTGGCTCAGTCCAATGGTTGCCTATAAGTGTCTGCAATTGTCTTACATGCTGGCACAGCCTCTCAGAGAACAGCTATACCAGGCTCTTATCTGTAAGCACATCTTGGCACCAACTATAGTGTCGGGGATTAGTGTCTGCTGATGGGATGGATCCCAGGGTAGGCAGTCTCTGGATGGTCTTTCCTTCAATCTCTGATTCATTTTTTGTCCAAGTTTTTCTTCAGATGGGAACAATTCTAAGTTAAAAATTTTGAGATGGGTGACTGGGCCCTTCCCTCACGTGGGGAACATGCCTATCCACTGAGGCTGGTCTCTTAAGGTTCTATCTCTCTTGTGCTGCACATGTTGTCTTGGGCCATCCACATTAAGTCCTGTGAGTCTTGTCAATTCAATATTACTTTCATTCTTTCTTTTTTTAAAGAGTGTGTCACATACAAAATTTATGATCCAAAACTTATATACCCATTTGGGTGATAGAGAGGCTGCCATGATGACAGTGTGGGCGACTGTCTTTCTATGATGTCTTAGGATGAAGAGATAAATTGATGTCTCTACCATTGCATGAGCAGTAACTCAGAAGCTTAGTGGTTGATGTGATGGTGAGGAAGTTTTATAAATATTCTCTTAAACGTATATGCATTTCTGACTCCTTCCCCAGGATCCTTCTGATTGGAGACCTTAAGAAGATGAATGTTCATACCCCACCCACACTCCAGAAGCTGGCAATTCAGACTCTGGTGAGAGAGGAGGCTCTAGGCATGTCTGATCTGGAGGAGATGGCCCATGGACTCTTCCCAGCACTTTTCAAGGAGGCCATTGATGGCAGACATATCAAGCTCATAAAGGCATTGGTTATAGCCTGGCCTTTCCACTGTCTCCCTGTGGGTGCATTGATGAGGACTACTGACGTGGAAACATTGCAGGCTGTGCTAGATGGAGTAGACATTCGTCGAACCATAGGGTTTCACCCCAGGTAAGCAATTTCCAAGTCCTGTAGAAGGGAGCAGAAGGAGTACACATTAGACATTGTCAGGGAGATTAGATCTGTCATAAATGGATCAGATGCTTCTGATGGCATCATCAGGCAGGGATACAGGGTTCTTGACAGCTACTGTTTACTTGTACTGAGCACAGTTCGATATGGATTAGCCTTGAATATGGACTAGAGTAAATGTGGCCTCACAGTGGAATGAGCCTATCCCTGACATTCCCACAAGAACTAATAATATAAGTAAGGAGAAGTAAAGTGTACCTTATTGAAAGAAAAGTATTCATGTGTACAGAAGCACAGGAAAGCTTCAGTAGCAAGCCTGAGTCCAACTTGGATATCAGGTCCTGAAAAAAAAATGTACACTTTAGCACAGAACAGAGACGAGTTTAGATATATGTAGTAAAAGCTAATTCAGGGTCTGTCATCATTCTTATGTTTCACCTGCAGGAGGAAAAAACTACAGTTTCTCGACCTGAGGAATGTGCACCATAGCTTCTGGAACATATGGACTGATTCAGAAGACAGTGACTATTCAGCAGAGATCTTGGATGAAAAGAAAGCCCTGCAGGTCCGTCCCAGATATGCACTGAGGCAGCGTCTGAAGGTCACGGTTGACCTGTGCATCAGGTCCTGCCTTGATGAAGCACAAATATGGTTCTTGAAGTGGGCCCAGGAGAGAAAGGGCTCCCTATATTTCTGCTGTACAAAGATGAAAATCTGGACTCTGCCAGTAAAAGCTCTCAGACATATCTTCCACGTTTTTGATCCAGAGCACATCATGGAGTTAGAACTAAATACTGAATGGACTCTGTTAGAGTTGACACGTTTTGCCCCCTATTTTGGGCAGATGAGAAATCTTCGCAAAGTCTTCCTGTCACCCCTCCACAAAATCGACTTCCATTTACCCAATAGAACAAGAGTCACCGAAGTCAAGTGTATCAACAAGTTTGCTTCTCAGTTCTCCAAATTCAACTGTCTGCAGCATCTTTTCATGTTCTGTGTCCATTTTCTCAGATCCCAGATGAATCAGGTCCTAGGGTAAGCCATGATGGAGAGCTGGTTCAGCTATCAGAGCAAATCTGTCTCTCTTTTCTTAAGGGTTATGGGGACATGATGCCAACCAGTCACTAGGAACAAATATTTAGAGACTCCAAAGACTGGAAGTTATGTCTTGTTTCCATGAATACTCAGTTATACAAGGGAAATTTTACAAGGTAAATCAGTGTCTCAAATGAGCACTCATGAAGTAGGAAAGTGATTTGAGGTAAAGAGTAGGTCAGATCTAGAAAGGATCAGTTGTATTTCTTCCTAGAATCATGGCCGCCCAATCAAATGGAAACTGAAGAGGAATGGAAGTGTGTAGTGAGAAGTCAGGGGACTCACAAGTACAGGGTAAACAGGAGCTATATGCTCAGATCTGTTAGAATAGCCTTCTATCATCACCCAGTTCCCATGGGTTAAATATTTTGAACACAGTAGTGCTGAATACATGGGGCAGGATGTAGAGCTTGGGCTGTAAATGAGAGCAACATGACTGCAGAGGGAATGATAGAATGCAGATTCAGTGAACACACAGCAAATATTGAGATCCTGTCAGAATTCTATTGGGATGGAATTTCTTCTGTGTGCTATCTGGGATTAGGGGATGAACTGGTTCTCAGGTTTAGAGTGAGGCCAGGAGATAAATTATGAGGTTGACATGACTGAGAATTTTCCAACAGGAAGCATCATAGATGATATCCTTAATGACTTAGTAAAACTAATCTTGGGGCACCTGATTCCTTCTACCACTCTGAATATCCCTGCCAAACCTCTCCAATGCCATTTGCCAGAATTAACCATCTGTCTCCTTTACCTCTAGGTGCTTGATGACACCCTTGAAGACCCTCTCCATTACTTACTCCCTGGTTTCACAGAGAGATTTGGATTCCTTTGCCTGCTGTCAGAGCCTCTTTCAGCTAAAACATCTGGAATTGAGAGGTGTGGTCTTACTGGATTTGGATCTTATGCCTCTGAGGGGTCTCCTCATGAAAGTGGCAGGCATTCTTGAGACTCTGGATTTGCAGGGGTGTAGGATGAAGGACTCCCAGCTCAGTGTCCTCCTACCTGCATTCAAACAATGCTCTCAGATCTCCAATATCAACTTCTACAACAATGAATTCTCCATGCCCTTCCTGAAGGACCTTTTGCAGCACACAGCCAACTGGAGCAAGATGAATGTGGAACAATACCCTGCCCCTCTGGAGTGCTATGATGAATTTGCTCAAGTCTCTGTAGAAAGATTTGCCCAAGTTTGTCAGGATCTCATGGATACACTGAGAGCAATAAGGCAGCCCAAGAACAGCTCCTTTGCTACAGATATCTGCCACACATGTGGGGAGCGCTGGGTCTTTGACCAGGTGGCCAACCTTTGTCATTGCTGGCAGTAAAATGGGAACATTCTGGATTGGAATAAAAATAAGGTTTGGAACTCATATCTTACCAAAAAAAATTGTATTTTCCATCTTCATTTGTAATAAAAAGAACAGAAAAAAAATCTCACTCAGCCTAGTCATTATACCCCTTTTCTGTAAACTATCAATAAAATAATTTGTTACTCTGTATTTATTGAAAACTTAGAACATGATTACTTTGTTTAAACATCATTGTTATTGTCTGAATTGAATAAAGCATCTAAATTAAAAGACTACAACAATCACCCTCTGGAAAGAAGTAAAAACGTACACATTGAGGCCAGGCATGTCACAATTCACAATCTTGGGAAAGTGGATAAAGTTATCAGCTATGGTGGGAAATATATGAACTTCTAGGCTGGCCTAAAGTACAGAGGAAGAAAAAAAATAAAGAACATAACTCTCTCAGACTCGTTCTTTCTGTCTTCCCTCACACCCTTTCTCCCTGTCTGAATGTCCAATTCCCTGACCTTGTTCCTTAAGACCAGTGAACTCACCTGATATTTTCCCACAATTAACATGCTTTCATATTCTTAAAACAAACAACATGTAGATTTAGAGAGACTCTTCACCGGTGAAGAGCACATGCTGCTTTTGCAGAAAACGAAAGTTCTGTTTCAGAGCTAATAACCAGGTGGCTGTCAAATGGAACTCAAGCTTCAGGTGCTAGGACCCTCCTTTCTGTCCTCTGTGGATCCCACCTTTCACATGCACAAATCCACATAATACACATGTAGCTATTCCACCAGCTGAAGAAGTCTTTAAATAAAAAAAGGACTCAATTTCACAAGGGAATAAAAAATGGCCCAATTAATTAAAATGGTGATGTTGTTCATTAGCACTTGTGTCTCTGTGAAGGGAGCATGTGGAGTTTTAGGCATATCCTTTGAGCTCCATTGGTGAGCAATATTGTAAGATGCTCTGAGCTCCAGAGTTTGAACTCTTTCACCATGGGTGAGTGAGAAGAAATTAGTAGCTTGTCACTCTGCAATATTTATTTCTGTATGGATTTAATGTATATTCCTCTTTTATTTGCATGTATCCTTGCATGATAGAAAAAGGCATCAGAACGTTGTATAGATGGTTGTCAGCTACCAGGTGCTTGTCTAGAGCTGAACTCCAGTTGTCTGAAAGACCAACCAGGACTCGTAGTTTTTGATCCATACAGGCCCATGTTTGAGAATGGTAAACACACTCACTGATAGAGAATCAAAAGGAATCAGGAATTTATTTTGCACAAAAGCTTAGACTTTGGCATTATCTTTAATTCATTACAATTCAAACATTTTGTGTACATGTGTGTGTTGCTGGTTTGCTTGATTGTTTCCTTTTTTTAGATAGTCACTATTTAGATCAGCCAATGATAAAGCAATATCCTGAGTCATTCTAAGAATGGTCAGGATGAGCTTCATTTCATAGAATGTTTACCTAGCCATTCACAGGATCTGTGAACCACATTAAAAGGGTGTGATAATATGTAACAATTATCTCAGCACCCTCTAGGTTGAGAATTCAGAGCAGGAATTCAGTAGCATTCTATCTACTTATCTAATTCCTAATATAAAAAATCAAAAAACTTCCTCTTGATAGGGAGCTAGAGTCCCTGAGCACTTTCCTTTTGATGTCTCTTGACCTCATCTTATCCCTGATCAG
This sequence comes from Mus musculus, assembly GCF_000001635.26. Classification (NCBI taxonomy): domain Eukaryota; kingdom Metazoa; phylum Chordata; class Mammalia; order Rodentia; family Muridae; genus Mus; species Mus musculus. Next base: position 95,284,873 of record NC_000071.6, read on the forward strand.
GAAAGGAACAAAACCGTTCAAAATAATTAAATAAAAATCAAAATAATAAAAAAACCTGAACAATTTCTATAGTATAGTCTTTACGCATATCTTGATCAGAGAAGAGAAAGAAACAATGTACAGAGGGAGAGAAATAAGAACTAAATATAACCTTACCTATTTATGTCTTAGGGAAATGTCTGACTGAAACAACATTCTTTGTGTAATTGACATATACTAATTATCAGTTATAAGTACATACTAACTAAAGGCACCAAGCTTCAATCCAATGTTCAGAACTTTGTCTTATATCAAAATAATTGCATATTTCATGACTATTTAGTGTAATTATAAGTGGTTCATGAGAATATATGTTGCTAACATGTTTCAGGAAAAACTTGTTTCTGTTCAGTTTGTGGTGGGCAAAGTTTAAATGCTAACATGTCTAGCTCCCTGTTTCTCATTTCTTTTTGTTTTCATTAATTCATTTATGTATTCACTTTATCACCTGATCACTTTCTGCCTGTCTTTTCATCCCAGTTCTACCCTCTGACCTTTTCATCTCATTTCTTTCTGCCATTGTCCTCAGCAAAGGAGAGGCACACACTCCCCACCCCTACCAGGTTCCACACCACTTTGACACACCACGTTGCATCAGGACTAAATGCATCCTCACCCACTGAAGCCAGACAAGTCAGCCCATCAAGGGGAAAAGGTTCCAAAAGCAGAGAACAAAGTTCAAAAGGAGAAAACACCCAGTCTGATTTTTAGGAGACCCTGATTTAAGACCAAATTTCACATCTGTTCCATATGAGTAGGAGGCCTAGGTCCAGACCATGCATGCTCTTTGATCGGTAGTTCAGTCTGTGTGAACTCCCAATGGGTCCACATGACTTAGTTATGTAGGTCTCCTTCTGGAATGCTTGACTCTGTTGTAAAGCTCTGATGACCCTTAGCTAATGGGGACCCTCGAGTGAAGAACTCATAAAAGGTGATGATTTCAAAGTCAAGAGAAATGTATTGTTCCAGTATGCTAGGATCGTCATGCACCTCAAGAAGAGGCCCCAAACCAACATGGCCCATTTGGCCAGTTTTTATACAGTAACTAGGCACAGTATGAATTTTAAACTGATTGGTCTTTAGGAAATGAGGTGGCAAGGACTTCTCTTGTCCATAGGTGACAATGGACGCTGTGCCCATGGGGATTCCTGAGAAATGTAATCCAGGAAGGTAGGGGTGCTTACATGCTTCATGACCTCATCTGTCTTCCAGGAATGACTGGGTCCTTAAGCTCTGCTGTTTGGTCAAATTTGGTAAAAGCCCTGGGCTGATCTCTTCACCATCTGGCTCCCTCTATCCTCTGACTTTTCCACAAAACTCTGAGAATTCTGCCTAATTTTTGGCTGTGGGTATCCATCTGTTGCCATCAGGTGCTGGATGAAGCCACTCACAAGACAGTTATGCAAGGCTTCTGTCCTTAAGTATAACCAAGTATCATTAAGAGTGTCAGAGTTTGGCTCTCTTCCATGGGGTAGATCTCAAGTTTGGTTAATCATTGGTTGTTTATTCCTTTAATCTCTGCTCTATCTTTATACCTGCATATCTTGTAGGCAGGGAAATTTTTGGATAGGAATTGGTGGATTGGTGTCCCCCTCCCTCCATTGGAAATCCTGCCTAGCTAGAGGTGGTAGTTACTTCATCTCTTTATACCCATCTGCTGGGCTCTCAGCCAAGGTCCCTCCCATATACTCCCAGCAGCCTGCTCCATCCCAGGTCTCTTGCTTTTCCCTGAAATGCACCCACATGGATTTCTTTTCTATCTCCCAAATCTCTAAATCCCTTGGCCCTTCCCACCATACCTGATACCCCAAAATGTTTCTGTCCCTGTACCCTCACCTATACAGATCTCCCTAAGAAATCACCACTGATACCGATTTTATTTCCTCTTCCGAGTGAGATTCAATCACCTTACCTTGTGTCCTATTGTTACTTAGTTTGTTCGAGAATTTGGATTGTAGCATGGTCATCTTATACTCTATAAGTAATAATGCATTAACAGTGACTACATAACATGCAATTCCTTCTGGGTCTGAGTTACCTCACTCAGAATGATCTTTTCCAGTTTCATCCATCTGCCTGAAAATCATATAATATTCCATATTTTTAATAGATGACCAGTATTCCATGGCATAAATGTACAAAATATTCCTTATCCATTCTATGGTAGAGGGACAGGTGGGTTGTTTCCACTTTCTGTCTATTATGAATAGAGGTGCTATGTAGTTGAGCAAGTATCCTTGTATTATGGGGAAACATGTTGTGAGTATTTACCCAGGAGTGATATAACTGGGTTTTGAGGTAGAACTATTTGTGAGAAATACCAAGATTGATTTACAAATGTAGTATAAAAGCTGACACACTCACCAGAATTTGAAGACTGTCTCCCTTACTCCACATTCTCACCAGCATGTACTGCTTCTTGAGTTTTTAGTCTTAACCATGCTGATGTTTATAGGATGGACTCTCAAAGTACTTTCAATCTGCATTTGACTAGGAAAGTAGAATATGTTGTGAATTGCTTCTTGACCATTAGAGATTCCTCTGTTGAAAATTCTCTGTTGACCTCTGTACCCTATTTTTAAATGGGGTATTTGGTTTGTAGATGTCTGGTTCCTTGAGATATTTATTTTATTTGGATATCAGCCCTCTGACAAATGAATAGACGATCAAGATGTCTGGTTTTTTTTTTTTTTCATTCTATAGGCTTCTGTTTTGACATACTAATTCTGTCCCTTGTCTTCCAGAGGATATTCCATTTAATGGGGTCCCTTTTATTAACTGTTGAACTGAGTGCCTGAGCCATGGGTGTTCATTTCAAGAAGTCATCACCTTTTCCAATCTGTTCAAGAGCCCTGACATTACTAATGATATTCTGCAGACAGGAGCCTAGCACAACTGTCCTTGGAGAGGAATCACACAGCCAGAAATAGAATCACATGCAGAGACCCCAGGCAAACGAAGTTCAGGGAATTTTGTAGGCGGTGGGGAGGATTGAAGGAGCCAGAGAAATCAAAGACAGCACAAGAAAAACCTACAGAATCAAGCTACCTAGCCACAGTTGGGATCATTGAGATTGAACTACCGACCAGAGAACTTTCATGAGACAGACCTAGGCCCCTTACACATATTTAACAGTTCTGAAGCTTGGCTTTCATATGGAACTGAAACGACAGGACAAGGGGTGATTACTGACTGTTGCCTAACTTTTGATCACTTTCCCTTATTTGGGTACCATTGTCTAGCCTTAATTGAAAAAGATGCACATTGATAAGCTAATATTTATCCATGGGAGGTCTCCCCTTTTCTGAGGAGAATGGGAGGCAAGGTGTGGAAGAGAATAGGGAGAGATTGAGAAGAGTGGAAGTGACTGAGGGTATGCTATGAACTGTAAACTAATCACACGATACTGCTGCTAGGCTTCTGTCCTTAAGCATAACAAAGTATCAATAAGAGTGTCAGAGTTGTGACAGACATGTAGACCAATAGAATAGAATTGAAGACCCAGAAATGAACCCACACACCTATGGTCACTTGATCTTCTACAAGGGAGCTAAAAGCATCCAGTGGAAAAAAGATAGCATTTTCAACAAATGGTGCTGGCACAACTGGTGGTTATCATGTAGAAGAATGTGAATTGATCCATTCCTATCTCCCTGTACTAAGGTCAAATCTAAGTGGATCAAGGAGCTCCACATAAAATCAGAGACACTGAAAGTTATAGAGGAGAAAGTGGGGAAAAGCCTCAAAGATATGGGCACAGGGGAAAAATTACTGAATAGAACAGCAATGGCTTGTGCTGTAAGATTGAGAATTGGCAGATGTGACCTCATGAAACTGCAAAGTTTCTTTTTTTGCGTTATAATTTTTTTTTCATTTATTTATTTATTTGTATATTTTTTGTTAAGTATTTTCCTCATTTACATTTCCAATGCTATACCAAAAGTCTCCCATAACCTACCCACCCACCCCCACTCCCCTATCCACCCACTCCCACGTTTTGGCCCTGGCGTTCCCTTGTACTGGGGCATATAAAGTTTGCAAGTCCAATGGGCCTCTCTTTCCAGTGATGGCCGACTAGGTCATCTTTTGATACATGTGCAGCTAGAGTCAAGAGCTCTGGGGTACTGATTAGTTCATAATGTTTTTCTACCTATAGGGTTGTAGATCTTTTTAGCTCCTTGGGTACTTTCTCTAGCTCCTCCATTGGGGGCCCTGTGATCCATCCAATAGCTGACTGTGAGCTCATGTGTTTGCTAGGCCCCGGCATAGTCTCACATGTGACAGCTATATCTGGGTCATTTCAGCAAGATCTTGCTAGTATATGCAATGGTGTCAGCTTTTGGAAGCTGATTATGGGATGGAACCGTGGATATGGCAGGCTCTAGATGGTCCATCCTTTCGTCACAGCTCTAAACTTTGTCTCTGTAACTCCTTCCATGGGTGTATTGTTCCCAATTCTAAGAAGGGGCAAAGTGTCCACACTTTGGTCTTCGTTCTCTTGAGTTTCATGTGTCTAGCAAATTGTATCTTATATCTTGGGTATCCTAAGTTTCTGGGCTAATATCCTCTTATCAGTGAGTTAATATTGTGTATCAGTGAGTTAATATTGTGTGAGTTCCTTTGTTATTGGGTTGCCTCACTCAAGATGATGCCCTCCAGGTCCATCCATTTGCCTAGGAATTTCATAAATTCATTCTTTTTAATAGCTGAGTAGTACTCCATTGTGTAAACGTACCACATTTTCTGTATCCATTCCTCTGTTGAGGGACATCTGGGTTCTTTCCAGCTTCTGGCTATTATAAACAAGGCTGCTATGAACATAGTGAAGCATGTGTTCTTCTTACCGGTTGGGACATCTTCTGGATATATGCCCAGGAGAGGTATTGCAGGATCCTCTGGTAGTACTATATCCAGTTTTCTGAGGAACTGCCAGACTGATTTCCAGAGTGGTTTTACAAGCTTGAAAACACAACAACAATGGAGGAGTGTTCCTCTTTCTCCATATTCTTGCCAGCATCTGCTGTCACCTGATCCCACACACCTATGGTCACTTGATCTTTGACAAGGGAGCTAAAAGCATCCAGTGGAAAAAAGACAGCATTTTCAACAAATGGTGCTGGCACAACTGGCGGTTATCATGGAGAAGAATGTGAATTGATCCATTCCTATCTCCTGTACTAAGGTCAAATCTAAGTGGATTAAGGAACTCCACATAAAACCAGAGACACTGAAACTTATAGAGTAGAAAGTAGGGAAAAGCCTCAAAGATATGGGCACAGGGGAAATGTTCCGGAAAAAACAGCAACGGCTTGTGCCATAAGATCGAGAATCAATAAACGGGAACGCATAAAGTTGCAAAGCTTCTGCAAGGCAAAAGACACCATCAACAAGACAAAAAGACCATCAACAGATTGGCAAAGGATCTTTACCTATCCTAAATCAGATAGGGGACTAATATCCAATATATATATATATAAAGAGTTCAAGAAGGTGGGCTCCAGAAAATCAAATAACCCCATTAAAAAATGGGGCTCAGAGCTGAACAAAGAATTCTCACCTGAGAAATACCGAATGGCAGAGAAGCACCTTAAAAAAATGTTCAACATCCTTAATCATCAGGGAAATGCAAATCAAAACAACCCTGAGATTCCACCTCAAACCAGTCAGAATGGCTGAGATCAAAAATTCATTTTCCATTCTTTACGCTGCCATTTTTTCCTATTGATGCTGTCTTTTGCCTTACAGAGGATATTCAGTTTCATGAAGCCCATTTATTGTTGATCTTAATGCATAAGCTATGGTTGTTCTGTGCAGTAATTAGTCAACTTTTACAATAACTTTGAGAGCCCTGACACCATTAATGATATTCTTCAACCAGTAGCATTTAGGAGTGGAGGATATCAAACTATTTACAGTACTAGTGTTTTGTTTTCCTCTAATCTAATTGTGACTGTGCCCCTTTTCTTTTCTCTTGAAGTAAAAAGCATTTCATATGCAAGAGCCACCATGAGCTATAGCCTAAAAAGGAAGCTCCTGTTACTCGAAACTAGGGATCACTGAGCAAGAGTGAGGGAGAGTGACTGGCATTTCTTTCTTTTCCTTTCTTTCCTTTTCTTTTTTTGATATTATATTTATTAGATATTTTTTATTTACATTTCAAATGTTACCCCCTTTCCTAGTTTCTCCTCCAAAAATCCCCTATCTCCTACCCCTCCCCATGGTCAAGAGCCCACCCACTCCCATTGCTTGTCCTGGCAATCCCCTATATTGAGGCAGAGAGTCTTCCCAGGACCAAGGGTCTCTCCTCCCATTGATGACTGACTAGGCAATCCTCTGCTACAAATATAGCTAGAGCCTCAAGTTCCACCATGTGTTTTCTTTGGTTGGTGGTATAGCTCCAAGTAGCTCTAAGTGTACTGGTTAGTTCATATTGATGTTCCTTCTATGAGGCTTCAGTCCCCTTCAGCTCCCTGGCTATTTCTCTGGCTCATCCAGTGGGGACCTTGTGCTCCGTCCAATAGAAAACTATGAGCATTCACTTCTGTATTTGCCAGGCACTGGCAGAGCCTCGCAGGAGACAGCTATATCAGATTCCTTTCAGCAGACTCTTGTTGGCATCTGCCTAGTGTCTGGGTTTGGTGGTTGTTTATGGGGTAGATCCCCAAGTGGGACAGTCTCTGGTTGGTCATTCATTCAGACTCTGCTCTGAACTTTGTCTCTGTAACTTCCTCCATGAGTATTTTGTTCCCCATTCTAAGAAGGAATGAAGTATCCACATTTTGGTCTTCCTTCTTCTTGAGTTTCATGTGTTTTGCAAATTGTATTTTGGGTATTCTAAGGGACTGGCATTTTTTATGAATAATTTTCCTGAAGGACAAAACTTTGCTACCAGGAAAGGCAGAAGAACCAAAAGAAGAAAACAAATAGAATAAAATCATCCTGAGGCCCATTTAGTTATATTTCCATATCTCTATCTCTATCTCTATATCTATATCTCCATACATCATATATTTCCATATATTTTCCATATATATTCCATATAATTTATATATAGTTATATTTTCAAGTACAAATTAATCATGGTTGCAAGAGCTGGGGAGAGGGTGGTGGTGTATGGAAACTTCTCAGCCTAGCCCTTGGTGAGAACACACAACTACCCGAGGCACCATTTATACTCTGTGTCAGTGCTGCCCCCTACTGGAAACCAGGTTGATCTAGGCCACAGGATTGCTTCAGACATTCAAGGATCCTACTACCTGGACTCCCAGCCCATAAGGCTCATTCTTCAAAATCACATGTATTTTTTGAGAGAGAAAAATCACAATCCATTAATAACTGCATTCTATGGAATTGAGCAGAGCTTACAGACCAAAATCGTTATCTTACTTAAGGTTTCTATTGCTGTGATAAAATCATGACCAAAACAAATTGAGGAGGTTTATTTGGCTTCCCCTCAGAGAAGAGGAGTCCTCACACAAATGCACATTAGCTTACCAAGGTGCATCTTTTTTATTGAGGCTAAACAAGGTATTACAGTTAGAGAAAAGGAACCAAAGGCAGGCAATAGTCAGAGGAGTCACTAGAGTGTAACATCCCCCCCATCCCCCCCAACCTGAAGTTCACTGAATCAGACCTCCTCAACTTTGTTGTCACTAAAGAGATTATCTAGGGTGGATCCTGCCTCCATAGATCACTCTATTGTTCAGCCGCTGTCTGCTGCTACCTGCTGGGAGTTGGCCTAGATATTCAGGAGTCTACATCTGATCCTACAGGTGGACACCTGCAGCTGGACTCCAAGGATGATTTGGTGGGAATGGGCTTCCCCTCTCCTTTATACAGCGTGTCCGCCATTAAAAATTTGAACCTTGATCAGAACACTGTCTTGGTTTCATCTCTCTCTCATCACCTAGTTTCCCTCTCTTTCAGTGCCTGCCTGTCATTCAGGTGTACCTGTCCTTGTGAGCTGCTGGAAGGCTCGCAACACTAGAGGACTTCAGATCTGGAACTAAAATAGGGCAGAAATCTGGAGGCAGAAGCTGATGCAGAGGCCTTGAAAGGTGCTGCTTACTGGCTTGCTACACTCAATGTTGCTGTTGTTCTTGGGGTCATCACATGATACTGGCAGCTCCAACACACTGGAGTCTTCTGCTGTGACATGATTGCACTTTTAGCAATAGGATCTCATAGGTTCTCTCATGGTCCAAACTTAATCTTCTCTCCATCACCCCTATATACATGTGCCTTCAACTGTCACTGAGGCTTTACCTTCACCAATGTCCTCTCCTGGCTTCTCACAGGGCCAAACTTCAGATGCTCTCCTTTACCCTTCATGACTTCTAAACCAGTATAGCCTTGATGACTCTTAAACAACAAAGACTGGCTGCCAGTGCAGGAGGTTTAGGATTTTATACCATGTCTGTGACCTACTACATGGTGATTCTAAGATTACCTAAGGTTTGAAATTTATGCCATGTACATGATGCCCCTTAGTGTGTTCATGAAGACTTCAGAAAAGAGGAGTGGTGACACTGGAAACATGCTGAATGCTAACACTTCCCTGGCAGAGTTTCATTTACTTGACACAGATGTGGCTAGTGTTTTCTGGGAAGCAGTCTCTATTGAGAAAACGTCTTCCTCAGATTACATGTAGGCAATGTGTCTATGGGGGCATTTTCTTGATTAATGACTGCTGGGGGTGGACCTAACTCCCTGTGGGTAGGGCCAACTGTATGCAAGTGACCTTGAGTTGTATAAGAACTTAGACAAAGAAAGACCCGTGGAACAAGTCCTCTCTAGAACTTTCTCCAGTATACCCTTCCAGGTTCCTGCTTGACTTCCTCCCCTGATGCCCCTCAGTTAAGGACTGGGACCTGAAGGCTGTAAGAGGAAAGAAATCCTGACTCCTCAAGTTGCTTTTGGTCAGAATGTTTTGTCACACAGCAGAAAACTGGTTAAGACAGCATGTCCCAAAGTTTTCATGTGGGTGATGGGAAATGATCCCAGTAGTCTGAAAGAGCAGACTCGTAACCATTGTGTGGTCTCTCCAAAACACCCCCATATTTTTAATTCAAACCCATCCCTAGTGGCAAATATTCCCCAGCAAGATCATAGCTACTGAGACTTCCCAAACAATGCCACCAACTTGAGAGCAGGTATTCAGATACCCCCATGACTAGAAACAGCATCATATACAAACCACCAGAGATTGTTCATTCACAAAACTCAGCATCAGCTTATAATTCATTTTCTTGGATGTAAATTATTACAAAAAGAAGGAGGGAATAAGGCACTCATTTGTTGAGTATAGTCTTTAATAAAATGTAGACTTTCCTAAGGTAACATTGCTTTTTCTAGTGACTTGTCTCCCTTTATCTTCAAGATTGTAAACAATACGAGGACCAGTAACTTCCTGTATGAGGGGACATCATTAGACCTGACAAATGTGAAGCAGATGAACAGGCTGAAGTCATCAATTCCTCATGTTCCTTTCTGAATCTGTCCCTCTGGTGTTCTCATTAGGCAATTACAAGTCATGTGACTCAGCACAGAATTATTCTCTTAGAGAATGATGACTGTGGTGATGAGACTCCTTGGACACTCTGAAAAGGCTTCAAGGGGTCTTAGGAGTCAGCATGCAGGCGTGCCAGCTGGGATGAGGAGCTGGTCCTTGGAAGAAGGGCTGGAAGAACTCAGTATGTTTCCCACCAGCTTAGCTGATAAGCACAGCTCACTTGTGTTGAATCTGAAATTGAGAACCACCTAACTTTCTGATTACAAATGTATCCCCTCCACACACATAAGAACCACCTGCACATGCCACTGTGAGACCATTAACTCCTGTAACACTGTTGTCAGACTGGCTTGTGAAAGTAAAGCTGGTTTCACAATTTAGTCAAGTTTTCCCTTTTTTGTGGTGTCCTGGTACTTCCTATAGGTTGATTTGTTTTGTGCCCAGTCACTGATGAAAGAAACATAAGTCCCCTTTTGTAGCCTTTGCCAGGTGGATTTCTGAGTTCGAGGCCAGCCTGGTCTACAAAGTGAGTTCCAGGACAGCCAGGGCTATACAGAGAAACCCTGACTTGGAAAACCAAAAAAAAAAAAAAAAAAAAGACCTCTGACAGGACGTGTTGGTAAGTATGTAGATAGAATGGAGCACTAGTCACGGTTGCCTGTACTGCAAATTATACAAGAATTGTAAGAAAGTGTCTGGAGATGTCTCAGAATGAACTAAAACTAACAATAGTATCTGACCTTGCTTTTATATACCCTACTACAGAGGTACTTCACACCCCAATGTTTGCTGCTGCTCTGTTCACTAGAGCCCTGAATTACATTACAACTAGTAGTTCATCAACAGACAGAATAAAAATGAAAGGCTGATATATATGTAACGTGGATTACTCTTCAGATCTAAAGAAGAACAAAGTTATAAAATATGCAGAAAAGGTATAGACATAAAATGATTAACAACAAGGGAGGTCACCCAATATCAGAAAGAAAATTGCATGTTCTCTCTCCTATGCAGTATCTTTCCATATATGTACATGAGTAGTCATTTGGTTACAGTAGAAACAGTCAGAAAGAGGACAAAAGGACTAAATACTAGAGGATCAGGGAGGACAGAAGTGCTGACTGACATGAGTTGTACATTGTAAAGAGCATATATATCACATGGTTTTCTCATTCAAATGTCATGGGATTTTCAGGCTTTGTGGTAGATAGGTGCACTAGAATATATTCCTTATTGAAATTATAGAATCAAGTTGAAGTTCCACAGATCAGAATACTGTTTTTAATGTGTAGAAGTTTATAAAAATATACAGACTTTGAGTCTGGTTGACTTTGATGTGAGATTTTATTGGCAAAGTTCTTATAATAAACACTATAAAATTTTATTTTTGAGATTATGATTACAACATCTCTCTCTTCCTTTTCCTCCTTTCGAACTCTCCAATATAACCCTCCCAACCAACACACACACACACACACACACACACACACACACATACACACACACACACACACACACACACACACACACACACACACACAAACACACACAGAAAGTTCCACCAGTTCATATTAAAAACAGTAACTTAAGAATAAGCCTCAATGATCCTCATTCTGGTTGGGGCCACCCCTGCCATTTTCCTTCTGAGCCCTGTGGAGTCCGCTAAGGGATCCAGAGTGCTCTCCACGATGCAGGACCTTGGGATCACCTTGGGATCATGGGTGAGTAGAATGCAACATCAGCTCCAGAGAATCACGGAGGGTCTTGTGCCAGTAGGAACAGGGACTGAGGAACCCCACCCGACCAGAGGCAGGGACCCATTCAGGTCAGGGGCAGCCCGGCCATCTTCTGCATAAACCGGGCCGAGGGCATATTGGGCAATGGAGGATGCTCCACACAGCAGGACCTCTAGCATACCCAGGACCTTATGATCACCTGAGAGCATGTGGGCAATAGAAGCAACAGAGCATCTTGGTCAGGGTCCCATTGGGCCTTGATCCTCAGCCAGGAGGCTGAGCTGAGACCCAGATCCCTGGGCATATTCCTTGCCAGAGGAGAGTTGGCCTACATGGATGACTCTGACCCCAGATGTCAGGATGTGGATCAGAGCCCCACACTTCTGGACACCTGCCCTGCAAGAGGAGAGCTTGCCTGCAGAGAGTACTCTGACCACTGGAACTCAGGTGAGAGTTGGAGAGTGCTGACAGATACTAACAGAATAGCAGGAGGATCAAGCTCCAGCCAGAGACAGCTTGAACATTAACACCAGAAAATTCCATATGGTGAAAGGCAAACGTAAGAATCTTACTAACAGAAACCAAGAACAATGGGCATCATCAAAACCCAGTACACCAACCACAGCAAGTCCTGGATGCCCCAACACATCTGAAAAGCAAGATGCAGATTTAAACTCATATCTCATGATAGTGGTAGAAAATTTAAGAAGGGCTTTAATAACTCACTTAAAAAATACAGGAGAACATTGCTAAAGAGGTAGAAACCCTTAAACAGGAACCACAAAAATCCCTCAAGGAATTACAGGAGAACACTGCTAAACAGGTAGAAGTCCTAAAAGAACTACAGGCAAACACTGCTAAACAGGTAGAAGATTCACAAAAATCCCTTAAAGAAAAACAGGAAAACACAACCAAACACGGGATGGAATTGAACAAAACCACCCATGATCTAAAAATGAAAGTAGAAACAATGAAGAAAAGCCAAAGGAAAACAACTCTGGAAATAGAAACCCTAGGAAAGAAATTAGGAACCATAGATGTGAGCATCAGCAACATAATACAAGAGATGGAAGAGAGAATCTCAGGTGCAGAAGATCCCATAGGGAACATGGATATAACAATCAAAGAAAATGCATAATGGAAACAGATCCTAACCCAAAACATTCAGGAAATCCAGGATACCACGAGAAGACCAAACTTGCTGATAATAGGAGTAGATGAGAAAGAAGATTTTCAACTTAAAGGGCCAGCAAATATCTTCAACAAAATTATGGAAGAAAACTCCCCATCCCTAAAGAAAGAGATGCCCATGAACATACAAGAAGCCTACAGAACTCCAAATAGACTGGAGCAGAAAAGAAATTCCAACCAACACATAATAATCAGAACAACAAATGAACTAAATAAAGACAGAACTTTAAAATCAGTAACGGAAAAAAGGTTAAGTAACATATAAAGGCAGGCCTATTAGAATTACTCCAGACTTCTCACCAGAGACTACAAAAGCCTGGACAGATGTTATACAGATCCTAAGAGAACAGAAATGCCAGCCCAGGCTACTACACCCAGCAAAATTCTCAATTACCATAGATGGAGAAACCAAAGAATTCCATGACAAAACCAGATTCCCACAGTACATTTAGATAAATCCAGCCCTTCAGAGGATAATAATGGGAAAACACCAACACAAGGATGGAAACTACAACCTAGAAAAAGCAAGAAAATAATCCTTCTACTAACCTAAAAGAAGACAGCAGCAAGAACAGAATCCCAACTCTACCAACAAAAATAACAGGAAGCAAAAATTAATTTTCCTTAATATCTCTTAATATCAATGGACTCAATTCCCCAACAAAAAGAAATAGAGTAACAGACTGGCTGCACAAATAGGACCCAATTTTTGCTGCTTAGAGGAAACCTACCTCAGGGACAAAGACAGACACTACCTCAGACTAAAAGGCTGCAAAACAATTTTCCAAGCAAATGGTCTGATGAAACAAGCTGGAGTAGCCATTCTAATAAAGAATAAAATTGACTTCCAACCCAAAGATATCAAAAAAGACAAGGAGGAGCACTTCATACACATCAAAGGTAAAGTCTACCAAGATAAACTCTAAATTCTAAATATCTATGCTCCAACTGCACGGGCAGCCATTCATTAAAGAAACTTTAGTAAAGCTCAAAGCACACATTGCACCTCACATAATAATAGTGGGAAACTTCAAAAACCCATCCCACCCACGGACAGATCCTGGAAATAGATACTAAACAGAGACACATGGACATTAACAGAAGTTATGAAACAAATGGATTTAACAGACATTTACAGAACATTTTATCCTAAAACAAAAGGATATATCTTCTTCTCAGCATCTCATGGTACGTCCTCCAAAACTGACCATATAATCAGTCACAAAACAGGCCTTAAGAGATACAAGCATATTAAAATTATCCCATGCATCCTATCAGATCTCAATGGACTAAGGATGATCTTCAGTAACAGCATAAATAATAGAAAGCCAACATTCACATGGAAACTGAGCAAAACTCTACTCAATGATACCTTGGTCAAGGAAGGAATAAAGAAATAAATTAAAGACTTTTTAGACTTTAATGAAAATGAAGCCACAACATACCCAAACGTATGGGACACAATGAAAGCAGTCCTAAGAGGAAAACTCATAGCCCTGAGTGCCTCCAAAAAGAAACCAGAGAGACCATAAGACCATACTCTAGCAGTCTGACAGCACACCTAGAAACTCTAGAATGAAAGGAAGCAAATTCACCCAAGAGGAGTAGACGGCAGGAAATAATCAAATTTAGGGCTCAAATCAACCAAGTGGAAACAAAAAGAACTATTCAAAGAATCAACCAAACCAGGACCTGGTTCTTTAAGAAAATCAACAAGATAGATAAACCCTTAGCCAGACTAACTAGAGGGCACAGGGACAGTATCCTATGTAACAAAATCAAAAATGAGGAGGAGACATAACAACAGATCCTTAGGAAATCCCAAACATCATCAGATCCTACTACAAAAGGCTATACTCAACAAAACTGGAAAACCTGGATGAAATGGACTCCTTCCTAGACAGATATCAGGTACCAAAGTTAAATCAGGATCAGATTCACGATCTTAACAGTCCCATTTTTTTCCTAAGGAAATAGAAGCAGTCATTAATAGTCTCCCAACCAAAAACAGCCCAGGACCAGATGGGTTTAGTGCAGAGTTCTATCAGACATTCAAAGAAGACCTAATTCCAACTCTCCGCAAACTATTCCACAAAATAGAAACAGAAGATTCTCTACCCGATTCATTCTATGAAGCCACAATAACTCTGATACCTAAACCACACAAAGATCCAACAAAGAAAGAGAACTTCAGACCAATTTCCCTTCAAAAATATTAAAATCCTCGCAAATGGAATCCCAGAACACATTAAAACAATCATCCATCCTGAACAGGTAGGTTTCATCCCAGGGATGCAGGGATGGTTTAATATATGGAAATCCATCAACATAATCCACTATATAAACAAACTCAAAGATAAAAACCACATAAGCATCTTGTTAGGTGTTGAGAAAGCATTTGACAAAATAAACACCCCTTCATGATAAAAGTTATGGAAAGATCAGGAATTCAAGTCCCATACCTAAACATAATAAAAGCAATCTACAGGAAAACAGTAGCCAACATCAAAGTAAATGGTGAGAAGCTAGAATTAATTCCACTAAAATCAGGGACTAGACAAGGCTGCCCACTTTCTCCCTACCTATTCAACATTGTACTTGAAATCCTAGCCAGAGCAATTCGACAACAAAAGGAGATCAAGGGGATACAAAATGGAAAGGAAGAAGTCAAAATATCACTATTTGCAGATGATATGATAGTATATATAAGTGACCCTAAAGTGATTCCACCAGAGAATTCCTAATCCTGATAAACAGCTTCAGTGCAGTAGATGGATATAAAATTAAATCAGTGGCCTTTCTCTACACAAAGGATAAACAGGATGAGAAAGAAATTAGGGAAACAACACCCTTCTCAATAGTCACAAGTAATATAAAATACTTTGCTCTGACTCTAATTAAGGAAGTGAAAGATCTGTATGACAAGAACTTCAAGTCTCTGAAGAAAGAAATTGAAGAAAGTCTCAGAAGATGGAAAGATTTCTCACGCTCATGGATTGGCAGGATTAATATAGTAAAAATGGGCTATCCTGCCGAAAGCAATCTACAGATTTAATGCAATACTCATCAAAATTCCAAGTCAATACTTCAGGGAGTTAGAAAGGGAAATTTGCAAATTCAAATGGAATAACAAAAACCCTCGAAGAGCAAAAACTATTCTCAACAATAAAAGAACCTCTGGGGGAATCACCATGCCTGACCTCAAGCTGTACTACAGAGCAATTGTCATACAGCAACAGACAGGTAGATCAAAGGAATAGAATGGAAGGCCCAGAAATGAACCCACACACCTACGGTTACTTGATCTTTGACAAGGGAGCTGAAACCATTTAGTGGGTAAAAGACAGCATTTTCAACAAATGGTGCTGTTACAACTGGTGTTTATCATGCAGAAGAATGCAAATTGATCTTTCTTATCTCCTTGTACAAAGCTCAAGTCTAAGTGGATCAAAGAACTCCACATAAAACCAGACACACTAAAATTTATAGAGGAGAAATTGGAGAAAAGCCAAGAAGATATGGGCACAGGGGAAAAAATTCTAAACAGAACAGAAATGGCCTGTGATATAAGATCAAGAATTGAAAAATGGGACCTCATGAAATTGCAAAGCTTCTGTAAGGTAAAAGACACTGTCAATAAGACAAAAAGGCCACCAACAGATTGGGAAAGGATTTTTACCAATCCTAAATCTGATAGGGGAGTAATATCCAATATATACAAAGAGGTCAAGAAGCTGTACTCCAGAAATTTAAATAAACCCATTAAAAATGGGGTACAGATATAAACAAAAAATTCTAAGCTAAGAAGTACCAAAGGGCTGAGAAGCACTTGAAAAAATGTTCAACATCCTTAATCATCAGGAAAATGCAAATCAAAATAAACCTGAGATTCCATCTCACACCATTCAGAATGGCTAAGATCAAAAATTCAGGTGACAGCTGATGCTGGTGAGGATGCAGAGAAAGAGGAACACTCTTCCATTATTGGTGGGATTGCAAACTTGTACAACCATACTGGAAATCAGTCTGGTGGCTCCTCAGAAAACTGAACAAAGTACTACCAGTAGATCCATGAATATCTCTCCTGGGCATATACCCAGAAGATTTTCAAACTGGTAATAAGGACACATACTCCACTATGTTCATATCAGCCTTATTTATAATAGCCAAAAGCTGGAAACAACCCAGATGTCCC
This sequence comes from Mus musculus, assembly GCF_000001635.26. Lineage (NCBI taxonomy): Eukaryota > Metazoa > Chordata > Mammalia > Rodentia > Muridae > Mus > Mus musculus. The sequence goes on from NC_000071.6 coordinate 95,301,545, forward strand.
TCAACAGAAGAATGGATACAGAAACTGTGGTACATTTACACAATGGAGTACTACTCAGCTATTAACAATGAATTTATGAAACTCTTGGCCAAATGGATCTATCTGGAGGATATCATCCTGAGTGATGTAACCCAATCACAAAAGAAGTCACTTGATATGCACTAACTTATAAGTGGATTTTAGCTCAGAAACCCTAGGATACCCCAGATACATTCCCCAAAACACAAGAAAATCAAGAAGGAAGACCAATGCATGAATACTTCATTTCTCCCTAGAATAGGGAATAAAATACCCACGGAAGGAGTTGTAGAGACAAAGTTTGGAGCTAATACAAAGGATGGACCATCCAGAGACTGCCCCACCCAGGAGTCCATCCCATAATCAGCCACCAAACACAGACACTATTGCATATGCCAGCAAGTTTTTGCTGAACGGTTCCTGATATAGATGTCTCTTGTGAGGCTATGCCATAACTTGGCAAATACAGGAGTGGATGCTCACAGTCATCTATAGGATGGAACACAGGGTCCTAGATGGAGGATCTAGAGAAAGTACTCAAGGAGCTAAAGGGAACTGCAACCCTATAGGTGGAACAACAATATGAACAAACCAGGACCCCTGAGCTCTTGTCTCTAGCTGCATATGTATCAAAAATGGCCTAGTCAGCCATCACTGGAAAGAGAGGCCCATTGGACTTGCAAACTTTATATGCCCCAGTTCAGGGGAATGTCAGGGCCAAAAGGGGGAGTGGGTGGGTCAGTGAGTGAGTGTGTGGTATGGGGGAATTTTGGGATAGCATTGGAAATGTAAATGAGGAAAATACCTAATAAAAAATTTAAAAAAAAAGAATAAGCCTCAGTTTATCCATGCTTCAGCCTTCAGGACTGAACTAGACAGAAGGTTACAATTCAATAGCATCAACTTGTTGGCTCAAATCAATGACTGCCTGTGACCACAAGACCTCCCATGTAAAGTGTTTCAATTGTGAATAAACCAGCTAACATTCTCTTCCCATCTTAAGTCTACAAGTCCAGGAGTTAACAATCTCCTTCCTTCTACAATCCCCAAATGAAGTGTGTTCTACATGCTGACACCCCCAGTAAGAATTAAGTTGTGGTTAGGAAAAGTCACTTTCCTTCCCTATGACTTCAATGTCTGTGGCTTTTTTAAAAATCATATATCCTGGTGTTTCTCCTGCACTTCATGCTTCCCAGAACTGTTATGCGATCCACAGGACAGACTCTCTTCTCACCTGCCGGCCTAGCCTAGAAGCTTCTTCCCTGTAACTATCCTGGCAGGGATGAAAGGGGAAGACAGTCTAGACCAGTGGGTCTCAACCTTAGTGCTGAGACCCTTCTTCAGTGCACTTCCCATTTTTGTGGGGACCCCAACCAAAAAGTTATTTCATGGTTAGATTTTTACTGTATTTTGCCAAGGTTATGAATTATAGGATAAATATCTGATATGCAAGATATATAATATGGTACATCAAAGGAGTCCTGTCATACAGGTTAAGAACCACTGATTTAGTAGATGCACTGAAGAAAATGGGGAAATTGATATAACTCATTTTAAATTCATTAAAATTTCACTATCTGGGTCTGGAGAGATGGCTCAGCAGTTAAGAACACCAACTGTTCTTCCGAAGGTCATGAGTTCAAATCCCAGCAACCACATGATGATTCACAACCATCCCTAATTAGATTTGACCTCTTCTTCTAGGGTGTCTGAAGACAGCCACAGTGTACTTACATATAATAAATAAATAAATAAATATTTTTTAAAAAATAAAAATAACTCAAACACATCAATGGCCTTTTTCTACACAAAGAATAAACGGGCTGAGAAAGAAATTTGGGAAACAATACCCTTCATAATAGTCACAAATAATAATACCTTGGTGTGACTCTAACTAACAAAGTGAAAGATCTGTATGATAAGAACTTCAAGTCTCTGAAGAAAGAAATCAAAGATCTCAGAAGATGAAGAGACCTCCCATGCTCATGCATTGTCAGGATTAATATAGTAAAAATGGCTATCCTGGTGAAAGCAATCTACAGATTCATTGCAATCCCCCCATCAAAATCCCAACTCACTTCTTCACTGAGATAGAAAGGGCAATTTGCACATTCACCTGGGATAATAAAAAACCTAGGATAGGAAAAACTATTCTCAATAATAAAAGAACCTTTGGTGGAATCATCATGCCTGACCTCAATCTGTACTACAGAGCAATTGTGATACAGCAAGAGACAGGTAGATCAGTGCAGTAGAATTCAAGACCCAGAAATGAATCCACACACCTATGGTCACTTGATCTTTGACAAGGGAGCTAAAACTATCCAGTGGAAAAAAGACAGCATTTTCAGCAGATGGTGCTGGCACAACTGGTGATTATCATGTAGAAGAATGAAAATTGATCCATTTTTATCTTCTTGTACAAAGCTCAAGTCTAAATGGAGCAAAGAACTCCACATAAAACCAGAGACACTGAAATATATAGAGGAGAAAGTGGGGAAAAGCCTTGAAGATATGGGCACTGGGGAAAAATTCCTAAACAGAACAGCAATGGCTTGTGCTGTAAGATCAAGAATTGACAAATGGGACCTCATGAAATTGCAAAGCTTCTGTAAGGCAAAACACACAGTCAATAAGACAAAAAGGCCACCAAGAGATTGGGAAAGGATTTTTACCAATCCTAAATCTGATAGGGGACTAATGTCCAATATATACAAAGAGCTACTTTCTCTTGGACATACTATAGGGTCTGAGTTTGACCCCTGATCCTGAGAGAACCCTGTCATTTTAATCTGTACCAAAGATTAGAACATTACATTGTATTATCCCTTCAATTTAGGAGTTAATACAAGTTGACCTGTCAATCACTTGGCATCCCAAAGGAGAGTTGGTTCACCTGAGGATATTCCAAGGACATGGGAAGAATGATCAACCACTTATTTAGCTGCTGTTCTTACACTTCCCTCCTACCAGTTGGTCGGTCATCTTCAATGCCAAACCGGCTTATTTTTTGGGTTCTAACTCAAATTTGTGAATGCAATCTTTAAACTTTTTCGCTCCAATACCTGTGTATGTTCTAAACATTCCTGCTGTGATTCTCTAGGCTTTTTGTCCTTCTCTTCTGTAGATACCACCTGCCTTTTTATATTGTGTTTGCAGACCACCATTGCTGTCCCTAACTCTAAAGACATGATTCTCCCTCATTATCTCCTTTCCCATCTGGTACCTTCTGGGATTTACAGATGGCCTGTCTCCCTCTCAGACTCTAATAAGATGATATAGGCACTTCCTTCTGAATTTCATTTTCAATTCTTTTTAATGTACTTCATCTCTGTAAGGAGGACTGAAAAGAGATTCCTGGGAAGATGGCTGCAGAGGCTGACTGGCTGACTGGCATGCAGTGACATGGGGGAGATAGAATGCCTCAGGCAGGAAATTGAACACAGTTGACTTGGGGAATCTTTAGTGTATTAAATAGCCATGCCTTGTCTCTCCCTATATGTCCCACCAAACACCCTGTCACTAACAAATAAAACAGGACCTAATACCCTAATAGATTAAAAAAAAAAACACTTATAGTGTATTAAATTAAAAACACCAGTCCCAACAATCAAAAACTTCAGAATGTTCTCAGATGGCATCTGAAGCTGATATGAGAGATTTTTCAGGTTTTAAAAACCTACCTACTAACATTCCCAGCAATGTAAATATTAAAATTTAACATTAAAATTTTACCTATATATTTTTTTGAGTTGCTAGTATAAGAACTTCATGAGACTGCTTTTATGTTGAAACATGAAATTTGGTGTAACCTAAATCTTTTTTCAGAACATGACTACTCCTATTTGGCACCAGAATAAAGTATGTTTTATTCCCTTTGAGATTAGAGTTGGTTTGTTTCGTTTTGTTTAGTTTATAGTTGTTGTTTTGTATCAACAAAAAGGGAATCCACTTCTCCCCTTCCTGATGTGTCAATCTTAACTTTTTGCTCATCACACAAAGAAACTGAGCATTGCATTGGGAGAGATCCAGTAATAATACACAAACAACTACACATAGACACATGAACATATGAGTGTCTGTACAGATCTGTAATATATAACTACAACCAGCTGAGTCTGATTTACTCTTTACTGTGTATATGTGTTTTCAAGTCCAACCACCTGGAGCTGCACAGCAATTAGGAAGCTCAGGGTTTTTGGTTTTTGTTTTTTTGTTTTTTTATTAATTCCCCCTCACTGAGCAGCCCTTGGTTACTGCGATTTTTTAACTAGAGGTGGGGCTCTCTGAGATTTACCCCTTCCCATCGAATCAAATTGTAGCTTGTGGGTGGATCTGGGGTGGCAAAGAGAAGGAGTAAGGAAGAAGGTGGCTTTTTGCTTCAGAGGAGTAAGGGAAACTTTCAGAGTTGTAGAACCTAAAACTTCAGCCTGTCCTTGCTTGAACTAGGAACACTGTCACCACAGGTAAGTTAAACACCTGCATTCTGCAGCCCACCCTGCCATTCCATGCTGAGGACATTGGGTGGCATGGGGCACTGTAATTTCTGACCCCAGATTTGCTGTTTAGAGGTTAGTTTCAAACCCAAATTCAGTTTTAGTTTAGCTCAAAGTGTCTTTTCCTTTGATAATTTGTGACTCTTAATTTTTGAGACAGCATTTTGATATGTTGCCCAGACTGGCCTGGAACTAGCCATGTAGCTCAGATTGGTTGGAATCTGCAGTCCTCCTGTCCCTGTCTCCTGAATACTTGAGTCATTGGCATGTGTGACCAAACCCAGCCTCAGCTCCCAGGGGCTGACCTTACAGGCTATTACTCAAGAATCTTCTGTTTCATTTTAGTGTTTCTGGCTAGTTTTATTGCTTGGTTAGTTTTGCTAAACTGAAACATGGTCTCCTATAATCCAGGCTACTTCAGAAATATATATGTATCTTAGATGAGTTTGAGCAGCAGAGACCTTTCTACCTCTATGTCCTATGTGATGGGAAAAAGTCCAAGCTCTGTGGACTCTTAAAAGAGTGTGGTGACAGAGAATGCTCAAAGCCCACTGGCAAGCCTTCCTGAAACTCACTACATGTCAAGTATCTACCTTTAAACTTTTATTTCACTTATTTTTGTCAGCATTCATGGAACTTAGACTCATTAAAAAATGAAGTTCTCATCGGTGAGAAAAATGTAAAGAATAATACCTTAAAATATCTTGAGGGGTTTTCCTCTGTTACTAATAAGAGAAAAAACTTTTGGGTTGAAATTTGTGTGTAAGTGTGTGTGTGTGTGTGTGTGTGTGTGTGTGTGTGTGTGTGTGTGTGTGTAGACAGCTTTGTGTCAACTTTACACTGGCTAGAGTCATCTGAGAGTAGGGAAACTGAATTGAGAAAATGCCTCCATAAGACTGCGCTATGGGCAAGCCTGTAGAACATTTTCTTAATTAGTGATTAATGAGGAAGTGCACAGCCCATTGTGGGTAGTTCTATCCCTAGGCTGGTGGACCAGGTTCATCACAGCAAACAATCCCAAAGACATTACCTGGTACTGGCATAGTGTGATGTTACTTTGACAGACCTGATCATGTTTTAGGGAGTATTGGGAAAGGATTTTGGAAATTTGGGTAGAAAATCCATTAAGTGAAGAGATCTCAGGCGTTCTGTAGGAGGTTGGAAGGTAAGAGCATCGAGAGCAGTACAGATGGTGGAGGCATGGCTTGTGATACTTCAGAAGGAAGCCAAGACTACTGAGCCATTTGAGTTAAGACTTCATGGTTCAGGTTTTAGCTTAAGAATCAGCTCTTGATGAACAAGTCACCAGAACAAGTAAAGCGAAACCTTTTCTTTCCTGAAATATCAATATAGGTCAGCTGGGGCTGAAGAATCAGCAGATATAAATTAAGAGACCAGCATTATTGATGTAAAGTCATCTGGAGAGTGTTCTCTCAGAATACAAAGAAGCTGTATTCCAAGGTTGGCAGCTGAACTTGTTAGTGAAAGAATCACCCAGGTGGTGCTGGTTATGAAGTTACTAAGGGGAGAACAGGTGAGGCTTGGCATTGGAGAGCATTGCTGGAATCTTGGAGTCTAGGAAAGGCTATGGGTGAAAGTGCTACCCAGTTGACAGACCCCCAGCATTTGGAGATGCAGTACCTTGGCATGAGTACCAAGGACAGCAGGTATGGGGTGGAGCTAGCTTGAGCCTAGAAGACAAGCTCTGTGTGCAGTACAGGGCAGACCAGAGAAGTGATCCAAGGCCTTTGAAGGAACCCAGAAGAGAGAAGGTAGTGAAAGATCCTGGCAGAATGTAAAAGGACACAGAAGCCCTGAAATTGGCAAGATAGACGTCAGTGTTAGCAGAACTAGCTTCACTGATTTAGAAAAATAGAGGTGCACAATGCTCTGGCCACTCCTTGAACCTGTGTGTCTGCCAATGTTCTGACCAGGTGTGTGCCCATTGCTGCACCTTCATTAGACTCTTTCCTTGTACCCCTCCCATATCCATTTCTTGAGAATAGACATTGTTTAGATCTGGAAATCCCCTAATCTCCCCCTTCTCCTTTCCCCCCTGAGGGCCTATAAAAACTGGGAACTCTTTCCCCTCCAGGACGACTCCTCTACCCCTGCGTGGGATATGAGTCGTCCCCAGAGCTCTGGCTTTCCCCGAATAAAGCCTCATGTGGTTTGCAACAAGCTCGGTCTGTCGTGAGTTCTTGGGTGTCCGCTATTGTCCTGAGGCCTGAGCGAGGGGCTCCTCTCGGAGTCTTTCATTAGTACCCAGGCATTGGACATTGAGTTCTTTATACTCTTGCCATTTAGGTTGGCTCTAATCTGATTGTGACTATGCCCTGGTTTTCTCCTCTTAAAGTAAGAATTTAATTTACATTTGATTTTCACAGGAGCTCAGACTTGAGAGACTTTGGACTTTGAAAGGAGATTTTGTATTTTAAAAGAGAATGGATATTTTGTTAAAGATATTCTCAAATATATACGATACATCTCATTCATATTTCCCCTTCCTCTACTCCTCCTAACTCCCTGTAAACACATATCTCCCCTCCCCAGAGCTAATCCCCTTTTGTTTTCTCTTCAGAAAAAAAGCAGGTTTCCAAGAGATGACAGCCAGAGAGAACAAAACAAGGCAAGACAAAGGCTCCCATATCAAGGCTTACAAAGGAACCCAATAGGAAGAAAGAGAGACTGGATGACTTCCATTAATTTATTAATTTATTTATTTTACATCCAGAATGCAGCTTCTCCTCTCTGTCTGGCCAGTTATGCTCTCTCACCTCCTTTACCTCCTCTCCCCTTCATTTCTCCACAGAGAAGTGGAGGTCTCCCATGAATATACCTTGGTATATCAAGTTGCAGTAGACTTTGTGCTTCTTTTTTTTAATTGTGGCAAGACAAGGCAGCCCAGTTAGGGAAAAAAGATCCAAATGCGGCAACAATTAGACAGCCCCTGTTCCTGCTACTAGGGGTCTCATGGAATGACCAAGGTGCACATCTGTTACATCTGTGTAGGAAGCCTAGGTCTATCCCGTGGATGCACTCCAGTTGGTAATTCAATCTCATTGAGCCCCTATCGGGCTTGGTTGGTTGATTCTGTAAGTTTTGTTGTTTACTTGAGCTATCTGATTCTTCAATCCTTCCCCCAACCCCTTTCTTCCACAGATTCTCCAAGATCTGCCTAATGTTTTGCATTGGGTCTCTGCATCTGTCTCCATCAGCTGCTGTGTGAAGCCTCTCATATGACATGAATGCTAGGCTCCCGTCGGTCAGTATAACACAATATCCTTAATATAACATCAGGGGTAGTGTCTCTCTCCTGGCATGAATCTCACACTTGTTTAGTCATTAGTTATGCATTCCCTCAATTTCTGCTCCTTCCTTATTCATGCATATTTATAGGCAGGGAAATTTGTGGGTTAAGGGTTTGTGGCTGAATTGTTGTCTCCATCAGAAATCTTGCCTAGTTACAGCATGTGACTGGTTCATTTTCTGTATGTCCTATTTCAAGAAGTCATAGTTAGGGTCACTCTCATAGATTCCAGGGAGTTTCCATTGTCCTAGTTATCTAGCTCATCTCAGAGATTCTCCACAGTCACAGATTCCACTTCTCTCTGCCTTCAACCTCCTCACATGCAATCCCTCTGGTTACTGTCCAGATTTTCTCTCTCACACATTTCCCTCCATCCATCTATTCCTGATGTGTTCTTAATTTCTGTTCTTAGTAAGATTCAAGCATCTTCTGCTGGGTCTTCCTTCTTAGTTTCTTTGGGTCTGTGGATAGCATGGTTATCCTGTACTATATGGCTAATATATACTTATGAGTCCATGCCACATTTGTCCTTTTTTGGTCTGAGTTTTGCCTACAAATTCCATGATATCATTGTTTTTAATAGCTGAGTAGTATTCTGTTGTGTAAATGTACCATATGATCACTATCCATTTTTCAGTTGTGGGACATTGCTTTGTCTCAAGTTTCTGGCTATTTCCAATAAAACTATGTACATAGTTAAAACACTGTCCTTGAAGTATGATCAAGTATCTTTTGTGTGTATGACCAGGAGTGGTATAATCAGTTCTGGGAAAATTATTTCCAATTATTTGAGAAATCTCTGAATTGATTTCCAGACTGGTTGTATGAGTTTGCACTCCTACCAGAAAAGGAAGAGTTTTCCCCTTGCTGCACATCATAGCCAGCATGAACTGTTGCCCTTCTAAAGGATATAAAATGAAATCCTATAGTCATTTTGATTTGGATTTCCCTGATGACTAAGGGTGTTGAACATTTCTGTACATACATCTCCATCATTAATATCTCTCTGTTGAGAATTCTATTTAGCTATGTGCCCATTTTTAAGATTTGGGTTATTTGGTTTGTTGGTGTCTATGTTTTTTAGTTCTTTATATATTTTTTTGCATATCAGTTTTCTTTCAGGTGTAAGGGTGGTAGAGATCTTTGCCCAATCTCTAGGCTTCTATTTTGTCCTTTTGACAGTGTTCTTTCCCATACAGGAGCTTTTTAGATTCATGAGGTCCCCCCCCCTTTTTTTTTTTGGTTCTTCGAGGCAGGGTTTCTCTGTATAGCCCTGGCTGTCCTGGAACTCACTTTGTAGACCAGGCTGGCCTCGAACTCAAAAATTCACCTGCCTCTGCGTGTGCCACCCTCCCTGGCATGAGGTCCCATTTAATTGTTGATCTTAGGGGCTGAGATGTTGGATCTGTTCAGGAAGTTGTCTCCTGTACTAATGGGTCCAAGGCTATTCCCCACTTTTCTATTAGAATTAGTGCATGCATGTCTAGGTTGATATATTTGATTCACTTGGACTTGAGTGCTCTGTAGGGAGATAGATATGGATCTATTTGCATTCTTCTACATACAGACATCCAGTTAGAACAGCACCATTTGTTGAAGCTCTTTTCTTTTCTTTTCTTTTTTTTTTCTTATATGGTTTTGCCTTCTTTGTCAAAAAACAATGCCCATAATTGTACTGGTTTATTTCCGGGTCTTCAATTTGATAACATTGTTCAACTATTGCTCTCTAGTAGCACTTGAAAGCAGAGATGGTGATCACTCCAGAACTTTTCTTGTACAGGATTGTTTTAGATATCTTTTTTTTTATTTTTTCTTTTTTTTCCAATTTTTTATTAGATATTTTCTTCATTTACATTTCAAATGCTACCCAGAAATTCCCCTATACCCTTACCCTGCCCTGCACCCCTACCCACCCACTCCCACTTCTTGGCCCTGCCATTCTCCTGTACTGGGGCATATAAAGTTTGCAAGACAAAGGGGCCTTTCTTCCCAATGATGGCCGACTAGGCCATCTCCTGCTACTTATTGCAGTTAAAGACATGAGTTCTGGGGGTACTGGTTAGTTCATATTGTTGTTCCAGCTATATGGTTACAGACCCCTTCAACTCCTTGGGTATTTTCTCTAGCTTCTCCATTGGGGGCCCTGTGTTTCATCCAATAGATGACTATGATCATCCACTTCTGTATTTTTTCATATGAATATAAGAATTGTTCTTTTATGGTTTATAAATAATTGTGTTGGAATTTTGATAGGAATTGCATTAAATCTATAGATTGCTTTTGGTATCATGACCAATTTTACTAGGTTGATCCTACCAATCCAGAAGGGGAGAGATTTTTTTCCATGTTGTGATATGTTCCTCAATTTCTTTCTCCAATTTCTTTCAAGTTTCTTTCTTCAAAAACTTGAAGTTCTTGTCATTCAGGTCTTACACTTGCTTGAGGAGAGTTATACCGAGATAATTTGTAACTATTGTAAAGGGTGCTGTTTCCCTAATTTTGTTCTAAGCCAGTTTATCATTTCTATAAAAAGAGTTATTTTTTACAGTGAGCTTTGAATCCATCCATTTTTTTGAAGGTGTTTATCAGCTGTATGAATTCTCTGGTAGAATATTGGGGATCTTTTATCTATTCTATCATATGATCTGCGACTAGTGATGCTTTGAATTCTTCCTTTCCAATTTTTATCCCCCTGAGATCCTTTAGTTTTTACTCTAGCTAGAATTTTAAGTAATATGTTGAGTAGATAGGAAGAGAGTGGGAAGACTTGTCTTGTCCCTGGTTTTACAGAGATTGCTTTAAAATTCTCTTTTTAATTTGATGTTGGGTATTGCCTTGTTACATATTGCTTATATTATGTTGACATATCCAACTTGTATCCTGATAACTCCAAAATTTTAACATAATAGGCTGTTAGGTTTTGTCAAATGCTTTCTCAGAATCGAGTGAGGTGATCATGTGATTTTTTTTTCTTTAAGTTTGTTTTTATGGTGGAATACATTGATGGATTTTCCATAAATTGAACTGTCCTTGCATCCCTGGGATGAAGCCTAGTTGATTAAGGTGGGTTGTGTCTTTGACATAGTCTTGGATTCAGTTTCCAATATTTTTGCGTAAATATTCATAAGGGATGTTAGCCTGAAGTTCTTATTTTCTGTTGAGACTTTGAATAATTTAGGTATCAGGGAGACCCTGGCCTCAGAATGAGTTGTCAATGTTCCTTTTGTTTCTATTTTGTGGAATAATTTGAGGATTATTGGCATAAGCTCTTCTTTCAAAGTAGAGTAAAGTTCTGCAATAAAACTGTCTGGCCCTGAGCATTTTTTTTTTTTTTTTTTTTTTTTTTTTTTTTTTTTGGAGATGGGCTGTTTTTACTGACTACTACTATTTCTCTAGGGGTTATAGGAATAGACAGTTAACTGGACATTGAGTTTTAACTTTTGTAATTTGCATTTGTCTTGAAAATCATCCATTTCATTTAGATTTTCTAATTTTGTAGAGTACACGTTGTTGAAGTAAAACCTAATGATTTTCTTGGTGTCTTTTTTCATGTCTTCATTTTAATTTCTGATTTTGTTAATTTGGGTACTGTCTCTCTGTCTTTTAGTTAGTTTGGCTAGAGATTTGCCTGTCTTGTTGATCTTCTCAAAAAGAAATAAAAACAAAACAAAACAAAACAAAAAAACAAAAACAAAAACAAAAACAAAAACAAAAAAAAAACAAAAAAAACTTGTTTGGTTGATTCTTTTTACTGCTCTATTTGTTTCTAATTGATTGTTTTCGGCCCTGTTGTTTACAAATGGTGGGTGTATTTGCTTCTCTTATTATTAGAGCTGTCGGGTGTAGTATTAAGATGCTGGTATGAGAAATCCAATTCTTTATGATGGTAATTAGTGTTATGAATTTACCTCTGAGGACTGCATTCCCCATGTCCCATAAGTTTGGGTGTGTTCAGCCTTCATTTTTATTGACTTTTCAAAAGACTTTAACTCATTTCTTCTTGACCCAGTGATCACTGAGTAGACAGTTGTTCAGTTCCCATGAGGCTGTTTGCTTTCTGTTGTTTCTATTGTTAGAGTCCAGGTTTAATAGAGTGGTCTGATAAGATATAGGGATTTATTTCAGCTTTCTTATATTTGTTGAGGTTTGCCTTGTAACCAGCTACATGGTCAATTTTGGAGAAGGTTACATGAGTTTCTGAGGGAAGGTATATCCTTTGTTGTTGAGGCTGGCCCGCAGCTAGCAATGAACATTTCAAATAAGATGGCAACTCGAGCTGAAAGAGAAGAACTAGATGAGCAGAAGAAAGAACGAAGCCAAGTCAAAAGTCACTCTGATCAAAGCTCAATTTTTACTGTTGCAACACTCCGTTATGAAGGAAGGGGGGGAGGACTTAATAAATAATCTCGAAGTCCAGTAGCAGGGTGAGCACGTGATGGCTTCAGAACAGCAAGGCAGCAGGTTCCAGCAGTGGGCATGGCAGAAAGAATGAGCAGGAAGCTCCACCCCAGAGCAAGCAGGTTTCAGGCTGGGGGAGGGGAGACTACACTTTGTGTTTGGGTGAAAGGGTCTGAAGATCTGTTAGGTCCATTTGATTCATATCTCCATTTCATTATTTCCCTGTTTACTGTTTGCCTCAATGACCTATCTTTTAGTGAAAACAGTGTATTGATGTATCACACTATTAATGTGTGCTATTCTAGGTTTTATTTAAACTTTAATAATATTTGTTTTATGAAGGTATGTGCCCTTTCATTTGGAGCATAGATAATGATAACTGAAACATCCTCTTGGTATGATTGAGTGTGAAGTGACCTACCATAATTTTCACTGAAAGTCTCTAAAACTACCAGGATGGCTACAATAATTTGCTTCTTGGTCTGTTTGCTTGGAAAATCTTTTTCCATCCCTTTACTCTAAGGTAATGGCTATCTTTGTTGTGGTGGTCTGTTTCTTGTATGACGTGGAATGCTGGATCTTCTTTTCACATCCATTCCATTAGTTAGTCTGTGTCTTTTTACTTGAAAATTGAGTCCAATGATGTTAAGAGATATTGATGACTAATGATTAGTAATTCCTCTTCTGATGTTGGTGATGGATATGTGTGTGTGTGTTCCCCTGCTTTTGTTTTTTCTGGTGTGCGATTATATTATTTCATGTATATATTTTGTGTTTGCTTCACCTGATTGGATTGGCATTTTCCTTTTAGTATCTTCTATAGGGCTGTATTTCAAGATAAATATTGTTTAAATTTTATTTTCTCATGGAAAGTCTGGTTTATGACATCTATGGTGATGTAAAATTTTACCTGGGTATAGTTGTCTGCATCTTCCATCTGCAGTCTCTGCTGTAAGATATTTGCTAAGGCCCTTCTGGATATAAAGTCTCTTTTAAGAAGTTGGGTGTAATTTTAATAGGTCTCCATGTATATACAACATGACCCATGTAGAATCAAGTGGACCATCCTGGGATTCAGGGAAACAAGATACTGAATCTTTGAACCACGTGGATCTTGAGTACTTTGCAGGATGATGAATATGGATTTATTTACATTCTTTTACATACAGATATCAAGTTAGAAAAGCACCATTTGTTGAAGATCATTTTTTCATTGTCTGGTTTTGGCTTTGTTAAAAATCAAGTGTACATTGATGTGTGGATAATCAATTCAATTCTATTGATCAACCTGTCTGTCTCAATACCACTATGCAGTTTATATTACCATTGCTCTGTAATACCACTTGAAATAAGAGATGGTGATAACTCTAGAAATTATTTTATTGTTCAGAATTGTTTGTAACTATCCTAGGTTTTTCATTTATTCATATGAAATTGAGAATTGCTCTTTCAAGGTAAATAATTATGTTGGAGTTTTTGGTGGGAATTTCATTGAATCTATAGATTTCATTTGAAAAGTTGTCCATTTTCACTATGTTAATCCTTCTGATCTGTAGAAAAGTGGCATGACTCCCAGCCTGCTATCTGTGAGGTGACATAAGGATTTCTGTAAATCTCAGGGTACTGAGACATGGACAAGATGTACTTTCTCAGCAGAGAACACTGATGTTAAGCCAATTTAGGTGTATGCCTGAGGAAGTGGCTTTCTTCGCCATTTTTTTCATTAGAAATGTACTTTGCTTTTAATTAAACTAAGCATCACTTAAATTATGTGGGCTGCTGACAGAATTCTCACTCAGCAAGGAGGTTTGTATCACCTTGAAACTAGATAAGTTATGGCTTGAGATATGGAAGCTGTTGAGAATTAGAATCTGTAGGCAACCTTTATTCTGAGTACCTAGAAACGATTATTGAGCACTCAACAAACTATGCATTGTCACACTGTTGCTATGCATCCCTTGTGTACTTATTAATGCAACTCTACCCTTCAGACCTATGCCTTAGACATTGATACCAATCCATGAGCATGAGAGATCTTCCCATGTTCTGATATATTCCTCATTTTCTTTCTCCAAAGACTTGAAGTTCTTGTCATACAGGTCTTTTACTTGCTTGGTTACAAAAAGATATATTATTTGTGATTATTGTGAAGGACATTGTTTGTCTAATTCCCTTTTCAGCCAATTTATCATTTGTATAGAGCCAAGATACTGATTTTTTTTACTTAATTTTCTATCCAGCCACTTTGCTAAAGGAGTTAATCAGCTATTAGATTTCTCTCTTAAAATATTTGGGCTCATATACATATGCTATCATATCACCTGTAAATAACAATAATTTGGCTTCCTTTTTTCCAATTTGTATTCTATTGACCTCTTTTAGATGTCTTGTTGCTCTAGCTGGGCCTTCCAGTACTGCAATAAAGAGACAGGGAGAAGATGGCCAGCCTTGTCCCTGATTTTAGTGGAATTGCTTTAAGTTTCTCTCCTTTTAATTTGATCTTTGATTTTGACTTGATGTATATTGACTTTATTGTATTTAGCTATGTGCCTTTTATCCCTGATCTCTCAAAGATTTTCAACATAATACATTGGATTTTATCAAAGTCTTACTCAGTAGCATGTAATTTTTCGTTGGTATGTTTATATGGTAGATTATATTGATGGCTTTTTGTACTTTAAACCATCCCTGCTTCTCAGGTATGAAGTCTACCTGATCATTGTGGATTGTGTTTTTGATGTCTACTTGGGTTCTGTTTGCCAATATCCTATGGAATACCTAGGTCGTAAAACCCATTGTAGCAAGCACTCAGTGTCTGTTTACCTGCTCAAGGCTGGAGGAAGATTATAATCCCCACATTTTTATTTTATAAACATGAGCAGTAGCTGGACAGGGGCACAAGATTTACTTGTTTTTTGTTTTTGTTTTTTTTTTTTGTTTTTATTTTTGTTTTTGTTTTTTGGGGTTTTTTTGTTTTGTTTTGTTTTGTTTTGTTTTTGTATTCCCATATGGGGGTATAGTAGCTAGGTGACTATGGCTATCTTATGTTGGTGCCTATATTGCTCCTTCTTACCAATGATGGAGGACAAATGTAGCATTGATGTATTACTCTCTTAGATTGATAGAAGCATAAGAACTCTCATACCTGTCTCTGGCTACTGGCCTTCTGTCACACACTCTTTCCCATTCAGACCAAGGCTACAAAGGGTATATGAATATGCACTCATTGCATTTCTTTATAGCAATAAATAAGTGCCATGGTGAAATAGCTGAGCTTGCTAAAGTGGTCCTGTGTGAAGGCAACCAATCTGCCTAAGATAAAAGGTACAAAAGTTAAAAGCAACAAGATTATAATTAATGGTTCAAGCAGTTTAGAATTTAATATTGTAAGCCATGGGAAAGTGGAATATCAGGATGCAAACCATCCCTGATTCTGTCCTTTTTCTTTTCCTTTTGACTATCCCTACTCGAACTTTTTAAATAGAATCATTTACTATTCCTGAATGATAGACATAAAAGTAACATTCTTCATGAAGGGCTGTACATAGTTGTTCTTGTTGAAGGAATAAAAGATTAGGAGCTTAAACACATGTACTAACACTTGTTCAAAATCCAGTTCCTGTCCAATTTTACCCCCTGCAAATGTAACTTCATAAAGAACTGTAACTAATTTCCAAGTATTTCTCTGAAAATGTACAGAACTGTGGGAACTAACAAGGGGCCTGAGAAAGAAGGGGGAGGGACTATATATAGCCCATGTCCAGCCAGAGTTCCACCTATGCTCTGGCCAGGCTGAAGTGGGAAGGTTGCCAGACACTTTCCACTCAGCCCGGGTGGGCATCCAAGCCTCTGACCCATTTGACAGGGGGTGGACAAGGGGCAGCCCTGAAACCAAAAGGGGCCCTAGGTTTATACCCTGTAGCCCCGGGGTTATGGGAGAGAGGGCAAAGGGAAGAGAGGTTCCCACACAGGCAAGAGTGAGCACAGAGGACTTTGGATGGAGCACAGGAAGGCCTTCAATTGGGAGATCAGAAATGGCTTATTAGGAGAAAACCTATCTCATCATCCTCCAAATTCAGTGGGCCTTGATGAGCAGAGACTGTCTATGGTTTTAGAGCTTTATTATAGAAAGACAGGGGGGGAGAGAGAAGGTAGAAAAGACAGAGACTGGCCATGGCCAAGAGGAAAGAAGGGGGAAAGGAGAGAGAGAGAGACAAGAAAGGCTAGAGAATGACAGGGAGAAAGAGGAGAGAAGATAGAAGACAAAGAGAGAGGAGAGAGGAGTGAGAGAGCAAGGAGGGGCCAAACAGCCCCTTTTAAAGTATGCTGCTATCTTTTCTGTTGATAGGTAACTGGGGAGGAGTTTAGCCTGAAGGTCAGAAGCTTGGAGCATTGCCTACGTGACTGCTAGCCACACACTTCTCCTGTGGGGGCTGAGGGGGTTGGTGTCCTTGTAACGTTTCGCCAGCAAAACACACTCGGACAAACAGATCCTTCTATAGCAAAGCTTTATTGCTTACTTCTCAGGAAGACCCCGAACCTGGAAAAAGGAGCTGCTTAAATACCCCTCCGTGTGACGTGTCAGCTCCTGATTAGCTGCTCATTCATCACCCCACTGCTACGCCCCAAGATGGGCAGTGACTTGGCACAAATTTACTCCAGCACCTGCACACATTGCTTGTTTACTAGTTAGGCACTGAGGAAGCCAGCACCATCTTGTAATGGCGATTGCTCATGGCTCTCCACACCTCCCCCTTTTTATTTTATTAAAATGCAAGCCACTCTTTAATGGATGAAGATAGAGGTCGAATCCCTAGTGTGCAGAAATAGGAGCCATGTACAGGATTGGCTCTTAGGCTCACAGGTTTTTACCCAGAGAAACACTGACGTGCTCCAGTGCCGTTTTTCCTAGGGGAGGGACACTTTGACACTCAACCCTCATGCAAATCGACTTGTCTTCTCGGACTGCCCAAACCTCTGAGCGACTCCTATGCGGTGCTTAGCCCAACAATCCAGAAGAGCTAAAGACCTACTCACTCTTTCCTGTGCAATGAGTCTAGCCTCTAGGGGAGCAAGAGCTGAGTATGGCCCTGGGTGAGCTTTAATTGTTGAGTCTCTCTCATTTTCTGCAGAACTGAAGAGCGCAAGAGCAGAGAACTCAGATGCCAATTAAGTCTTAAGCATGGATAGCCAAATTTCAAGGGAGGCCCCTTGTTCAATAGCAGGAAGTGCTTGAGCAATAACAACCTTGTCACGGTTTTGTTGGGTTCTGAGCTTGCAAACCAACCAGAGCATAAACACAAGTCCACAGCAGATAACAGCAGCAAACAAAAGTAGCCCCACCCATTCCTTAAAATAAGAAAATGCAGATGAGCCATATCCAGGGATCCACCCCATAATCAGCATCCAAACACTGACACCATTGCATACACTAGCAAGATTTTATCGAAAAGACCCAGATGTAGCTGTCTCTTGTGAGACTATGCCGGGGCCTAGCAAACACAGAAGTGGATGCTCACAGTCAGCTAATGGATGGATCACAGGGCTCCCAATGGAGGAGCTAGAGAAAGTAGCCAAGGAGCTAAAGGGATCTGCAACCCTATAGGTGGAACAACATTATGAACTAACCAGTACCCCGGAGCTCTTGACTCTAGCTGCATATGTATCAAAAGATGGCCTAGTCGGCCATCACTGGAAAGAGAGGCCCATTGGACACGCAAACTTTTTATGCCCCAGTACAGGGAAACGCCAGGGCCAAAAAGGGGGAGTGGGTGGGTAGGGGAGTGGGGGTGGGTGGGTATGGGGGACTTTTGGTATAGCATTGGAAATGTAAATGAGCTAAATACCGAATAAAAAATGGGAAAAAAAAGAAAATGCAGATGAAATCCAGGAGGAGAGACCCTCTGTCAATGACAGGTCCTCTCGTGTCGAGTTGATCCTGGGAACAGCCGCTCTCAGGGCCTCAAGGGTCTCATCGAATCTTTCAGACCAATTTCCTGCAAGATACAAAGAAAGCTGCCTAGACAGATTAGATGCATGTGTAAATTTATCATATAGAGCAGTGGTAATGCACAGAGCACCCACTTTTCTTTCATAGCCCAACTGGGTCAACTGGTATAGAACACTTATTTGTTCCTCAACCAGATCGAGGCGCTGATTCAAAATCATCAGCCCTCCTTTCAACTGGGCACCAACACCTGTCTCATTACTTAGAATCCATTGGTAATATGGCCAAATAGTTTTCTTTTCCTGTAGCATCTCCTTTACCAGTTATTACAGCAAAATCCAATGGAGATGACAAAACAAAACAATATGTTATTTCTTTCTGAGGAAAAAGCTTTTGATTGACAAGGTGAAAAAAACTATAGGAAATGCAAGGTCCGGATGACACCAAGGCATGCTGCGTATAGCAGTAGTATTGTCAACAGGCCATCGTGATCTTTTTGGGAATAGTCGCATTTCTCTTTATTATAATCATGGTGATGTTTATAGGTGAAGTTACATTACTTCCAACATCACTTGAGCCTGACTGCTCCTTGAGCAACTTGTGTTAAAGCATTAAATAACACCCCAGAGCTCACTTTATTTTGGCTAATGAAATCTGCCCAATTAGAGATAATCTTTTTCTTTAAAAATATTCAGTTGCCAAAAACAAAGGCAAGGTAGAAGAATTGGAATGTACCGGTAAATGTACTGGCCATGATCTTACTATGGCCCACAAAGGTATGCTTATCCTGGTCTCAATCATCAGGAGTAAGAATAACAGGATCATCTTGGGATTCGTCTTGATCTTTCACGGTCCTTGTCAGTCGCATCAGAACCCAAAGTGGATTTTCTTCACCCTGTGGAAAAAACACAAATAGCTCCCCAGGATCTGATTAAGATAGGATCCGGGCCGTACCATTTATTATCAAGGACATTCTTCTACTTGACCATTTCATTGGGTGGTTGAGGCCATTGTCCATGCCTTTCAGGTGGTGGTCTCCCAGCATTATCCAGTTTTAAGAAATTAAGAGTAAATATTATAAGGCATAGAGCCATCTTTGGCATCATAGCCTTTATCCCCCCTTTATGTTTTTGTTTTTAAAGAAGTTTTAATTCTCCTAGTTATCTAATGACCAGTTTGAGATAGAGGCCTTCATATACATTCCAAGTCCTCCCCAGGATATAGCCTGTGGGAGTTGGTCGCCATGATGCCAGGTGTAGGTCATGAATCTTTTGACTAACAAGAACAGAACATTTGTTTCTAGGGTGGCTTTTCAGCCCAGTCATATATACTATTTAGATTTACAAAATAAACAGCTAGGACTTATCTGTTTAGTCTTTCTTGCCAGTGGCTAACTTCAGCTTAGGAATTTTTCTCTTGAATAGGAGCCAGGTAATGATGTATGTGCTCTAACATGTTGAATATAAAAGGGGTGCTCACGCATCAAAATACAATCTTGTATTTTCATCAAAATTTTAGATACTGAACTGTTAGTCAGTTTTAATACAACATGAACAGTGACTAATTACCTTTCAATTGTTTCTCTTGAAGAGAGATTGTAACTAGAATGCTTGAAAAGTCATTATAGTCACTTGTGTATAATTTATTTATTTATTAATCAGAAATTAGAGAAAATATTTAAGTTGTCTCTGTAAATAACTATCTTCTAAAACCCAAATAAATATAAGAATCCTGAGTTTGTATCTTCTCAAGAGCTATCTGTAATCTTTATTAGTTAAAGCTTTGTGTAAACCTCTATAACACAAAAGCAAATCCTGGGGGTCATTTCCAGGCAACCCAGGACAAGTTCTTAACTGTCCAAAAACAATTTTCTTAAAGAAACAGTATTTTTTCTTATAAGTTGCATAAGCAATTGTAAGCTCTTAGATATAATATTAACTATTAATATACAACTTAAAGTTTGATTGTTCAACATTTTTAAACACCATCTTCAGCACACAATTTAATTATCTGTGCTGAAACAAGAGGAAACTCAAAAGAATAATCATGTGATTTAATTCACATGTACTTTTTTCTTCTCATATAAAGGCTATTTTTAAACACAATAAATGGGATGCATGCATGCATGAATTTATAAATTTTTAACTTATCTTAGGATGATGATTTTCAATTTTACTTTATATAATGGTATGCAATAAATCAAACATCAATATTCTGCAATAACCAAATTAATGGCTGTTTGGAACAAGGAAAAGACACTTATTCATGTAAGCAAACTCTGTACACTATAACTTTATATAAAGTAGGCAAGTCAAATCGCAATGTATGGATAAATTTCACAGTGTAATTGACCTTTTATAAACTTTGAATTTAAATTTTATTTAGAACAACATCTGGCTAGGTCTGTAATAAGGCTCTAAGAAGTATCACACAAGCCAAGCTGAGGCTGCACCCCTCTGAGCTCTGCCTCAACCCAAATGCAAACTTTTCTCAATCTGAACACTCTGCCAGAGTCCTGGCCCAAAGACTATCCCCATATTGAAGTATCCCTAAAGACCTGCCCTCTTGTGTTCATTCATGTTGTCTAGAAAGACTCTAACCCTGAGTTCCGAACCCCAAGCCAACTTTCCGTTACAAGCAAAAGGCTGTCTGCCCTTTAAGAGCTCCGTTTGCAATAGGCCCTCAGCAAGGCTTTTTCAGCTGTACTTGGCTCCCAGCCACAGTGTAGCAAACTTATCAGCTTGTGCTGTGGAAATTGAGACTGCTTTTAAACAAGGTAAAGGATGGAGAGCCAGTAGATAAAGTTTTAACCATTTATATTTTTTCAACATGAAACACAGAACAATAATCATTCAAACAACATAACAAAAACAAACATGAATTGACAGACATATGGACAATTTGTTTTGGTGCACCAGAAACAAACAATAGACAGACAGGGAATAGAACTTGGTGTCTCAAAGGGACACAGATATCCTAACGAGAGCTAAGAATATCTCCATAGGAGCCAGAAAGAAAGTAGGACGTCTCACATTTTTCTTCTGTTCCCAGGAGAGCTCTGAAACAGCTTATTTTCATTTTTTTCTCTTTTTTGCTAAAAGATCCCAAACAGGGGATAACTGCTTTTCTAAAACTTATTTTCTCTCTCTCATGTTCAGACTCTACTTCCTTATCTCCTTCTTCTGGGAATACTGCCAGTGAATGAGAGGAGGCACAGTGACCCTGAGAACTATCTTTAAGCCTTTAATGAAGGCTGCCTCTTTAGTCAAAGTCCTCGAGAGGAGGGTAAATTGACCTAATTTGTATTATCCTTTGTATCTTTATAATTTATATTATCTTTTGTATCTTTATATTTTCTATTATCTTTTGTTTTTCTGTTTTCTCCTCTTCTAAACTCTCTCCGGGCATTCTGTATCAACATTATCTTTTCCTCAGGTTCAAGACCCATGGAAAGGCCTGTATGCTTGATTGGTGCACCATGACTCCCTTTTGGCTCCTACTCTCTCTCCCCACTCTCCTCTGATAGGCTTTCTTGAATTTCATCCAGAATTTTCTGCCCTGCCTTAACTACTTGTTGACATTCCTCATCCTTTAAGCACGGTCTTATCAGCTTTCACAACGGCATGATTGTTTCCTGCTTTAAGTTTGCTGTTCTCCTGCTCCCCAACTAAATCTCACCTGAGTTTCTCCCAAGAGGAGATAGTTAAGGACCTTGAGCACGCAAACCTCGGTGCTATGCGATCTATCTCTTTTACAAAGTCTTCTAGTGTCTTGGTGGAGACTTTCAAGCCACTCTGCCTCAGGACCGACCAACCGTAAGGTGGTCACCACAGAGTGGGAGGCTCCCATGCTATCTTCTTGCCTTTTTTCTAACCTGGCCTGACCTCGGCTGAACACTAGTTAGCAATTCCTCCTGTGGAAACTATACACAAGCTAAAGAAAAGAACGAGCCCTGTAAAAAGGAACAGAAAGGCTTCTAACACTGGAGAAAGTTCAAGCCCATACCTTGCAGAGCTGTATTGTCCCGTAGTTCTGAATCTGCCCCGTGAAACGGGGGGTCTCCTTTCAGCGCCTGGTGATGATATATTCCCGAGTTATTAGTGCCACTTTGTCCTTGTAACGTTTCACCAGCAAAACACACTCGGACAAAAAGATCATTCTACAGCAAAGCTTTATTGCTTACTTCTCAGGAAGACCCTGAACCCGGAAAAAGTAGCTGCTTAAATACCCCTCCGTGTGACATGTCAGCTCCTGATTAGCTGCTCACTCATCACCCCACTGCTATGCCCCGAGATGGGCAGTGACTTGGCACAAATTTACTCCAGCACCTGCACACATTGCTTGTTTACTAGTTAGGCACTGAGTAAGCCAGCGCCATCTTGTAATGGCGATTGCTCACGGCTCTCCACAGGTTGGTAACTTCGACAGGAGCCAGGGTTCCAGGAGACATGAGAGAACTCCTTTTTTTAACAAAAAATATTTTTTATTATTACGTATTTTTCTCAATTACATTTAGAATGCTATCCCAAAAGTCCCCCATACCCTTCCCACACCATACTTCCCTACCCACCCATTCCCATTTTATGGCCCTGGCATTCCCCTGTACTGGCACATATAAAGTTTGCGTGTCCAAAGAGCCTCTCTATCCAGTGATGACCAACTAGGCCACCTTTTGATACATATGCAGCTAGAGTCAAGAGCTCCGGGGTACTGGTTAGTTCATAATGTTGTTGCACCTACAGGGTTGCAGATCTCTTTAGCTCCTTGGATACTTCCTCTAGCTCCTCCATTTGGGGCCCAGTGATCCATCCAATAGCTGACTGTAAGCATCCACTTCTGTGTTTGCTAGGCCCCGGTCTAGTCTCACAGGATACAGCTATATCAGGGTCCTTTCAGCCAACGCTTGCTAGTGTATGAAATGATGTCATCATTTGTAGGCTAATTATGGGATGGATCCATGGATATGGCAGTCTCTAGATGGTCCATCCTTTTGTCTCAGCTCCAAACTTTGTCTCTGTAACTCCTTCCATGGGTGATTGTTTCCAATTCTAAGAACGGGCAAAGTGTCCACACTTTGGTCTTCATTCTTCTTCGGTTTCATGTGTTTTGCAAATTGTATCTTATATCTCAGCTATGATAAGTTTCTGGGCTAATAGCCACTTATCAGTGAGTACATATCATTTGAGTTCTTTTGTGATTGTGTTACCTCACTCAGGATGATGCCCTCCAGGTCCATCCATTTGCCTAGGAATTTCATAAATTCATTCTTTTTAATAGCTGAGTAGTACTCCATTGTGTAAATGTACCATATTTTTTGTATCCATTCCTCTGTTGAGGGGCATCTGGGTTCCTTCCAGCTTCTGGCTATTATAAATAAGGCTGCTATGAACATAGTGGAGCATGTGTCCTTCTTACCGGTTGGAACATATTCTGTATATATGTCCAGAGAGGTATTGCAGGATCCTCCAGTAGTACTATGTTCAATTTTCTGAGGAACCGCCAGACTGATTTCCAGAGTAGTTGTACAAGCTTGCAATCCCACAAACAGTGGAGGAGTGTTCCTCTTTCTCCACATCCTCGCCAGCATCTGCTGTCACCTGAATTTCTGATCTTAGCCATTTGACTGGTGTGAGGTGGAATCTCAGGGTTGTTTTGATTTGCATTACCCTGATAATTAAGGCCCTTGAACATTTTTTTCAGGTGCTTCTCTGCCATTCGGTATTCCTCCAGTGAGAATTCTTTGTTCAATTCTGAGCCCCAATTTTTAATGGGGTTATTTGATTTTCTGGAGTCCACCCTCTTCAGTTCTTTATATATATTGGATATTAGTCCCCTATCTGATTTAGGATAGGTAAAGATCCTTTCCTGATCTGTTGGTGGCCTTTTTGTCTTATTGACAGTATCTTTTGCCTTGCAGAAGCTTTGCAGTTTCATGAGGTCCCATTGGTCATATTCTCGATCTTACAGCACAAGCTATTGCTATTCTATTCAGGAATTTTTCCCCTATCCCCGTATCTTCGAGGCTTTTCCCCACTTTCTCCTCTATAAGTTTCAGTGTCTCTGGTTTTATGTGAAGTTCCTTGATCAACTTAGATTTGACCTTAGTACAAGGAGATAGGAATGGATCGATTCGCATTCTTCTACATAACAACCAGTTGTGCCAGCACCATTTGTTGAAAATGCTGTCTTTCTTCCACTGGATGGTTTTAGCTCCCTTGTCAAAGATCAAGTGGCCATAGGTGTGTGGGTTCATTTCTGGGTCTTCAATTTTATTCCATTGGTCTATTTGTCTGTCAGTATACCAGTAGCATGCAGTTTTTATCACAATTGCTCTGTAGTAAAGCTTTAGGTCAGGCATGGTGATTCCATCAGAGGTTCTTTTATCCTTCAGAATAGTTTTTGCTATCCTAGCTTTTCTGTTATTCCAGACGAATTTGCGGATTGCTCTTTCTAATTCATTGAAGAATTGAGTTGGAATTTTGATGGGGATTGCATTGAATCTGTAGATTGCTTTTGGCAAGATAGCCATTTTTACAATGTTGATCCTGCCAATCCATGAGCATGGGAGATCTTTCCATCTTCTGAGATCTTCTTTAATTTCTTTCTTCAGAGACTTGAAGTTCTTATCATACATATCTTTCACTTCCTTAGTTAGAGTCTTGCCAAGATATTTTATATTAGTTGTGACTATTAAGAAGGGTGTTGTTTCCTTAATTTCTTTCTCAGCCTGTTTATTCTTTGTGTAGAGAAAGGCCATTTACTTGTTTGAGTTAATTTTATATCCAGCTATTTCACCGAAGCTGTTTATCAGGTTTAGGAGTTCTCTGGTGGAATTTTTGGGTCACATAAATATACTATCATATCATCTGCCAAAAATGATATTTTGACTTCATCTTTTCAAACTTGTATCCCCTTGATCTCCGTTTGTTGTCGAATTGCTCTGGCTAGGACTACAAGTACTGTGTTGAAGAGGCAGGGAGAAAGTGGACAGCCTTGTCTAGTCCCTGAATTTAGTGGGATTGCTTCCAGCTTCTCACCATTTACTTTGATGTTGGCTACTGGTTTTCTGTAGATTGCTTTTATCGTGTTTAGGTATGAGCCTTGAATTCCTGATCTTTCCAAGACTTTTATCGTGAACGGGTGTTGGATCTTGTCAAATGCTTTCTCCGCATCTTACGAGATGATCATGTGTTTTTTGTCTTTGAATTTGTTTATATAATGGATTATGTTGATGGATTTCCGTATATTAAACCATCCCTGCATCTCTGAAATAAAAAACTTGAATAGGATGGATGATTACTTTAATGTGTTCTTGGATTCGGTTAGCGAGAATTTTATTGAGTATTTTGCATCGATATTCATAAGGTAAATTTTCTGAAGTTCTCTATCTTTGTTGGATCTTTCTTTGGTTTAGGTATCAGAGTAATTGTGGCTTCATAGAATGAGTTGGGTAGAGTACCTGCTACTTCTATTTTGTGGAAAAGTTTGTGCAGAACTGGAATTAGATCTTCTTTGATTGTCTGATAGAACTCTGCACTAAACCCATCTGGTCCTGGGCTTTATTTGGCTGGGAGACTATTAATGACTGCTTCTATTTCTTTAATGGATATGGGACTGTTTAGATCATTAACTTGATCCTGATATAACTTTGGTACCTGGTATCTGTCTAGAAATTTGTCCATTTCGTCCAGGTTTTCCAGTTTTGTTGAGTATAGCCTTTTGTAGGAGGATCTGATGGTGTTTTGGATTTCTTCAGGATCTGTTGTTATGTCTCCCTTTTCATTTCTGATTTTGTTAATTAGGATGCTGTCCCTGTGCCCTCTAGTGAGTATAGATAAAGGTTTATCTATCTTGTTGATTTTCTCAAAGAACCAACTCCTCTTTTGGTTAATTCTTTGAATAGTTCTTCTTGTTTCCACTTGGTTGAATTCGCCCTTGAGTTTGATTATTTCCTTTCATCTACTCCTCTTGGGTGAATTTTCTTCTTTTTTTCAAGAGCATTTAGATGTGTTGTCAAGCTGCTAGTGTGTGCTCTCTTTAGATCCTTTTGGGGGGGCACTCAGAGCTTTGAGTTTCCCTCTTAGAAATGCTTTCATTGTGTCCCATAGGTTTCGGTATGTTGTGGCTTCATTTTCATTATAAGAGAACTCCTTCTGTCCTATGTAGATGAATTAACACTACCAGGTTCTGTGGTTCAACATCTCAGCTCAACTGGAGACCCGGCTGTCAGTGTATAGCCCAATGCCCAACACAGACTTCCAAATGATGTCTGTCATTCCCTTTTTTCCAATATTGGAATGATTTATAGGCCAGTCCATGATTGAGTCAGAATAACTGTCACACCAAAGGAAAGAGAAGCGTAATTATAACCTCTCTTTTTGAATCTACATTAATGTTCCTTTTGCCAAACGACTGCTGTGAAACACCCAATAAATGATCATAGTCTATATATTGTATCTGTTTTGGCTTACAGCTTCCTTTAATTTCTATAAAGCTATTTGTCCCTCATCAGTTAATTGTTATGGAAATTAAGATTTTCATTTTTCTTGAGAATTATCAAAGAGGATCAAGTCCTCCTGTTATAAGCTTAAGATGAGGTCTTTGCCAAGTAACACCTCCTAACACAACTTTTGAAAATAATTTGTAGTAAATAGATTATCTTTTCTCTCTTGAATTTTTTTGTGCCACAATCTGTTTAGAATGTTTAGGATGTAACTGAGCCCCCAAATATTCATAAAGTTATTACCTTTGAATCTTTTTTGGAGCAACAACTACTCCAAAATTTGTTGTATAAGAGCAAAGACTTGTAGTAAAATTCTATCAGAGGGATCAGCTAATAAAATACCATCCATATAAAGAATAATGTACACTGAAAGAGTCAAATGTCCTAACTTTGTGTTTTGAAGAAGCGACAAAATTTTTACATAATATGAGGCTATTAGCCATTACTTGAGACAAAACTTGCCAATTATATTGCTTCATTTGTTCTTTGAAATTAAAAGCTCACTAAAAGCAGACCCTTTGCAATCATCAGGGTGCAAAGGAATAGTATAAAAACAATTCCCCAGCCGGGCGTGGTGGCTCACACCTTTAATCCCAGCACTCAGCAGGTAGAGGCAGATGCAGATGCAGAGGCAAAGGCAGGTAGATTTCTGAGTTCGAGGCCAGCCTGATCTACAAAGTGATTTCCAGGACAACTAGGGCTAAACAGAAAAGCCCTGTCTCAACCCCCCCCCCAAAAAAAAACCAAAAAACAAATAAACAAACAAACAAAAACAAAAACCAAAAACCAAATCCATAATAATTCTATATACATTTCCTGGAATGGCAGCTAGAGTAGGCAAGCCAGCCTGCAATGCCCCCACAAGTTCCTAGTTTCATTAACCTTCCATGAATCTTAAATCTGAAATTTCCTTTTGATTAATGAACTAGCCAATCCCTTGGAGGTGAGTACATCAGGTCCAGTGTCTATTAATTCTTCAAAGCCTTTTTCTTCAAGTAGTATTTTAAGGTAAGGTCTCTTGTTACTAATAGATTGAACTCAGTAAGCATCAGAGGAATGAAAGCAACTTTGTCCTCTCTCACTGATAACAAACTTGGTAGGAAGTGGATGCAAAGGAAGTAAAATAAGTTGATCAATTATTTTGTCAGCAGGTCTGGTAAACACCTTGCTAGGGCCTGGTCAGGATGACCAAGACAAATGGAAAGCCACACAAGCATCTTGGAGCCTGCTCTGAGCTTTGCATCAACTCCAATATAAAGGCTTCTTAATTTGTGCCTATTTCCTGGGGCCCGGCCCAATGATTCCCCTTCCTGCACCTAAGACAGACTCAAGGGGAGTGATTCTACTGCCTGTCTATACCTCTGTTTTTTGGACAGTCTTTCCTAAAATGGCCTATGCCCCCATACTTTAAACATTCCTTATCACCCCTATGCTGTAAAGCTTTGTTTGTACTGTAGTCACCTGCAAGGCAGCAGTCAGAGCCGGACCCTAATTATAGGAGGGCTCAATTCTGTACAAAGATGAGTATATATTTATGTCTATATCTATCTATAACTATATATCTCTTTGATTTGTATGGCCAGATGGCCATGCGGCAGGCTGCACTGGCATTCTCATAGGCCAATTGTATAACAACAGGAAGCCCTGCCATAGTCTCCAAAACTGATACCAGCTTCTTGGAGCAGTTCATCAGCACCATGTTAGATAAAGTCCTATGGAGATTTCTCTTATATTCATTGGGGCAGGGTTAAATTTGTATCTATCACAGTATCCAACAAAGCTTGTATAAAGAAAACTATAGGCCCATACTGTACCACATCTGTTTTTAACCCTTTTATTACTCTTGCAATCATCTCCACAAGCTTGATATCTTTTTAACTACAAACATAGGTGAGTTTAAAATCCCTAGCCTTTGATTGACCTTCCAACTGTAGCCAGTGGAACACTGGCAGTTTTTTTTTTTTTTAATTTTTAAATTATTTTTTCATTTACATTTCAAATGCTATCCCAAAATTCCCCCAAACCACCCCCACACCCCTACCCACCAATTCCCACTTCTTGGCCGTGGCATTACCCCATACTGAGGCACATAAAGTTTACAAGACTAAGGGGCCTCTCTTCACAATGATGGCCAACTAGGCCATCTTCTGATACACATGCAGTTAGAGACACGAGCTCCAGGGTTACGGGTTATTTCATATCATTGTTCCACCTATAGGGTTGCAGATGCCTTTAGCTCCTTGGGTACTTTCTCTAGCTCCTCCATTGGGGGCCCTGTGTTCCATCCAATAGCTGACTGTGAGCACCCACTTTTGTGTTTGCCAGGCCCCAGCATAGCCTCACAAGAGACAGCTATATCAGGGTCCTTTCAGCAAAATCTTGCTGGTGATGTAATGGTGTCAGGATTTGGAGGCTGATTATGGGATGGATCCCCGGGTATGGCAGTCTCTAGATGGTCCATCCTTTCCTCTCAGCTCCGAACTTTTTCTCTATAGCTCTTTCCATGGGTGTTTTGTTCCCAATTCTAAGAACGGGCAAAGTGTCCACACTTTGGTCTTCATTCTTCTTGAGTTTCATGTGTTTTGCAAATTGTATCTTGTATCTTGGGTACCCTAAGTTTCTGGGCTAATATCCACTTATCAGTGAGTATATATCATTTGAGTTCTTTTGTGATTGTGTTACCTCACTCAGGATGATGCCCTCCAGGTCCATCCATTTGCCTAGGAATTTCATAAACTCATTCTTTTTAGTAGCTGAGTAGTACTCCATTGTGTAAAGGTACCACATTTTCTGTATCCATTCCTCTGTTGAAAGGCATCTGGGTTCTTTCCAGCTTCTGGCTATTATAAATAAGGCTGCTATGAACATAGTGGAGCATGTGTCCTTCTTACCGGTTGGAACAACTTTTGGTTACATGCCCAGGAGAGGTATTGTGGGATCCTCCTGTAGTACTATGTCCAATTTTCTGAGGAAGCCCCAGACTGATTTCCACAGTGGTTGTACAAGCTTGCAATCCCACCAACAATGGAGGAGTGTTTTTCTTTCTCTACATCCTTGCCAGCATCTGCTGTCACCGGAATTTTTATCTTAGCCTTTCTGACTGGTGTGAGGTGGAATCTCATGGTGGTTTTGATTTGCATTTCTCTGATGATTAAGGATGCTGAACATTTATTCAGGTGCTTCTCTGCCATTCGGTATTCCTCAGGTGACAATTCTTTATTTAGTTCTATACCCCATTTTTTAATGGGAAACCCTTTCTCTAAAAACAAAAACAACAAAAAAAAAAATTAAGCAATACCAAAGACCCCAACCTGCAGTATGAGAGGGGCAGACAGACAGACAGACATATATCATGCTGGGACAAATAGTGAACTTTCATTTCATCCATGGTGAAGGACTCAATAATAGGACCCACAGAAAAAATGAGAGAAATTTATCAGATTCCAGTTCTCCACCTCTACATACATGCTGACACACCCATTCACGAATGAACTAAGACAGTCATCACATACAGAACAGGTCGAGAGATGATCCATTGTGGTGATGCAAGCTTCAGGGAACTGACAAAAGATGGTTCCAAACTGATTCTAGCCTAGACTATATAATGGAATTCTGTCTCACCCAACCAAATACCAACAATGGGAATTGATGTTAAATAGGCAGCTCAGTCACTTGTCCTGGGCTTTCATGAATGAAAATAGCTGCAGTAAAAATTTCAAATTCCTCGGGTGAAGAGAAAGAGATTTTCTACAAAGAGGTTTATAGAGGTCTTTTGGGAAAAGTAAGGACAAATCAATACTGAAAAGAAAAAATTTTCCGGATAAAATGGGATCAAGACAAAGGAGACTTTGAGCTGGGTCAGGCTCATGAGCAGGAAATTAGCCTAGGGCCTAGCATTGACCTCGACAATTTAACAGGCACCACAGTTATTAATGGAAGGGCCACAAGTACCTCTGGCGAGATTAAGACAATGACTCACTTTTTACCATGCATGAAAAATTTCAAGCCTCAAAAGGCATGGAGGCTATTGTCAAAATACCCACTGGTAAGAAAAGGACTTCCTTCAGGTCCAGGCTTTGGGCTCAATGGGAAGGGATCCATCCCTTATCCTGTTATATTGCTGAAAGCTGTTTCCCAGAGCTTTTCTGTGATTGACCTGTGTCCCTCTGAGAAGCTTGTCCAGGGTGTCCTTGGGGAATTCCATGCCAAGGATAGAACACAGTAGGAATGGTTTCAGCATGATGCTAGGAGTGCTGCCCAGGTGACTTTCATCTTCTGTTTCATGCTCTTCAGAGTAGAAGGATGGAGAGCCTGGCAGGTGTTGTTATTGTTTGTTTCTTTGTTTGTGATTTCTGTCTAGTTGAGTGTTTCTCTGGTGTTGGCTGAGGCTGAGATCCTGCTGCCAAGCCCTGTTCTCTTTCTGGCCATGAAACTTCTAGCCCCTTTGCTGGTCTGTTTCTAAGAGCTTTTATTCTGGTGGCTTGCTTCCCTCTACCACCTATGCAGGTGTAGAAGCTGCTTCACAGTTGTGCCCTTAGTATTTAGCATTCACATCTTCCTAGCCCACACAATTCCTTTGCATTGCTAACCCTGAGCCTCCACAGTAGGAACTGGGAATGAACACTTGTGAGCCTCAGAGCAAAACCTGCTTTCTGCCCCAATCCAAGAACAGCCATTTTTTTCCTTGCTTGGCAGTTGTACTCAAAAAGGTACAGGCCAGAAACTGAAGACTTGAATCCAAAGGAACTGTTGAGCTTGGCTGATAAATTTTTATGTTGAGATCTTTACTCAATTGACTTGAGAGTATTGGAGGATGATAAATACGAAGCAACTTGCTTTCTTAAACATGCAGATATCCTGTTAGACAGGCACCATTTGATAGGGATGATTTCTTTTTTCCAATGTCTCTTTTGAATTCTCTATTAAAAATCTAGTGTCCAGGTCTTCAGTTTCATTTCTTTGATCAACCTATTTTCCTGCCAACACAATGCAGTTTTCACTATACTATGGCTATGTAGTATAACTTCAGATCAAAAATGGTGATACTTCTAGAACATCATATATTATAGAGGATTATGGTCTTCAGGCTCAGTTCAAAGGTTGCCTGTGAGTGTCTGTAATTATCTTAGACAGGTGATAGCAGATCCTCTCAGAGGACGGCCATACCTGGATCCTTTATGTAAGTAGATCTTGTCATTAGCAATAATGTAGGGGTTTGATGTCTCCTAATGAGATTGATCCCAAAATCCCTGTGTCTGGATGGCCCTTTCTTCAGTTTTTTTGTCCCTGTTTTTCTGTTAGACAGGAACAATTCTAGGTTAAAAATTTTGAGATGTGTGAGTTGCACCTTCCCTCAACTGGAAGCCATGCCTATCCACTGGGGGTGGTCTCTTCAGGTTCTGTGTTCCTTGTATTGCATATTAAGGCTTGAATTTTATTGTTTCCTTCCTTGGTTATTTATTGTTTGATTGATTTCTTTATTCTCCTTTTTGCTCTTGACCTTCTTGGTTTGGATTGTATTCTGTGACAACATTGTTCTATAGCCAGGGATAATTTAGAATTTCAACCCATGGGGATCTTCTTGCCTTGGCCTTCTTGCTGGAAGGATTACTATGTGAGCCAAGTCACCTGGATGTGTTTTCCTCATTGGTGACCAGCATGGTTCAGAGGGAAATTCACTTGGGAGCCATAATCTGTCCTTGAAAATAAATGTGCAAAACCATAAAATGCCATTGTAAGAGGAGGACATGACGAGTACCTTGTGCAGTGCATTTGGGGCCTCCTTGTAGGAATTTGGCAGGAATTTGACAATGGGCTAGGACAGTGAAGTAGGCTCAGATAAGAATATTTACTTTGGGGCTAATAAAATGCTCAAGGAAAACTCAGCAGAGGAATATGTGGCATTAGTTTTACCATGGTCTCTTGATAAACCCATAGAAATATTGATCAGGGGATATTTATTTTTGTTTGTTTTTGTCAATAGAATTTTTATTGGATATTTTATTTATTTACATTTCAAATCTTCTTCCCTTTACCATTTTGCCCTCTGGAAACCCCATCCCATCCCCTCTTCCCATTTCTATGAAGGTGCTCCCTTTCCCAACCACACCTGACTCCCCACCCTGGCATTCCCCTACACTGGAGCATTGAGCCTTCATAGGACCAAGGGCCTCTCCTCTCATTGATGCCCAACAAGACCATCCTGTGTTGCATATACATCTGGAGCAATGGTTTACTCCATGTGTACTCTTTGGATGGTGGTTCTGTCCCTGGAAGCTCCTGGGGTCTGGCTGGACGATATTGTTTTTCTTATGGGGTTGCAAACCATTTCATCTACTTCAGTGCTTTGCTAACATCTCCATTGGAGTCCCATTACTTGGTATGTAGTTTATTGCCTTGTTTGTTGCTTGACCTAAAACTGACTTTATCCTTTGCATGTATTTAGACTAGTATAAAAGCAGACTGGAGAAGAGTGAATCTACTTCAGCCTTAGCTCTGGCTGGAGTCATGGAATAATGTTGTCTAATGGTCATTGTCTTTTCAATCGTCATTCCTACCCTTGAGACCCTGTTGCCTGACTGAGCTCTCTTGGTCACACTTTAAAAAATTATTTCACTATTCTGGAATAAAGAGGTGAGCTTTATGCTTTGCCAATATTCTACTATGGTAGCCCTCAGAAGGCTGAGGCAGGATGATGGCTTCACCCATTTTGGCAGGGAATTCTGTGATATAACTTGAGGAGAAAACTCCTTTTTTGGCGTTCACATCTTAGATTTTAAATCATTGCATGATCTAGACAAATGAGGCATGCTGTGTTCCCAGTTCATCTGAGTCTGAGTAGAGGCTCAGAAATCCAGTGACACCTTGGACTGTAATAGAAAGTGCAATGAAAGCCTGAGCTGTACTAAAATGTTTTCAAAACAATTTAAATGGTGTGTCAGGGTTAGGGATGGTGGACACCAAGCAAGTCAGCCCTTCTTAAACACAGGAGAACTAATGCACATATGAACTCAGAGAGACTAAAGGAGAATTCTCAGGGCCTGTGATGGTCTATACTGCATGGCATATCAGTGTAGAGAAAAGAAATAGACACAAGCTCCAATCCCAAACCCAGAAACTATTAATAACAAACGAAAAATTAGTTCTCTCAAATGAAGTCTCCCTGAGGATACAGATCCCATTCAGATGGGCAGGTCTGCAGGCCAACACAAAATGAACTCAGGGGCCTCTTTGGAGGTCCTAGGTCTCATAATGTTTTGTCAGGCCTTTTATCTTTTTTTTTTTTTTTTTTTTTTTTTTTTTTTTTTTTTTGCTTATTTATCTTAAAACCCACTAGCTGTTCTCTCCAGGGTCACACCCTAGCACACTCCATCTAGGTGCCTTCTTACCATCTCCTCTAAGTGAGTGGAGGCTCCCTGTGTATTTCCACACCCTTGTACTTTAAGTATTTTCAAGGCAGGGCATATCCTCTCTCACTGAGTCCAGACAAAGCAGCTCAAATAGAAGAACATGTCCCACATACAGGCAACAGATTTTGAAGGAGGCCTCCACTCCAGCTGTTAGGGGACCCACATGAAGACCAAGCTGTACATCTGTGTGGGGAGGCCTATTCCAAGCCCATGTGTGTTCTTTGGTTGGGGGTTCAGTTTCTGAGAGCATCAAAGGTCCCAGTTGATTGACTCTGTTGGACTTCCTACAGTGTCTTTATCACCTTTGGGACCTTTGCTCATATATTATGGCTACCAATGTTGGGTTTTTATTGGAATCTACTGTGTGTGAACATGTCCTGCATCTATATGAATTTCTCATGGTTTTTCATTGGCTCTTTTTGCTATATATCTTTATTTTGTTATATCCCAATATGTAGCAGTTACCTAGGTCTTATATTCCATCTAGGTCTTCATATTTTACCTGGATCCCAAGAATGTGTTGGTGGTCTAGAAACCATGAGATACTGAAGTGATTTCTCTCCTTACATCTGTGTGTCTCATAGCTGAATTCAGGTTTGGCAACAAGTGCCATTGACCATTGAGATATCTCACAGTCTACTAGGCTCCCTAAAATTTTTTTCTTAAAAACACTATTTTTTTTTCATTTTTTGTTTTTAGCTTTTTCAAGACAGGGTTTCTGTTTAACAGATCTGACTGATCCAGAACTTACTCTGTAAAACAGGCTAGCTCAAATTCAGAGGTCCACCTACTTCTGCTTCCTTAATTCTGGGATGAAAGGCTTATAGTAGCACCTCATGGCTAAAGTAGATTTTGGTTTTATTTCTTCGATTTGGATTGGATTTGAGAGAGAGAGTTTCCCTATTTTACAGGTTTCCCTGTTCCACACTTTAACCTGTAGATCAGTATGGGCCCTATAGGTCCACATCCCTCTGCCTGCAGGGTGCTGGGATTAAAGTTATGTGCAACCCATCCCAGCTCTGCTTTAATTATAAAACAGATCCTTAGTCAATAGGCTTCACTGGTTAATAATTAGCTACTTAGATAAAGCTAGCCTTGAACTCACTGAGCCCAATCTACCTTTGCCTCAAGAGTTCAGGGATTAAAGGTGTTTGCCGCCATTCTACTTACAGATTTATTTCTCTTAAAGATTTTTTTTCTCTGTGTTTTGGTGTTTTCTGTGCATATATGAATGTGCACCACATGTATGCCTGATGCCCACATTGTTGAGAAGGAGGGTTCAGATTTCAAGGAACTGGATTCACAGATCATTTCAATCCACCATGTAGGTGCTCAGAATAGAATATTAACAGGTGCTCATTATTGAGGATCCAACTCCTCAGCACAGGTCCCACTCCTGATTTCATCTTGGGCAAACATGCTGGTCTGATCCTACCTGACACATTATCTGTTTTCTGTCTACAAAGGGCAGCATCAGCCTCAGACCCTCTGTTTTCTGTTTCTCTTTAGGTCTATTTAAAAACAGAATCACATGTAAGTCTCAGGATGTCCCTCTATTTACAATATGGCTGAGGATGGGTTTTAATTGATCCCTCACTCCCAACTCTTGAATTGTGAGTTTCCAGGCATGGCTGTCATATCTGCTGCATGCACTGCTCCAAAGAGGACTCCCTGTATGTTTGGTAGCTCCCTACAAACTGAGTGTACACCCAGCACACTTGGACAATGTTAATGGAATCAGGCCATGCTCCTTCCTCTAACTTTTGTGTAGGTACTACTGCAGTTTATTGAAGCATCCAATTCAGTCCTAGAGCTCCAGAACTTATTCCTGACTATTAAAAACTGTCTCAAATCCAGTGACAGTAATATTGATGAATTGTTTTATGTCTATTATCAGCAATAGATTGAACCCTGATCTGACACAAATCAGACTGACTTTGTGTGCATGAATAAAAATTTGCCCAAGTGTGGTGTTTCATATTAATCCTAGCAGGAAGAAGAATGCTGAGACAAGAGGATTGCTAGAACTTAGAGTTTGGAAACCACTCTAGATTCACAGCAAGACCCAGTCCTGTACCAAACTCAAAACTATGTAATAAAAAAGCAAATGAAGGGGGAAATCCACAAATTCAGTAATTGCTGTTAAGTAACAAATAGAATGTTTGAGGGGTGTTGTGCTATGGATGTATTCTCACAGAGAGCTCTAATGCAATCAACGAAGTGGTTGGATGTTACATATAGAATTAAAAGGGTGGAGTTTAACCATCTAATCCAATTCTAATTCGAGGTTGAAGGGTGTAGGTGCAATAGGGAAGGTTACACAGAGAGGCATATAAAGTCTTCAGTGGAGACAGAAAATATTCAGACCTTGAGGTAGAAAAACTGCCTAGTTTGTCTAGGACTCAGAACTGCAGTACTCACAACGGGTATGTAATTGGTTTCCCTAGGGTTAAGCAGTTTGATGCAGTTTGATTTTAGACTCCAGGATAGTACAGGAAATTTCATTTTCTGTCTCTTTAGTAAAACACATTGAAGACCTTGGGTTTCATTCCCAATGCAGTTTTAGCCTCTTCTCCAATATATCTCTATGATAGCTTGTATACTTCATTAGTGTGCTTTATATATTTCTTTGATACAAGAATTTTCTAAGCCCTTGGGCATGTTGCTCTGGGTTTGCTGGAAATCAGATCATTCTGACTAACCTGTTCCTTCATATTTCCTTTCACTGAAATGATGGTCTTCTTTGTTTTTGTGAGACCCTGGCTCACATTGTAGCCCTATAGAACATGTAACTTTGATCATCATTAACTCCCAATAGCAGAAATTACAATTCTGAGTTAATCAAATGTCTCACCTTAGTCTTTGCTTTAGATCATTTTCACATGTTTCACCTGATTTCCTGATTTTTCTTTCCTTTCCTTTCCTTTTCCTTTTTCTTTTTCTCTTTTCCTTTTCTCTTTTCCTTTTCCTTTTCCTTTTCCTTTTCCTTTTCCTTTTCCTTTTCCTTTTCTTTTGTGTGTGTGTGAGTGTGTTTGTGGAGGGGTTTGGTATGCTTTTGGGACCCAAGAGAGCCTGAAAGTTGTAGGAACCCACAGTTGTCATCCTCCTTAGTGAGAATTCAATATTGATCTGCAACACAAGACTTTTGTTTGTATTTTTTTTTTTGCACTGGTTTTTTTGTATGTTTCTTGTTTGTTTTTTGCTATTCAGTTTTTGATTTGTTTTTTTTCTTTTTTTTAAATTTTTATTACTAAATTTAATTTCTCTTCAATTCATTTTTACCCTCCATTCATTATCCCCCTCCTGATCTGCCACTTGATTGTTCCTCATCCCATTCCTCCTACTTGTCCCTTGCCCCCCTCCCTTTTTTTTTTTGGTTTTTGAGACAGGGTTTCTCTGTGTAGCCCTAACTGTCCTGGAACTCACTCTGTAGACCAGGCTGGCCTTGAACTCAGAAATCTCCCTGCCTCTGCCTCCCAAGTGATGGGATTAAAGGCATGTGCCATTACTGCCTGGCCCTCCACCCATTTTTTTATTGATCACTTCATTTATTTACATTTCAAGTGTTATCTCATTTCCTGGTTTCAGCTCTGCAAGCCCCCTCTCATGATCCCTCCTCTTTACCACTAAGAGGGCACTCCCCCACCCACCCACACATTCCTGCCTCACTCCTCTAGCTTATCCACTTCACTAGGACAACAAGCCTCCACAGGACAAAGGACCTCCTCTCTTATTGAAGCCATATAAGGAATCATTTGCTACATATGTATCAGGAACCATAGACCCACTCATGTATGTTTTCTGGTTGCTGACTTAGTTCCTGGGAAATCTGAGGGGTCCAGTTAGTTGATAATTTTTTCCTATGGGATTGTAATCCCCTTCAGCTTCTTCAGTCCTTCCCTTTCTCTTCCACTGTGGTCCCCAAGCTCAATGCAATTGTTGGTTGTGAGTGTCTACTATTGTATTAGACAGTTATAGGCACAGGCTCTCAGAGGACAGCCATACCTTGGCATCAGCAACAGTGTTGGGGTTTGGTGTCTGCTAATTTTATAGATTCCAAGATTCCAGTCTCTGGATGGCCTTTTCTTCAGTCTCTGCTCCAATTTTTGTCCCTGTTTTTCCTTTAGATAGTAACAATTCTACGTTAAAATTTTTGAGATGTGTGAGTGGCCCCTTCCCTCAAAAGGGAGCCATGCATATTCATTGGGGGTTGCTTCATCAAGCTCTATCTCCTCTATGTTACATATTTCAGCCAGGGCCAGCTGTACTGGTTACTGGGAGTCTCTCCCATTTTGCATTCTTTCATTCTTTCCTTTTTAAAAGAAAGAGTAACAAATAAAAATATTTGACCCCAAAATTAGGTGTCCATTAGAGTAATAGAGAGATTCCCATGATGCCAGTTTGAGAGTCTTTACACCACCAGTTTAGGATGAAGAGGTAAATTGGTGGCTTTATGACTGTCATGGCAGTAACTCAGAAGCTAAGTGGTTGATGTGATGGTGAAGGAATATTATAAAGTTTGTCTTGAATATATATTCTTTTCTAACTGCTTCCCCAGGAGCCTTTACTGAAGACCTGAGAGGATGAGTGGTCAGACCCCACCCACACACACTCTGCTGACACATGAAGCTTTGATCATGTCCTCTCTGGAGGAGTTGCCTACTGTGGTCTTCCCAGCACTATTCAAAGAGGCCTTTGCTGGCAGACAAACCAATCTCCTAAAGGCAATGGTGGCAGCCTGGCCTTTCCCCTGTCTCCATGTGGGGTCATTGATGAAGAAGCCTAACCTAGAAACCTTGCAAGCTCTGCTAGATGGAATAGACATGCGACTGACAAGAGAGTTTCACCCCAGGTAAGCAATATCCATGTATTGTATAAGGGAGCATGAGGAGTACACAATAGACATTGCCAGGGAGATTGGCTTTGTACTAAATGGATCAGATGCTTCTAATCACATCATCAAGTAGGGATACAAGGTTCTTGAAAGCTATTGTTTACTTATACTGAGGACAGTTGGATATGGATTAGAGTTGAATATGGACTAGATTAGATTTAGCCTCACAGTAGAATGAGCCTATCCCTGGCCTTCCCACAACTAGTAATAATAATTAAATTTTCTAATTAATAATTAATTAATCTCTAAGGAGAAATAATGGTTACCTTACTGAAAGGAAAGTAATCAAGTGTAATGAAGCCCAGGAAAGCTTCTGTAGCATACCTGAGTCCACCTTGGATATCAGGTGCTTAAAAATCAAACACCTTAAATAGGAGGGGAGCTGAGTTTAGATATATGCAGCAAAAGATGATTCAGGGTGTGCTAACATTCATATGTTTCAACCACAGGAGGGCAAAACTTCAGGTTCTTGACATGAGAAATATGTACCATGCCTTCTGGAACATACGGGCTGATGCAAATGACAGTGACTATAAATCAAAGACATTGGATGAAAAGCAGCTAGTGAAGGTCCTTCCGAGATATGCACGGAGGCAGCGTCTGAAGGTCATAGT
Organism: Mus musculus; assembly: GCF_000001635.26. NCBI lineage: Eukaryota > Metazoa > Chordata > Mammalia > Rodentia > Muridae > Mus > Mus musculus. The sequence continues at coordinate 95,341,134 of NC_000071.6, forward strand.
CAACCTGTCAATCAGTTCCCACTTCAATAAATCAAAGGCATATTTCTTGAATTGGGCCAAGCAGAGAATAGGATCCCTATATTTCTGCTGTATAAAGATGAAGATCTGGGACCCACCAGACCAAGTTATCAGAGACATCTTTAATGTTTTTGATCCAGAGCACATCACAGAATTAGAACTGAATACTGACTGGACTCTGTTACAACTTGCACATTTTGCTCCCTATTTTGGGCACATGAAAAATCTTCAAAAAGTCTTCCTGGCACCCCTCCACAAGAATACCTCCCCTATTATCAATATAACAAGTGCCACAGAAGCCAAGTGTGTTCACAAAATTATTTCTCAGTTTTCCCAATTCAACTGTCTCCAGCATATCTTCATGAAACACGTCCATTTTCTAAGAGACTACATGAATCAGGTCCTAGGGTAAGCAAGAATGGAGATCTGGGTCAGGTACAAAAGCAAATCTGTCTATCTTAAGATTAGTGGTCCATGATGCCTGCCAGTCACTAGGAACAACATTTAGACATTCATTAGACTCAGAAAGTTGTATCTTGTTTCAATGTATACTGAAATATACAATGGGAATACTACAAGTTATAATAGTATCTCAAATGAGAACTCATGGGGTACAGAAGTGATTTGGTGTAAAGAGTAGGTCAGATCTTGTAAGAATGAGTTGTAATTCTTCCTGGAATCATGCCCGTCCAATCAAATGGATAGGGAAGAGAAAGGGGAGTGTATAGATGAGTCAGGATACTCATTAGTACAGTTTGAACATGAGCTATATGCTCAGATCTGTGAGAACAGCCTTCTATCTTCCCCAAGTGCCAATGGGAGAAACGTTTTGAGCCTAAGTAGCACTGAGTGTATGGGACAGGTGAATGTAAATTAGAGCAAGGATGATTGCAGAAGGAATGATGGAATGTAGATTCAATGAGTCCACAGAATTTATCAAAATTCTGTCAGGACTTTCTTAGATTGGAAGTTCTTCTGTGTGTGTGTTTTTTGTTTTTTAATGATGAACTGGTTTTCAGCTTGAGTGTGAGATCCAAGGATGAATTGTGGGATTGGCATGAATGAGCAGATCCAATAATAAGCATCATAGATGATGTACTTGATCCTTTTGTCAAACTGAGCTTGGGGCCCTTGGTTTATTCTACCTCTATGTACATCCCAGCCAAACCTTTACAACACTACTTTTTAGAACTAACCCTCTGGTCTCCTCTATCCCTAGGTGCCTGATGACACCCTTGGAGACCCTCTCCATCACTCAATGCCTAATTTCACAGAGAGACTTTGATTTATTTTCCTGCTCCCAAAACCTCTTTAAATTAAAACATCTGGAAATAAGAGGGATGATCTTATATGCTTTGGATCTTATGCCTCTGAGAGGTCTCCTACAAAAAGTAGCAGACACTCTTGAGATTCTGGATTTTCAGTGGTGTAGGATGAAGGACTCCCAGATCAATGCCCTCCTACCTGCCCTCAGTCAATGCACTCAGCTCAACCAGATCAACTTCTACAACAATGACTTCTCCATGTGCACCCTGAAGGCCCTTTTCCAGCACACAGCCAACTGGAGCAAGATGAATGTGGAACAATACCCTGCCCCTCTGCAGTGCTATAATGAGTTGGGTCATGTCTCTGTAGAAAGATTTGTCCAACTTTGTCAGGAGCTCATGTATACTCTCAGAGCTATAAGGCAGCCCAAGAGCATCTCTTTTGCTACAGATAACTGTCAAAAATGTGGTAAGCCCTGTGTCTATGACCAGGGCCCAATATTTTGTTCTTGTTTTCAGTAAACATAGATACAGGACTTCTGGATATGAATAAATGACAGGCTTGGGACACATCTTTTATCTGCAGTGCTCAGAAACTGTGATTTCAGACACTTCCCATATGGTTGGAAATAAAGAGATTTACAGTGACTGGGACCCTGAAGGTTGAGCTTAACATTGGGACCATTTCGATGGAATCTGATATCAGGGGGGTTGTGGGGTCAGAAAAAGAGTTTGGCATTTATATGTGGCTTCTGCCCAGACAGTGTATATATAGATGCTTTTTTGTGTACTCATAAACCTAGATGATCTCTCTCATGGGTCTTTGACTATTAACAACATCACTATCAGGGTCAGGGTCTAGAAGGTTGAATAGGTCCAGGATTGGAAATACACTGTTATTTTATAAAGAAAGGTAAGTTTTAGGTGATAAATGGCATGTATAAAATGAAAGTATTCGTGACACATCTTTCCCTTGTCTCTTGCCTGGGCTACATGTGTAACACTTTTGTGTGGCTGATCAGTTATGTGCACAAAACATTTAAACTAAAGTGAGCAACATAGACAAATTCTTTGAAGGAGGAAGAAAAGTGTCACAAATGGTTACTATACAGTACATTCAGACCACAAAGCACCTTGGACCCATCAAAGATGCCTAAAGTTAAGAAGACAACATAGAGCAAAGCAAACAGGCTTTCCATTCTAGCTTTGAACTCTTGATATTTTTGCCATGCTTTAATGAGTTTACTAACAGGAACCTCTATATGAGGTCTTCATGACATGTGTCTCTAGGGCCCTATTCCTATGGAGTCCCAAAATCTATGAAGTACCTATAGTATATGTAAAGGTGTCCAATAATATGCAGGTAACTTATCTACATGAAGTATTTACTTTTAAAAAATGTATTTTAAGACTTTAGTTGTAATAAAAACAAAAGAAAAGAATCTCCCTCTGCCTAGTCATTATACCCCTTTCTGTATAGCAAACTATCAATAAAATAATTTATTGTTACTCTGTATTTATTGAACACTTGGCACATGAGTCCTTTGCTTAAGATCATTGTTATTGTCTTAATAGAATAACATATCAAAATTTAAGGACTCTGCCACAAATGCCCTCTGGAGAGAAGTCAAAATTAACACATTGATGCCAGGAATGTCACAATTAAATTTTGGGAAGGTGGGTAAAGTTATCAGCTATGGTTGAACACATGGACATCTAGGCTGGCCTAAGGCACAGAGGAAGACAAAGCAAACAAGCCTCTCTTAGGCTCCTTCTTTCTGTCTTCCCCTACATTCTGACTACCTGTCTGAATGTCCAGTTTCCTAGCCTTGTTCCTTAGGACCAGTGAACTCACCTGAAATTTGCTGACAATAAACATGCATTCACATTCTTTAAACAGGCAGCCCGTAGTTTGGGAGAGATTGCTCACAGGTTAAATGCACATGCTGCTTTTGCATAGGAGCAAAGTTTGGTTTCAGTGCTAATAATCAGGTCACTCTTGAACTCAGACTTCAGGTGAAAGGACTCTCTTTTCTGGACTATGTGGATCTTGGCTTTCACATGCATGAACACGTAATATGTCACTATGCACATAGCTAAAGAAGTCCTTTAAAAATGACTCAATTTCACAAATAGAACTCAATTAAAATGGGGATGTTGATTGTGTGTCTCTGAAGAGAGCCTGTGGAATTTCAGGTGTTTCCATTGAGTTGAGTTGGTGATCAATAGTGTAGGGTGCTCTGGGCTTCAGAGTTTGAACTACTGTACCACTGGTGAGTGAGAGGAAATTAGGAGTTTGTCCATGTTCAACATTTATTTCTGTATGTATTTTATATTCCTGTTCTAGTTGCATGTATGCTTACATGTCAGAAAAAGGCATCAGAACCTTGGATAGATAGTTTTAAGCAGGTCAGGGGGTTGTCTAGAATTGAACTCAGGTTGTTGGAAAGAGCAGCCAGTACTCTTAGTTACTGAGACATTTCTCCAGACCTATGTTTGACAATCCAAAAAGTACTTGTGGATACATAATTACAAGGAATCAGGTGTCTGTTTTGCATAAAAACTTACCAGATTGTCATTGTCTTTAATTCATTACATTTCAAACATATTTTACACATGTGTGTGTTGAAGTATTGCTTGTTTATTTCTTATATAGTCACTATATAGGTCTGCCAAAGAAATTAAAATATTCAGGGTCAGTCCAAGAAAGGTCTGGATGTAGTTCTCTTCATAGATTGTTTATCTATCCATTCACTGGATCTGTGAACATCATTAAACAGGGTGTAATAGTACATAGGAGTTTTCTGGTTTCAGAGCAGAAATTCAATATCATACTATCTACTTACCTAAATATCTAATATGAAAATTCAAGAAACTTACTTTTGATGTGGAGCTAGAGTCCCTCAGCACTTTCCTCCCAGTCTCTCTTGACATCATCTTATCCCTGCTCAGGAATGGAATAAAAGCTGTGCAAAATAAGTAAATAAAAATCAAAATAATAAAAAACTCAATGATTTCTATAGTATAGACATCAAGCATACATTGCTAAGAGAAGAGAAATAAACCATGTGCAGATGGAGGGAAATGAGAACTAAAATAAATATAACTTTACCTATTTATGTCTGTAGGGAAATGTCTGACTGAAGCAACATTCTTTGTATAATTGGCACATGCTGATTATCAGTTATAAGTACAAACTAATGATAGCCACCAAGCTTCACAACAATCTTTAAAACTTTATCTTATACCAAAATACTTGCATATCTCATGATATTTTTAGTGTAATTATAACAATCCCCATCAAAATTCCAACTCAATTCTTCAATGAATTAGAAAGGGCAATCGGCAGATTCATCTGGAATAACAAAAAAACGAGGATAGCAAAAACTCTTCTCAAGGATAAAAGAACCTCTGGTGGAATCACCATGCCGGACCTAAAACTGTACTACAGAGCAATTGTGATCAAAACTTCATGGTACTGGTATAGTGACAGACAATAGACCAGTGGAACAGAATTGAAGACCCAGAGATGAATCCACACACCTATGGTCACTTGATCTTTGACAAGGGAGCTAAAACCATCCAGTGGAAAAAAGACAGCATTTTCATTAAATGGTGCTGGTACAACTGGCGGTTATCATGTAGAAGAATGCGAATTGATCCATTTCTATCTCCTTGTACTAAGGTCAAATCTAAGTGGATTAAGGAACTCCACATAAAACCAGACAGACTGAAACTTATAGAGGAGAAAGTAGAAAAAAGCCTCAAAGATATGGGTACAGGGGAAAAATTCCTGAATAGAACAACTATGACTTGTGCTGTAAGATCAAGAATCGATAAATGGGACCTCATAAAATTGCAAAGCTTCTGCAAAGCAAAAGACACCGTCAATAAGACAAAAAGGCCACCAACTGATTAGGAAAGCATCTTTACCTATCCCAAATCGGATAGGGGACTAATATCCAATATATATAAAGAACTCAAGAAGGTGGACTCTAGAAAATCAAATAACCCCATTAAAAAATGGGGCTCAGAGCTGAACAAAGAATTCTCATCTGAGGAATACCAAATGGCAGAGAATCACCTGAAAAAATGTTCAACATCCTTAATCATCAGGGAAATGCAAATCAAAACAACACTGATATTCCACTTCACTCCAGTCAGAATGGTTAAGATCAAAAACTCAGGTGACAGCAGATGCTGGCGAGGATGTGGAGAAAGGGGAACACTCCTCCATTGTTGGTGGGATTGCAAGTTTGTACAACCACTCTGGAAATCAGTCTGGCTGTTCCTCAGAAAATTGGACATAGTACTACCGGAGGATCCCTCAATACCTCTCCTGGGCATATACCCAGAAAATGTGCCAACCAGTAAAAAGAACACATGCTCCACTATGTTCATAGCAGCCTTGTTTATAATAGTCAGAAGCTGGAAAGAACCCAGATGCCCCTCAACAGAGGAATGGATACAGAAAATGTGGTACATTTACACAATGGAATACTACTCAGCTATTAAAAAGAATGAATTTATGAAATTCCTATGCAAATGGATGGACCTGGACGGTATCATCCTGAGTGAGGTAACCCAATCACAAAGGAACTCGCACAGTATGTACTCACTGATAAGTGGATATTAGCCCAGAAACTTAGGATACCCAAGATATAAGATACAACTTGCCAAACGCATGAAATTCAAGAAGAAAGAAGACCAAAGTGTGGACACTTTACCCTTTCTTAGAAATGGGAACAAAACACCCAGGGAAGGAGTTACAGAGACAAAATCTGGAGCTGTGACGAAAGGATGGATCATCTAGTGATTGCCATATGCAGGTATCCATCCCATAATCAGCTTCCAAATGCTGACACCATTGCATACAGCAGCAAGATTTTGCTGAAAGGACCCAGATATAGCTCTCTCTT